>NC_044564.1:10840006-11504693 GCF_007565055.1 Rhinopithecus roxellana
TGCACTCCAGCCTGGGCAACAGAGGGAGACTCCATCTCAAAAAATAAAAAATAAAATAAAATAAAATAAAATAAAATAAAATAAAATAATAAAATAAAATAAATTCTTCTGCCATTTTCACATAACCTCAACAGGAGCATTTCCTGGTATTCTGTACATTTGACAAACCTTATTTTTGATGTCTGTGTAACATTTCTTTCTTTCTTTCTTTCTTTTTTTTTTTTTGAGACGGGGTCTCGCTCTGTAGCCCAGGCTGGAGTGCAGTGGCCGGATCGCAGCTCACTGCAAGCTCCGCCTCCCAGGTTCACGCCATTCTCCTGCCTCAGCCTCCGGAGTAGCTGGGACTACAGGCGCCCTCCACGTTGCCCGGCTAGTTTTTTGTATTTTTTAGTAGAGACGGGGTTTCACTGTGTTAGCCAGGATGGTCTCGATCTCCTGACCTCGTGATCCGCCCGTCTTGGCCTCCCAAAGTGCTGGGATTACAGGCTTGAGCCACCGCGCCCGGCCTGTGTAACATTTCATTGAAACATCTTATCCTAATTTATGTAAACACCTCTTATCGCTGGATATTAGGTCATTCCTGATGTTTCACTATGGTAAGACGCTGCAGGATCTTGGTGACAACACTGTCAGGAGAAAGTCCCAGGTGGCTCTGCCGCCGCGAAACAGGGCTTTGTGAAATCGGGAGGTGTCAATGAGCCCGCTGCCCCGAGTGGCCACACCTCTTTACTGAGAGCCTACCGTGGGCCTGGCAGGAGACGCTCAGGGTCACCCATGGAAAAATAAAAAATCAATGCCAGTGCTCTGTCCTGTCTCCACAACTCTGGGGTCTCAACCTTGTCTGAGGGTCAGAATCCCCTGGAATTCCCCACCCTATTCAAGAGATTTTGAGGCAATTGGGCCAGAACAGAGCAGAGACGTTATTATTATCTTTTTAACTTGTAAACGTTTATGCTGAGATTACTGTACAGCTACATGCAGTTGTAAAACATGATACAGAGAGGTCCCCTGAACCATTTACCCAGTCTCCCCATTGGTAACAGCTTGCAGAACTCCAGCCCAGTGTCACCAGCAGGATACTGACAAAGACACAGGCAAGACACAGAATGTCCTTCAGCATGAGGAGCCCTCGGGGTGCCCTTCTTGGTTACACCTGCTTCCCACCTCCCTCCTGTGCCCACCTGCACCTTAACTCCTGGCACCCACTACTCTCTTCTCTATCTCTGTAATTTGGCATTTAAGGACATTATGTAAATAGAGCCATACAGTATGGAACCCTTTGGAATTGGCCTTTTTTTGCTCAGCAGCGAGCTCCCTTGAGCTTCGACTCAGTTGCTGTGGGATGTATCAATAATTTGTTCTTTTTAATGCTGTGGGATTCCAGTGTGCTGGTGGGGAGGTATCACAATTGGTGTAGCCACTCACCTATTGAAGGGCATCTGGCTTATTTCCTATTCGGAACTATTACAAATAAAGCTGCTATGAGCATCTTGGTTAGGGTTTTCAGTAAACATGTTTTTGTTTCTCTGGAATAAATGCCCAAGAGTGCAATTACTGAGGAGTATGGTCACTGTGTTTTGTTTTACAATCAACTGCCAAGCTGTCTTCCATAGTGGTTGTAGCATTTCATGTTCTCACCAAGCAAGGTTGGAGTGATCCAGTTTCTCTGCATCCTGCCATTGTTTAGTAGTTGTTTTTATTTTAGCCATTCCGATAGATCTGTTGTGATAGCTTATGGTTGTTTAGTGTGCACTTCCCTAATAGCTAATGATGTTGAACATCTATTCATATCCCTATTTGCTATTTGTATGTCCTCTTTGGTGAAATGTCTGTTCATGTTTCTTGCCCATTTCATAAATTCTTTTTCTATTGAATTTTGAGAGTTCTTTATATCCTATAGATACTTGTCTTTTGTAGGATGTATGACTTGCAAATATTTTCTCCCAGAATGTAGATTGTCTTTTCATCGTCTTAATGGAATCTTTTGCAAAAGAAAAGTTTTTAATTCTGCTGAGACCCAGTTTATCATTTTTTCTTTTTATGGGTCATGCTTTGTCAAGTCTAAAAATTCTGTCCAAAGTCATATTTTTTTTTTTTGTAAAAATCTTTTACTTTGTATTTTACACTGAAGTCCATGATCTATTTTGAGTGAACTTTTGTATAAGGCATGAGGTTTAGGTCGAGTTTTGCTTTTTGTCCATAGGTGTTCCACTGTTGCAGCACCATTTGCTGTAAATACTATCCTTCTTCCATTGAATTGCTTTTTCATCTCTGTCAAAAATAAGTTGGACATATTTGTATGGTCTAATTCTGGTTTTTATATTCTGTTCCTTTGATCTATGGATTTATCCCTCTCCTAATACCACACTGTCTTGATTGCCGTACCTCTATAGTAAGTCTTACTATCTGGTAAAGATTCCACTTTCAGTTATAGTCAGCTTTTTTCTAGGTCATTTATCTTTCCATATGCATTTTAGAATAGGCTTGTCCAGGCCTACAAAAATATGACTAGTATTTTGATAGGAATTGTGCTAAATCTGTAGATTGATTGGAAGATAATTGATATCTTTTAGGGCTGTGGCTAGACAGGGGCCACGCTCACTGGGGCAGGTGCTCACCTGCATCTTCTCAGTGGGAATGGCTGAGGACGGGGCGAGGGGTGCCCCAGGGTGTGCTCTGCCTTAGCCTCTGGAAAACTAGATGTGAAGGTGGGAGCGGGGCTGCTGTTTTTGTTTTGTAAACGTCAGCCCTGTGTCGATACAAGTGCCATTATGCTCAAAACTGGGAGATCTGCTGGTCTCCAGAGATCCACAGACTCGGCAGCCACCCTCACTAAGCAGTGACATGTGCCAGCATGCATGCCCACCTGCAGTGCATGACAGTTTGGGTTGCTTCTGTCCTTGGCCACACTTTTTGCCTATTTGATGAGAGTGAAATGTCGTATCATTGAGGAGTTTTTTTTTTTTTTTAAATGTTTTCCTTTTTTATTGAGGTATAACGTATGCAGGATGTGCAGTTAGATGAAATTTTACATATGTATATGACCATTTGTCAGTCGGGTCAAGACGTGGAGGCCCAGGTCAAGACATGGTGCCCAGCTCCCCAGCAGACACTTCCCACGCCTTACAGGCAACCGCCTCCCTGAAGGCAGCCACTATTCCTCTTCTCTCGCCGCAGGTGAATTTGGCCTGGTTTTACATCTGTGCTCATGAGGGACATTGGACTGTAGTTTTCTTGTGCTCTCTTTGTCTGGTTTGCATATGAGGGCAATGCTGCCATATTAGGATATACAGAAGAGGAGATGTATCATGGACATTGACTCACACTATTATGGAGACCAAGAAGTCCTGTCTGCAGTCTGCAAGCTGGAGACCCAGGAAAGCTGGTGGCTTAATTCAGTCCAAGTCCAAAGGCCCGAGAACCAGGACCTCCGATGTCTGAGGGCAGGAGAAGATGGATGCTTCAGCCTAAGCAGAGAGAGAAAGAGAGAGAGAGAGAGAGAGAGAGAGAGAGAGAGAGAGTCAGTTGCCCTTCCTCCACCTTTTTGTTCTCTCTGGGCCGTCAACAGAGTGGATGGTTCCTGCCCACATGGGTAAAGGCAGACCTTTACTTAGTCTACTGATTCAAATGCTAATTCCTTCTGAAAACCCCGTCATGGACACACCCAGAAACAATGTTTTACCAACTGTTTGGGCATCCCTCAGCCCTGTCAAGTTGACACACACAATTGACCATCACAGCTGGCCTCATAGAATGAGTTACGAAATATTTCCTCTGCTGCTGTTTTCTGGAAGATGGTGTAGAAACCTCTAGGTGTAATTTCTTTCTTACATGTTTGGTAGAATTTACCAGTGAAGTCCTCTGGGCCTGGTGTTTTCTATTTTAGAAGATTGTTAATTGTTGCCTTAATTTAAAAGATAGTTATTGGTCTATTCAGATTGTCTATTTATCCTTGTGCGAGTTTGGTGGATTGTGTCTTTCAAGGAATTGGTTCATTCCATTTATGTTATCAAATTGTAGCCAGTTTTAAAATTTTATGTAAATATAAACATACACTATGCATAGTTTTGTGTCTGGCTTGTTTTATTCAGCACTGTGTCTGTGAGATTCCCCCGTGTTTATTATATTTTTTCACTACCACACAGGCTTCCACTGTGTGGGTATTTGCTGATGTGTTTACCCGTTCACCTGTTGATAACCGTCTGGATTGCTGACAGGTTTTGGCTGTTATGAATCTAGCTGCCACAGGCATTCTTGGCTATGCCTTTTGGTGAATCTATGCAGTTATTTCCGTTGGATAAATACCTAAGAATGGAATTTCTGCGTCATAGGGAAACCACTGAAGAGTTTTCCAAAGTGTTGGATCATTTTTTTCACTCCACCAACTCCAATATGAGAATTCAAGTTGTTCTAAAATCTTCCTAGCGTTTATTATTATCTAATTTTAGCCATTCTGATAGGTATGTAGGAATAATTCATGCTGGTTTTAATTTGCATTTCTTGGATGACTAATGGTGGTAAGCAACTTTTAAAATATATTAATTGGCTATTTGTATGTCTTCTTGTGAGAAGTGTCTGTTTGGTTTTTGCCCATTTAAAAATATTGGGTTGTCTACCTTTTTAAAATTGATTTATAGATTCTTTATAAATTGATATAAATTATAAATTGATTTATAAATTATAAATTGATTTATAGATTCTTTATTCTTCTCCAAGTTCTTGTTTGGACATGTGCTTTACAAATATCTTCTCCTCATATGTGAGTTTCCTTTCTACTCTCTTAATGGTGTCTTTTGATAAACAGAAGTTCTTAATGAGGTTCAATTTCTCAAACTTTTATTTTAGGATTATTGTTTTGGTTTTTTATTTTGTGCCTAACAAAGCTTAGGTGATCCAAAGATCATGAAGACGTTCTAGGTCTTCTTCCGGAAATCTCACTGTATTTTTGGCTCACTTTGAGTGCATTTGTTTGCATGGGTATGAGGTAGGGGGCCAGAGTTTATTTTTTCCCATTTAGATATTCCATTAATCCAGCATCATTTATTGAAAAAGATTTTTCTTTTCTCCCATTGAATTGCAGAGGTCTTGTTGTCATAAGTATGAGAACAGCATGTGTGTATATCTGGGCCCTCAACTCTCTTCCATGGAACTACTAATTTATTCTTGTGCTAAGGAAACGCTGTCTTATCTACTATAACTTTGGAATGTGTCTTGACGTCTGGCAGCAGAAGTCCCCTGGCCCGGTTTCGCCTCTTCCTCTCCAGTGTCCTAAATCCTTTCCACTTTCGTAGAAAATTTGGAATCAGCTTGTCAATTTCCATAGAAATGTTGTGATTCTGATTGGGATCAGTTTGGGGGGAACTGATGTCCCTTACGATACTGAGGCTTCGAATCCATGAACACAGGATAACTCTCCATTCGCTGAAGCCTTTAACACTCTTCTCATCAATATTTCGTGGTATTGAGGGGACAGATCTTAGCCATTGAAAAATTATTTCATACTTAGGTATTTGGTGCTATTTAACGGATATTTTTAATAATTTTATTTCCAAAGCATTTGTTGATATTATGTGAAAATACAATTTGTTTTTGCATTTGATCTTGTATCCAGTAATCTTGCTGAATTCAAATAGTTTGTAGAGTTTTTAATTTTATTTTCTACATACACAATTGTATCATCTGCAAATAATGGAAATCACATTTCATCCTTTGAAATCTTTACATATTTTATTTCTTTCTCTTGCCTTATTGACTGAATAGAATCTCTAGGACAATGTTGAATAGAAGTGGTGATGTCTGACCGCTTTACGATAACTTCTTTTTTTTTTTTTTACCCAGGGTTTTGCTGTGTCACCCAGGCTGGAGTGCAATGGCACAATCTCAGCTCACTGCAGCCTCCACCTCCAGGGTTCAAGCGATTCTTGTGCCTCAGCCTCCTGAGTATCTGGGACTACAGGCACGCGCCACCACGCCCGGCTAATTTTTGTATTTTTAGTAGAGATGGGGTTTCACCATATTGGCCAGGCTGGGCTGAAATTCCTGACCTGAAGTGATCTGCCAGCCTCAGCCTCCCAAAGTGCTGGAATTGCAGGCATGAGCCACTGTGCCCAGCCAGCTTTATGATAACTCTTGGTGGCTCTATACTGTTATCTTCAAGAGAATGTTTGCCGTTTTTGACCTTTGCCATTGCGTGTGCGTTTTAGAAATAGATTGTCAAACTCTAAACACACACACAAATGATGCAAGTATTTTAAATAAAATTAGGATAAAATTGTAGGTCATTTGAGGGGAAATTAACATTAGCATCTGGTAAAGTATGGTTTTGAGCGTTATGGTCCAAAAACATCTTGAGCATAATATATCTCTCTATCTTCTCAGATAACATTTCTCTTTTATTATTCTCTTCATAAATATTTTGCACATATTTTGCCATATTTTTCCTAAGTATTATATATGTGAACCCTGAAAGTCTGAGCCAGGTCTCAGTTAATTTAGAGTTTATTTTGCCAGGGTTGAGGACGCCCCCATGGCACAGCCTCAGGAGACCTTGACGACCTGTGCCCAAGGTGGCCGGGGCACAGCTTGGTGTTATACATTTTAGGGAGACATGAGACATCCATCAATATATGTAAAAAGTACATTAGTTCAGTCCAGAAAGGCAGAGGCAACTCAAAGCAAGGTCCCCCAACTGGAGGCTTCCAGGTCATGGGTAGGTGAGAGACAGATGGTTGCATTCTCTAGAGTTTCTGATAAGTCTTTCTGAAGGAGGCCATCAGAGCATGCATCTGTCTCTGTGAACAGAGGGATGACTTTGAATACAATGGGAGGCTGATTTGTCCTGAGCGGTTCTAGCTTGAAGGGGCCCAAGATATTTTCCTTTCACATATATTTTTGATGTCATTGTAAATTACACCTTTATAATTTCCCTTTTCTATATTTATGCAATGTTACTTATTATCAGTGTAAAGAAAACAAATTTTTTGTATGTTAATTTTGTATGTGATAACCATACTGCATTCTTTCATTAATTCCAGTTATTCATCTGAATATTCTTTTGGACTTTTAAATATGGACACCCAATTATATCATCTGCAAATAATGGCACTTTTACTTCTTCCTTTTTAACCCTCTATTGTTTATTTCTTTCTCTTACCTCATGATACAGGCTGGAAACTGCTCTCAATACTGAAGAGAAAGATGAAAAGGAGATCATCTTTGTCTGGCTCTTGGATTAAGAAAAAGCTTTTAACACCTCATAATTAACATGATTCTTTTCATATCCATCTCCTGAAAACAGCCTTCACCAAGTTAAGGTAAGTCCCTGCTATATTTAGTTTGTTAACAGGTTTATTTTAAAATCATATATGACTATTGAAAAATTCTATGAGCATTTCTTTGATCTTAGTGTAATTGAATGTTTAAAAATGTTTGTTAGTTCTTTCTTTTTAAAAGAACATTGATTTACTTATTTTATTCATTCAGCCTTTTGCAATGTGCCAGGCACCCTGCTAAACATCAAGACTATAAGTCATATACAACATTGCTCGTAAAACCAATGCTTTTAATTTTGATAAGATCCAATTTGTCAAGCTTCTCCTTTATGATAATTACTCTTGGTGCCAGCTGAAACACTCTGCCCTAGGTCCTGACGATCTTCTCCTATTTTTTTCTAAAAGTTTTATAATTTTGTATTTTACACTTAAGCCTGTGAGCCATTTCGCGTTAATTTTTGTAAAAGTTGTGAGCCTTAAGCTAATCTTCTTTCTTGCATCTAAATGTCTTAGGCAAGAGACATTTTCTATTGCTGTCCAATTGCTCCAGCACCATGCATTGTAAATACTACTTTTTGCCCGTTGGATTGCTTTCACATCTTTGTCAAAAATCAGTTGGGCATATTGGTGTGGTGACTCCTGGGTTCTCTGCCCTGTTCCATCGAACTATGTATCCACCCCTCTGCCAATACCACACTGTCGGCCAGGTGCGGTGGCTCACACCTGTAATCTCAGCACTCTGAGAGGCTGAGGTAGGAGGATCACCTGAGGTCAGGAGTATGAAATCAGCCTGGCCAACATGGTGAAACCCCACCTTTGTTAAAAATACAAAAATTAGCCAGGTGTGGTGGCAGGTGCCTGTAATTCCAGTTACACGGGAGGCTGAGGCAGGAGAATCATTTGAACTCAGGAGGCAGATGTTGCAGTGAGCCGAGATCCCACCACTGCACTCCAGCCTGGTGACAGAGCGAGACTCTGTCTCAAAAACAAAAACAACAAACAAACAAAACAATAACAACAACAACAACAACAAAAAAACCCCACACTGTCTTGATTTCTATACCTGTATAGTAAGACTCAACATCTGGTACAATGATTCCTCCATTTTATTTTCCTTTTACAAAGTTGTTTTCCCTTGCAAATTTCAATTCCTGTTGTATCTTGCTTTTCCTATGTCCTTTGCCTTTCTCCATATATTTAATTTAATTTTTTTGAGACAGAGTCTCATGCTGTTGCCCAGGTTGGAGTGGAATGGGCATGGCCTCCTCCACCTCCCAGGTTTAAGCAATTCTCATACCTCAGCCTCCCAAGTAGCTGGGATCACAGGCTGGTCTTGAACTCCTGACCTCAGGTGATCGGCCTGCCTTGGCCTGTCAATGCGCTGGGATTACAAGTATGAGCCACCGCACCTGGCCGATTTTAGAATAAGTTAGTCTATATCTACAAAAAATCTCCCTGGTATTTTGATAGGAATGAAGTTAAACCTGGATCAATTGGGGGAGAACTGACATTTTCACCGGTTAGGTCTGCTAATCCACGAACACACCATGTCTCTTCATTTATCTAGATTTTCTTTCATTTCTTTTATTAGCATTTTATAATTTTCTGCATACAAATTCTATCCGTATTTCATTAGATGTATATGTAAGCATTTCGTTTTCTTTATATATGGTATGATGTCTTTGATTTAGGTTTTTTTTCCTTTTCTTTTTTTTTTGAGACACAGTCTGGTTCTGTCACCCAGGCTAGAGTGCAGTGGCATGATCTTGGCTCACTGCAACCTCTGCCTCCTGGGTTCAAGTGATTCTCCTGCCTCAGCCTCCTGAGTAGCTGGGACTACAGGTGCATGCCACCATGCCCGGCTAATTTTTTTTTGTGTGTGTGTGTTTTTAGTAGAGACAGGGTTTCACCATTTTGGCCAGGATGGTCTCTATCTCCTGACCTTGTGATCTGCCTGCCTCAGCCTCCCAAAGTGCTGGGATTACAGGCATGAGCCACCTTGCCCAGACTGATTTAGGGTTTTACATATTCATTATTAACATATAGAAATGGAATTAAGTTTTGTGTGGTGATTTTTTACCCTATGACCTTGTGGAACTCACATAGTTCTAGGATATTTCAGTTGATTTTTTGTGGTTTTCTACATACATAATCATATCACCTGCAAATAGAGACAAAAATAAAATATTTTATTCTTTTCCAGTCTTCATATTTTTTCTTCTTCCTGCTTACTACTGGCTATAACTTCCAGTACTGTGTGTTGAAGAACAATGTCTTGTCCCCAGTGTAAACGCCTGCATTTTTGAAAGGTATTTTCATCAGGTACAAATTTCCTGGCTGGCAGTTATTTCTTTCAGCAGTTTAAATGTTCTTCTATTTTCCTAGATGCCTAGTTACTATTATTGCTCCTTTGAGGGTTATGTGCCTTTCTTTGCTGACTACTTTAAAGATTTTCTCACTGTCTTTACTTTTTAGCAATTTCTATATGAGATGACTATGTATGCCTTTTCTTTCTATTCATTCTGCTTGGGGCTTATAGGTTCTTTGGATCTGTGACTTGATGTCTTTCATTAGTTTGGGAAATTTTGCTTTTTCTCCATTTTCTGTCTCCTTCACTTGTGAGACGTGTATCACACCTCTTCAGGGTGCCTTATGTGCCTCTCCTGTGCTTGTGTATTTTTTCATCTTGTTTTTTCCAGCCTTCCTTCAGTCTGAATATTTCCTGTTGACCTGTTTCCCACATCACCAATTCTTTCTTTAGCTGTGTCTATTCTGCTTTCAAACTCATTCTTAACTTTAATTATTTTAGTTTTCAGTAGTAGAACTTCAACTTGACTATTTTTATAAATATTCTAGTTCTTCGGGGGCTCAATTGTGTTATCTCTTTTTAAAATTGTATTTATCAGAGTTATGTAAAATCCATGTTTGATAAGCTTAATATCTGGAATACTGGGAGCCTTTCTTTTGCTTATTTTTTCCTCTTGATCTGTCTCTTGGATTGACTGGTGATACTTGTTTCAGCGCACTTTGGATGAAAACTTGTTAAGGCTCTGAATGATGCAATATTCATGGAGAAAACTTTTTTTAATGTTTCTTTTGGACATTTATAGTAAGAGCAGATCACCTTTATCTAATGATTGTTTTTACTTATTTGTGGCTTGGTTTCAGTGTCTGAAGTCCTGATTTATTTATTTATTTTTTTTTTTTGAGAGGGAGTTTCACTCTTGTTGCCTAGGCTGGAGTACAATGGTACGACCTCACCTCACTGCAACCTCTGCCTCCTGGGTTCAAGTGATTGTCCTGTCTCAGTCTCCTGAGTAGCTGGGATAACAGGTGCCCACCACCACGCCCAGCTGATTTTTTTTGTATTTTTAGTAGAGATGCGATTTCACCTTGTTGGCTAGGCTGGTCTTGAACTCCTGACCTCAGGTGATCCACCTGCCTTGGCCTCCCAAAGTGCTGGGATTACAGGTGTAAGCCACTGCACCCAGCAGATTCTTGATTCCCTTCTTGCTCCCAGTTATCTTCCCCTAGGCTTTCCCCAGGGATTCTCCACCTCACTGGTTCCTGAACCCCAATTGTATTTTCCCAGCATTGTTGAGACTTTCAAAAGTTCTGCAGACATAGTTATCATTTTAGTATCTGCTTCTTTCTTGGTTTCTCTTTCTCTGTGGACATGTAGCTTATGCACTGGCTAAATGCTTTGAGGAGGAAGGCAACCAGATGGCCAGACTCACTACTGTGCAACTTCCTTCTCCCTAGCATCTTAGTCCCTCAGGTACAGCTCCTTATACAGCTCTTCAATATCTTCAAACAGTTGTTTGTGCGTGTGTGTTTTAATCAGAGTTTTTTGTTCTTCCTGGGATGATTGGTCAACCACAAGCTAATGATCTAGCTGTAAGCAGAAGTTTGGATGTTGAATTTTATCAAACACTTGTTTACTAAACATCGAACAGGTGATAATTTGATTTTCTCCTTTCATTTATTAACGTTGTCAAGAACATTAATTTGTTTTCTAAGATTAAACCAGCCTTGCATTCCTAGAGTCAACTTGGATGTGATGTGTTGGCCTTTTTATACATTGCTGGATTTAGTTTGCTGGGGCCTGTTGAGGATTTTCAACCATGTTCAAGGATGAGACTTGATCCTTAGTTCACACATTTTTAGCATTTTTTTTCTAAAATAATTATTTAGCACTACAAATTTCATTCTTGTACTGCCTCTGTCAGGTTGTGTGTCAAGGTTACACTTGTCTCTTTGATTAAACGTGGCATGTCTCTTGTCTTCCTAATCTTTGAAAGATTTTTCAAGACTCCAATTATTGTTTGTTTAATGTTCCATGGAACTCATGGATAAAATTGCATGGGCCTAGTGGGGTTTTTTGGGAGAAGATGTTAATTTAATTCCTTGGCTATAGGACTATTTAGATTTTCTACTTATTACTGAGTCAGTTTTGAATGGCATATTTCCCCCTAGGTATTCATCAATTTTTTGTCTAAAATTTTAAATATATTGCATAAGGCTTCTATTTATTGATTGATATAATATTATCTTATTAACTGTTTAATCACAGTTGCTTTTTTTTTTTTGAGACAGAGTCTTGCTCTGTCACCCAGGATGGAGTACAGTGATACAATCTTAGCTTAGTGCAACTTCCACCTCTGGGGTTCAAGCAATTCTCCTGTCTCAGCCTCCCAAGTAGCTGGGATTACAGGTGTGCACCACCATGCCTGGCTAACTTTAGTATTTTTAGTAGAGATGGGGTTTCACCACGTTGGCCAGGCTGGTCTTGAACTCCTGACCTCAAGTGATCCACCTGCCTTGGCCTCCTCAAAGTTCTGGGATTACAGGTGTGAGCCACTGTGCCCAGCAGGGTTGCATATTTAATTATGCTTTTAGTCCTAATATGTTAATTTGTTCTATATCTTCTTTTATTCTTGATTAATAGTGCCAAAGATTTGTCAATATTATTAGTTTTTTCTGTAAACTGGTTTTGGTTTTGCTGATGCTCTCTGGTGATTGTTTTTCTATTTTATTTAACATTTAATTTCTGCTATATTTATTTTAGTTTTTTGTTTTCTTGCTAATTTTTAGATGGATGCTTAGTTCACACACTTTTAGCTTTTCTTCTTTTCTAAATATTTGTTTAGCACTGCAACTTTCCTTGTACCTATCGTTTTAGCTGGATTTCTCAAGTTTTGACATATGTATTTTTATTGCCTTTCAATACTAAATATGTTCTAATTCCCATTTTGATGCCTTTTCAAGCGATGAGTTATTTAGAATTTTCTTGATTTCCCAACATAGAGTTTTTCTAGCTTCTCTTTTGTCATTGATTGTAGTCTAATTGCTTTGTGCTCGGAGACTGTGGTCTGCATGTTTTTAAATCTCTTCTATTTCTTGAGACTTGTTTCTAGCCCAGTGTGTCATCAATTTTTAAAAAGCATTTCCTGTTGTGCTGGAAAAGATGTGTGTACTCTGAAGTTTCAGGTGCTAGTTTTAACTGTCCGTTAGATTGTGCTTGTTAATTGTGTTATGGAAACCTTCCGGGTCCCCACTGATTTTCTGAAGTGCTTGATCTGTCAACTATGAGAGAGGTGTGATAACGTCTCCCCCTCTCTGGAAGGTTAGTCTGTTTCTCCCTGTGGTTTTGTCTGTTCTCATTTCATGGAGTGGGCGCCCTTCGACAAGTGGAGAACTGTCATCGCGTCTTGGGGAATTAACATTCTGTTGCAGATACGATCCTTTTTATTTCCAGTAACACTTTTTGCTTTTTCCAGTAACTATTTTCTGATGTTAACGTTACTCCCTTGGCTCTATTTTGTTTGAAGTTGTCCACTATCTTGTTTTCCTGTGTGTTGCTCTCATGTGCTTGAATCTTTAAGCTTTACAGATGATCTCTTACGAACAGCACACAGCCTTTACCACCCAGTCTGACACTAATTGCGTTTTTCCCAGAACGTTTCATTTGTGTATACCTACTATAATTACTGATATATGGTTGACGAACAACATGGGAGATGGGATGCTGCCCCTGGTGAAGTAAAAAATCTGCGTATAATTCCCCCAAAACTTAACTAATAGTTTACTATTGATCAGAAACCCTACCAATAATGAAAACAGTTGATTGTCACGTATTTTACAGTCATATGTATTATATACCATGTTCTCACAATAAAGAAAGCTAGAGAAAAGAAACTATCATTAAGAAAATCATACAGATGAGAGAATACATCTACTATTCATTCAGTGGAAGTGGATCTCACCAAGGTCTTCATCCTCATCTTCTTCATGGTATTTTACAGTCATATGTATTATATACCATGTTCTCACAATAAAGAAAGCTAGAGAAAAGAAACTATCATTAAGAAAATCATACAGATGAGAGAATACATCTACTATTCATTCAGTGGAAGTGGATCTCACCAAGGTCTTCATCCTCATCTTCTTCATGCTGAGTAGGCTTAGGAGGCGGGCGGGGGAGGAAGAGGAGAAGCTGGTCTTGCTCACTCAGAGTTGGCAGAGGCGGAAGAAAATTCACGTGCAATCTTAGGTGTCCAGACCAACACCTCTGTGTTTGATCTGTATCAAAGCAATCCTTAGAGAAGGGTCTGTGTCCCAGAAGTCCTCTGTTTGTGTGCTCAGCCTAACTGCCTCGAAATCTGAGGCCCCTCTCAGGCCCCCTGGCAGAGAATACCTGCCTCCTGTTCCAGTAGAGGAGACTAGGATGTACCAGTGCCCACCTGCCTGGACCTCTGGGGCATATGCCAGGCTTGGTGCTAAGGGCTTTGTGCACCCTTTTCATCTCACAGAATCCTCTCACCCTCCAACGGGGCACGGGGAACTCAGAGATGAGGAAATCAAACACTACAGAACTTTCCAGGTGGGCTGGCTCCACCCAAGCTCCTGCACCAGGAGATGACCAAGGTCTCACAGCTTCCAGCAGCATAAGGCACATCCCTGTGGTGACCCCAGCCTCCTTACACTTCTGCCTGAGATCTCAGTGCTGCAGGAGAATTTGTTATGTTCTGGTCAGTACCGGGCTGTCTTTTCTTAGAACTTTTGTTGCACGGGCTCCCACTTATGCCTGTGTATCCTGCAACTCCAGGACCTGGGGGGCCACACCTCTATGTCCTTACAAGGAAGGACATGCCTCTGGCTCCCAGTCTCATCTGGAGAATTTCCAGACACAAACAGCGCTGCCCCATCGCACTTACACCCAGGGGCCCTTTGCCAGTTTCCACTCCTTTGAGTCTACTGAGCTCTGTGCCACTCCCAGCCTCCCTTTAGAAGGTGCAGTCACCTCTGCAGCACAAATCAGAACCAAGTACTGCTCCCACCACCGTTGGCAATTATGGAATAAAATCTGTTTCCACCGCTTCAACTGATGTCTGGCTGTGTTTATCTTTGAAAAAGCTGAGACTCAGAAAGGTTTAGCCCATGGCCACAGCCAGGACCAGATGCAGGAGCCTCTGGCCCGTGCTCCGCAACAGAGGATGGCTGCTGGGGGTCTTCCATTCCCCCACCAGTTCCCACTGTGGCTCTTCCTCCCTGCCTTGGTCCTGGGGCACTGGTCTGCAGCATGCACTTCTCTTGGGCCCCCTGTGCCTCTTGCTTCAGGGCAAAGGGCCCATCGACAGCCCCCAAGGGCCACCCAAGTTGGGTGGCTTTGTCCCTGCGGCTGGATGCGCTGGATGCAGGCCGACTGTGTCCCTCTGCAGGATGGCACCCCATCACACCCTCCCTGCCCTCTGGCTCTGGGGTGGTCTTGCTGGAGGGCTGCACTCCCCCACGTTCTTTCCCCATGCCCTTCCCTCCAGCATTGTCAATCATCCTCTGTTGCCCGGTTTGGGTCCCTGCTGGAATCCCGAGTAGAACAGAAAGTGCTTGAAGAAGCCAATATGACCCAAAAGGATGTGTGGAGACGGCGGGCTCAGGGCAGGGCAAGGCGGGTGGGAACAGCAGGGATGTCTTCAGGTGGGCAGAAGGAGCTTGGATGTCATCCAAGGATGTGGCACGTACTGCTGGGGAGAGTGCCTTGGCACAACACCCTCAGAGAACAGTTTGGTGGAACTAGTGGAGCTGAAGTGCCTTCATTCCTCAGCCGGGCCCTTTCCCACCGGCGGGCAAGCTCTCAGGTGGAGCTGTCCCTCAGGCAGACCCCACCCAGAGGCAGAGCTGTCCCACAGGCAGAACCATTCCATGAGCAGAGCCGTCCCACAGGCAGAGCTGCTGAAGGCTGTCCACCCAGGGTTTCACTGTCATGACCACGAAGCGCTGGGCACAGCCTCCTTGTCCCAGAAAGAGAAGGTACAAGGGAGTGGTGGTCTGTTTGTGGACAGACACTGGACAGCGGCAGGAATGAGTGAGTGAGGGCCCCAGACCCGACAGGCCACTCCCTAGTGAACGCAGCAGACTGCTGAGGACAGAGTCACCACAAGGCCACCTATGCACACGGCAAAGCTCCCAGAGCAGGTGACACTGGGCACTGTTCTTGCACATGCAGGGAGAATGGAAAGCACTCACAGGCGTGAGAAATACAAATCCAGGAGAGCCGTTCCTTGGGAGAGCGCAGAGGAGGAAGGAAGCGGCAGGTGCTGCCGGAGGCTCAGCTGTGTCGTCTGCTCCGTTTCTTTCCTAAGAGAGGCAGTTCTGGAACATGCGGCAAAATGTTAGCATCTGTTAAATCTGGGTGGTGGGTGCATGGGTGCCTCCTGTGTTAATTCTTGAATACTGGAAACATTTCATAATCGAAAGCGTTGTCAGGGGCTTTGTAGGAGAGCAGAGGACCAGGGTCCCTGGTGAGGCAGCCCTGGATCCCAGCACCTTGGATTAACCTGGGACATAAGCCATGCAGTTAGGAAAAGCTGCTGGCACCAGCCTGCTCTTTAGGGAGCCTCTCCGCTCCAGCGCCTCCTCTAAGAGAAGAGTCTGGATAGCTGGCAGGGGAGGGTATTTGCAGGAGCACAGCTTCCGAGTCAGACGGCCCTGGGTTCTCCTGGCTCTGCCCTGGGCTCTCAGCCCTTGTCTGTAAAATGAAACAACTGGCCGGGTGCAGTGGCTCATGCCTGCAATCCCAGCACTTTGGGAGGCCGAGGCAGGTGGATTGCTTGAGATCAGGAGTTCAAGACCAGCCTGACCAATATGGCGAAACCCTGTCTCTACTTAAAAAAAAAAAAAAAAAAAAAATTAGCTGGGCACAGTGGCACACACCTGTAATCCCAGCTACTTGGGAGGCTGAGGCAGGAGAATTGCTTGAACCTGGGAAGCAGGGGTTGCAGTGAGCCAAGATGGCACCACTGCACTCTAGCCTGGGTGACAGAGTGAGACTCCATCTCGAAGAAAACAGAAATGAAATAAGCAAATGAGATCCTGTTTGCAAAGTGCCCTGCACAAGGCCTTCCACTCGGGGCTCAGTAAATGTTGCTACTGTTGCTATGAAATACATATGAGGGGCCCGGCGCCGTGGCTCACACCTGTAATCCCAGCAATTTGGGAGGCTGAGGCGGGTGGATCTCTTGAGGTCAGGAGTTCGAGACCAGCCTGGCCAACATGGTGAAACCCCGTCTCTACTGAAAATACAAAAATTAGCCGGGCATGGTGGCATGCACCTGTAGTCCCAGCTACTCGGGAGGCTGAGGCAGGAGAATTGCTTGAACCTGGGAGGTGGAGGTTGCAATGAGCTGAGATCACACCACTGCACTCCAGCCTGCGCGACAGAATGAGACTCCGTCAAAAAAAAAAAAAAAAAAAAAAAATATATATATATATATATGAGGTTCCTTATGCCATGAAGAGGCTCTAGGTGAGGCCACGTGACCTTATTAGGAAGGACAAAATAAGAATGAAAAGCTGTCCAAAGAATTTTTGTGAAATGTAACGTAAAACTCAGGGAAATGCCATTAGCACCCATTTGATTGGCAGATCTTACGAAGCTGGCAGCATGTAGCTGGTGGGAAGTTGAAATGATGTCATCCTGGCAGAGGGTATTCAGCACTGAACACAGCTGCTTGGTGCTGGCCCCGACCAGCAATCCCGCCTCTAGGAATTTACCCTGGGGGAACGCCTCCGACAATACTAACGTGCTCACTCATGGGGGTTTTCATATCTGCAATATCCATCGAAATGCGTACACATAGGGGAACGTGAATAAACTCTGTGCATGTACACAGCACTCCACACAGCTTAGCAAAGGGGGAGAAGAGCACCGTGAGAGGTAGGGAGTGAAAGCCTGCAAACTGAAGAGTGTGTGTGTGTGTGTGTGTGTTGCAACGTTTGGGTATTAATGGAAGAGAACTAAGAAAGCGTGCCTGTATGTATTTAGTTATTTTTGAAAGGACAGGAAGAGAAGAAGGAAGAAGAGAAGGAGGAGCTGGGGGAGGAAGAGGAGGAAAGAAAATCCAGGGGGATAAATCAGAAGCCATGGGACTGGGACAGGTTACCTGCAGGGAGGGAAGGTGGAAACTGAACTGACAGTTGGGGTCCGGTTGGGGATCCAGTAAAGGGAATCTCCAGGGATGGGACAGAGGGACACAGTCAGCCACCCAGTGAGACCACCCACAAGGACGCGACATCACTGCCGGGATTTTCCTGCCTGAAATGCAGAACCTATGTTTGGTTGTGAGGGAGCAACAGCCAAGACCGAGGGACAGACATTCTGCGGAGGAACTCAACTGGCCTGTGCTTCTCAGAAGTGCCAAATGTCACACAAAAGACAAAGACACGGCGAGCACTATCCAGACTAAGAGGATTTAGGAGCCGTGGCCACCATATGCAGCGTGGGATCCCAGACAAAAAGGAAACCAAAGTCACGAAGGACATTATTGTGACCACGGCAGATGTCTGACATGGCTGTGAATTGGATAAGAATATAAGATTTTCTGATTTCTCTAACTGTGTGGGTGGTTATGGAAGAAAATCTCCTTGTCCTGAGAAATATACACAGAAGTGTTTAAGGGCCAGGGGTAAAGAGGCATTGAGTTACTTTCAAATGGTTCAGAGGAAAATCATAGATATTTGTTGAGAGAGAGACAGAGAGAGAAAGAGATAGAACAAATACTGAAATCAATGTCGCAAAAATGTATATGGGAGTTCCTTGTGTTACTCTGGTAACTTTTCTGTAAGCTTGGAATTCTATCAAAAAATTCCAAATAAATAAAATTACAAGTTCCAAAAAAAGGAAGGAAAGAAGGAAATGAAAGCGAGGAAGGAAAGGAAGAAAAGAAGGAAGTAAAGGAAGGAAAGAAAGAAGCAAATTAGGGAGGGAGGCAGGAAGGAAAGGAGGAAGGGAGGGAGGAAGGGAGGGGAGAAGGGAGGGAGGGAGGAAGAGAGGGAGGGAGAAGGCGAAGGAATGGAGGAAGGGAGGGAGGGAGAAGGAGGAGGGAGGAAGGGAGGGAGGGAGAAGGGGGAGGGAGGAAGGGAGGGAGGGATGAAGGGAGGGAGGGATGAAGGGAGGGAGGAAAGAAGAAGTGGGGAGGTAGGAAGGGAGGAAAGGAGGGAGGGAGGAAGGGAGGGAGGAGTGGAGGGAAGGAGCGAGGAAGGAGGGAGGCAGAAGGTGGGAGGGAGGGAGGAAGGGAGGAAGGAAGGGAGGGAGGGAGAAAAGGAGGGAGGAAAAGAAAGAACATGGATCCCAACAGAAGCCCTGCATCACAGGGAGGGCCCTGTTAGGACCCCACTCACCTTAGGCTACCTGGATGCTGGCCAGCCAGTCTGTCCCTCTATCTGTCCAATCAGACTGCCCAGTGGCCGAAGGGGCAGAGGGCTCTAGCACTTCTCCTGAGATGGAGGCTCCCCCTGAGTCACCTGTGCCCCAAGGGACCACGTGCTGGGGATGGAGCCTGGATCCATGGAAAGGGGGCTCAGGAATGGGTTCTCCTTCTCCCTCTCCCTGCTTTCCCACTCAGACCCATTCTGGTCCTGTCCATTCAGCCTTCTGTGAATCCAGAGAGCTGAGCCAGGCTGCCAAGGGGCAGGAGGGGCCTGGGGAGCCATGGGGAAGGAAAGCTTGCCTTTCTTTGCCAAGGGCCAGGATCTAAGTTGTTTAAAAGAAATTCCAAGATGCATTGACTTTCAGAGCTTAATAAAAGAGCCCTGTGGAGCCTGGGAGAGCCTCTGGGAAGGAGGCCACACCTTGTGGAGCCTCTGGGCTGCTCCTCCTGAGAAAACTGAGCTCTCCGGCTTCCTCTGGCTCCTGCTTTAATCAGCTCCCCTCAAAGAGGGTCCAGAATTCACAGATTGTGGAGAAAGAGCTTTTGGTTTCTCCAAAGAGAAGAAGCTGCTGCATATTTGAGAGGCTCAAAAAACAAGAAAAAAATGCACCTGAATGTGAAGCACATATTTGCTTATGGAACCACACTTTCTCCTAGGAACCTGTCAGAGATGAGCTTCCAGGGGAAAATAATGATTCCAACATGGGACAAAATTCACCAGTGAACACGGTAAAAGAGGGGAGATGGGCCCAAGGTCCTAAAGGGCAGCTCCCCGCTTCCTTGACCCACCAAAGCTCGGGGAACACAAGGTGCTCCCCGCAACCCCACTGAAAAGCAGCTGTGACAGTGGGGAATCGGTGGCTCAAGGGTCTGTATACCATTCTCCCAGGAAGAGCTCCTGGAACTGAGGAAAGAGAGACCCTGTCATATTGTTTTATATTGTTTTATACGCAGTACCTGCTTTAAGAGAAAAAAAGCAATGAAGTAAAACCAAAAACAGGCAGCCCGGTGCCAGGCCCGGAACCAGGCCTGGGGCTGCCTGGCCTAAACCCAGTAGTTAAAAATCAACTCATGACATAGAAACCGATGTTCCTGACATTGTATAGAAGAACATTGTGAAACTCCCTGCCCTGTTCTGTTTCTCTCTGACTACCAGTGCATGAAACCCCTGTCACGTATCCCCTAGATTGCTCAATCAATCACAACCCTTTCATATGAAATCTTTAGTGTTGTGAGCTCTTAAAAGGGATAGAAATTGTGCACTTGGGGAGCTCGGATTTTAAGGAAGTAGCTTACCGATGCTCTCAGCTGAATAAAGCCCTTCCTTCTACAACTCGGTGTCTGAGAGGTTTTGTCTGCGGCTCGTCCCGCTACAGAACTGGCCCTTGGTGGCCTCACACAATGCAGGGGTTGCACCTGAAGGCCCAGCCCTCATAGCCCATGGGGGCAGGGCTGCGAGCCCTCAAACAGACCTTTATCCTTGGCTTGCCCAGACCATCTGTTTTGACAGGTACACAACAGCAAGGGGGTCTTCTGTAATTGCTGGGGGCATCTCTGACTCAAAGGGAGATAACAGAGATGTCAGAATAAGAAACCTACTGCTGCTTCTGTGGCCAAAGGCAAAGGCTGATGAGGCAATGCCTTAACTGTAATCTAGTTCTTGTTGTGAGGCATTTTGAAGGCTTCTTACCCTGCTGACAGCATGCTCTTTTAGAAGGCCCAGGACAGAATATGTCTAGTGCATGCAATCCGCTTCCCATCATCCATCCATCCACTCATCATTCATCCATCCATCCATCCATCCATCCATCCATCCATCCACCCACCTTCCATCATCCATCCATCCACTCAACCACCATCCATTCATCTATCCACTCATCCACCATCCATCCATCTATCCATCCTCCATCATCCATCCATCCACTCAACTACCATCCATCCATCCATCCATCCACTCATTCACCATCCATCCACCAACCCTCCATCATCCGTCCATCCATCCATCCACTCATCCACCATCCATCCACCAACCCTGCATCATCCATCTATCCATCCATCCATCCACCCACCTATCTACCTACCATCAATTCATCCACTCATCCATCCACCCTCCATTTATCTACCTACCCACCCACCATCCATCCATTCACTCATCCATCTGATCCTCTTTTCTTCCATCTTAGCAACCAACTATCCTTTCATACACCCTCCATTTATCCATCCTTCCAAATGTCAGGCTGTGCTAATTTCACACGAGGGTGTCTAGGAGAAAATTTGTTGTGTTCATGGGATTTGGAGATGTGTGCGTGTGTGTGTGTGTGTGAGCGCGCCTGTGTGCCCCTAAGGTGGGGGCAGGGGATACAATAGATGCAGGGAAATATTGGGAGGACTGGGCACAGGTGTGGTGAGGAAGAGACTGAATGGAGAAAGGTGAGAAGCCACCACCTAACACACCTCCCACCTCCCATCCAATCTCATGTGGGCTGTCTGAGGGATTGGGGATTTCAAAAATATATAATTGGAAAGTCATTAGCAATTGGCTTCTAATAAATTCATGTGAGGGGAGCCAGGGCCAATCAGGAAATTTCATCCCATTTAGGCTAAAACACAGCATTGGGTCCTGAGTGTCTGGGCATGTGCTTGGGAAGAGTGAGGAGGTGGGAGGAGCTGAGATTTTAGGTGCAGAGCTGATTGTACCCAGACAGGCAGGGCTGTGGTGGGTTAAAGGAAGTCGTGGGACTGGGAGTTATAGTAATCCTGGGTGGGCTTGGGGTGGAATTGGTGACGTGCCTAAGAGCTAATGGTTGCACAGAATCCCTTCCTGAGGTATCTATTCCTGATCCATACCTCTCAGGTTCCCGGTCTAGGGTAGCTGGATTGTTTATGGTAGTTCTTGTAGGAATTGAATACTAAATTTCTACAGTTCGGTGGCAAGGAGCTTTTATACAAATGTATCTTATTATTTAAGGGTTTGTTTTGGAAGAATAACTCAGTCTCAAAATTGGGTGGTCCATTAGACCTCATTCCAGCTAGCACAGGGCTTTCCCCACAGCGACCTGTTTCAGGATGTAGACATTTGTTTGCTCATGACCACTGCCTTTGGTCCCCTAAGTTCCCACAATGTCAGATTTGGCAGGCATTGAACTTTATGGCCTGGGGGGGCAGGTGGAGGTCTTAGTTATATTGACTATTAGTTTGATGGGATATTCCTTACTTCCACCCCTAGTGCTGGGCCCTATCCAATACTGAGGTCTCGTTCCACCCTTCGTGTTAAGATTAATCCTAAGCATATCCGCCTCCAATGACAGAGCCTGCTCATAGCTTCCTTCTAGGGTTTCCTCAGAGTTAGCTTAGGGGTTCCTTAGGTGATCTATACACTTGCCATTCCCCCTTTCCCTTCCTTCCAGGGTTCTTTTACCAGTCTCTTGACCCGAGTGTCATGTGTCCACCCCCATCCAGCTGTTCGTACGGCTGTCTCAGTGGTCAGGAGAGCTTGGTAGGGACCTTTGCAGCCTGGGTGGAGCTTGTCTTCTTTCCAAGTCTTAATTAGCACCGAGTCGCCAGGCTGGCAGTGGTGAACTGTGAACTCACGAGACTGGGTTTCAGTTAGGAGTCCTTTCACCCTAAGGGATGACAGGGTGGAGGATATGCCAGTACTATTTATTTGTTTATTTATTTATGGAGTCTTGCTCTGTTGCCCAGGCTGAAGTACAGTGGAGCAATCTCAGCTCACTGCAAGCTCCGCCTCCCAGGTTCACGTCATTCTCCTGCCTCAGCCTCCTGAGTAGCTGGGACTACAGGTGCCCGCCACCTCGCCCAGCTAATTTTTTTTTTTTTTTTTTTTGTATTTTTAGTAGAGACAGGTTTTCACTATGTTAGCCAGGAGGGTCTCGATCTCCTGACCTCGTGATCCCTCGACCTCAGCCTCCCAAAGTGCTGAGATTACAGGCGTGAGCCCCCGCACCTAGCCTGCCGGTATATAATTTCTTAAAAATGGGTCTTCGTTTTCCATAGTGAGATCAGTAGTCCCAGCTAAATATGGGAGTCCATATAATAACTAGTAAGGGGACAATCCCAAGTCTTTCCCCGGCTGTTCTAATCTTAAGGAGTTGTTCTTGGGAGACATTTGGTCCAATGCATTGTAGTTTCTAAGATTAGTTTAGAAATATGCTTTCAGAGAGTCCGATTTCTTCTTTCTACTTTTCCAGAGGAGGGAGGATGCCAAGGGGTGTGGTAATTCCGTTTAATGTGTAAACCTTCCATAATTCCCCTTAGCGCCCTCGAGGAAAAGTGGCTTCCATTGTCTGAATTTATATATATTTAACCAGGCCAAATCTGGGTATGATTTGTTCTAAGATTATTTTGGCCACTTTCCTGGTGAGGGCCGTCGGGAGGGGAAGGCCTCCAGCCAGCCGCAGATATGGTCTCTCTTTACCAGTAGATACTTTAGTCTCCCTCTTTGGGGCATTTCTGTAAAATCTACTTGAAAGCTTTGGAATGGTCTTAACCCAGGATGTCTTCCTCCAGTAGTCTGTTTTCTAACTACCTATTTGTTTATTCTCTGGTAGGTCACATAAGCCCCACACACTTGTTTAGCAAGGCCATAAATCCCTATACACCCATAATTCTTGAATATTGCATCACACATGGCCTGGGGACCCCACTGATTCCCCTGATACACTGTGGACATCAACTTGCTTCTCATTTCCCTCCCACCTCCCATTCTTAGTTTGAGTGGCCCTATCTTGCCCAGGTTTTCCTCTTCCTCTCTAGAAAATCAGGGTCTTAATACCACCTTAAGGATATCTGGGATTAGGCTAAACACTCTAACTCCTTACTCCAGAAAGGCTTGTGCAGCAGCTTCATCCGCAAGCCTGTTCTCAACAGCTGTAGTGTTTCCTCTCTGATGGCCGTTTACGTGAACTAGGGCTACCTCTGCTGGAAGCAGGAGGCTTTCTAAAACATGTTTGACCAGTTCCCCATGTACCAATTCTTTCCCGCTGCTATTTCTTAGGCCCCGCTCTGTCCAGATCTTTCCAGAGGTGTGTACCACTCCATAGACGTATTTGGAATCAGTATATAGAATGCCTTCTTGGCCTTCTAGGAGCTATGGGGCCTGCTTAAGAGCATGTAATTCCCAGGTTTGGGCTGACCAGTTATTAGGTAATTTACCTTTTTCACACAAAGATTGTTTTCATTAATGACAGCATAGCCGTTGTATCTTTTACCATCTATCATTCGGGTGACCCATCCACAGACAGCCTCGTCCCATTATGCAGTTTCTTTAAGGCCTGGTCTCACTTCAGTTTGATATTCTGTGATAGATAAACAGTTATGGTTTGCTGTCTCCTCATTCTCCTTTCCTTTCCATAAGAAACTGGCTGGATTTAAGCAAGTATCTGTTGGCCGGGCACAGTGGCTCAAGCCTGTAATCCCAGCACTTTGGGAGGCCCAGGCGGGCGGATCACGAGGTCGGGAGATTGAGACCATCCTGGTTAACCTGGTGAAACCCCGTCTCTACTAAAAAATACAAAAAACTAGCCGGGCGAGGTGGTGGGCGCCTGTAGTCCCAGCTACTCGGGAGGCTGAGGCAGGAGAATGGCGTAAACCCCGGAGGTGGAGCTTGCAGTGAGCTGAGATCCAGCCACTGCACTCCAGCCTGGGTGACAGAGCGAGACTCTGTCTCAAAAAAAAAAAAAAAAAAAAAAAAAGCAAGGATCTGTTGTTAAGACAAAATTTTTTTTTTTTAGAAATATGGTTTCATATTTTAAAATCTGGGAATCAGTCAACCATCTCCCAGCTCTTTGATTTAATATATTCCTGACCTGTGTTCACTACTGGGGCCCCATCAAAGGTCAGCTTCTGATGCTCCTCTGACCAGCTGGGCCGTGGCAGCTACTGCTTACTTGCCCTTTGGTCTCTGTCCCTCGTTTTGTATGGCCTCTCTCTCTTTCTTCCTCTTGTACTCTTGCCTCCTTTTACATCAGCTCTCTTCCAAGTCTTAACCTTGTGTGTTCCTCCTTGATCTCTTTCTTTTCCAGTCTCTCTCTCACTCACTTTCTTCTCTCTCTTTCTCTTTCTTATCCACTTTTTCCTTCTTCTCTCACACTCAGTTTCTCCCTGTTTCTCTCTCTCTCTCTCTGGGTGCCAGCACGCCCACCATGTGAAGCAACAGCTTACCTGCATTAGCTCTCTCACACTGCCCACCTTTGTCTCAGCCGTCTGCTTTGGCTCTGCGGCTCCTGCTGCCCTATACCTGCAGCTGCAGGGCCGGCTGGCTCTCCCTTGCCTTCGTGGTCAGAAGCTTAACTCTTTCTCTCTGTGGGCACCAGCGCGAGCCATGCTGTGGCTGCCCTCTGTCCATCTGCAAGATGGACAGCTTTGGCTCTCTACATTTGCCATTTCCTCCCCTTTCTCTTTCTGATTCCCTTCTTACTTTTTCTCTCTTTCTCCCTTTCCTAGTTTCTCTTTTCTTTCTTCTTACAAAAACCTTCTGCACTTCCTTCAGTAATTCCTTAATTGGTTTTTCATCCCATCCATCAATCTTTTGCAGTTTCTTAGTAGTACCAGGCCAGCTTTTAGTTACGAAATTAACCTTTAAAAGGTCTTTCCCTACTGGGTCCTCTGGATCTAATCCTGAATATTTTCTCATTTGATCCTTGAGCCTCTGCAGAAATGCAGAGGAAGTCTCCTCCTTTTCTTGTTGAACCTCGAATGCTTTTGAGACATTTTGTGTTCTAGGAGTAGACTTTTTAATCCCTCTCATTATTATTTCCCTTAGGTCCTGCATTTGGGCCCAATCTCTGGGGTTATTGTTATCACATCTGGGATTTGCATTTGGGGATTTCTGCTCAGCTGGCAGGACTCCTTGCCCGGGAGGATGCTGTCCGTCCCAAATGGTCATGGCTGACCTTCTAGTCATTCCGCTCTCTTCCTGAGTAAACAGAATATTCATGATTGACATTATCTTAGCCCAAGTATAAAAACTGGGTCCTAAAAATTGAACCAGCCGCTCTGCTAAACCGAGAGGATCTAAGAGTGGCCTTGCTTCCTTTTTAAAATTGCTAACCTGAGTGCTTGTTAGAGGCACACTCACAAACCCAACTCCTCCCTGTCCTGTGGGGACTCCTCTAACAGGGTACCTGTTGGGCATCTGCTGTTTAGAAGGAATAGGGAAGTTTTCAAAAAAAAAAAATGTAACTTTTTTACAGTGTTTTAAATTTTTTGCCTGACATTTGGATAAGGATTTAAGGGAGCACTGGGTTTAGACCTCCAGATTCCTCTTCCTCTGGCCTTCCTGCTGCTTCCTGGTCTCCCTGTCCTCTGCTTTGTGAGATGTATGCAGTGGGGCAAACATGCTCGGGGCTCTCAGGACTTTTCATTGGGTGAAGCCTCTTTACTACGCTCTTTTTCCCTCTTTAAGGGGGAACATGGGGTTAATTCACTAATCCAAGAAAGAGCATAACCCATCTCCTTTGATGAGGATGGGGTTTTATCATTTACATGGAGAATTAAAGCTTGGCACACCCATTTCTCACCTGAGCCAAACTTAGGCCAGAAGACCAAAGGTTGGCGAATGGGCTCTTTGGGCCAGATAAAACAGGAATACTTCATCATCTTTTGCTTTTCCTCGTCCCTGGTTTGAGGGTTGTCCCTCCAAACCTGCAGCCTTCTCCCCAGTGGACTATCTGGGGGAATGTCAGAGGGAGTTTCTTTAATTGCCTCTTTCCTTTGTTCCCTAGGCCTAGAATTCCTGTTTCCAATTTTCGGTTAGTCTCCGTGTCTGAACTTTTCTCTGTGTACTCACCCCCCTTACTGGAGGGTTCCTGCACATCCCGAGACCTCCGAAAATGCCCCACCACCAAAGCAGGACGTACAGTCCCTTTTTCTGACCTTGGCTGGTGCACAACGCTGCCTGGTTGCCACTGGGCCTGCTTTTCTCCCTGTGTCACTTTTGTTATCTCCGGAATAACAGTTTCAGATGTGTCTGTGGCTTCTGCCGGGAGCCAGGACACCCGGAAAGAGTGTGCCGGCTAAATCGGGCGGGACACATCTCCCCTCTTGGCTGGAGTCCCACTCCACGCAGGCACAGAGATCCCCCTATGGAGCACCAGGTTGTGAGAAACAAACTCACCCATCCACACCCAAAGAATAGACTCAGAGACCCGGAGAACAGCGGAAGAGAGACTTTTAATGACAGTCTTGCAGGATCGGGTGTCTGATGGACAGGCACACCCAGCACAGCTTCAACAAGCCATTTATCCCCTAGTGCACAGGCCCCTCCCCCGGTTCCTCATAGGCTGAGTACTGTGGGGGGCGGGGTCACAATCTTCCTGAACGTCACCTATTGGTTGTTGGGCAGGGGCTTTAGGTGTTTTATTTAAGATTGTCTTGCGGCGTTTTGCTGCAACCCACAGTACATTGCAATCCTAGTCAGCTCAGGGGCTCTTCAAGTATTTGACTTACGACTTAAGTAGCTGGGCAGGCTGGTAAGAACAGACAAAATGAGCTATTTTGCAGACCAGTAAACTTTCATTTTAGACTAAACTCGTTTGGTTCGGGTGAAGGCAACTAAGGGGAAGGTGGTGACAAGCAGGCGTTGGCTATCCAAGCAGGGGCCTAGTATATCCTGTTTCTTCTGTAGTTTGCTGACGTAAACCAATTTAAGGCCCTTTGTCTTGGAAATGGACCACTGGAGACACGATTTTCTTCATTTTCTACTATAATGTCTCATAAGTGGATTTGTGGTCTGTGAGAAGTTCATGGACGCTGGGGGAAAACACTTAGCAGTCAAGTAGGTTTAGCCAACACCACACGGGACCTTTCGTTGAGGATCAGAATGTGCACGCGTTCGTTGGAGGTTCTGCAGAATGGGAATTGGTTTATCTCTGTTTGACCAGTATTTTCCTAATTCAAGGGCAACAGATCTGGCACTCCTGGGTCCCAGGACTTGTCTGGAGGTGCAGCTGTGAGGAGCCCATGCTGGGAGGGCAGAATCCGGTGGTCTGGTGGGAATCATCCCACCTATGGAGCTCTCTCCGGCTTGGTTTCCACGGGTTGGCCTCCCCGGCTCTGTGGAAACAGAAGCTCCTTGGCCGAGGGTGCCACGTTTGCTTTGCTTATTTTTATGTGCCTTAAATAGCAGCTCACACACAGCGGTTGCTGGCAGATGTACTCCTGGGCTGACATGATCTCTTATTCTTCTGTGGATTGTTGTCCCACCTGATGTGGACTGAGCTCATGATAAATGCCCAAGAAATCTTTGCCGCTTGTTTTTGTAGCAGTCTGGCTCTTATTAGAGATAGAAACCACACTGTAGGTTAAACAGGGGACTTCAACATAAAGAATTATTAATGAGGATACAAAAATAACCGTGAACTATAAAGAAACTCTAGATGATCACCTAGGGCCCAGGGGAGGAGAAACCTGGAGGCGCTCAGACCTCCTTAGAGAAGGTGTGGTTGATTCAGCTGAGAGGGGCTCTGGTTTCCAGGCCAAGAGGGTTATGGCTAGGCTGAGGCCAGAAGGTCTCAGGGGGACTGTGTTCGGGCCTGTGGCTGGGGTGGGCTCCCTCAGCGTCCTCCCGTCCATCTGTAGTCCCTGGCTGACACAGAGGCCACAGGAGAGCTTCTCCCTCCTCTGAAAACCTTCTGCTGATGAAGCTTGATGCCACACTCCTTTTCAAGGAGACGAGCGTCCAGGAACCCCTATTCATCTCCGAGCGCATCTGAAGGGTGCATTCGGAGCAGAGAGGCGGGGAACTCCAGAGCAGACACAGCTTTCTCACCCAGTTTGGTGAAGTTGGATGGAAGTATGGATGCGGTTTTTAGTTTCAGGAAGGGCTGGGAAGACCACGGTGCAGCCTCTATCCCCTCTTCTGTTGCATAGATTTCGGCGAATCAATGCTTACATGGGGAGTAAACAGGATTGTGCTATTTCCTCAATAAACTTTCTTTCCCGCCCCATTTATAACACAACTCGGAACAATTAGTCATCGCGGCCTCATCAAGGAAAACAATCAATCTTTCATGAAGTGCTCGCATCAGATCTCGAACATCAAACAGTTTAATTCCAGATTAAATACAGCAACAGGGTTTTCATGAGGCTCTTCATTCCAAAGCAAAGTCATTTCGGGTCACTGGTGGAGTGCATTAAATTAGCCTGATCCGAGGGCGGTAAACAGTCCAGGAGGGGTGTCTTTGCATCAGCAACAGCGGGGCCTGTCTGTGCTCACGTGATCAGGAGCCCCCGATCTGTCCATAACGAGGAGCGTCACTGAGGTCTGGGACTTCCTGGAGAGCAGACTGGAAGGGAGGACCCTTGGAGACCACCTGCCTCAAACTGTCCATTTTGCAGACAGAAAACTGGGCCCAGAAAGTCCAGGCTCACAGAGCACCAGCTAGTTATGAAACTGATGGGTGTTTGCTCCAGTTACAGAGCACGGCTGTGGAGTAAATACAGATATGCACTCATTTAAGACATTCAGTTTTCATGATCCAGCAGACTCGTTGAGGCCTGTGATGTGCCCAGCAAGTAGGAATTAGCCTGATAGGCCTAGAAGAATGGAAGCTCAGGACTTGAGAAGGTGGTGTCGGTACCCTCGTCACTCCAGGCACCGTCCTACTTTGGAAGCCAGTCTCAGCATGGATCCCTCCTGCAGCTTGCAGGACAGCTGTGGGGCAGGCCTGGCAGGAGGTTGAGATCCTGTCACTGATCCAGGATAGCTGAACGGGACCGCCACTCTTCATTATGGTCGCTGATTGGATGTTGAAGGCAGGACTCCGCTGACAGTTAGGTTCTACCCTTGGGGCCTCCCTCACTGCTCCGTCCCTAACTGCTGCTGGGCTCCAGATTGCCTCTGTGTCCTCTTTTGCAGCCCGAAGCATGCATGGCTATTCTCCTATTAGAGACACTCCTCATCCGGATTTTGGCTGTAATGAATATGCCTGCAATGGACATTCCCACGCAGGCTCCGCGTGGACCTGCGTGCGTTCCTCCCGGTAAATGCCTGGGAGTGCATCACTAGGTCCTGTGGGAACTGTGTCCAGCTTGGTAAGAAGCCACCACCTGCTCTCCAAAGTGGTCATTCCATTTTCCTAGCATTCTGGTTGCTGCTCCCCGTGCACACTTGTTGCGGTCAGGCCTTGAGCGTCAGCCGTGCTGGCAGGTGTGTTGGGGAGCAGACGCGGCTTCATGTGTAGTCCCTGGTCCCTGAGGAGGCCGTGCATTTCCTTGTGTGTGCGTCGATCACTCTTAGACTTTTGTAAAGTGTGTGTTCGCGTCTTCTGCTCACTTCTTGGGTTGTTTGTCCTGTGAGGCAGTTGCAGGGGTTCCATAGGTGGCAGGATACGGTCCCGCGTGGGATCCGTGCTTGAGGACTTCCTCCCGGTCTGCGGCTCCCGGGGGTTTCTGAAGTAAAATGAGATGCAGGATATACAGGGACCGGGCCTGCAGCGGCTGCTCAGAAAACGAAAGCGGCGCCTGTTACCACCCCGCTGCCTGCCTGCCACGGAACCCCTGCCTGCGTGAGCCCTGAGCCTGGGTGTCAGGGAGGAGGTGTCTGTGAGATTCCTCAGGGTGGTTCCGGGGGGTCTGGGCCTTCGTTTCCCTCTGCAGAATGCAGGGGATGATGGCGACTGGGCCAGCCCTTCTGGTTAGGGCCCTGCGGTTTGCTTCTGGAGAAAAGGGGAGGTCTCCCTCCCAGGCCACCTGGTGGATGATGTCTCAAACAGGCTGGAAGACAGAGCGAGACAGAGATAGAGATAGAGACAGAGAGAGAGACAGACACAGAGACAGAGGGGCAGAGAGACAGACAGAGGGGCAGAGGGACAGAGACAGAGAGATAGAGAGAGAGATACAGAAAGAGTGACAGAGACAGAGATAAAGAGAGAGACAGAGAGACTGACAGAGAGACAGGCAGAGACACAGTATGAGGAGAAAGAGGGAGAGAGAGACAGATGCTGCCTGAGCTCTCCACAGAACTCCTTCCCACCAGGAACACTGGCAGATGGAGAGCCCCTTGTCCCCCTGACCCTCGGGTGGTGGGGGGTCCACTGACCTTGTTCCCAAGTCCATTCCCGCATGTCCTCTCCCCCCACAGGTGCCCTCTCGGTCCTGGCACTGTGCGGTGGCAGAGCTGCGAGGAGTCTCCATGAGTCCCCAGTTCCCCTCACACTCAGGAATGAGGAGACAGGCCCAGGGGGCGGTGCCGGGCCCCAGGTCCTCGGCTGCTCCTTGGGACCCTTGGGCTGGAGCTGCTCCACGGGGCTGGGGCTCTGCAGGGCACCGTCCTGTCCGGCCTCTGCCTCCTTTGCTCTGCCAACAGCCAAGTGTACTGGTTCCAGTGACATCGGCTAAAACAAAGAAGATTCTGGAGGAGAAGAGAAAACAAAAGAGGTGGAGGGAGGCCTGGGGGAGGATGGGGGTTCGTTTGGGGAGGAGGAGCCCTATCTGGAGAGGTGTGAGGCGTGTGTGCAGCCAGAGGCCCGGGCTCCATGGGCACACCCCATTCAGGCTGGCTGGCTAGCTTTGTGAGCCTCAGTTTGCCTGTCTATAAAATGGGGAGAATGTAACCACAGTCCTCATGGGGGAACCGTGTTGGGACAACACAGGGCAGGGGCTGCTAATGGGGCAGTCGCAGGCCATGCGTGTGTCACATGTGCACATGCCTGTGTGTGGGGGAGATGCGTGTGCACGTGTGTGCCTGGGGACGCGTGTCACATGTGCACATGCCTATGTGGGGGGATGCATGTGCACATGTGTGCCTGGGAACACACGTCACATGTGCACATGTGTGCCTGGGAAGACACGTCACATGTGCACATGCCTATGTGGGGGGATGCGTGTGCACGTGTGTGCCTGGGAACACATGTCACATGTGCACATGCCTATGTGGGGGGATGCGTGTGCACGTGTGTGCCTGGGGATGTGTGTCACATGTGCACATGCCTGTGTGTGGGGATGATGTGTGTGCCTGGGGATGCGTGTCATGTGCATATGCCTGTGGGGGGATGCATGTGCACGTGTGTGCCTGGGGACACATGTCACAAGTGCACATGCCTGTGGGGGGGGATGCGTGTGCACGTGTGTACCTGGGGACTCAGAGGTGAAATCACAACCACCTGAGGTTCCCACACCACCTTCCCCCAAGCTCTAGCCCAGGCACCTTGCCTTGCTTTCATCCCAGAAAGGGGTGACTGCAGGCCCGGGCTGCCCTGGTGCTGGGATTCCATCCTAGTACCCATAGACATCAGGGGAGGCAGCTGGGGCCAGAAAAGGGCACCCAGGGACCAGGAGGAGCCCTCTGGGCTGTGCCTTCAGCCCTGCCTGGAGGGCGTCCCCAGGGAGGCAGGCTTCTCTGTCCAAGCCCCAGCCAGAGCACAGTACAGAGTGTTCTGGCCCAATCAAGCCCCCTCAATCCCCACCACCCGAGGGCGAAAATGAAGCCTCCCAACAGCAGCTGGGCATTTGCCACTAAGCCTCGTTAACTTGGACACTGTCCTCATTCCACAGGGGGCCACACGGTCCCTCAACGTTGGAAAACGGTGGCAGAGCCTCAGATACCTGCTGGGAGTTGGAGGACTGGGATCCATTCCATCCCGTGGCCTCTGGGCTCACACAGGGTCCCAACAACAGCCCTGGCAGCCTGGGCTTGATTCCGTCTTCTTCCGATGAGAAGAATGTGCTCCTTCCTTCCTGCTGACCTGTGGGATTGGAAATGCAAGCGAAATCGCTGTTCCGATGCAAACGTTGTCCATGTTATGAATAATAGATGGCCAGGGGGCGAATTGTTTTCAGTGGGTGATTATTTTCAGTGGGGGAATTATTCCAACCATCCCACCCAACGCGCAACCTCGGGCCAGAACGGGTCCGGGAATGATCGAGTAAAAGTTTGTGATAAAAATATGCAAAAATTGAGAAACTCTATAGCAATTTGACAGGATAATTGTGTCTGTTGAATCTCATACTAAAACATAAGGGCTTAAAATGTGGTTTTTAAAAAACATATATATAATATATATATGAAGTTACATATATATGAAATTACATATGTATGTATGTGTGTATAAAACTTCATATTACCAGTATTGGTCTGAGGTAGGTTGGAAAAGCTTCAACAACCAGTCTTTACCACAGAGGATTTGAGAAGCACAGATTTAAACTCTAAAGAATCATCTTCCTCCAGCAAAGCGGTTTGGAGACAGCAACTGAGCTGAGTGCTGCATGGGCGTGGGCTCCGGCATGGGCGTGGGCTCCGGCATGGGCGTGGGCTCCGGCATGGGCGTCCCACCCTGGGATGAATCTGGCGCAGGCTTTTCTGAGAGTAATGTCATAAATGTCTCAGCTGCTCTAACAAAGTAACTGTCCTTCGACCAGTCCTCTGAGACGTGGAAAAAGGCATAACCACCAGGACGTCCCACGGAGCAGCGTCTGAAAGAGTGAAAAACCCAGAAACAGCACGAATACCCCACAGCAGAGGAGGGGCTGAGAAGGCGGCTCAGGCACAGAGCGAGGCGTGAGGCAGCCACTGACGACGGTGCAAACTCGGTTTTGCAGAAGAGCGTTCACCAGGAGAAACTGTTCCTGCTTTCATTTATTCATCAAATGTTTACTGATAACCTACAAAGTGCCAGACAGGTGCCCGGAAGATCGACTGTACTTATTTAAAACACAGCCTTTGAAACACTGGAACGCATGGTCCCGGGCTGATGAAAAGAGAAGCACATCTATGCACGGGAAAAGCTAGGACGCTGTGCTTGCAGACGCTACTTGTCACTCGCTCTAGGGGTGGGGCTGTGGGCACCTTATCTTTGGGCTTTCCGATATGTTCCATGATGTTCTCTGATGAATATATTGTTTACGAAATTAGACTGTGAAATACGTGCAGTGAACACAGCCTCCATTTGCATGTTAACACGGCATGTGGCAGGAAGCATCCTGCAGGTCACTCCTGATTTTTTCCAGGACTGCCCAGGGCTCTTGTCCTCAGGGCACCCACTCGCCCATGTGCTCCCCACCCAGCCTGAAACTGAAACAGGCATCCCAGCTCCCCTCTGGCACTACACCCAAAGGCCCAGCTTGAGGTCTCTTTTCTCCAGTCCCTGTGCCAGCCCCTGACCCTGCCCTCCCCTGGAGCAGACCCATGACTCTCCTGCTGCCCCCCAGGCCTCATCCTCCAGTTCACTAGCTTTCAAGGGCTAAGGCCAGAGCACCCAACAGGCCTGCCCCTCCCGCCGAGGCCGACTGAGTGCCTGCCTCTGTGTCCTCCTGCATCCCAGCTGCAGCCTCCACCTGGCCTCAGCTCCAGCCCCAGCCCCAGACGCCTGGACCCCACCCGGCAATCAGAATGGTCTGGACATGCAGGATGGGCACCGTACCACTGCCATGCACCCTCCAGGGAGCTCTGGCTGTGCTTGAGCTTAACCCCAACCTTCTTCTGCCCAGGAGGCCCCCAGGACAGGCCCTGACCACCTGTGCTGTCCCTGCATCCCCGACTGACTGGGCTGAACATTGATCAGGCCTTTGCTGCAGGAGCCTTGTGCTGCTCCTTCTCGAGGCTGAGGCAGTCCTCAGAGTTCAGCTTGGATGCCACCTCCTCCAGGAAGCCTCCCTGGTTTTTTCCCTCCATCCCTGAGAGAAGATGAATTGTTCCTCGTCTGTGCTCATGCAGCCTGCACCTCCCCTACCCCAGGCCCTGCACTGTGGGGGCCACCCGGCTTCTCTGTCCCCTACCAATGGCAATTCCATGAGGTCACATGTGTCTCAGTCCCAGCCCTTGGCACCTGGCACAGAGCCTGGTGTGTAGGGGAGCTCTGAATGTTGGTGGATAAATGCTCCGTAAGTGTGCAAGTGAACTTGGAATACACAAACACTTAGATGCCGGGTCCTTCTGTGGGACTCTATGTGCTCGGCACCAGGACGCAGACTCACTGCAAGCCACTAGGAGGATCTCCGTGGGAAGGGCAGGGCATCTTTGTGAGCGGTTCCTGCTCCCCTCCCACCCCAGCCTTGGTGCCAAAAGCCGCCTCCTGTCTCTGCCTGAGGTCTCTCGGGAAGCACCGGGCGCTGTGAGGTTTGCACCCGGCCTGGCCCCCGGCTTGTCACACTGCCAAGCGTCTGATGTCACCTCTTGGCAACAGAATAGTCAGAACCAGGCTGGGTGGTTGGATATTAAAGAGCCACAAATAAACCCTGAGTGGACTGTCTCAGCGAGTTTTAAAGCAGTCGCCTCTCTCCGCTCCACCCCATACATGTGCTGGTTGTGAAAACGAAAGAGGTGTTGCGCTTGGGGTTTTGCTGTATTTCTGTTCTCTGTCCCTCACCTCCAAAACTCAAGTGAATAGGCCAAATGCGGTTGCCACGGCAACCCCATCTCCTCCAGCAGCTTGTGCTGGAGTTTTCAGCTTGATGTTCCTGGAAGTCTCTGGGCACCAGAGTGCTGTTTAGGAGAATGGGGTCCACGTGGTGGGGTGGCCCTGCCTCCGCCTGCCTGCTGCCACCTTCGCTTCTGGGGTTTAGGAAGTTTTGACTAGGGTAGTTACAGAGCTTTCTGGAATGGGCAGCCACCTGGTAAAGTGACGACGGGGAGGCCATGGGCTGCCCTCCAGAGCCCGAGGTTGACCGGGAGTTGGCCCTCCCTCCCCACAAGGAACCCAAGTCAGTCCTCTCAGCCCCACGGAGGTGGGGGAAGGTGTCCCTGTTATCTTTTTTGCAGATGGACAAAGGGGACCTGCTCAGGGACACCAGGTCAGGGAGAGGCAGAGTGAGGCCTGGACCCAGGCTGTGGCATTCAAGAGCCCCCCCGGGACCTCCAGGTATACAGACCGCACCTCACCTTGTGACCCTTCTCTGCAAAAGCTGACCCCATCTGGGTGGGCCCAGCAGCCTCCCGAGGCCTAGACCCAGCAGCCTCCCGAGGCCTAGACCCAGCAGCCTCCCGAGGCCAGTCTATTGGAGCTGACAGCTCCTCCTGCATGCTAAGGCTGGGAGGTAGATGCCCCGACCGTAGGCCTTAGCATGGATCCACGGGCCACACGGCCCCTCAGAGACCCCCAGCGCCACTGGGTGCCGCCGCCAGCAAGGTGGTTCTTCCAGAAGCCTCCCCTGAGGGATCTGGGTGGGGATGGTGGCTTTCGAGTGTTGAGGGGACGCTCAATTAACCTGCAAGGACTCCCAGAGTCAGGCTGCTCAGCATGTGTTGCTCCTTGAATCTAAATTAATCAAAATTCAGGCCGGACACGGTGGCTCAAGCCTGTCATCCCAGCACTTTGGGAGGCCGAGATGGGCGGATCACGAGGTCAGGAGATCGAGACCATCCTGGCTAACACGGTGAAACCCCGTCTCTACTAAAAAATACAAAAAAACTAGCCGGGCGAGGTGGCGGGCGCCTGTAGTCCCAGCTACTCGGGAGGCTGAGGCAGGAGAATGGCGTGAACCCGGGAGGCGGAGCTTGCAGTGAGCTGAGATCCGGCCACTGCACTCCAGCCTGGGCGACAGAGCGAGATTCCGTCTCAAAAAAAAAAAAAAAAAAAAAAAAAAATTCAATATAATTAGAAATCTGGCTTATCGGCTACACTGATATTTCAAGGGCTCAAAGGCCACATGTGGCTCATGGCCGTCCTATTGGATGACAGAGACCTAGAGCGTTTCTGTTATTGCAGAGAGATCTGCTGGACAGCACTGGCTCTGGTGCCTGAGGCCTACGTCAATACACACGTGCCAGAAGTGGGCCTGGGAGGCTGCAAAAGGAATCAGACGGTGCTTGGGACGGGTCCAGCTCCACGCTGCCTCCGGCTGTGCCACCTCAGTCCAGTGCCTTGGCCCCTCTGAGTCTTGGTTTTCTCATCTGTGACAGGGAGAACAGAAATGTCTTTTCTCCGTGTCGCCAGTTTTCAAGTCAGCTGCCACCCCACAGTCTCCATCACCGTCCTTCAGGCCATCTTCCCCTTCCTCCCGCCACCCCAGAGGGGCTGCTATTCTTCTTCTTCTACAGAGAGAGATTGAGGGACTTGCTCAAGGGCAGGCAGCTATCGCTAGCGAGCAGAACTTGCCTGAATTCGAGGCTCACGAGGCCAGGCCTCACCAACAGAGCCCAGGGTACGATCAGCCACACGGTACAGAGCCTCCCGCTCTGAGCTGGCATCCGGCTTCCTGCTGTCCACACTGACCCCTTTCCTCCCCGCTTCCTCCCCACTGTCCACCCTGACCCCTTTCCTCCCCACTTCCTCCCCACCGTCCACCCTGACCCCTTTTCTCCCCGCTTCCTCCCCACCGTCCACCCTGACCCCTTTCCTCCCCGCTTCCTCCCCACCGTCCACCCTGACCCCTTTCCTCCCCGCTTCCCCCCCACCGTCCACCCTGACCCCTTTCCTCCCCGCTTCCCCCTCATCGTCCACCCTGACCCCTTTCCTCCCCGCTTCCTCCCTACAGTCCACCCTGACCCCTTTCCTCCCCGCTTCCTCCCCACTGCCCTTTATGCACATGAGGATGGCAATGCTCTCCCTTTTCATGTCTGTCTCTGGGTGAGTGTGGCCAGTCCGAGTGGCATCTCCTTGCAGGTCCGATCCCCACTTTCCCACCTGCAGAGCCACTCAGCCCCGAAGCCTCCAGGGCATGCTCTCTGCTCCCAGAGCTGCAGGTGCAGGGCTGAGCTCCTGCTGTTGTTCCCGTGCCCAGCCAGACCATCATGGCTGCAGGTGGGCAGAGGCTTGCAGATTGCACCTCACAGGCCCCAGGATTTCACAGGACCCTCCGTGGAATTCTGCTACCGCCCTACAGATTTCATGGACCACTTTGCAGAATGTCATCAGCCACCCCCTGGAATTTCATCAAGCACCCCACAGAATCTCACCCGACGTCCGTGGAATTTCACAGAGCACCCGAACACATTCTCCCAATCGTTGCTTTGGTGTTGGTGGCTCTGAGGCAGTTCCCCTGTGAAGCCAGAGAGTCAGGTTATCTGGAGGCAAAAGATGCCAACGATACCCGTAAGATCTTGGCTCTGGAAATTCTATCACTCCTTCCACGCGAGAGAGGGAAGGGAGTCTGCTGAGAGGTGGAGCTCTCCTATGAAATGTTCAGCCCATGCGTGACCCTGGAGATGCCATTACCAGGGTCTGGACAAGGGACATAAAGGGGCACTTGTCCATCAAGGACTCGGCAACTCTGGGCTCCCAGGGCTCAGGGCGCCTCCATTACGGCCACAGGGACTCTTGGGGCCTGTCCCGGGGCCACAGACGCAGCTCCGAGTGGCCCTCCTCCCATTTGCTGGGCTCCCCCGGATGGCTCTGGACCCAGGGAAGCAGCAAGGGCCGACAGCCCCGGCTTTGTCCCCTTGCTGTCCCATCATCTGAACATCCCCAGGCAGGCCCACACCACACCTGCCTCAGCTGCTTTCCAGCTGTTCCCACCTGTCTGAGCCTCAGCTTCCTCACCTGTAAAGTGGGCATGAGGATGGTGGGGACCTTGAACGTTGCTGTGAGCCAGTTTAGATACTGTCTGTCCCCAGCAGGCTTGTCCCTCCACGCCTCCTTCCTATCAGGACCCACTTGGAACAAGAAGACCAAGGTGTTCTCTTTCTCTTTTCTTTTCTTTTCTTCTTTTCTCTTTTTTCTCTCTCTTTCCTTCTTTTCTTTTCTTTTCCTTCCTTCCTTCCTTCCTTCCTTCCTTCCTTCCTTCCTTCCTTCCTTCCTTCCTTCCTTCCTTCCTTCCTTCCTTCCTTCCTTCTTTCTCTTCTTTTCTTTTCTTTTCTTTTCTTTTTCTTTCTTAGATGGAGCCTTGCTCTGTCACCAGGCTGGAGTACAGTGCCTTGATCTCGGCTCACTGCAACGTCCACCTCCCAGGTTCAAGCGATTGTCCTGCTTCAGCCTCCCGAGTAGCTGAGATTACAGGCGCCCACCACCACGCCCAGCTAATTTTTGCATTTTTAGTAGAGACGAGATTTCACCGTGTTAGCCAGGATGGTCTCGATCTCCTGACCTCGTGATCCGCCAGCCTCGGCCTCCCAAAGTGCTGGGATTACAGGTGTGAGCCACCGCACCTGGTGGACCGAGGTGTTTTCTGTGCTGTGTGCATTCGAAGCAGGCTGGATGGTGGGTGGCCTTTCTGAAGAAGTCTTTAGTGCCAGCCACTCGAGGCCATTTTGGGCTCTCATCTCTAAGGGCTCCAGACGCTTGGCTGATTTCCAATGTTATTCATGAAGGTCCTTGATGATACTGATCACGTGCCATGCAGTCATTGGTTGGTTACAGTGCTTCCTGATGCCCCTGAAAGGCAGGTCAGCTGCAGCCATCTGTGACGTGGCATGTCCACTGCTTCAGTTAGCTGCTTTTCTAGAAGCTAGAATCCAAAGCAAGTGTAGGAATTTGATTTTACACACCCAGAAAACAAACAGACAAATCAGTCAAGATGGTGGGGGCATGGGACAGTCTGTGGTTATGGAGCAAACGTGTTCAGTTGACAAAATGTAGCTAAGGGTTGGTGGGAGCCTGGAAAATGAAATCGAGAAGCAGTGATGGGGTGTTTGGAAGATCAGCAGCCGACTCCATGTCTTCTGTTTTCTAGGGGGTTAACCCAGTTCAAGAGGCTTATTTCACACCCAGCGGGGAGTGAAGGCCCTTCCCACCGCAGCCCCACACCAGCCCTCACTGACTTCTCTGCAGACTTCTTCAATCCATGGCCTAGGGACCCACGTCCCCATCCGAGGCACACCACTGGGATGTGTGCCTGAGATGTTCTCACAGCACCAGGGCCATCCCCTTTCTCATCTGTGTCCTCCCCACTCTCCTACGATCATGTCAAGTACATCTCCCAGGAGGCTGCAATGGAAGCCCTGGCTGGCCTGGTGAAGGTGGAGGCCAGGTATATCCTGTTCTCCTTGGGCCCCAGCACATGGTGGGTGCTCCAGGGATGTCGGTGGAGTGGATGTTGACGTCCATGGTGAAATTGTACAGGGAAGTAGCAACAGGTTGTTGAAATATGGGCAATCATTATTTGTCCTGCAATAAGAACAGTTTCTTACCATCTTGAAATATGCTTTTCCATGAACCCCAACCAAGAGATTTAGTAGGTTTTAAGCATCGATTTCTGACAGCTTTTTTCACTGGATAACACGGCAACGTGGGAGTCTTTCACCCCAGTAATGTAAAATGCAATTTTTAAGCCAATAGCACAATTGAAAAACCCTCTCTGAAGTAATCAAGAGTGGCGACGGCCTTTTTTTACTCACTGGAAGGTTGTCATATCGACTCTGAGGGACTTGAGCAAAAAACGCCTGCGTTGGTGGCTCAGGAGGGAAGCGATGAACAGGATCAACCCCAGCATCAATTGTTCAAAGGGAGAAAAGCTCCATGCTCCTGCTGCAGGAGTCAGGCAAGACGAGGGCTTCTGCAGCCAGAGGCACTCACCGCGGCTGCTAAATCCGCAGTTATTCCCCAGCTCTGAGTCTGAACGAGGAGGCCATTCCGGTCTTCCGGCAGCCTTGCTCTTAGCAGCGTTGGCTCTGGCCACAGTTGGTTGTTTTACTACGAGGTCAAACAGATCGAATCCTCCAAACACCCGGATGCCGCCTCGGACTGCTGCACGCTTTCAGCCAGGCCAGGGATCTCCAGGCAGTGGTTTAGGGGCAGGCTCTCCCTGCTGACCTCCAGGGCTCGATTTGGGGTCAGACAGTGGTTTGGGGCTGGGGAGTTCAAGGCACTTGTGTCTGGGCAGCCAAGGAGGATGTGTCTTATTCCCAGAGCAGTTTTTCTTTTTGCTTGCCCTGCGTGGGACAAACCCTGCCATGACACAGGCATCCACATGAAGGCAGTTGCTGAGCTCCGAGGGCCTGGTCATGATGTCTTCCTACCAGGACCCCTTGCTGGTGTTTCTTTGGCCCCTGTCCCCGCACTTGTGCTTTTGTGAAAGTGCCACGTCTGCTGGGCAGGGTTGGGGGTAGGTGAGTGTGAGTTGGGAAGCAGAGGCCAGAGTCAGAGAGGAACTGAAGATGCTGCCAGCTGTGAGGACAGAGGCAGGGGCCTTGAGCCAAGGAATGCAGGCACCTCCAGAACTGAGGAAGGCGGGATTCAGATTCCCCCCCCCGCAAGGCCTCTGAAGGAGTGCCGGGATTTAGGCAAGTGAGACCCATTTCAGCCTCGCCCTCTTCTCTGTAAGGTGACCACTGTGTGCTGTTTCAAGCCACCAGGGGTTGGGACCTGTTGCAGCTGCAAGGGCAGCAGGAGGAGGGGGATCCGGGGATCCAGAGTGCACCAGGAGGGAGGGGTGTCACGTGACATGGAGGGTGGTGTGGCCAGATCCTTGAACCTTGTCAGATGTTTCCAAGCAGCAAGGGGCCTGACACAGATTGAAGGATGGAGTGTCAGTTTGCCGACTACACATGGCAAGAGAAGATGCAGGGTGCCGGTGGGGCCATGGCTGTGCCCAGGGAAAGGGGACGTGGGCCGCCTGGCCCAGGGACTGTGGCGGGCTGGTGTGTGACGTGTTTTAAAGGCCTAGCTCCGAGGGCACCTTGATCAGTTGTCTGTGCGGCAGGAGGTTGGAGGGGTTGGGAGGTTTCTGCAAGGACTCCCAGCCCTTTGACACGAGCATCCCAATAAAGGGACACCAGAGCATGAAAGAGCAGGACTGAGCATGGCTATGGGGCTGAAGGAGGATCCACGGGTTCTGCCTTGTTCCTGTCACTGAGGCACCTGGGGGGTTCTCAGGTGGAGGCCTCCAGGAAGAGCAAGGGGCTGAGGAAGCCTGGGCTAGGGGCATTTTTAGATTAGGGAGCCTTTAGCTAATAGGTTGTATTTGAAAAGGCGAGACCAGGTGAGGTGTCCAGGGAGAGAGGATGGCTGAAGGCAGAGCCCTGGAGACTGCCTTTGTTAGGGAGGCCAGGGAGGGAGGAGGGGCCAGCCAGGGGACTTAGAAGGGGCCACCACTGAAATAAGAGGAAAATCCAGAGAGTTGGGACAAGTGCCTTCTGGTCCCCAATACAGCTGTGACGCCAAGTCCCCTCCCTACAGAGCCGAGACAGACTCTGGCACGATACACTGTGTTTTCCAGGCGTTGCCTGCCAGGACATCTGGCTGGGAGCTGTGTCCTCACCCAGGAGTGGTACTCCAACCCAGTTAAGCCGGCAGTTCTGGGCTTTCCATGAAAGCGCTGGAAGTGTGTGTTCTGGCAACGCAGTCACTGCTAAGTCGTGTCTGGGAGAACAAATCCTGGTACTTCCTCCTCAGGCCTGCGGGAAGGCCACTCGCTGGTTTCACCTCCTGCCAAGCGTAGATGGTGGCTTACACCCTTCACCCACCATGAACAGCGAGAAGGGGCGTTGCCCATGGTGGAGGCTCCCACTCCGGATGGCGTACCAGGGTCGCAGGAGGACCAGGCTTGCTCCTCTTTCCAGTTTTGAAATCCTCCATTCTCCTGGTTATTTCCTCCATGAGCCCGGAAGTATCTGAAGGCAGGGCCCCGGCCCAGAGGAGGACATAGGGAGGTAGATCCAGGGGACAGAGAATTAGGAAATGGAGCTACCAGTTTTTTGACCCCTGCTGTGTGCAGGACACTGATGGCTGTTCCCTTGGACTCTATCCCAGCAGGCTCAGGACAACCGGAGGACAGGCACATTGCTCTTCCCCCACTTTGCAGATGAGGACATGGAAAGTGAAAGAGGTGGCTTGGCTAAGCCCCGCCAGTGGTGGGGGTGGGCACAGACCCCAGGCTGTCCCGTCCAGACCCTGGGTGAGGATCTGTGCAGGCAGACGTGGAGGGTGGGTAAGTGCAGGACCCACAGAGCAGAGGAAAATGAACCAAGATGGCTTTCTGCCAGCGTTCACTCTGTCCAGGTATATTAGTCAGGGTTTTCCAGGGAAGTGAGAGAAGCAGAATCGTAGGAGATGTGTAAAGGAGACTGACTGTTATGGGACTCTGCGCACATGACTCTGGAGGCTGAGAAGCCCCACTCTAGGCTGCCTGCAGGCTGGAGGCCCAGGAAAGCTGGGGTCCAGTTCCAGTCGGAGTCCAAAAGCCCCAGAAGCTGAGGAGCCAATGGCACCAGCCCCAACCCAGGGGCAGTGTCCCAGACCATGCCAGCAGGCAGGAGGAGAGAGGGCACGTTCCTCCTGCTCCAGCCGTTTTGCTCGATTCAGGCCCTCAGGGGTTGGGTGAGGCCCACCCGTACTTGGGAGGGAAAGAGGCTTTACTGAGTCCACAAGGCGCGGATGCCAGCCCCATCTGAAAACACCCCACAGGCACACCTGGAAACCATGTTTAACCTGGGCGCCTTGTGGCCAGTCAAATTGACGTAAAACTAACCATCACACCAGGGCAGCCACCAGCCTTGTCCCTGCCCAAGGCTGCACAGGCCTTTGTCTGGCTATGCTAGGTGCTAAAGGCCACAGGCATCGGTAGGCATGTACATGGACCAACCCCTTTGTTCGTGGGTGTGCATATGGACCAGCCCCTTTGTTCATGGGTGTGTGTGTACATGGACCAGCCCCTTTGTTCATGGGTGTGTGTATGGACCAGCCCCTTTGTTCATGGGTGTGTACATGGACCAGCCCCTTTGTTCATGGGTGTGTGTATGGACCAGCCCCTTTGTTCATGGGTGTGTACATGGACCAGCCCCTTTGTTCATGGGTGTGTGTATGGACCAGCCCCTTTGTTCATGGGTGTGTACATGGACCAGCCCCTTTGTTCATGGGTGTGTGTATGGACCAGCCCTTTTGTTCATGGGTGTGTGTATGGACCAGCCCCTTTGTTCATGGGTGTGTGTATGGACTAGCCCCTTTGTTCATGGGTGTGTGTATGGACCAGCCCCTTTGTTCATGGGTGTGTACATGGACCAGCCCCTTTGTTCATGGGTGTGTATATAGACCAGCCCCTTTGTTCATGGGTGTGTGTATGGACCAGCCCCTTTGTTTGTTGGTATGCATATGACCAGCCCCTTTGTTCATGCGTGTGCATATGGACCAGTCCCTTTGTTCATGGGTGTGTGTATATGGACCAGCCACTTTGTTCATGGATGTATATATGGACCAGCCCCTTTGTTCGCTGGTGTGTATATGACCAGCCCCTTTGTCCATGCGTGTACATATGGACTAGCCCCTTTGGTCATGGGCGTGTATATGGAAGAGCCCCTGTGACCATGTGCTGTGGATCATTCACTCATTGGTTGCTCAGAGACAGCCTCTCACACCTTCCTGGCCTCCCGCCCCAGGCTGTGCGGCTCAGAGATGAATCTAACACAAGCGTCAGTCGGGCAGCAGCCCTGAGTCCCAGCTCTCACCAGCCCTCTTCTCCAGCACCTGCCCCCGGCCAGGGCCATGGGTGATCTGTCTTCTCTACTCTACTTTTTGGGATCAAGACCCATGGTCCTCCCACCTTAGGGTCCCCAGTGTCCAGTATTGTGCTTGGCACAGAGTAGATGTCATTCATCCATCCATTCATTCAACAAGCTGAGGGTCTACTATGTGCAACACACATCTATGAGATAAACAAACGAACAAATGAAAGAATGTTTGAGAAACAAAATCTAAGTCAGGTTTTTCTTCCCACCCTGACCAATCTGGGTGACCTTGGGCAAGTCTGGGCCTCAGTTTCCCTTCCAGAAACTAATGGGTTTGGACTGATGAGTCCCATGATCCTTCCTGCTGTTCCATTTTGGGATTGCCCAAAAGACAGAAGCAGGAGCAGACACCAAGCTTTCCTGGCAGTGGGTGGGGTGGGGGAGGTGGTGTGGGTTGGATTAGATTTCAGGGCTCCTGCCTCTCTGAGCCTCAGCTTCTCCATCTGTGACATTGGGTCCATCACGGTGCCCCCTCCCCAGGCCCTGGAGGAGTGGCTGCAGAGACCACATCCCTGTGGTCGCCATCGCTGGTTCTCACAGCTGTTGTCAGGAGCCACCCTGGGAGGCTCAGGCAGTTCCCCGCCAGATGGCTCCTGTCATCGTCAGACAGACTTCCGACATCCTTCTGGCACCCGGCAACCCTCCCCAGCCCTGCACTTCCTGAGGGCTCTTTGCTACCCAGCATCTCTTTAAATATTTAAGCCGGCGTGATGCAATGCTCAGGCTCTGATGGCCTGGTCTGGTGCTCACGCCACAGCAGCGGGCTTTCAAGGCTTCATTTTCATATTTTGTTGGAAGAACATTGACCCAGAGAGAAAGCTGAAGCTTTTAAGGCATTAAGATGCCGAGAGGAGCTTGGATAGACCCCGCATGAATTTCACTTAAGGGGAAAAAAATGTTTGCTCTCCGAGCCTCCCGGCCAGTTGCTGCCCTCAGCGTGGCTGCTGAGACAGGACAGTGGGCCCAGCTCTTCTGCAGTGAGTGCATTACAGCCTGCGATTCAGGACCATGATGAATCAGGGCTGCCTTGGGACAAATGGATCCCTAATTGGAGAAAGTGACAGTGTGGGCAGCACTTTGCAGGCCGCGCCTCTGCAGAGGCTGCCGGGGCCATGGGCGGTCCAGGTGCTTGTGCGTTTTCTCACCCAGGTTGGGGAGGATGGGAAGAGGGCAGGCGTGCCGGATGGTGACTGCGGGCCCAGGAGCCTGACTTCTGGAGCGGAAGATGGAGCTTTCTTCAAGAGAGAGACTGGCTCTGAGGAAGGTCCCTGCCCACCCCTTGTCTTCGATGGAATAAGATACGTGTGGCTGCTCTGCAGGCTGAGAGGCAGCTCGTGGCTCTCCCAGGCCCGGCCACTCTCCAGGCATGTGCCTCAGGACAAAAACATCATCTGCCTGCAACGCAATGTCCGCCCTGCCCACCCCCCCTGCCGCATAATGGGGTCCAGAATAGCTCAGAGGTCAAGGGTGGGGGCTGACGTTGGGGCGTATCCCATTTCTGCTTCCTCCCACCAGCCCTGGGACCCTAGCAGGCTGCTTAAGCTCCCCAATCTTGTTGTTTCATAGGTAAAACGGGGATAATGATAACAGGTACTTTGTAACTTTACTGAAATTCCATGAGCTAATTCCTAACAATCAGCACAGAGCCTGGCACAAAGAAACCACTCAGAAGTTACGGCCGTGAAATGTGCCGACGAAATGTTGCTCCATAAAATTACAGCTGCTGCTGGAGATGAAGATGCTTCGGAACCTTCCTTGAACCCGGAGGGAGAGACCAAAGTTGACCACATCCAATCCGCCCCCAGCAAGGATATGCCTGCTAATTTGGGATTCTTTAAGAAGATTCAGGGTCAAGATCGAACCTTGCTTAGCAAATAATTTCTCAAGACATTGCAAACTCATTATGCCAACAAGTTTAATGGGATAATAGAAAAAATAGCCCAGAGAGCAGAATGACCGCCCCAAGCACTTAATGTCTACTTGAACCACAAGTCCCTGAAGTGCTAATTTCCATAACATTCTTATCTGTTAGTACAGACAGTTCTAGAGCTGCACGGAGTTCTTTGCAAGCCCATAAAGGAAGGCTCTTCTAGCAACCCGTGGTTGGACTATCTTGTACACCCGGACCTGCCTGCCTTTCAACAGAGTGGCAGGTCCTTAAATGGCTTCCACGCTGTCTGCGAATGGAACCTTCCCGCCTGAGCCAAGCGCACCAGCGACGCTGGACTGTACCTGGCTCCGAAGGACCCGTGCACACACGGGATGACGCGGAGAGGCCTCTGGCCAGCAGCGTGACAGCTCCTCGGCATCAACACCTTGGCGGCAGCTCTGCTTTTGCTGGTTGTTAATGAGATGGTTGGTTTGGCCTGTAAGCGAATTGTACGGCTAACTAATGTGTCTGTAACTTGGAATTATTTATTGCCTGTGATTGCTCTGCCTGGGTTTTCAATACATAATTCATATTTTGGGGAGTTTTTTTTTTTCTTTAAACTCAGGGCTGGGAGGAAACAGCAAGGCTAGAGTCGCGGCTCTGCGTGAATGTTCTGAGCAGGGGGTGGCTGATGAAGTGTTTGGGGCTGCGGGCTGTCTACTGTCCAGACTGGGCAGTGGTGCTGGTTGGAGGGGCCGAGGGGGCTTGAGAGAACCTTCTGGAAGTCATGGCCCAGTGCTCAGCTTCTCGGGAGAGCACTCCGTGTCTCTGGAGGTGAGCTCACACTTCCTGGTTTTCCTAAACCTTCTGCCTCCCAGCTGGGACCCCTCCCTCCTAGAGCAGACGAGAGGCCTGCCGAGCAGTGCGGGTCTCAGCAGGGAGGAAAATGAGTCCCAAAGCAGGAGAAACTGTAGTGAGACTGACTGCCTGGAGACAAGAGCAGGGCTGGGGGCCCTCCGGTTCTTGCAGGCCTCGCTTGCTCTGAAACGGCTGTACCCAAAGCCGGCTCTGCTGGGGCGGGCAGGCCATGTGACTCCTGCCAGGCCTCATAATCCAGTGATTATAAAGTGACCACCGTGGACAAAAATGCCCCAAAGAGCAAATAGAATAAGAAAGGAGGCTTTGAACCAAATCGCTACCAAGATATCAAGCAAAATCGGTTTGGGAGGTTTTCTAGAGGCGGGCAGCGTGTGGCTCACCCTCAAGGATGAAAGCCGCCAAGGCCCAGCTGCTGCCTCAGGTCTGGGCTGTAAATATCTACTTCTGTCGTTTGCATTCATTTTGGTGAAACTACAACCTCAGAAGGACAGCGGACGCCACAATAGCTCAGTGAGGATGTGAACAATAATATTAGGGATGAAAAGGATGCGTTCTGGGCGGTGAAGGATCGGGGTGAGCGGGGAACAGAGTGTGCGGAATACTAAAGCCTCGCCATGCAGGAGCCACACACAGATGAGTAATGTGAGAGGCCACATCAGATTCCATCAAGACGTCTTAATCTCAGCTCATTTTTCTCCTGCAGGCGAAACGAGCCAGGAGGTGGCGGGGCAGGAGAAAATGGGAGTAATCCTTTAAAGCGAGGTGTGTGCGCAGGTGCACGTGTGAGCATGTGTGTGCAGAATATGTGCAGGTGTACACTCTGTGCGTATGTGATCATGTGCATATGTGCCTGTGTGCACTGTGTGTATGTGGGCATGTGTGTGGTGTGTGCACTGTGTGTATGTCGGCATGTGTGTGGTGTGTGCATGTGTGCACTGTGTGTATGTGGGCATGTGTATGGTGTGTGCACTGTGTGAATAGGTGGGCATGTGTGTAGTGTGTACACCGTGTGCACATGTGGGCATGTGTGTGGTGTGTGGATATGTAGACATGTGTGATGTGTGCACTGTGTGCATATGTGGGCGTGTGTGGTGGTGTGTGCATGTGTGTACTCTGTGCATATGTGGACGTGTGTGTGGTGTGTGCATGTGTGCACTATGTGTGTGGTGTGAGCATGTGTGTGGTGTGTGATGTGTATACTCTGTTGTATGTGGGCTTATGTGTTGCATGCATATGTGCACTGTGTGCGTATGTGGACATTTGTATGCTGCATGCATGTGGGCATGTGTGTGGCATGTGCATGCATACACTGTGTGCATATGTGGGTATGTGTGCGGTGTGTGCATGTGTGCACTATGTGTGTATGTGGGCCTGTGTGATGCATGCATGTGTGCACTATGTATGTGGGCATGTGTGTGGAGTGGGCATGTGTGGTGTGTACATGTGTGCAGCTAGTTTTTATAAGAAAATGATATGCTCTTAAAATTAGCTTAATTGGGAATTTGGCTAAATGAATTGTGTATGTGGGCATATGTGTGGGCAGTGTGAACAGGGGTACGTGCATGGATGCATGGTGTATGTGAGCATGTGTGCGTACATGTGTGTGGTGTGTGTGACGCATGTGGTATTGCTAAGATAATGGAAGAAGACACCCATGCATTTTAAGGATGCTGCCCTAGGACTGTGTCCCACGGGAGCACCCAGGATCCTACCTAATCCAGCAGACACCTAAATTGTCCGCCTGGGTCAGCCAGTTGCCTTCAGTTACAGATGGCCTTTGGTTTCCACACAGGAGGTGACAGATAATGTGCCCAGAAAGGGACTTCCTTGCACAGGGGCCCTGGTTCCACAGCAGCCCTGGAGTTGTAGAGCCTGTTTGTGCCCAGGTCCGAGGATGCATGTGGCCTTCCTGTGGTGTCTGAGCCTTGAGGAGGGAGCATCACTCCTGGGCATCAGAGGACCACCCCTTCCTCTGGTCTGGAGCAGGGCCTCTCCGCTTTGGCACTGCTGCCTATTAGGTTGGATGAGTCATTGCCTAGGTGTGGCCTGTGCATGGTAGGCTGGCCAGCAGCACTCAGTCCACTAGAGGCCAGGGCACTCCCCCATTGTTACAACAAAAAAATACCTCCACACATGACCGACTGTCCCCTTGGGGGAGCCTGCTGGTCGGGACATGCCCCTGTCCAGCCTCAGGCCCCAGGCACAGGACTCTCTTAGTGAGGGGCAGGGAGCTGGGATTGTCTTTTTTTTTTTTTTTTTTTTTTGAGAGAGAGTCTCACTCTGTCGCCCAGGCTGGAGCGCAGTGGCCAGATCTCAGCTCACTGCAAGCTCCGCTTCCCGGGTTTACGCCATTCTCCCGCCTCAGCCTCCCGAGTAGCTGGGACTACAGGCGCCCGCCACCACGCCCGGCTAGTTTTTTGTATTTTTTTAGTAGAGATAAGGTTTCACCGTGTTAGCCAGGATGGTCTCGATCTCCTGACCTTGTGATCCGCCCGTCTCGGCCTCCCAAAGTGCTGGGATTACAGGCTTGAGCCACCGTGCCCAGCCAAGGGATTGTCTTTAGTTGGAGGGGAACATGCAGCCCATTCGGGTATCCAGCTCTGTGCTGGAAGTCACCTTTGAGGCTGTGGGTGACCCCATAGCCAGTGAGGCCAGGCCCAGCCCTAGGAGCCCAGGACCGTGGGAGGACAGGGTCCCCACTCATTGTTTGGACATCAGTGCTGTCTCCTCCATCCCAGAGGCCAGTTTTTGTCCCAGTCTGGCCTATCCTGGAGGGCGGAGCATCCCCACCCTCTGTGCCAGCTCTAAGGCTCCTGTGCCCAGGGCCCTCCCTCCCTATTCTGAATCTCTCAAAGCCTTAGCTGCTCTCTACTTGAGTCATTCCAAGGGGTAGCAGAAGGAATGCTGGCTCGGAGCAGCCCACAACCCCAGTGGTTTGGGGTTGTGTCCACATCTGGGCCATAGTGGCTTCCATGCTGAGCTAGCTCAGGGCTGGACACCACAGTGGAGAGAGTCATAATGAGTGTCCTGATTCAAAGCAAATAATACGACGATAACCCAGTGAGATACATCATCCAGCGCACCCCGGCTTGTAGGAGGACTCTGAAGAAGAGAGTCTGCACTCTCATCCAGGCTGGCGGTGACTCCGAATTTGCCTGTCCCTATCTCTACAGCCAAGACAGACAAGGCCTGGTCCCCAGGCCACCCCGAGACATTCTCCTGAGCCCTGGAAGCTCTGTGTGGCTGGCCCCACAGTCGCAGCCTCACTGGGCCACGAGTGCTGAGCCGTGTGCCAACTCTGTGACACTGCAAGGGAATCCGGCCACGCTGAGAGGCAAGGAGTTCACCGGAGACAGGCTGGCTCCGAGTCTTTACAATTTGCTTTGCCGCTAATTCTCCTTAGAGTGCAGAGGATCCAAGCAAAGATGTTGGTAGTTAATCCGATAATTAAAAACAAACACTGCTTTATTTGAAAAGACTCTGTCCTTCCTGGTGCTGGAGCTGGGATTGAGGCTGGGCTGCTGTCAGAGGCAAGCTGTGCCTGAAGATGCCAGCCAGGCTCTTGCTTCTAGTGAGAAGTTTATTTCGGGGGGATGGGGCGGGGCAGCAACTGGGCTCCTAACACGAGGGAGGAGAGGATGAGGTGAGACCAAGGGGCCCTAGGCTGCACTGCTGTTATGAAATTACCGCTTGATGCTGGACCCTGTGTCTGCTAATGGGGTCCCAAGGGTTAAGGACTGTGGATCTGAACCTGGAAGTGGGGTTCTTCCTGAAAGTGGGGTTCTTCCTGAGTCCCTGAGAGCCCCCCACGCAGAGGCCAAGTGCAGCTCCCAGACAGCTTTTCCAGAGCAAGCTAAATCTCACCAAGCTGCCCCAGGGGTGTGGCTTACCCACTCATTACTCAGGGCACAGGGCCCCTCGCCTGGCCGCACAGGAAATCCCTTTCTGGGCACATTATCCATCGTCTCCTGTGTGGAAACCGAAGTCCACCTGTAATTGAAGGCAACTGGCTGAGACAATTCCAAAGGGGCAACGCGAGCAGTGCGGGCTGCCCTCGGGCCTCAGACGGAAGAGTTCTCAGCACCACTTGAAGCCTTCATGGAATTGGCACGCCGTCGTCCAAAGTCCGATCCACTTTTCTTGAATTAGCCCCCATCTGTGATCGTGCCACGTCTCCTCACATGGTTATCAATGCGGACGCTTGGGCAGGCGACTGCCAATTGTGTCTGATGAACCATTTCAGGAGCCCCAGGGAGGGAGGGTGGTGGGGAAGGAAGGTGGTTGGTCCTGACGGCCCTGGAAACGGAGCCCTCGTCTTGCAGGAGGGTGCAGATAATTCACTGGCCGCCTCCACAGGCTTCGCCTCTAAGGAGGCCTCTGGGGCATGTCAGGGGATCGGGGGAATCTGAGAGGACCCAGACTTGGACTCCCGGCTCCACTGCTGCCTTTCTATGCAGCTGTGGGGGACCTGCTGACCTCTCTAAGTTAGAAAATGCACTTTGCAGAGCTGGGGACATGCGAGAGACAATAAATGAGGCTATACTTTAAGAGCTGTAATGTGCACTCAAAACGTCCGTTCCTGGTGGCAAAGCCCAGTGGGTGCGGTGGGAAAGGCACCAGCTAGAGCCAGGGGTCAGGATTTCAGGTCTCCCTCCATTGTGAGTCCAAGAGCACGCACGTGACTTGAGGGCCCTCAACTGCTGTCCACAAAGCGGGTTCCTGAGGCTCCTGCGGCTCCCAGGGCAGGACGGGGCATGGGGGAAAGGGAGACAGGGGAGTGACAGGAGCCAGGAGGACAGGAGGGAGCAGAGGTCCTCCCAGGGGCTGCTCGGAGGCCCTGCTGCTGGCTGTGACTCCGCATGGGCCAAGGGCACAGTCGCCTTAGCTCGGGGAAGCCCTCACGCTGGCTGTGCCCCGCCCTGGATGGGGGGAATCCAGTTATGTTATTGGTAAGCGGCAGCCATTTGATTGAGCAATGAACATCTTGGAGGATGAGCTTATCATTCCATTGTTCATGTAACCAGTGTTTATTAAATCCCAGCTGTATGCAAGGTCCTGTGTTCAGAGCCGGAGTGGGAGCAGGACAGGACAAGAGGGAAGCTGCGTGCGGTACGTGCTGAGATAGACAGGAGCACAAGCTCAAGGTCAAGCATCATAATTCAAGAGGCACACCTGGAGGCCAGGAGAGAGGCTGAGCGAGCTCCGGGAGGAGGGAGAATTCCAACCCGGAGGGGCTTCCGGCAGGAGGCAGCCTGGAGGGTGGATACGTCTGGGAGATGCACTCTCCCGACAGGGAAGCAGGTGATTGTGGAGGAAGGGAAGACCCTACCTCTCCACACAGCCATGAAGATGTGAGGGGTGTGGACCCGGGACCTCTGCTCTGGGCAGGACAGTCAGGAAGTCCTGGCTCCATCAGTGGGCAGCTCGCTTCCATTTTGTGCTTCAGGTTAAAGTCTCACCACAAAATTACTCCCAGTTGGCAGCACCCCAGGGACTGCTCCCTTTAAAGATATGTCCATGTGGATCATGGGATTGGGAGGTACACATGTGTGCACCTGTAGGCGTGATTATGCACAGGCACGCCTGGGTGTGGGCACCTATGTACACATGCATGTATGTGTCTGCATGTCTACACACGCACGTGTGTGCAGGTGGGTGTGTATGCAAGCACGTCTGTGTCCACGCATATGTGTGTGGAGAGAAGCAGTCACAGCTCCTGGCTGTGCTCTACTTTGCACACCCACAACTCCCTCACCAGCAGCCTCCTGGCCTGGGAAACGAGAGTGGTGACCGTACAAAGCCATCTGATGTTTGACCAGTGCTCGTGGGCTGGCCTCTGCCTTCTGCTGGTGAGCAGCTGACCGGAGGTAAGGCGGAGCCACAGAAAACCATGGGTCATCCCGGCGTTATTCAAGGTAAGCCCTGCCTGACGGGTCCTCATGCCGCAGCCCGTATTTTAATTGATTGAGGAGTCAGAGACATTTCATGATTTTAGCACATTGTCAGCGTTGGAAGTGGGGGTGCCTCATTTCAGGGCCCCATTCTCCTCCACCCTTCTCACTCCTCCCAGAGGACGTGTGGGGGAAGGGGTTGTCACAACAGCGTGGAACAGGATGAGAAGTTTCTGAGTGTGGTGGGAGGAGGGCCGGCCTGAGGGACAGTTTAGCATCTGATCGTCTTTGCCAGGGTCTGCGCCAGTTGGCGCGAATCACGCGGCAGGCCTCCCACACTGGGGTGGTGAATTCCTTGTCAATTTGGCTGGGCCGTGAGGCCCCGGGGAATTACCTTGGGTGTTTCTGGGTAAGATTAACATTGGAATGGTGGATGGAGGAGCGTGGATGCCCTCTGCCATGTGAGTGGTCTCTGGTTTGTTTCACTAAACCCCAAGCTGGAGTCACCCCAAAAGTGGCAGCAGGGACGTTCCCATGAGAGAGTGCCCCAAACCTTCCCACGGAGGGGCCTGTTGACACTCCAAAGAAAGAATCCCTAAACGAGCGCCAGGGTGATGAGCCCAGGACATCTGTTAGGAGAGCTCACAGCTCACGTGCAGAGGGCTGCAGCATCCTGAGACCAACAGGGAGAGGAAGGGAGGGTCCACCCACGCCTGTCCACAGCGAGAGGTCAGGTGCAGTGTTCATGGCACCCACATCTGTCCACAGTGAGGAGTCAGAGTGTGCTGTTCATGGCACCCATGCTTGTCCACAGCGAGGGGTCAGGGTGGGACATTCATGGCACCCGCCCCTGTCCACAGCGAGGGGTCAGGTGCAGTGTTCATGGCACCCATGTCTGTCCACAGTGAGAGGTCAGGATGGGACATTCATGGCACCCACACCTGTCCACAGCGAGGGGTCAGGTGCAGTGTTCATGGCACCCATGTCTGTCCACAGTGAGAGGTCAGGATGGGACGTTCATGGCACCCACACCTGTCCACAGCGAGGGGTCAGGGTGGGACGTTCATGGCACCCACACCTGTCCACAGCGAGGGGTCAGGTGCAGTGTTCATGGCACCCATGTCTGTCCACAGTGAGAGGTCAGGATGGGACGTTCATGGCACCCACACCTGTCCACAGCGAGGGGTCAGGGTGGGACGTTCATGGCACCCACACCTGTCCACAGCGAGGGGTCAGGTGCAGTGTTCATGGCACCCATGTCTGTCCACAGTGAGAGGTCAGGATGGGACGTTCATGGCACCCACACCTGTCCACAGCGAGGGGTCAGGGTGGGACGTTCATGGCACCCACACCTGTCCACAGCGAGGGGTCAGGTGCAGTGTTCATGGCACCCATGTCTGTCCACAGTGAGAGGTCAGGATGGGACGTTCATGGCACCCACACCTGTCCACAGCGAGGGGTCAGGGTGGGACGTTCATGGCACCCATGCCTGTCCACAGTGAGGGGTCAGGTGTGATCATGGGGAGATCTGAGGAATTGGCTCAGGGCTAGGGCTAGTTTCTTTCAGTGTTTTGGGCAACGACCTAGCTACCTTTATCAGTGCCCGGGAATGCTCAAGGCCTGGGTTCGGGCTCAGGCTTGCTGGGAAAACCAGCAGAGAGGTCAAGGCACTCTCATCTTGGGTCAGGACACAAAGAGAAGGCAGGGGCCCTGCAACCCGAAGACAGCAAGCAGGACGAGAAAGGGGAGCTGCTCCTGCCTGCCTGCTGGAGCTGGGGTGTCCGTCTTTTCCTGCTTTTGGACATCAGACTGAAACTGCACCACTGGGTCTCCTGGTCTCCAGCTTGGCGGCTGCAGATCTGGAGTCTCCTTGAGCTCCATAATCCCGTGATCATTTCCTAATCCTGAGTCTCCTTCTCTATGTGGGTCCGCATGTCCTGTTGGTTCTGTTTCTCGAGGGACCCCCGATAAAGACACTCAAGGACAGTTCCCTGGACCTGGGACTGCTCCCTTGTGTGCCCATCCAGGCGGCAGTGCCGTGCCAAGCCCAGACCGATGACCCACAGAGAATGGGGAGATGAGCCCCTCCTGGGGAGCTGGCAGGCCTGGTGGACATGGGACAGGTCATTAGGACAGGATGAGGGGAAGCGCAGGATCCATCTGGGGTGGCAGGAGAAGACAGGGAGGGGGAGGGGGCGGATAAGGGGAGAGAGAAGGTGGGGGAGAGGGAAGGGAGGAGGAAAAGGGAAGGAGGGGAGAGGGCAGGGAAGGGAGAGAGAAGGGAGGGGGTGAGGGGAGGGAGGTGGAGAGAGCAGGGACGGGGAGAGGGCAGGGAGGGGATAAGGGAAAGAGGGGATAGGGTAGGAGGGAGAGAGGGCAGGGAGCGGGAGGGGGAGGTACCGGAGGGGGAGGGAGGGGAGGGGGAAGGGCGGGGTAGTGGGTAGGGGGAGGGAGCAGGGAGGGAGCGAGGAAGGACCTTGGGCTGTGTGGATCTGAGTAGAGGGCTACTCATCCCCTGGCCAGGCAGCAAACCAGGATGGCAAGCTCTTTGCCTCTGCTGTTGGGAGGACCAGAGTAAGCTACCTACAGGAAGTGGAGGGCACTGCCAAGGCCACCTGGGCAATGCCAGAGGGTGCCAACTGTGGACGGCAGCAACAGGGTCCCAGTGAGGGCCAGTGCAGCTGACTGCACCTGAGTTTTCAGTTTTCACCCTCGGTACAGCCCAGCAAGGCGGGTTCTCCGGGCAAGGAAACCGTGTTCAGCCCCAGCACACACTTGGTCAGCTCGGGCTCGAGCGGTTCATCTCCCGTGCCGCTGAAAGAAACGAACCACAAAGTTGGTGAGGTAAAGCAACAGAAATGCACTCTCCCAGTTCTGGGGAGGCAGAGTCAGGAATCCGTGGGGAGCAGGGCCACGCTCCCAGCCGAGGCTCCTGGGCGAGGACCCTGCCTGCTTCTTCCTGGTGGCCCAGGTGCTCCTGGCTGGGGCCGCATGCTCCGGTCTTCACGGACAGCGTCTTCAGTCTCTCTGCTGTCTCCATGTTATGCTACCTGAGTGTCAAATCTCTTGTTCCCTGCACACCCCGTCCTGCCCCGAGCCGGGCCCAGCCTGTGGGGACTCCTCTGAGATTCCTTCTGCTTCCCTGGGACAGAGGCCTCTGCTTCCTCCAGACCCTTGTGCACTTGTTTTCTACCGTTTATGGGACGTGACAAGCTACGTGCACAGGCTGCTGCGGCGTGGGGCTGTGTGCAGGCCTCCGTGGAGCTCCGTTCCACACGCCCCGTCCTGTGGGGCTGCCGGCAGTGGCAACTGAGCTCGGTGCTCTGAAGGCAGAGAGCAGGACATGGCTCCTTCGTCGTGACCGGCAGGGATGTTTCTCGGGTGGGCAGAGGCTCTCTGGAATCCTCACTGGGAGTCTGGAGGTTCCCGAGGGGAGCCTGGCCTCTGTCACAGGAAGCAGGGCCCAGGCAGCCTCGCTCTGTCATCCTGCAGCCGGGAGCCCGGAGCATGCTGGAATACAGCCATTGCTTACAGCGTCCGCGAGGACAGCGCGGCTCCTGGGCCCCGTTCTAGCTCCTCGACAGCCGCTCTCCGTCTGGGCTTCCTTCCTGCTCTCCCTGTCCCCACTGGGTTTGTTCCCAAGGAAGAAGGGTCTATGGACCCAGCAGTCCAGGAAAACCAGGTCATCCAAGCGGGGATTCGGTTCAGAAAGCACCAGCTCCTCATGACTCACGGTGCCACCGATGGCTTTGCCTGAACTAATGATTTCCCCCACACTTTCCAAGGAGGCCTGGCTTTCAGCCTGGAGGCCACGGGTGACTCAGCAGAAGAGGCACCTCCGTCTCCCTAAATACTTATGGTTGCTCAGTATATAAAGAGGGGTTGCCAGGGGGTGCCCCACTGGCTCATGATGTTAGAGGGACCTGGAGAGGTAGACGTGCAGAGACACAGAGACGCAGACACAAGCACACACACACAGACACATATAGACACACGTACAGAAACATGCAAACATGCAGACATATGCAGACACAGACAGACACGTGCACACACACAGACATGCAGAGAGACACACACAGACAGTCACAGACACACAGACACATAGAGAAACACACAGACACATGCAGACACACACAGAGAAATACGCAGACACGCGGACACAAGCAGACACACACAGAGAAACACAGACACGTGCAGACACATGCACACAGGCAGACACAGAGAGACACACACACACGGACACAGACACACAGAGACACAGATGTACAGAGATAGACACACACAGACACAGACACACACAGAGACAGACACACACACACACAGACATGCACAGACACACAGGCACACAAACACACACAGACACGCAGATACACAGACACACAGATACAGATGCACACACAGAGACACACATACACACGAACACACAGACACAGATACAGAGACAGACACATAGAGACACACACAGATACACATACACAGATACATAGACATACACAGACACAGAGACACAAACAGAAATACACAGACACATGGACACACGCACACAGACACACACACAGGCACACACATGCACACATATACACAGAGACACACATGCAGAGGCACACAGACACACATACACACATATACATGCAGAGATACAGACATACAGAGATACAGAGAGGCAGACACACAGACACAGAGCCACACAGAGGCGCAGAGATATAGATCGAGGCACAGGCACACACACACACACTCACATGCACACACACAAAGACACACATGCTCCCACCACTGCTGAGAAAATAAAGTTGCCCAGTGCACGTGTGTGGAAAGGGGCAGCTGGGACGGCTGTACCTCCCGTCCTGGTTCCCAGTCCTCAGTCTGCTATCGCAGCTTTGCCTCCCATCCTGGTTCCCAATCCTCCGTCCGTGTGTTCTTTGTTCACTTTCTTATTTTAATCAACCTTTTAATTTTGAGATAGTTGTTGATTCACATGCAGTTTGAAGGAATAGTACAGAGAGGCCCCTTGCAGCCTTTACTCTGTTTCCCCCCAGGGATAGCGTCTTGCAGAGCCAGGGACGGCATCAGGACCAGCTGTTGGCACTGACATGGTGGAGATGCAGACGCCCATGTCCTGAGGACCCCCTGCTGCCCTTCATACCCACACCCGCCTCCCCCTGCCTCGCCCTTCCTTGGCCGTTGGCACCCACCAATCGGTGCACCATCTTTGTAATTTCGTCATGTCAAGAGTGTTCTATAAATGGGCTCGTCCAGGATGCAGCCTTTGGAGACTGGCTCTCCCTCGTCCAGCCTGACTCTCTGGAGATGCGTCCAAGTGTTGCCTGTGTCAACAGCTGGCTCCTTTCCATCGCCAAGCAGGACTCTGCACCAACATGTGTGTGTGGGCTTTTGTGTGAACATACGTTTTCATTTCTCTGGGATAAATGTTCCAGAGTACAATTGCCGGGTCATAGCGCAGCTGCAGGGTCAGTTTTTACAGAAACTGCCACGCTGTCTTCCAGAGCGGCTGGGTTCCCATCCACACCCACCAGCAACGGCGGCGTGCCCCAGTTTCTCTACCTCCTCGAAGCATTTGGAGCCATCACAACGCTTATTTTGGGAGCTATCATAGGCATGCATACTTGTTCTTTCCTCCCCTCTCCAAGCCTCAGTTTCCTCTGCTGTGACACAGTGACATGACTCACCCTGACCAACTCAGGGAGATTTCACAGAGCCTGCGGTGGCAATGTCTGGAGGAGTTTGAAGCTTTGTAATAGTACTGTGTAGGGCCGGGCGCCTGTAATCCCAGCACTTTGGGAGGCCAAGGCAGGGGGATCATGAGGTCAAGAGATTGAGACCAGCCTGGCCAACATGGTGAAACCCCATCTCTACTAAAAATACAAAAATTAGCTGGGCGTGGTGGCAGCTGCCTGTAATCCCAGCTATTCGGGAGGCTGAGGCAGGAGAATTGCTTGAACTCGGGAGGTGAAGGTTTTGCAGTGAGCCCAGATTGTGCCACTGCACTCCAGCCTGGTAACAGAGTAAGACTCTGTCTCAAAAAAAGAAGAAAAGAAAAGAAAGAAAAGAAAAAGAAGAAGAAGTGGAAGAAGAAAAAGTACTGTGGAGATAAGGACTTGTTATGATCCAAGAACTAATGAGCTAGAAATTTGGAAACACAGGTTTTCTATCTTTCCTTCTGCATTTAGTCATTTAATCCCATAGAAGCCATAAGGAGAGCCTTCGAGAATGGTTGCTTTATATTTGGACTCGAGCACACCACACCCAGCCTCTCCAGTAAGGCGAGCACTGGAGGCCCTTTTACGGGGGGGATACTGAGGCTGGGAGAGGTAGTGTGGGCTGGCTGAGCACTTCTTCCATCCCTGTTCATGCTGACTAGCACACAGAGGCCCATTTCAGCTCCACGTGGCCTGTGCACACCGCCAGGCAGAGGCGACATCACCAGCACCTGCCCCGCGGCTCCCGGGGAGGAGTGTCACACATACAGTCGGCATCACCGCCGTCACCCCATGCAGTTGGCATCACCACCGTCACCCTCAGACACAAAGCCTTTCTCCGCCCATTTTGCAGATGAGAAATTGCAGGCAGAGCAGCTGGTGGGGGTGGGGTGGGGGAGCGAGATCCCAACACGGGTCTTTCTGCCCCCAAAGTGCTCACTTATTTCTTTTTATTTCTGTTTCCACTTCAGAGCTTGGTCCTAGAGGTGCTCAGGAAATACTTCTGGGCCAGGCGAGGTGGCTCGCACCCATAATCCCAGCACTTTGGGAGGCTGAGGCGGATGGATCACTTGAGGTCAGGAGTTTGAGACCAGCCTGACCAATATGGTGAAATCCCATCTCTACTAAAAGTACAAAAATGAGCTGGGCGTGGTGGTGTGCAACTGTAATCCCAGCTACTCAGGAGGCTGAGGCAGGAGAATCGCTTGAACTCGGGATGCAGAGGTTGCAGTGAGCCGAGATGGCACCACTGCACTCCAGCCTGGGCAACAGAGTGAGACTTTGTCTCAAAAAAAAAAAAAAAAAAAAAAAACCAGAAAACTTCTGGAAATGATATTAATTAGACTTCCGTTTGGTTCAGGCTGTCAGAGGCACTGTCTACTTTGGCAGCCAGAGAGGTCACAGGCCCTGGAATCACGTGACTGGGAGACCAGGAGACGACGCTGTGTGTGCTGGTGGAGGGGGTGGCTGCTGGGGCCTGGGTGGAGGAGCAGAAGCCAGGATTAAATGGGGCTGAACACACTGCTGCTTGTTTGAGCCAAATGAGGAATTTAAAAAGAATTCTGATGCCCGGCCTGGCCCGTCCCCTGGGAGGTGCTCTGAGGGCCTGGGATGGAAGTTATCTCTGGGAGTTTTCAAGGCTGCTGAGGCCATGCTGAGATACAGCCAGGGAGGGGCCACATTGGACCCAGGGAGGCCAGGGCTGTGGCTTCTCCAGCTCCACCCTGGTCAGGACAGGGCTCCCGAATCCCTCCCACTTCTCCCAGGGTGGCCAGCTGTGCCCCTGCCATGTTCCCTGCCTGTACCAAGGGCCCAGACTCTCGAGTGTCCTCTAGGCAGCTGCAGAGGCTGGCAGCAGAGTGGTCTGGTGTCAGATCCGGGCCTCCCAGACTGAAGCCTGACACGACATGTCCTGCAGCCGGCTCTCCCCGGGGTCTAGGGCTACTCAGGAAGGGCACCAAGCCTTTGTGCACATCGCTGGGATGCAACTAGCTGGAGGGAGCCCTCGGCTGCCGGGAGAACAGCCTGTGCTCGCCGCCTGCCCTCCCTATGCTGTGGGGCACCACGCAGCGCTAAGGGCTGCTGCAGCACTTGGCTGTCAGGGCCGCTGGAGGACAGGGTGGACCGGGGGACAAAGGCCCTTCTCTTCAGGGAGGCTCCCAGCGGGTTCCCCCCATTCCCGCACAGAGTCCTTGGGGTCCCTGGCTGGGCATCAGGGCAACCTAAATGCACCCACCACTGTGTGGGGCTCTGAGAACCCATATGGTGGAGGTGCCATGGGCCAGGAGCCAGGAAACCTCCAGCCCTGCCTTCTGCCAGAGGGTGGACGAGCTGCTAGTGGTTGGTGGGGAGTGGAGGGAGACATAAAGAGACAGAGACAGAGATAGAGAGGGAGAAAGAGAGAGGAAGAGAGGGGAGGGAGCCAGCTTATAAGCGAGACAGAATGACACTGGCCTTGGCATGGGGGAGGGAAGACACTTTTACAAAGAGGATTTAGACCCCGTCATTGTCACCAATGTCACTTGCTGACTCTGCGTGGACCACCTGCCTGTGCCAGGCTGGCCTGGGGTGTAGGGGTCCCGCAGAGAACAGGATGTCCAAGGTCCCCACTCACACAAAGCTCACATTCTAGCAAGTGTTCAGGGCAAGGGCAGCTGATAATTAACACACAAACGGGAAAACTCAACTGGAATCACTGCAATGCAGAGAACTCTGCCACTGAGAGGCTGAGTGCACAGGTCTGCGCTGTCAGGGCAGGAGTCTCCAAGGAGGAGCCATTTGAGCAGCATCGTGAATGTCAAGGAGACAGTTAAAGCCAGGGAGACGCGCCCTGCGCACAGAGGGTCCTGAGTGCAAACACTCCAAGGGGCTGCCCAGCCTTGCAGGGACAGAGAGGAGCCCAGGGAGGCCTGTGCAGGCCAAAGGCAGGGGCTGCACCCAGGTGGAGAGGAGAAAGAGGGCAGGAGGGGACGGAGCAGGACTTCGGACAGCTGTGCCGGGGCTGCGTGGGGGAGGGGAAGGTTGAAGGACTGGGCCTGATGTTGAGTTGTGCTGCTGATTGGAGGACGGAGCCTCCCACACAGGTGGGGAGCATGGGGGCAGCGAGGGACCAGGAGGGGTCAGGAGGTCTGTTTTGGCCACGCAGAATTCGTGCTGATGCATCATCCAGGTGGAAGCTTTCAGTAGGATCTGGACACCACACGCCTGGAGTCCAGCGGAGGAGTCAGTGCATAGAGAGGCTGTTTTAGGCTGAGGACCGGATCGTGCCCTGGGGAGAGCACGTGGAGGGGGCAGAAAAAGGCCCAGGACCCAGGAGCCTTTGCAGTGGAGGATGAGGAGAGAGGGCAGCGGGAGGGAGGGGACGCAGGGCCCACAGACACGGTGGCCAATGTAGAGGGAGGGGCATGTGAGTGTGGGGTCCGAAGAGCCAAGAGACAGATGGAGGGTGGACCATGGTGGGCACTGCAAGAGGCCAGGCAGGACGCTCACTGTGTGAGGTGACATGAGGTTTGGGTCCAGGATCAGCAAGGGACGATGCCTTTGGGGTCATCCTTCTGTCGCCTGTGGGATAATTAGGGACTGGGGAGCCCTTGGTGAACCTGTGTCCGTGGGCACGGGGACAGGAAGAAGGCGGCTTTCTGAAGTGTCTGTGGTCCATGTTGCCGCTGCTCTAGGGAGGACAGGCCCAGCGAAGCAGCTGATGGACTGAAAAGTGCCCATCTTTGATCAGAGGGATGGTGGATTTTTGCAACTTTCCTGGCCAGACTTTGTCAAGGCCCTGCCAGCCTGCTGGACTGATCAAAGATTGATCAAACATCTCCTCCCCTCACTGAGGGCAGATGCCTGCTTCAAGGATCAAACGGCCTGGCTCTGCCAGGCACCGCCCAGCAGCAGAAGGTGGTGCTTTAAGTCTGCACAGCCCTCCAACTTTGGATGTTTCTTAGACCACTGGGGATGCAAGTCTTCTAGTCCGTTCTGTTCAGACCAGCACGGACGGTGAAGGAGCTGAGGCCAGAGTTGGCCACGTGGAGGCGTGGGTGAGCGTGCGTCTGTGTTGCGTACGTGTGCATCTGTGTCACGCGCACATAGGTGTGCATAGGCAGGTGTGTGACTGCACGTGTGAAAGCGTGCTTGTTCAAATGTGTGAGCGTGTGTGTGCAAGACGGGCACACGCATGTCACGGGCACATCTGCAGGTGCACAGGCATGTGCAGGTGTCTAGGAACGCGTGTGAAGTGTGCTCTTCCATGTGCACATTTGCGTGTCCATGCATGAGCTATTTTCCGAGTGTGTGCGTGTGTGTGCACCCGGGCTGTGGGTATGTGAACAGCTGTGAATGAAACCCCATAGGAAGTTGGCAATAAGACTTCACGCGTATTGGGATTCGGTTCCATACCACTTGGAGCACTGCACTGCCCTCTGAGACAGAGCCCAGGCCCGTGCCGCTATGGGAAATTGTGTGGCACTGACAATTCGATGCGGCACTTAGAAAAGTGGCCTGAGATACTCAGTTAAGTGTCTTGAGGGGATAGTGCCGTTTCCCTGATCAAAGAATTGGCTCCTTTCCTGCACCACAGGCTGTGAGAGAAGTGCGGGGCTTCCTTCCCCGTAGAATGCCCTCCTGGCCCCCAACTGCTGTCTTGGCAGAGCACAGGGACCCCATGGGGACACACCTGTCATCTGAGGGGTCCCCTCACTCGCTATGACAGCTGGCCCAGATCTCCGGGACACACTTTTGTTTACTTTGCCAAAAGTCATCACCAAGAGGAAGGTGGTCTCTGCAGAGCCCCGGTGACTGACTGGCCCCGCATTGGAAGAGGCCCCAGGATGAGACAGGTTTAGCCCCCATAGTCAAAACCGGTCCAGCCCCCATGCCGTCACCCAGCTCCCAGACCGGGGCACAGGCTTGCTCCTTCTGGAGTGAGGAGGCCCTGTGGGGTCCTGTCCAGTGGATGCCCTATGGGTACCATCTGGACACCCACTTTTTGCTGTGCAGGCTGGAGTCTGTCCTGCTTCCCAAATAGCTGCAGCGGCATCAACCTCCGAGCCTCAGTTGGCCTGTGAACATGAGTGGTGCTGGGATGTCGTCTCTCTGACTCATGAGGTTTCCAGGATCAAATGAGAGCTCATGAAGCACCTACTGCGTGCCTGGTGCTTACGGGGAGCTCTCTGCCCAGATGGCCATGTGACCCACCGTCAGGTCAGCTGAGTCCCACGGCACCTGTCAGGCTGCTAAGTAGATGAGGGAGATTCAAATCCAGCTCTCTCTGGCAGCCCCTCCAGTGCTATCCGGCCTGGCTGAGAACTCTCACCCTCAGCTGAGGTGCTGGAAGAACCCACAGGCTAGCTGGGTGCAGCCTGGCCCTCTCTGATCCCGGCTGAAGGCTTCCAGTGTCCTGCTGACCTGCGGCAGAGGGCCAGAGTGAGCACGGCACTTCCTTTACTGACTCCACCCTGCTTCCTGGGAGAGGATCGTGGAGCCGAGATGGCAGGTCCCCCAGGGTTCTCTGAGGCTGTCAGACAGCTGTCTTGGAGTTTCCCGAGGTGCTCGTCCTTCCTGCTCCTCCTTGTGCTGGGTTGTGACAGTCCACCTTCTTGAGCAGCCTCCAGACAGGCTCCTCTGAGCCATTTTTCAACTAAGCCCAGCCTTGGGCTTTGTCGTTAGGAGTCCAATTTTAGTAAGAATCCTGCCGCGTCAGTTTAAAGAGAATCCCCATCCTCAGTATCTGATCACCCTTGATATCGGACCAGTTCCTCATCCCCCACCATACCCAGGTGATGTCTGATCACCCTGGTCGGCCTTTGCCAAGAATCTTGTTGGCTCAGTTGAGCCGGAGCCCCCGGGACTCCTGATGCCCCCTCAGAGTCATTTTCCACCCACTGGCCCCCGCTCCTCAGCTGTAAATCCCCAGCGGTCCTTGTATTCTGAGCGGAGCCCAGTTCTCCACGGAGCTCTGTTTCCCTCCATTGTGATAGTGCCTGATTCCAGGCTGCTCCTCCGGCCTTCGCTCTGTCCTGCTCCTCCGGCCTTCGGTTGGTCCTTCTCCTCCGGCCTTCGCTCTGTCCTTCTCCTCTGGCCTTCGCTCTGTCCTGCTCCTCTGGCCTTCGTTCTGTCCTGCTCCTCTGGCCTTCGCTCTGTCCTGCTCCTCTGGCCTTCGCTCTGTCCTGCTCCTCCGGCCTTCACTCAGTCCTGCTCCTCCGGCCTTCACTCAGTCCTGCTTCTCCGGCCTTCGCTCTGTCCTTCTCCTCTGGCCTTCGCTCTGTCCTGCTCCTCTGGCCTTCGTTCTGTCTTGCTCCTCTGGCCTTCGCTCTGTCCTGCTCCTCCGGCCTTCGCTCTGTCCTGCTCCTCCGGCCTTCACTCAGTCCTGCTCCTCCGGCCTTCGTTCTGTCCTTTTCCTCTGGCCTTTGCTGTGTCCTGCTCTGTCTCTTTGGTGGCTGAGCAGGTGTCTTTGGGTGCAATGCACAGGGCTGCTGGGAGCCCCTGCCCTGGGAATGCCACTCATGCGTCTCCACCCAGCAGCCTTGTCTTCCACAACTGATGTTGGCAAAGCAGTGGAGACACCCACCCCATGCAGGGCGATCTGCCTGGCAGCTGGTTCTGAGCCTTTGGTGTGGGGAGGGGAGAGACTAAAGTTAAGCGACTGCTTGCACTTCTGTCCCAGTGGGCTGTGTGGTAAACAAGGCCTGGACGTCCTCAGGGCAGTGAGGGCCAAGGGGAAGCAGGATCCATAAGCTCCTCTCCTCCTCCCTCTCCCTCCCTCCGCCCTCCCTCCCCTCACATCCCTTCCCTTCCCTTCTTTCCCCAGGGCCCCAAGAATGGCCCCAGTGTGTCTCCCTCGGCCTTCCTGGGCTGCTGCCCCTTCCAGAAGCTAAGCCTTCCAGCCTTGGGAGATGCACTGTGGACGTCCACTTCAGTAGACACTTAGGAGGCGCAGAGTGAGGCTGGGCGAGGGAAGGGCTTTCTGGAGGCTCAGGGAGCCATGAGTCCCCAGGCCTCATCCTCTTTGACAAGGACGTTGTCCAAAGGTGGCCCTGAGGCAGGGGCCAGACACAGTGATGGCTGCTGTTTGCGAGGCTCGACTCCAAGCAGGAACGAGCCCCTTGGTTGCGGGGATTTGTGTTGGAGGGTCAGGCTCTGAAGCCGCTGCCAAGGTCCGAGGCTGGCTCAGCTGCTTAAAACCTTGGGAAAGGACTGCCCCTCTCCATGACTCAGTCTCTCTGTCTGTGAAGTGGGGTAATAGCAAACCCTTCCTCACAACACCTTGATGGGGGTAGGAGGAAGGAAGGCCTGTGGTGCCCTCAAGGGCTGGCACAGGGTGGGGGGCACCCAGGAAGGCTCGACAAAGATTCTCATGACTTTCTCTTCAGTGCTAGTGGCTTCGGCTTCTGGTGGGGTGCCCGAGGCCCTCAGGGTAGCGTTGGCCACTGTGCTGGGCACTGGGACGCCGTCCCGTAGAGGTCAGGCCATTGGCCACCAACTCTGAAGCTTTGCCTTCTCAGGTGTTGAGTGGTGGGAAGGTAGGGCTGTGCACGTTGTCAGTGCAGAAGCTGCCCCGGGCAATGTGCAGGTGGGGATGTCCAGGCCTCATCCTGAGTGAGCAAGGGAACTCTTCAACATTCCAGTGCTTTGTCTCCCAAAGCAAGGCTGTTCCGGTTGATTCTACCCTCCCAGGCCCACTCACAGAGCACCTGCCACCCTGGAGCTCAGGGCTGCCTCTAAGACTGACCGTGGCCACAGCCTGGGGTAGTAGCCTATTGCTCCCGCCATAGGTAGAGAAAATAGCACGGGCCTCCTGCATTGGCATCCACCAGGGAAAGGGATCCCTTTGTTCCTTGGTGGTGGTCCGTCTCCTGCCTCTCCCTGAAGCCCTTGGTCCCCAGCAAGGACTTGGCTGGTGCTCCCCTCGGTCCAGTCCCAGGGTTGGAACAGCCTCCCTCCATGGTGTTTTAGAGTCCATAGGGGTGGACTCTGTCCTCGGAAGTGTTTGGGGCCTTGCATCCTGTGTTAGCTCCTCCCACCAGGGTTTTCTGCCAGCCTCCGCATAGCTCCCGTTACCCGGCGTTTGTTGTTCAATGCGGGCCCTGCAGGATGGGAGTCCAATACCACAGCTTCTGGAAAAGGGAGAGGCGGAGTGGCCAGGATCCACGGGGTGTCTGCAGTGCACTTGAGTGCCTGTGGACATCCTGAGGCCTGGGGTTCATTCCCAAACAGCCAGGCCAGAAACGTGCCTAGAAGCCTGGTTTGATGAATTTCCAACACGCCAACCCCAGATGGAGCAAAGGAAGGGTTTGAGGAGGCACTGGTTGAACTATTTGTGTTATCTCCACAATGATCTTGTGGTTGGGGACAGCGTGGGAGAGCTGTCACTCCTGCATTCTGTTTTCCTCTCTTCTACTTCATTTAATCGTCATCTGACCCCCTAGAAGGTTGGTTCCTGCCCTCCAGGATGGATGAACCACAACAAAGAAACCTTAACAGCTCCTCCCTTGTCAGGCCGAGTGACCCTTCATGGCAATGTCCACCCTGCACCGGTGTCCTGGAGCCTGGGAGTCAGCCCACTGCAGCCCACAGGCTCCTCCCCAGAGGTGTGGGGATGAGGGCTCAGAGTCTTTGTCAAGGCTCCATGCGGCAGAGCTGGGCCAATCTGGCCTGGGGTCGATGTCACTGATGGCCCTCAGGTCGGACAGCACCGTGCCAGAGGCTGTAGACTGACAGTCCCAGTGTGCCCGACATGCCCCTGCACCAGGAGGCACCTTAGCGTGTGGCGCCTCCCAGCACACCGTGCCTGGCAGGAGGCTCTCAGAAAGTCAGGCCTCTGGCATCCCAGCCCAGAGGTTACCCCAGAGAAACCCAGTCCTGCAGGGTTCATTCTGGCATAACTCCAGCTCTTTACTGGACTTTCCTGACACCAGGAAGGGAGCACGTGGCACCTATCAACACTCCTGAAACCCCCTCCTCTTCCTCCACTCCCCTCAGGGGCGATGCCTGGTGCCTCTCATCTACCCCTGGCTTCTTGAAATCAACACAAAACAAGCCCGCTTCTCCACGGTCCCTAAATTCTCCCCGGCCTCTAACTTCTCCCCAGCCCCTAGCCCTGGGGTTTCTCATCCTTGTTAATATTCCTTCCCTTCTGCTAAGTCTGTTTCAAAAATGGAAAAAACAAACAAACAAACAAACAAATAGGCCTGCCAGCCACGGAAACCCCCTTGGAGGGTGGGGAGAGGAACACACACAGCAGCCCCCTCCAGTCTCCTGAAGACGCGGGGGAAGCCAGCGAAGGGCGCGCTGCTGGGGATTTGGGTGAGTTGTTGCTGCAGGATGACGGGTGATGCTGAGGCTCCGCTGGGACATGCCGGGACTTGGGAGGCCAGGGCTGGCAGCCCCAGGGCTTCTCCATCGCCCGAGGCCTGTGGAGCTTCACGTGTCCCGGGGGTTCCTCTCCCTCCTCCTTCCTCTCTTGCCCCCCGCTCCTCTCTCTTCTGCCTCCCCTCTTCCTCCTCCTCCTGGTCTCTCCTCTCTGTCCCTGCTTCTCGTCCTCCCCTCTTCCTCCTCTCTTGCATGTAGCCCACACACCTCTCCTGGCTTCTCTCCTGCCCCCGGCCTCTCAGGTCCCACGCCTGCCTTTACCATCCCAGTCACACTTCTTTTGCCCATACTCTGGGAAGAGAGGCTCCAGCCAGGCCAGCCTAGGCTTCCAGGGCTCCACGGGAGGTCTGTGCCCACCCTTGGGCCTCCCCATTTGCTCCTAGAGGGTGGGGGGATTAGCAGAAGGAAGAAGGGAGAAGAGATGTTTGCCTCCTGCCAACCAAGCCTCCTGGTCTTCTGAGAGGAGTGCTTCAGAAATCTGAGCATCCCCAGCCACCCCCGGAATAGACACCAGCTCCATTGTGCTTCTCCTTGAACTTCATGGGCACCCTGAGTCACCACACCAAGAACACCCAGCCCCGGCTCTGTACCTCCCACCTAGTTCCTGTCCTCCTGGGCCTCCCGGCTCTAAATCTCCCACCTAGTTCCTATCCTCCTGGGCCTCATGGTAGGCCACGATTCTCCATGCAACCTGTGCCCTGAAGTGTCCACTGGCCCCTACAGCTCTGTTCAGTGTGTCCTCTATGAAGGCAGCTTCTAGACGTCTGTCCCAGCCCTGTCCTCCTGCTGCCCCAGCGATGTTCCCTAAGACCATTGATTATCTGCTTATTCATTTACTCAGGAAGATGGAACATCGGGGATGCACTGCTCCTCTCCTGCTCACGTAGAACTTGAGGACAGAGGCTCTGTTTGGCATCTGAAGACCCAGTAAAGCCCAGCTCTGCCAGCATTTTGCCAGGACCTGAGAAAGCCCCCTCTCCCCGGGCCTCAGTTTCCCTAGATGTAAGTGGAGAGATTGGGCTAAATGAGCTCAGCAGATCTCATTGACCCTGATCCTGGCAGGTTGGTGACTGGCTGCCCTGTCCCCAGCCCTGTGGGAATTCAAGGTGTGAGCCTTGTGGTGGGGGTACACAGGGTCCCCCAAATTCATGTCTATCCAGAGCCTCAGAATGAGACCTTATTTGGAAATAGAGTATTTGCGGATACAATTAGGTAAGGACCTCCAGCTGGAAGCATCTTGGATTTTGGATGGGCCCCAAATCCAATGACTGCTGGAGAGGACGCCAGAGCCACAAGGAGAAGCGGCCATGCAGAGACGGAGGCAGAGGCTGGAGTGAAGCGGCCACAAGCCAGGGCGTGCCTGAGCCACCAGAAGCCAGAGGAGTAGAGGAAAGTCCTCCCCTAGAAGCTTTGGGGGAGCTGTGGCCCTGAAGACACCGTGGTTGTGGACTTCCGGCACCCAGAATTGTGGAGATACGTTTCTGTTGTTTTCAGCCACACAGTTTGTGGTGCTTCGCTCCAGCAGCCACGGAACATGGATCTGAGCCCCGAGAGATTCCTGGACCCAGGAGACCCGTCCTCTGTCCTTGGTGGTTGGTGAGGGCTGCAGGATTGGGGCTTCTGATGTTACTGCCCTGGGGACAGACTCCCTGGGCAGGATCACGGAGGGGACAGACTGAGCTGGGACAAGGGGCATTTGGGCCTCGAGCAGTGGGGCAGGCTCTAGAGAGGCAGTTAAGTCGTCACAGTGATTTCCCTGAATGGGGAACGTTCCTTTCCAGACTCAGTGCCCTGGTGGCCTCGGGGAAGAGGAGAAAAGAGGGACACCGGGTTACGATTCTCAGCTTATTGAGGTCTGATGTGAATGGCATGCCAGCCTGTAGCCGGGGCCGGCCAGTGCCACCTTCTGAGCATGTTCTGAGTGCTGACTCTGCGCTGGGCATGGGAGATGAGGCTTCGGCTCTGTGGAGCCGTATCCAGCTGGGGAGAGATGGACAAGAGGGAGCAAACACCCCACGCTGGGCTTCACATGCTGAACCCAGGAGCCGATGGTGTGACCTGGCCAAGGGGCTCAGAAGAAGGCCCCACCGGGCACCCCTGAGTGTCCCCAGAGCCTCGGCGAGTGCTGGGCACTGTTCCCAGAGCTGCCCTGAGCCAGCTGCACAGTCACCACACCTGCCTTTGGAGTAGGCATTTGGCAGACAAGCAGGCAGAGCCCAGGGTTAGAGCAAGCGCTGCTCGGCAGACGGCAAGCGGACCCAGGCTGGCCCGAGCACGTCCTCCCACCTGCCTCTCTGCCAGCTGCTGCCAAGCTTCAGAAAGGATCCTGGAATTCAGCTCCATCAGGGCTTTGCCTGGATGGGCCATGGTCTAGGGACCATTCATATTAATAGTACTCATTCATATTAATCAGACCAATTGTGATGCATCTCATTTTGTTCTCACAACCACCCCAGGTACCACCTGTGACTCAGATTAGGAGATCGTGGCTCAGAGAAGCTGAGCGGCCTGCCTGCCTCACGCAGGGCGGGGAGTGGGGGCAGCACCAGCATCCAAAGTCTTGACCATGTGGTCCAAAGCTCTGGCTGTCACCTGGACATGGCGCTGTCCTGAAGGCGTTGAGGCAACAGTGCCTGCACCCCACGCTCGAGCTTCAGAGACGCTTTGTTCACTTCACGCTGCCAGGGCCTCGGATGAAGACCCGCTGGTGAGCAGGGACCACGGTGCCTGGCCTGCTGGGCTGGGTGTTGGTGCTCCCCAAAGCTCCAGGCAGACCATCCATCACCCGCCGGGAGGCCAGCGGAGCACGCAGTGCCACTGGCTGGCTGGGGAGCTCGCAGCCAGGCAGCAGAACAAGGGACTCAGGAACCTGGGCAATAAGAACCTCCAATCAGGGAAAGATTGCTTCCTAACAGCTAATAGCCCTTTTTGAAACAAAAAAAAACTGTTTTCTCCCTTTATTCCAGCACAGGAGAAATAGTGAGACACGCTGGCAGAATTATAGCAACTTTTTAGATCACGGAGGGAAGAAAAAGCCCCATCACTATAAAATAAAATCGCTCAGCCTGGATCCTCGGTGAGTCACGACTCGGAAAGCGGGAGCTACAACCCCCACCACATGCACGAGCTCCAGCCTTCCCGAGCATAGCCGCCCGCCAGGCGGGGTCTAGACAGGGTGGTGGATGGCAGTTGCCCACTGCCCTAGGCCCATTGGAGTCGAAGTGCAGCTATAGCCAAGAAGTAGCTGCTGAGTCGGTCCCAGAGACTGGCCTGGGGAGGGGAGCCCATGATCTGTTTGCCCAGACACTGAGGCATGATCCGGAGCACTGCCTGTCTGGCTGGCGCTGCAGGCATCTGGGGCTGCTAGGTGACAGGGTGGAGAGGCAGTCGGAGCCAGAATGCGGTGCGCAAATGGAACGTTGTGCCACCTAAATGCTGAGCCACATGGGTGGCAGGAAGGGAGACCCACAGGTGCAGGGGTCTGCGTCACTGTCCGGGCTCAGACCGGTGAAAGAAGGTGCCTGGTTTTGCTGGAGCAACAGGAAGTGAACAGGAGCCTTGCCGGAAGTTGTATCCACAGGCTCTGACCTTTGGGAGGGGTCGCAGCTCCCAGATTCCCAGGCTGTCTCAGGAGGTCCTGTGGAGGTTAAGGCTGGTATTGGGGATCCCAAAGACGAATGTTTGTGGGTGCAGGGAGCGCAGTTTTGGGTTGCGAACGGGAGCTCCCTTACAGAGGTAGGCCACGAACACTCAGCCCGGAGTGGCTGGAAAAAGTCATCTGGGAAGACTCACTGGCTGTATCTGGAGGCAGTGAGTCATGCGTCACTACAGGTATTCAAATGAACACAGCAGTTGCAGTGGATTATATACAAGTTGTAGGAAGGGAGAGCTGCAGGGGACTTCAGGGATCATTCCGTCTAATGCTGTTTCCCCTATGGAGGAATTGCCCCAAGACCTCAGCTCAGTGCTGCAGGGTCATGGCTAAGATGCTGGCATCCAGACCTGCAGCCCAGGGACCTTCCAGATGCCCCACCAGCCCTTCTACAGTGCTGCCTGGGCTGCCAGGCAGGCATGGGGGCTGCCCTGGTCCCCCTCGTGCACTTTTGGGCTAGGGCTGCTGACCATAGACGGGCCTCGGGTCCCTAAAAGCCCCCGAGATCATCTCTCTGGAGACTATTTTCCTGACAGCAGCTGAAATCTCACAACTTTCCCTGGACACCTGCTGCCTGCCAGGCTGGAGCCAGGCCTCTTGTTCTGCTATCTCAGTCTCCTTCCAAGGCAGGAAGAAATGGAAACTCGGACAGCCCAGGGCCACCCCTAAGGCAAGCTATGGGGCTGGGATTTTCTCTGGGATCCGACTGATACTGGCTCAGCTTGAGTCCTCGACACTCATCACCAACCGCTGGCTTCAGACGTCCAAGGGAGGAGAGAGTAGCCAGCAGGCAGGGACAGCAGAGGTCGCAAGGGCCCTGAGGCAGGGGCACACATGGCAGGTGGGGCAAGGTGAGAGGCGAGGGGAGCGGTGCTCTGAGGCCTGCGCAGGGGTTAACCAGGTTAGCGTTGGGAGTGATTCATGTAGGGCAAAGGCTGAGCAAATGAATGAATGAACGTCCAGGATGCAGAGGACAGCGGAGAGGCTGGAAAGGAGGTGAGGGCTGGGCAGTGGATGGCCGTGAGCAGTGGATGAGGTTGGAGCCTGGGCAGGCTCCGGAGGAGGAGCTGGGAAGTCACACAGGCTGTCCTGAGGCTTCGAGGAAGGAACCACACTAAAGGCTATGCTTCAGGGAGAGTCCTGCCTGGGTGGCCTTGGAGGGGGCAGTGAGGAGGACGATGAAAGGCCACTGGGCGCTGGTCTGGCAGTCAGGAGAGCCTGAGCCAAGGTGTGGCAGAGGCGCCAGAGAAGTGGTGTGAAGGCAGGTCGGGGGCCTGGGGTCGGGGAGGAGGCAGTAGGAGTGGGGAGGGCGGATTGGCCCAGGATGCCCACCAGACATTGGGGGTTCAGGAGGTGCACTCAGGGTGGGAAACAGCCTCCCCCAACCCCTCACAGTAATCTCCACGCTTTTCCCCTGAGTACCAAACTTCCCTGGCAAAGGCCCCAGCAGCTCTGGCAGCATCTTCCTCGCCTGTGGCTGCCCCATGGCTCCCCCTGCAGGCCTGGGCTTGCTGGGTTGCAGGGTCGGCGGATCCATCCCGGCGGGTCTCAAACCTACGCAGCTTCATGGCAGCATGCCAGGAGAAGCTCTGTAAAATTCACGGGCTGGTTCCTCTCGGAGCATCAGGAGAAGCAAAGAGAGAGGCAGGCCTGGCACTGAAACTACCAGCAGGCATCGCTTATCTCCAGCAAAGGTGCAGACGGCAGCTGTCACGCTGCAGAGAGCGAGGGGCGATTTGTCGGTGGGAACCAGAATGAACTTAGATTTGTCCTTGAGAATCATCTCACCCAGAGCCCTCAGGATGGTTGGCTCTTGGCCGACTCAAACTCAGGGGCAGGGCAGCCACAGGCCATGGCCCGCACCCTTCCAGGAAACCTGAGATTTCCTCGTTTATCAGTCCACAAGGTGTTCAGCCCCTGCAGATGGGTTTGGCTGTGGCTAATGGATCTGCTGCACTCTTGGTTGAGTGGATCTCCCGATTTCCGAGGGAACTGCAACCTGTTATTTTTATAATATGGAAAAAAGCCTACCCTGGGCTTAGCGGCCTTTACATCCCCTCCCCCAGTCTGCTGGTCCTTTCCTTCTGACCCGGTTGGGGGCCTGCTGCCTGGTAGCAGGCTGGGCTCTCCTTCAGGAGAGCATCCAATCATCTCCACGCAGGAGCTGCCCCGGAGAGAGCCATGGAAGGCGTTAAAGCGGAGATTCAGCGCTGACTTGTCAGGCTTGAAAATAAAATGGACCAGAATGATCTCATGCTGGAAACTTGATGAAGCAAGCTCTTCCCCGCCAGGGTTTATTAGGTACCTCCCGTGCGCCAGGTGGTGTCTCATCCTCACAGCCTCTTCCAGGCCTGACGACTGCTGCTCCTGTTTCAGCAAGAAGAATGTGGAGGCTGGTGCCTTGTCCGTGGCCGGAGAGTAGCCAGGGAAGAGTGGGCCTGGCCCCAGCCCTGTAGACACCCAACTCTGAGGTCCTTTTACTAGGGTGACGGAGGTTTAGAAGAGATGACCTTGAACACCCTTGAGGTCATGAAATAAAGGGAGGGATCCAGAAAGCCGAAGAAAAGGAGAACCACTCTAAGGACCCCGGAAGCTTTAAAACGGACCCTCTGAGGCATGATCAAAGGATTTTATTTCACATGCTTTGTTTATGTCTCGTGACTACACCACCAATACCCCAGCTAACTAACCTTTCTCAATCACACCAGTTCCCAACCGCCCATGAGGATGAAGGCCTTGGGAATAGTCGGACACTGGGATGGAACAGAGATGGACATTGGGAGTGACTTTCAGCAGAGAGGTGGTCAGGGGGGCTCCTGCCGGACGGACACGCGGCTCCCCGCTCTGCGGCCCCACGTTGCCAGGTGGGGGTGGTTAACTGGAGGCCGCTCTGGCAGCCTGAGCCCGGCATTATATTTAGGTTGAGTAGGTGGCTGCCTACTTGGTGTGATTTCACAGGCTCTTGAGGGCTTCTTCCAAACCCCAAAATACCTCCTCCACCTGCTTCCTGGTGCTGGAACTCCTCTGATAAGAGAACAGCTTCCTGTTCCTAACTTAGGAAGAAAGCTGGCTTGCCCCTTTGTATCGGAGCCAGCACTGATGTAAGTGAACTCCTCAGAGAGCAGCAGGTGCAACATAGTTTTGGCGGCTGAGAAGGCCACGTAAGGCCTTGTCCAGAAAGGCATTGCAGAGTCCCCTCCTCATCCTCTGTGTCCGCAGGGAATGCTTAGGAACTCATGGCAGTTGATTCTTGACCCTTGCAGAGCCAGGCTCTCTCCCACATGCAAGATTTGGTGCATCCCTGTCTCTAATGATGCTGCCGTCCAGTCTGAGAGGCCAAGGACACTGACAGTCTTACACATACACCATCACACATCAGGACATGCTGAGAGAGGGAAGAAGAATGTGCCACAAGGCATGGCCTATCAGATGAGGGCATTTGAGCTGGGGCTTTGTTGGGTGAATAGGAGTTCACCAGGCAACGAATGGGAAAGAGGTTTCCACGAGTTGGGAACAGCGTATGGGATGGCTTAGGCAGGAAGGGGCTGCTGGCACGTTAAAGGGCACCATGGAAGCACAGGGGCCCAGGCAGTGAGGGGGAAAGCTGGGAGATGGGGCAGAGAGAGGCAGACAGGAGCCGACTTGTACTTACAGTGGAGCCACATGCAGCAGCATGGCAGCTAATGACACTGGGTGCCTGTCAGGTATGCCCTCAAAGGCCCCACTCAGGGCCTGAACTCCAGGCAATCTCCATGTGGATGGCCTGCTCTGAGAGCTTGAGAGGTGCCACCGGGTTGGGCAGAAAACTAGGCCTTCCAGCCTGGGTGAGGGGATCCATGTGCCTGAGCTCTGGGGACACAGCAGGCCCAACTCCGATCGGCTTTCCTCACCCTTCAGGACCTGCAGGCTGGGGGAGCTCAGCTCCCAGGGCGGTCAGTGCTCAGCTGAGGATCTGTGCTTGTACTTTTATTATACCTGAGAGCATTTCAAGGGCAAGGGACACACCTTTGGCTTCTCTATATCCTTCAGAGAACCTGACACACTTCTGGGCTCAACAAACACAATGAGGATGGATTGCAGTGCAGAAAGTAACCCAGGCTCAGTGCCCGCAAGCCCGCCTGCTGACCTGCTTCCTCACATCCCCGTCACCTGTTTTGCTTTTAAAAATATGTTTCAGATAATTAGGGCAAAAATATTCAAAGCAGAGTAAAAACTCATTAATTCAGACCCAATTATTTGGAAATCTAGAATACACAGGTCTGAGCATCTGGTTTGATGAACACATTTACAATGTAAAAAATCGAGAGTTCTTAGTTTTCTTGAACCAGCTACTGATTCCATCTGCTAACGTGTTGGGGTAAAAGACTGTGGTTTTACTGGAAAACATGTTCTTATGGCAAAGGATTGGTGACTGCCTTCTGAGGCACTCACATGATCCGCTAAGGTGTGATCAGAGGCTGCAGCTGTTCAGAGCTGCCCTGGGGTCCCATGTGGGACCTCAGACTGTGCTGTTTCCCTGCAGTTGCCTCTGTTATGGACATTGTTAAAGAAAACATTAACCTGACACTTGTTAAAATGGCAAGGAATCAGGAGGCCAAGGCGGTTGGAGTTACCTGAGGTCAGGAGTTCGAGACCAGCCTGACTAACATGGTGAAACCCTGTCTCTACTAAAAATACAAAAACAAATAGCCAGGCATGGTGGTGCATGCCTATAATCCCAGCTACTTGGGAGGCGGAGGCGGGAGAATTGCTGGAACTTGGGTGGCAGAGGTCGCACTGAGCCAGGATTGCAATATCGCCCTCCAACCTGAGTGACAGAGCAAGACTGTCTCAAAAAAAAAAAAAAAAAAAGCAAGGAAGGCTTTATTCAGGGCTATTGCATTAGGTGTCAAGACAATCGCAGTGGGGAGGAGAAACCAGGCTCAACTCTGAATACCACAGGGCAGCTGGCACTGGCACGCATTGAGTGGAGTGAGGGTCGGGGTGGAAAGTTATGAAGAAGAGCCAGGTTAGACCCCAAAGGCTGGGGATTATTGCTATAGGCAGGTCAGGGACTTTGATATCCAGGATGGGGGATGAGGAACTTGAGCCAACAACCAGGGTGAGGGCTTAGCCCAGGAGGATTCTTGGCCTCAGATATCAAGGGTGGGCGGACCTTTGCTAAGCAAACCTAGCAGGAGTTTTGCTAAAACCAGACTGTGTGGCCGAAGATGAGGCCCATGGGTGAGGCCTCAAACAGCAGGCTCGGGGAGGCTGGCTGAGGTTTGGTTAGGGAGTGGGGGTCTTTGTCCTTGTGTCCTGGGAAGCTGGGAGGAAGAGTAAAACACATAATGGGTTATAGTCCTGGAGAGGGTTCCAAAATAATCAGTAGGTGGTGGGGGCCCAGCGGCCACAGTTGCAGGCCGTGGAGCTGGAGATCTGGGTAGAAGCCAGTTCTGCCACCCACCATGTGAGTACCCTCTAACCTCAGGCCCTTGTCTATGGAGTGGGGACGATAATCCCATCCTCAGGAAACTGGGAGAAGTTTGGCACTGCAGAGGACAAACAAAAACTTCATTTGCCCTTCATGTTATTATTACACAAGCAGGGAACACACATGTTTTTATTCTGGAATATTCAAGTAAATGTCTATAGAGTAAAATTTGGAAGTCTCTTTCCTTTGTGACTTGCTCCATATTAACCACTGGTAAGCGTATCATCAGCAGCAGCATCGACATCATCATCATCATCATCATCATCATCGTCAAGATTATTTCAGCCGAGTGGGATCAGATAAAGCACAGCCCAGCCTCATCAATGGGGCTCAGAAATCTCTGCATGTCAGTGTGATTGGCAAGTTCCATTCATTCTTCTTCCTTTTATTTTTATTTTTTTGACAAAGGGTCTTACTCTGTCACCCAGGCTGGAGTGTAGTGCACAGCTCACTGCAGCCTCAACCTCCCAGGCTCAAATGACCCTCCTCCCTCAGCCTCCTGTGTAGCTGGGACTACGGGCATGCATCACCATGCCTGACTAGTTTTTGTATTTTTAGTAGAGACATGTTTCACCATGTTTCCCAGGCTGGTCTCGAACTCCTGTGCTCAAGAGATCTGCCTGCCTTGGTCTCCCAAAGTGCTGGAATTATAGGTGTGAGCCACAGCACTGGCCTCATTCTTCTTAATGTGAAGCAGGTTTTGTGTTTCTATGGACTGGTTCCCTTATTGATGGGCATGTGGTTCATCAAGTTTTTCACTTTTTCAAATAATGCTGTAAATAACATGCTTGGATCATCAGTATAGTAGAGAATCCTGCCCTCACACTCCCAAAGTTGTCCACACCTTCATCCCCAGAACCTGTGACCATGTCACCTTGCATGGTGAAAGGGACTTGGTAAATGCAATTAGGTGAGATAGAAGATGTTCCTGGATCAACTGGTGGACCCTTGAAAGCATTCTTGTAAGACCTGCCAGCACTGTGATTTTAGACTTCTGATCTTCAGAGCTGTAAGAGAGTAAATGTGTTCTTTTTAAAGCCATTCAGTTTGTGATTTGTTACAGTAGCAATGGGAGGTGAATGCACTCATCTTTGTGCACCTGGCTGGCTGCTGCTATAGACTAGAGTCCTAGATATGAATTTGCCCCCACTGAAGGGTGTGCTCACTGTCCGTTTCTGTTGACACCGTGAAGTTGTTTAATAAATAGGTTTTGCACGTGTACACTTCCATCGTGTGGGGCAACCCTGGTTGGTCGCTTCCCCACCCTGGAGCCAGGACTGGATGTTTTTCACTACTTAAAATTTTTGTTGGCTGGGTGCAGTGGCTCATGCCTGCAATACCAGCACTTTGGGAGGCACAGGAGGGTGAATTGTTTGAGCTCAGAAGTTCAAGTCCATCCTGGGCAACAGAGCTAAACCCCATCTCTACAAAAGATAAAAAATTAGCCAGGTGTGGTGGTGCAGACCTGTAATCCCAGCTACTCAGGAGGCTGAGGTGGGAGAATCACTTGAGACCAGGAGGTGGAGGCTGCAGTGAGCTGAGATCATGCTACTGCACTCCATGCTACTGCACTCCAGCCTGGGCAACAGAGAAAGACCCTGTCTCAAAAAAAAAAAAAAAAAAAAATTGAAAAATTGGAGACAAAATATTATGTCACTGCTTTAATTTGAATTTCTTTGAATTATTCTAATTGCATGCTCCCTACACCCTCAGTTGCTTGCTATGACCTCTGGTTATTTTTCTGTTGGGTTTGCCATAATTTGGTAAATCTACAAGCCAAGGAGAGAGCCTCAAATTACACCAAGCCTGCTGACACTTTGATCATGGACTTTAAGCCTCCAGGACCATGAGAAAATGAATTTATCTTTTTTAACCTGCCCAGCTTGCAGCCCTTTGGTGAGGTAGCCCTAGCAAACTTGTGTCCTGGGAAATTGATAAATTCACTTCTTAGAGACAGTAGCTTTCAAAATAATCCTTAGGATTTTCTACCTAGACAATCCTGTTGCTGTCTGTGAATAGAGACCATTCTACTTTTTCTTTTCTAATCTGTGTACGTTTTATTTCTTGTTCCTGCCTTCTTGCACTGGCTAAGACCTCCAATATGATGTTGAATGAAAGGGATGAGAATGGACACTCTTGCTTCATTCTCAATCTTTGGGCCAAAGCAGTCCTTCACCATTAAGTGTGATGTCAGCTGCACACTTTTCATAGATGTCCTTTATCATGTTGAGGGAGCCACCTTCTATTCCTAGTTGGCTGATAATTTTAATCATGAGTAGTTGTTAGATTTTTGTCAAAAGATTTTTCTGCATCTATTGAGATGCTCATTTTTTTTGTTGTTAACGTGATAAATTACATTGACTGATTTGCAAATGTTAAACCAACCTTGCATTCCTGGATAAAACCTTGGTCATGGTGTGTGTTATCCTTTTTATATATTGTGGGTTTCAATTTGCTAATATTTTATTAAGGATTTTTGCATCTGTGTTCACAAGGGATATTGGCCTATAGTTTTCTTTTCTTGTAATTTCTTCTGTTTTGGCATCAGGGAAATGCTGGCTTCATAGAATAAGGCAGGAAATTCTCCCTCCTGTTCTGTTTTCTGGATGAGTTGGTGTGGAATTGGTGTTAATCTCATAGAATTCACCAGTGGAACCATCTGATCATTGAGGGTTTGCGTGTATGTGTGGAGAGAATTTTTATCACGAATTCAGTTTATTTAATAGATATCATTCTCTAAGTCTTCTTGAGTGAACTTTGGCAGCCTGTGACTTTCCAAGACTTTTGATATGTTGCATTTTTAATTTTCATTTAACTGAAAGTATTTTCTAATTTCTCTTGCAATTTCTTCCTTTTCCCATCTAGAAATGTGTTGTTCAATTTCCAAATATTTGAGAATTTTCCAAATACCTTCTGTTAATGATTCCTAATTTAAATCTGTTGTGGTAAAAATACATTTTTATTACCTCAATCTTTTTAAAGCATTGAGGCTTTTTCTATGGAGTAGATTACAGTTTGGTGGATGTTCTTTTTGTGCTTGTAAAAAATGTGTATTCTACTCTTGCTGGGTCAAATGTTCCAGAAATGTCAAGTAGGTTGAGTTGGTTGATAGTGTTGTTCAAGTCTTCCATGTCTTACATGATTTTCTGTCTACTTATTCTATCAATTATTTAGAAAATGTTGTTGAAATCTCCAACTATAGTGTGGACTTGTCTATTTCTCCATTTGGTTCTACCAGCTTTTGCTTACTGTGCCTTGGAGAGCGCTTATTAAATGCATACACATTTCAGATTGTTATGTCCTCTTAAGGTGTTGGCCCTTTTATCATTATAAATAACCCCTTTATCCCCGGTAAGATATTTTGCTATGGAATACATTGTGTCTGATATTAAAAATAGGCAATCCAGCTTTCCTTTCATTAGAATTTTCATGGGTATATCATATTGCATCTTTTAACTTTTAATATCTTTGTGTCTTAAATTTAAGGTGTGTTTCTTGTAATAGCACATGGTTGAATCTCACTTGTTTTTGTTGAATCTGACCATCTTATACCTTTTAATTGGAATGTTTAGAACATTTACATTTAATGTAAATACAAATATGATTGTGATTAAATCTATCATCATACTATTTGTTTTCTGTTTGTCTCATCTGTTCTTTTTAATCTTCTGGATTAATTGAACATTTTTATGACTCTATTTGGTCTCTATTATTGGGTGTTTTTTTGTGTGGTTGCTCCAAGGTTTATAATAAACATCTTTAAAGTATCACATTCTAGCTAAAAATGTCACACCACTTCATATGTAGTGAAAGTTTACTCCATGGATAGTGTAAGTTTCCTTGTTCTCATTCTTTATAGGGTGGTTGCCATGCATTTTATCTGAACACATATGAGAAGTCCCACAATACTTTGTTTTAACTTTGTTTTAGACAATTATCTTAAATACATTTTAAGATAATACGTATCATCACTTACTAATTTACCCACATGTTTATTATTTCTGGCCCCACTCCTTTCTTTGTCAAGTTCTACATTTGTATCTGGTATCATTTTCCTTCTGCCTGAAATATGTCCTTTAACACCGCTCACAGTGTTGCTCTTATGGTGGGATCCCCCCGCTTTTGTATGTCTGAACACAGCTTTACTTCACTTACATTATGGAAATGTATTTTACTGGGCATCTATTTCTACAACTCTTGTGTTGACAGCTTTTAAAATTCCAGTGCTTTAAACTTGTTCCTCTGTTGTCTTCGGGCCTGCATTGTTTCTTACAAGAAATCAAATTTTACTCTTTCTTTGATCTTCTGTGTGTAATATCCTTTCCCCCTGGGTGTTTTAATATTTCCTCTTTATCGTGAGTTTTCAGCCATTGGCTGGTTTTCAGCCCTGTGGCGTGGTGTTCTCACATTTCTTCTCTTTGGGTTTTATTGAGCTTCTTGGATTTGTGTGTTTATAGTTTGTATCGAGTGTGGAAAAATATTTATCTTTGTTTCTTCAAATATGATGTCTGTGCCCATCCCAACCCCTGCCTTTATTTTGGGCTCCAACTCCAGATGCTAGGACTCTTCATGTTGTCCCAGAATTTATGAATGACTGGTTCATTTTAAAAAATATTTTTCTCTCAATAAAAACTATTTAGAATAGTTTTTATTACTATATCTTCAAATTCATTAATCTTTTGTCCTATGATGTCTGTGTTAAACCTCATTTAGTATTTTTTCATTTCAAATATTGATTTTAATCCCTAGAAGTTTTATTTGGATCTTTTTTATATTTTTAATTTCTCTCCTGATCACACTCGTGCTTTCCTCTATTTTCTTGAATATGAAATGTACTAATAATGGTGTTTTTAATGTCCTCATCTGAAAATTCTGTGGTATTTCTGGGTCCGTTTCTATTGATTTATTTTTCTCTAATTAGGATTGCATATTTTGCTTCTTTGCAAGCCTGGTCATTTTTTGATACCAGAGATTATTAATTTTACATTGTTTGAGGCTGAAAATTTTTATATCTCGAAAAATATTTTGGGGCTGTGTCCTGGGACACAGTAACAGTGGAATCAGTTTGATCTATTTGAAGTTTTCTTTTTAGTGTTGTCCAGAATGATCTTTTGGTCTGGGGCTAATTTGAGCCCACTCCTTAGGTGGGCCCCCCGCTGAGGCCCTCTCCCAGTGTCCGCTGTGCCAGGACGTCTCTCCACTCTGCCTGCAGGGGACTTGAGTTATTCCCCATCTCCCATGCAAGCTCTGGGGATGGTTCTGTCTGCTGCTCGATTGCTCTCTCCCTGGCCCCCGTAGCCTGCTCAGGGGCTCCCAGGGTCTCTCTGCAGCCTCTGAAGCTCACTCTCAGGACAGCTTCCTCTTCTCCAGCACCCAGCACTGTGAATGTCCGCATCTCAGAGTCCCTGAACCCTGGGCTGTGACTCCTCCAGGCAGCAGGACCCTGGGCTCATCTGGAAACTCTCTCCAGGCATGAGGGGAGCTCCTGCAGGGCTCACCTGTCTGCTGCCTGCTCTCTGGGATCACTGTTGTGTGCAGCTTGTTGCATAAATTGTCTGAAAATCACTTATTCATATATTTCCCTGGTTGCTTCAGTTGCTTAAGGCAAGAGCATTAATCCTGTCTCTGTTATTCTATCATGGCTGGAAGTGAAAGAAAGTTCAGATTTATTGTTTCAAAATCAGTTTCTCTCTAACAGAATTTTGGGAGGGAAGAAAAGGACATGCATTTGCTCAGCCCATCATCTCGATTAAAACATTTACATTTTCATGAAGAACCCCCAGCAGATTGGTGGTGACGCCTCCAATAGCTTCAGTCTCTGTTGCTTGTCGCCCCAAATGCTTCGTGGTGTGGGGTAGGAGGGGTGTTTTCCAGCCAGTGCGTTAGGAGTGGCTGGGGCCTTGCACACCGATGGGATAGGTGGCTGTCACACTGGGGAGGGATAAGTCCCACTGATGTGTGACACACGGAGCTCCCGTCCCATGGTCTGTCCCTCGTAGATGGTGAGTCCCCTGGGCACAGGGCTTGGGACCTCTGAGTGTAGCCCCTGTGCAGAGGGGCCTGGCAGCACATGCCTGTGGAGTGAACAGATGAGGTGAGACAGTCTTGCTTGTCTGCACCTTCTCTTACCCTGAAGCATGGCACCACCACTCAGGCAGTGCAGACCCTTCAGAGTTTTGCAGGGAGGGAGAGCATCTGGATGAGCAAAGCTGCGGCTCATCTCATTGTGTCTCCCCAGGCACCTGCTCCAGGGGCCTGTGGGGTCTCAGGGTGACTTATGCATGTCACCTGTTCGCAGTGACATGGATGGCCTGCAAGGAAGATGCTCCTTGGTGGCTGCGTGTCAGGGGAGGATACGGCGGAAGCTGAGTCGTGGTGCATCTTTGAAAGCCCGAGAGCGCTCCACCTGCCTCAGGTCCCATCCTGGGATTCCTGGGAGAAAAACCATGCCTGGAATTGGGCCAAGCCATGGGCATCTTCACAGGGGCACGTGTTCACTTCCAGTGCCTTCCTCTCAGCCCATGGCCAAGAGGTCCTGGTAAACATTTCCACTGCCTGCTCCTGGTTTACACAAGGGAAACCCCTTGAGTTGACTCTGAGAGGTGCAGGGAAGCAGAGACCCAGATGATCCAAGAGCAAACCCTGAGAGTATGGGGACAGCACAATAGCAGAGAGCGGTCCTGGGGCAGACGTGAGCTGTGCAGTTGGGGAGGAAGCAACATGGCTGCAAGACCAGGGTATGCGCACAGAGGGAGGGAGGCGGCCCCAAGTCAAATGTCAGTTCACAACAGCCAAGAGGGGTCTCCATCTCCCAAGGGACCTGAGGACAGGAAAGGACAGAAAGGGACCAGACATGACTCTGGAGAGGGGCTGGCAGAGGGAAAGAGAGCAATGGCAGCTTGATGCTCACTCATTTTGCCCAGCTTAACCTCAAGATGGAGACAGGTGGAGGGAGGGTGCTCCTGAGACGCAGACCTGGGTTTGCCTCTCCCTCCAGGAGACCTGGGGCCTCCCACCCACCCTGTCTGCCCTCGCTTGCCCATCTGGAGTCAGGAATGCCAGCGTGCAGACTCTTGAGGGGTTAGAGGCAGCGGGCTGCCTACACGGGCTGTCCTCTTTCAACAGCAGCTATGGCGCCAGGCTCCTCAGCCCGCAGGGAATGGAGCCAGAGGCTCCGCATGGGCTCCTCGTCATGCCTGTGCGCCTGTGTGTGTCTGTAGTCAGGATATCCTGCTCCTCCCAGGGAAGAGTGGCTGCTGTAATATCCGAGGCAGCATTGGCTCCTGTAAAGGCTCACAGGAAACTGAGGCCACCCAAGACCTGCCTGAAGCTCGTCGCTCCTCTGGCTTGGTGGACCCTAGGGGTCCTCTGGCTTTGCCTCTCACTCTGGAGCAGCAGAGCAGAGCCCCAGCTGGTGGGGGTACCTGTGGTAGAGGAGGCGGGCTGCCTGCACCACCCAGCAGGCCAGCGTGGAGTCCGGCACCCAGCAGTCCAGTGTGGAGTCCGGCACCCAGCAGGCCAGTGTGGAATCCAGGCCCCTGGGTGCTTTTTCCTGAACTTTTTTAATTAGAGCATGACACCAAACAGTTGACTGGCTGGAAACAGTTTCCAGTTGCACAGTGGGGTTTGCTCTTACTTTCAGCCACGCTACCTGGTGGCTGTCAGAGGCAGGTCCCGGAGGTGGCCCCATGAGTGCTTAATGCTGCAGGAGCCCCACCTGCAACACGGGGACCCGGCCGGCCTCCTGCAGGTGAAAGCAAAGCCCAGGCTTGTGATTTGGGGTTCCCCATTGTGTGCCAAGGCAGGACCCAGCCTGGAGCCCCCGACAGAAGCTGAGTGATTATTGCTCGGCCACGATGGATCCCTGCGTCCTCCCTGCCCCCGAGGAGAGGAGCAAGGCTCAGTTCCTGTCTGAGCTGTTCCCTGTCTACCCACCCTCCCCACGCACCCTCTCTCAGCACCCACTCTGTATCCTCCCCACGCACCCTGTCCTTCCACCCACTCTGTCCTGTAAAGAATCCCATCGGCCCGCGGGTGAAGGCTGATGATCTTCAGAATTGCACAAGGAGATGACAGGTGCACTTTCTCCCAGAAAAGAAAAGAGAAAGCACCTCCTCTGCTCTCTGGCTCCTTTTCAGAGTGGGCCTGTCCACTTCGAAGGCATCTTCCCCCACTCCACTGGCCGACCCATGGCAGGGAGAGGGAAAAAGCCTTTCCTTTCGATGTGCTGGTTGCTCCCCTGTCTTCTCTATTAAGAAGAATTCTAAAAGGTCAGGCAAGACAGGTGCTGACTGCTCGGCTCCCTGTCTTGGGAGCAGTTAGCAGGTGGCCTCCTTCGACAGTGGGGCTGAGGCCCTCTGGACTGCAGTGAGCGTGACATTGGACTCCTGGCTGGACCCTTGCACACTCGCTCCCACCAGGCTTCCTGTTGTTCATCACCCTGCACCACTTCACTTTCCTCACCAACCACTCATGCTCACAGCTGCCTCAGGGTCTTTGCATAGCTGGGTTCTTGGTCAACATGCCATGTCCCCAGTACCCTCATGGTTTTCTCTCCCCTGTCACTGGGGTCTCCGCTTAATTGCCCTTCTCCTGACCTCCCTGTCTCATCTGCAGTCCCTGACCCAGGGGAGATGAGGGAGGCCCTGCTGCACGGACCATGCCCTCTCAGCCTGCACACTGCTCTCACTCTGGCTGCCCTGCTGGTGTGTCAGCACTGATGGGGGGATGTTCAGGTGGGGGATTGAGTGGGCAGGGGCGGGGCTGAGGAAGGACAGGTGGAGAGGGGCTCCTAGGACAGAGCCTGCCTTGGCCTTTTCCTCCTCTGAGGGTGGACACTGTGTTACCCGTTCTCTGACACTCAGGCTCCGTTCTCTGCAGAGTGAGAAAGTGGGCTGCAAATTGCCCTGAAAGGGCATGTGGGCACAGGGTGGCTCTGCAGCTGTTGTGGCTCCCACTTCCCTCCTGGGGGGCCCCAGAGGTCCCAGAGCCTGAGCCAGGAGGCTGCAGAGGGCCATACGTGTCTTGTCTTATGTCTGCTCTATTGTGTCTCTGGCTGACTCTCAGTGGATTCTCGGGGCCTTGGGCCTTGCCAGGCTCCCAGTAAGCTCAGCTGACAGTGCAGATGAAACATCAGGCATTATCAGATGCTCTGGGGCCAAGTAGGGGCCAGTGGGGGTCAGCTCGTGGCTGTGGGCCATGGGCTGCGTGAGGCTGGGAGACTGCGGGACACACAGCCTCCCTCTCCTGCCCTGATCTTGGCTCCATCCTGCAGGTTGAAGCCCCTTGTGTTGGCTGTGGGCAGAGCTGCTGAGGCAGATTCTTCCCCACCAAACGCAGTCTGTTCTCAGGATCGTGGCCCCAAACTGGAGAAGCTGCAAAGAGAACAAAGGAGGCACCAATGTCCAGATCCCCGGCCCAGAGAGGAGGAGGTGCCAGCGGGTGAGCAACAGTGCTGGGATAACACCCCAGCCTCACGACCCTTGCAGAGGCCGAGCCAGAGAGCCATGCAGAAGCCTCGTGGGTCCAGGTTTGGGTTGATGGGAAGGGGCAGACCTGGAGATCCTGGGCTTCACTCCCATCCCACTGGGCAGTAGAGGAGACTGAGGCCCAGGACACAGATCAGGTCAGAGGCCCAGTCACACCAGAACTTGAGGTATCCTCTCCAGGACACAGGGGGCTCTCGTGGGGAACGAGGGGCGGCAGGAGGATGGTAGAGGGTCTTGAACCCAGCCTGAGGGCCAGGTGGTCTAGGGAAGGAGGTGGTGCTGCCAAGAGATGACAGCATGTGTGTGAATGTGTGAGTGTGTGAACGTGCATGCAAGAGTGTGTGTGCGTGAATGTGCATTGGTGTGTGTGAATGTGTGTGTGAGTGTGCATGGGTGTGTGAATGTATGTGCGTGTCAGTGTGCATATGTGTGTGTGAGTGTGCATGTGTGTGTGAGTGTGCATGTGTGTGTGTGGATGTGCACAAGAGTGTGTGAGAATGTGCATTAGTGTGTGTGTGAATGTGTGTGCGTGTGAGTGGGCATGGGTGTGTGAGTGTGCTAGTGCATGTGAGTGTGCATGTGTGTGATCATGGGTGTTAATTGTGTATACTGAGTGTGCGTGTGTGATCATGGGGGTGGATGTGTGTGAATGTGTGTGTGTGCATGTGGGTATGCATTTGTGTGTGCATGTGAATGTGTGTGTGCATCTGTGAGTGTGCATGTGTGTGAGTGAGCATGAGTGTGTATGTGAATGTGTGTGACTGTTCATGAGTGTGAGAATGTGTGTGAATGCATGTGTACATTGTGTGTGTGCCTGTATTGTGTGTGAATGTGTGTGTGCATGTGTGTGTGCATGTGAGAGTTTGTGAACGTGGACGTGATTGTGTGAGTGCGTGTGTGTACGTGTGTATGTGAGTATACATGAGTGTGCAGGTATGTGAGCATGTGTGGGTATCTGGGTATGTGTGTGAAGATGAGTGTGGGTGTAGATGTGAGTGCATGTGTGCGTGTGTGTGAGTCCATGTATGTGTGAATGTATGTGTGAGCACATGTGGGTGTGTGAGCATGTGTGTGTGTGGGTGAGCATGCATATGAGTATGCATGTGTTTGTGTGTGTGAGCACATGTGTGTGTGAGCATGTGTGTTCATGTGAGCATGCATATGAGTGTGTGTGTCTGTGTGTGTGAGTGCATGTGTGTGCAGGTGAGCATGCATATGAGTGTGTGTGTGAGTGTATGTAGGTGTGAGCATGTGTGTGCAAGTGTGCATATGAGTGTGTGAGAGTGTATGTGAGCACGTATGGGTGTGTGAACATGTGTGTGCATGTCCATGTGCGTGTGTGTGAGCATATATGGGTGTGTGAGCATGTGTGTGCATGTCCGTGTGCATGTGTGTGTGATCATATGTGGGTGTATGAGCATGCACGTGCGGGTGTGAGATATGTGGGTGTATGAGCATGCATGTGTGGGTGTGATATGAGTGTTTGCGTGTGTGTGTATGTGGGTGTGAGCGTGTGTGTGTGTCCATGTGCGTGTGTGTGAGCGTATGTGGGTGTGTGAGCATGCGTGTGCAGGTGAGTGTGATATGAGTGTGTGCATGTGTGTGAATGTGAGTGCACGTGGGTGTGTGTGTGAGTGTGCATGTGAGTGTGCCAGGCCCTCGGAGGGGTATAGATGGCTTGTCAGCTAGCAGCTCCCATTTCCCTTCCTACCCCTGCCCTGCTGTGCAGAGCTCACCCTGTGGCTTCACCTCCTTCTTTCCACTGTAAACCAAGCTCGAGGGGCCCAAGTCTCATGGGGGTGCATGGGCTGTTGCGTGAGGAAGAGCAGGGGTGCCCACCCAGCGCCCGCCCATTGCCGCCCCGCTCCTTTCTATAAACTGCACGATGCCGTGTCTGACAGCATCCTTGAGGGACCAGGTTCCTGACTGCAGAGTGGGGCTGGAGCCCATTATGCCCGAGCTGATGCAGGAATAATGAGGGGAAGATGCGGTAATGGGAGAGTCTGTGTCTAATAAAGGGAAATTTATTCAGCGTGCTCCACAGGAGCCGGGCGCTGGCTGGTCTCAAAACAAAACCACCGCCTGCCAGCCTGCACCGTTTGCTCCCTGACGAAGGCTGCGGTGGCTGGAGAGGACTGGTGGGGACGCGGCTCCCTGGGGGCTTGAATTAAGCAGATCCTGGGCCTGGCTCATGCCTGGAACGGGGCTGGGGACGGCTGCGGGGCTAGAGCAGGGCGGAAGGCAAGGCGTCAGGCGCTGTCCTCATAGTGGGGGCTCTGCAGGGGGTGGGGCTCTGCCAGGAGGAGGCAGGAGCAGAGTAGGCTCAGCATGGACATGTGGGTTCTGGGGTAAGCCCCGCCCCTGAGTGTGAGCCCCACTAGGCTAGTCTGCAGCTGCAGGACCACCATATGGACTGCAAATAGGGTGGATAAATATTGCCCCCAGGTTTTTTGTAACAAGAGCAGGAATACCTTACTGCTGACTCTGAGGGCCTCTGCTCGTGTTCCCTTCTCTGTGGCTGGCCCCCCTTGGAGTTGTGCAACAAGCAGCCCCTGACAGGGAGGGGCTCCCCACATGCCTCCGTGCCCCTTGCTGTTGAATCCGCCAGAGCAATGACCTTTAGTGCTACCTGTGCCAAGCACCCAGGGAGTGTGAGTTGGCTCAACCTGACAGTCTGGTCTGTGACTTGGGGCCTGGCCACCGCACTCCCCCTGGGGAAGGGTGATGGGGAGCGTTATCTGGACAGGTAGCAGTCACTCGCTGGCTTTGTAGGGTATTTAGGGCCGTGTTCTAAGAGACAGGGTGGAGACCTGCTAGTGTGGACAGAGGGCATCAGAAAGCCCCACGCCTGGATCCAGGGCACCCATAGGCGGGTGGGAGGCCTGGGGTGCCCAAGATGGAGGCAGACACAACCCAGGACCAGAGGATGCCCTCAGGACCAGCACACCCTGCTCCCGGGGTGGAGCCATCAGGGTGTGCCGTCCTGAAGGCGGGAGCTTGGCCCCTCCACACCCAGAATCTTCTCTGTAGCCTGGTTGCTGCTTTTTCGCTTAGTTACAAGCCCTAATGAGGAAAGAAACTCCTCCTGGGACCCAGCTCACACTGGAAGAGCCAGAAGGCCTGTTCGTGTCTCCCCTCAGGAGACTTTCAGAGAAGGGGTCCCACCTCTGAAGTCCCCCCCGGGGTGGTCCCTTCATTAGAGTCTCCCTGCTTGCTTGGGTGGTGTACCGCCCTCCAGGCTGCTCCCCCTGCCGGCTCCCCCACCCCCACTCCTCCCCACACAGTTGCAGGAATAATCTTTTCAAATGAGCCCCCCCCTCCCTCTCACTCCTCTACTCCTCCAACACCCTCTGTGGCTCCCCACTGTTTCAGGGGAAAGCCCACGCACGCTGGCCCTCCCGCACACCCCCTTCTCTGTATCCTGTCCATCTCTGGCCGCACTCACTCTGCCCGAGGGCCCCAGCTGGACTCTGGGCTCCTAGTGACCAGGGCCCCTGCTTTCCTACCCAGGTGTCTCTCACAGTGCCCAGGCCTCGGAGGGGCTTAAGGCAGATTTGCTCAATGAATGAAAATGCAAATCAGACACAGCATGTTTTCCCGGGGGGATGAGAAATCGTGGACTCGGCAGGCAGAGCTTGGAGATGGCTTTTTCTCTTCTTGTAATTCAGGCTCTGGAATCCTCGCCTAAGGGGGCCTCAAGCCAGGGCCTGCCTTCAGGCGTTCCCTGGGTTGGGGTGGAGGCCTGTTGCTATTGGCTGCTTTCTTCACTCACCAAATGGAGGGAAGTCTGACTCGGGGACCCCAGCCCACAGCGGATGTGGCCCCCAGATCCCAGCAGCCACCCAGACCCTCCCTCCCCTAGCGCCTTCTGCCACGCTTTGCCACCCAGGAGCTTGTACTCATCCCACTGTGGCTTACTGAGGAGGGCCCTGTGTCCGGGAGCGCTGAGATCATGTGCGGCTCAGACGGAGGCCCCTGCTTCCAATAAGTGGATGGATGGATGTGCGCCTCTAGATGGCCGCGTGCTGTGCGTGCAGACGCATATGTGTTGTAATCTATTTCCAAAACATGACCCCAGCCATCTCACAGGGAACATCAATGAATATTTACTACCTTGTTTTTTTTTCCCTAAAAAAAAAAAGTAATTTCACTATCTGGTTATTAAATCTATTTTTATTGCTACAAAAATGCCTCCTATCCATTCAGATGAGGAAGCCTGGAACTGGGGACGATTGTGTTTCAGGGCCGCTGTGCCTTTCCTTCTGGGAGGAGGGGAGGCCGTTTCCTAGCTGCATTTCTGGGGCCAGAAATGCAGCTTCTCAGCTGAGCTGTGGTGGATGGGGTGCCTGGGCTGAGCCGCCTCAGCACTGGAAGCCCCTGCAGGGCCAGGCTTCGCCTCCCTAGCAGCACAGTCAGTCGCTAACTTGTTTCCTGTCTCAGGCCAGTGGCCCCCAGGGGCCCAGTACTGTGGCTGGAACCTTGCTCCCTGCAGGAGGCCTGGCCTTGTGCGAGTCAGGGCTGCTCAGGTGCACCCTGTGGCGGTAACCTGGGAGACAGCCGGGCTCCCAGGCTGCTGTGGAGTGAGGGCTGGAATTCCCCAGCACACCTGGCCCTGGAGTGGTCTGGGGCATCTCCCCTGCGAATGCCCGCCTCATGCTCCCAGGAGAGGGGGCAGGATGGGAAGGACTGGGCGAGTCAGCCCCTCTGCCACGTCTGCTGGTGGCTGGTGGCCCTGCATCTGCTCCCTACGAGCTGTTGGTGCCTCAGGGCTGTCGGCATCCACCAGACATCAGGGTCAGTCTCTCCCGGGGAGGGTCTGGCTTTCTCCTCCAAGGTTAGTTCCAGGGTCAGCCTTGTAAGGCCCAGGGCCGAAGCTCCCGCGTCCCAACTGGGGAAGGGAGAGCACAGCCCAGGGCAGTGCAAGGACAATCTGATGCCCACAGACTCCCTGGGCTCTGGCTCCAGGGCCTCCCACATATGGAGTGAGACCTGGTCCCAGGAGCCGTGAGTGTGTCTGGAGGGAGCAGGTGCCTCCTCCACAGTCCTTCCTTGCCTCCCAGGGCAGGAATGCTTGTGTCGCACAGGCTGGTTGGGTTTCAAACAATAGGTGTAAGAATAGCAATATTTATTGAGGCTTCCTTGGTGTGTTGCCACCTACTGATTCAGTTCTCACACTCACCCTGGACAGGAGGAGCCACTGTTTCCAGGGTCAGAGAGGTCAGGGACGTGGCCTAAGGGGTAATAGCCAACAAGGGGCAGAGCTGGGATTCGAGCCCAGGCCACCTGTTTCCAGGGTCTTGACAGTCCACAGCCAGACCCACTGTCCCCGCTGGACCTGTGCCAAGCCAGTAGTGACCGGGCCCCTTCCATGGGGATTTCATTAACCCCCATGGTCACCCTTGGAGGCTGAGTCACAATCGCCACTTGGAGACACACCAGGGTCTGTAACATGGCTGCAGTCACAGGCACGCCGTCTTTGGGCACCAAACATCCGTCCTTCCTTAGGAGGCCTGGCTGTCCTAACAGAGGCCAGATACTCACTGGCCTCGAGGCCTGTACCATCACTGCCCACCACGGCCCTGGCCATTCTCCCATCTTTGTGGTCCCCCAGTGGTCCGGGTGCCCTCCTGCTCCGGCCTTCACAGATGCCATTCCCACCCTGGCTCACCCACCCTGGATCGCCTGCTGTGTCTCCTCAACTCAGCACCTCTTGCAGATTTCAGTTCCAAGGGACCTTCCTGCACTGCCTTTCAGGGGCAGGTCTCACCCCACACGGGAAGCCCCAGACCTCCCTCCAGCGTGTGGGTGCCTGGGATGCTTTCCAGCACGAGGGTGGGCTCCCAGCAGACCCAGGGCCGTCCTGCTTGGGTTATAGCTCCCACGTGTCTGCCCCGCCTGGCGCCATTCCTCTTCCACGGGAGAATGCATGGAAGCCAGGCGCCAGCTCAGGATGGCACCTCCTCCGCCAACCCATGAGAGAGCTGTGCTTCTTGTTTCAGATACAAACCCAGGTCCAGAGAGGGTCAGAGACTTGCCGGTGGCCTCACAGCTCGTAGAGGCTGAGCCAGGTTGACCCAGGTCCACGAGGTGTTGGGCTGGGGCTCCGGACATCACCTTCCAGCTCAGACACTTCGCGTCTGTACCCTGTGGACTGAGCAACAAGGGGAAACAGAGGCAGTAGATCCTCCTCCTTCCTCACTCATAGCAGGTGACAGGGTTTGGGTCCAGTGGTGCTGGGTCTGGGCCAGCTGCAGATTGCTCCCAGATTACTGTTCCATCAGTAGCCCATAAGAGGGGCCATGGAGGTAGCTAAGATTGCCCCCAGCAGCCCTGCTGTCCCACCTGCCCTCATCTCCAGCTCCACCCCCCAGGGTGGACCTTCCAGACCCAGGGATGATTCTGGCTGTGGCCTTTAGGATGCCCTGGTCAGAGCAGGGGGAACTGGCATCTAATGGCAAATGGGGGCCAGCTCAGGACCCTCAGGCACTGGGACGGTCGCTCCTGAGGGTGGGTCAGAGGGCCTGTGTCTCAGTAGTGCCCTCCTTCCCCACAGAGGCTGAAATCTGGAGGGAATCCACCCTGTTCCATGGCTTTCCTGCTCCCATACACCACGTGCAGAGTGTGGACATCAGTCTGTGGGACCTGGGCTCTCCCCAGTCACTCATGGTGGCGGGGGGGGGGGGGGGGAAGTCATTCATTCATTCATTCATTCATTCCCAAGGGCTAACTTCACACTTCCCGGGGGGCGGCACCACCCTTGCAGTGAATGTCCCATGGATGCCGACTTACTGAGCTTCGGGCTGGTTTTGTTTTCTAAGTTCTGGGCATGGCAGTGAAAGAAGCCCCTTTCCCATGGTTTGGGCCTGGATATCTGGGCAGAAAAGAGGAGGGGTGCTGGGGTGCTGCCAGACCTGGGTGGGGGGGCAGCTGGAACAGCGTGGGGACTCTTACTTAGCCTGGGTCCTGGGGCCAGCAGTCTGCCCTGCCGTTTCCCCGCCGTGTGGCCTCCAGCTTTTCTGGCTCCCAGTCTCTGAGCCTGGGTTTCCTGGTTATGGGATGGGACCACTGCACCTTCTCGGTGGGTGTGAAAAACAGCACAGGTAACTGGAGGGGGATGCTGGGCCATGACCTGAGCATCTTCGATTGCTCTACAACGCACAAGGCCATGTACCCCAGGCCTGGGAAGGACTCAGGGTAGCCCTCGGTGTCCCAGGCTGGCCTCCAACCAGTGGCCCAGAAATGATGAATCATTAGGAATCTTTGACAGACTTGACTTCTCTTTCTGGTTTGGGGTTCTTTGGGCTTGACATCAAACCACACATTTTCTTATTTCATAAACACAAGGGGCCAGGGAAGTTTGTTAATTTCCCGCTTTACTCATCCAACAAAGCAACTTCGAATCTCTGCTGGGATGTGTGGGCATGGTGGTAGAAGCCAGGAACACAGTGGTGGATGACAGGAGCAGGACTCCTGCCTGCTGGGGTCCCCGATTTGGGGAAAAACAAGCAGTGGGCAGAATCACACAGACTTTTTTTTCATGGCTATGCTGAGAAGGGGCAGTCCTTGCGGCTGTGAGAGCTGAGAAGGAATCCAAGTGATGGAACCATCCTGGGCTGGGGAGCTTTTCCAGCCGGACTGCGAATCAGAGCACTGCCTGCCCGGAAGAGGAAGCTCTGGAGGCACAGGGAGGGCAGGAGCCGGGGCCTGAGAATGCTCCCACCCCACAGCCCACACCACCACTGCTCAGCCGGTTTCTCCGGGTCACAGCCAAATGACAACACCAGGTCATGTGGTCTTAAATTAAATTTCCCCTTAAAACAAAAGCAGCTCCCCAGGGATATCCTTGCTTCCCTCGGATTCGAAGCATGGAGGCAAAATGTGCCTTTTGGGAAATTAGCTTTTAGCTGGGCTGCAGCCACTGGTCCTGCTCACGCCCAGCTTTGCCCACAGCGGAGGGTGGTGCACCTACCGAGAGTGTCCACGGACTCCTCAACCCCAGCTGTCCTGGGCAGGGCACCTGCTGTGTGGCCAGACCATGACCAGTCACTATAATACATTACGGTCTATTCCATGATATGCCAGTCTACGTGGAGAGCAGTACTGCCAATCGCCGTTTTTAATAACGAACGATTATCACGCTAGGAAGCCACACGGGTGTCAAACAGCATATGTGGTTCCCCCTTCGGAACCTGGCCTGGAACTGGAGCCCCGTCGGCCACCGTAGTAAACACCCCCCAGAGTTCCCGGGGAGGACTTGGTCCCCTTTTAACTCTTCAAAGCAGGGTTACTGTCCATGACTACACTGTCCTTTCTTGGCCCAGGAATGGGGCTGACACCATAAACCCACATTCCCACCCAGTTGCTTGAGCCGCAGAGCCTTGGAGCTGCTGCAGGGCCGGAGCCCCCGTGGAGTGACGTCCACCTCCTTCAGGTCCCCAGGAAGTAGGTGTTGCCATCTGGGTCTAAGTTCCCTGGATGATCCTGGAGGAGGAGGGGCCTGGGAGTGCCAGCTAAGAGAGAGGTTATATTTAGGGGAGGGGATGGGGCGGTTAGGACAGATCTGTCGTTAAACCACCTTGGAGCAGGTAAGAGTCGTCAGGTAACTGGAAGCCACTGGTAAGGCAGATCTAACCCCTGGTGAGGTCTCCAGCCCTCTGCCCAGGACAACCCTGCAGCAGACCTGGCCCCAGCTGGGGTCACTGGGCTCCACTCACATCTCCCTTGAATAACCACCCTGGGTTACAGGTACCTTTCCCCCACGTCCAAGGCCTATCTTCACTCTACCCCAGAAACTAGGTTTATAGCTAGGCGCCGTGGCTCACTCCTGTAATCCCAGCACTTTGGGAGGCCAAGGCAGGTGGATCACGAGGTCAGGAGATCGAGACCATCCTGTCTAACCCGGTGAAACCCCGTCTCTACTAAATACAAAAAAATATTTAGCCAGGTGTGCTGGCGAGCACCTGTAGTCCCAGCTGCCGGGGAGGCTGAGGCAGGAGAATGGTGTGAACCTGGGAGGCGGAGCTTGCAGTGAGCCGAGATCGTGCCATTGCACTCCAGCCTGGGCGACAGAGCAAGACTCTGTCTCCAAAAAAAATAATAATAAATAAATAAAATAATAAAAAAAAAGAAACTAGGTTTATAAGGGCAAAGAAAGAAAAGGAAGACAGAGATGGAAGGAGGAGGGGAGGAAAGAAGGGAGAGAGGGAGGGAGGGAGGCTGAGAAAAGGGAGCTGAGATGAGAGGGGAGAAGCCAGGACACCCCAGAAAACATGATCGCATTAGTGAGTTTCCAAAGGGTTCATCTAAAATATAGTCAGGGAGGGGGAAAGAAATCAAAACACGAAAACTTCCTCGACAGCTTCTTTTGTGCCAAGCAGAAAGTATTTTCAGACCTCATCCGGGCATGCCGGCATTTCATTATGGCTGTGGGATAATTAATGTCTGGCGGTGGGGTGGGATTGCTGACGGCTGTGTATAGGATTTCAATTTTAACGTGTTAGGTTTGTCTGTAGTGTTTTTGAATTTGTGTTTTAGATGCTGACGGGTTTATAAGGACTTTGAGTCCCGCACGTGCCAACTTTGCCTCGCTGCACGGGGAAGGGAGTAATTTCTGTTGGTAGCTGACAACACCTCTGAATGATGCTTTACAAGCCTGGAAGTGTAGGGCCTGGCTGCGTCTCATGAGAACAGATAGGAGCAGAGTTAAATGCTTTTACAAAAGCCTGAGGTCCTGCTAAGAGCAGCCAGCCCCGGAAGGCATGCACCACCCTTCGAATCGTGTGTGTTTGGGGAGATTTTTAGGCCATTGGAAAGGCCATCCGTACCTTATCACGCTTTCCTGCTTGCCTTCTATGTGTCGATTTCAATGTGTCCCACGTTTCAGTGCTTTTTCTCTCTGTTGTGAAATGTCACTGGAAAACCAGGCTCCAGATGCACCCCCTCCCCCTCCTCACTCACACTCACTCTCCTTCCCACGAGGGCTGCCAGATTTAGCAAGAACAAAACAAAACAATGTCAAACAACGCTGGATGCCCAGTTATATTCGCATTTCAGAGAAACAATACATATATTTTTGCACAACGATGTCCCGTGCAATATTTGGGGCAAACTGACATCAACGCAATGATTTGTTGTTTATTTGAACTTCAGACTCCACAGGATGTCAGGCCGTTTATCTGGCAACCCCACTCCCAGCCCACACCCCCAAAAACACATTCTAGGATCCTATTAAGCCACTGTGTCTTGCTGACTACCTACCAGCATGGGCAACCATGGCTTCCTCCCCAGACCCTGACGTGGGGCTCCTGGGGCCCAAGGGAAGGGAACCTGGAATCGGGCAGAGCCTGTGTGCAGAGTGCGGTCCCAGGGTCAGGGCACCAGTTTCAGTAGCTTCTGAAAAGGGTCTGTGGCTCACAAGAGGAATAACCACAGGGGGGCCTGAGGATGACCATGGTGTGGACAGGTGGACAGTGGCCCAAGGTCCCCATGCCGCCTTGGCCCGCCTCCTTGGGCCAAGTTGCAGGAGAGGCCTGAGGGCAAGTACATCAAGCACTTGGCCTCCTAAACCCAGTGGCAACATCCTTGTGGAGGTTGACATGGGGGCCATATTCCCTGCTTGGGGCTACCCTGTCCCTATTAGAAAGTCTGAACCAGGAGCTCCAGCACCCAGGAGATCAGTAGGCCTGAGAGGATCATTCCCGATGGGGAAACGGAGGCCAGAGCGGGGAGCCTGACACATGTGTGGGGGCGGGGAGTGTGAGTGGACAGCAGGTCTCTGGCCCTGAGCGACCAGGACCTGCCAAGGTGGAGAGTCCCTTCCGGCCGGGCTTAGGTGCCACCCTGAGTCACCACAGGGGGAAGGCCCAGGCTGGGGAAATCCAACACCTGGGGCGCTTGCTGGGCTCTCAGCCGAGTGCCGAGGCTACGGTGGCTCCCGGGTTCTCTCCCTGTCCTCTCTGGCCACTCCCTTGTGTCACAGAGAGCTTGGTACCTGTGTGTAGGAAGCTTCAGACTCAGATGGAGCTGGGTTCAAGCCCAGACTTTGTGCTATTGTGCGTATCCTGTGGCTGCTGCACTAACCCCCACTAGGTTCACTAGGTTCAGAGCTGAAAGCGATGCGGACGTGCTGTCTCACAGCTCTGCAGGGCAGGAGTCCAAAATAAACCACCCTGAGCTGCAATCCAGGTGTCCACAGGCCTGCCTCCTTCTGGAGGCTCAGGGGAGGGGCCACTTCCAGCTTCCAGAGGCTGCCTGCAACCCTTGCTCCTCGCGCAGCTGTCTCCCTGACACTCCCTGACCTGCCTTCCTCCTCTGCTCTTAAGGACCCTTATGATCCCACTAGGCCCACGTTATCTCTGTCAAGGTCAACTGATTAGCAACCTTAATTCCATCTGGAAGCATAACTCCCCCTTACCCCCTTACCATGTAAAGTAAAATACCCACGGGGTCCTGATATTAGAATATGGGGTTGCTGTGGGTGACTTTTTCTGTTGCTTACGGGTCAGTGCTACCGGTAAGTCAGTGTTTAACCTCGTTTCCTTTTTTTTTTTTTTTTTTTTTTTTGAGATGGAGTCTCGCTCTGTCGCCCAGGCTGAAGTGCAGTGGCCTGATCTTGGCTCACTGCAAGCTTCGCCTCCCAAGTTCACACCATTCTCCTGCCTCAGCCTCCCGAGTAGCTGGGACTACAGGCACCCGCCACCACACCCAGCTAATATTTTGTATTTTTAGTAGAGATGGAGTTTCACCGTGTTAGCCAGGATAGTCTCAATCTCCTGACCTTGTGATCGGCCCATCTTGGCCTCCCAAAGTGCTGGGATTAGAGCCTCAGTTTCCAATTCTGTAGAATGGGGACTGGGTGATACCCACCCAGCAGGATTCTGGAGTCAGTGGGAACAAGACTGTAAGCTAGGCACACAGCTGCTGGCCTGGGAAAGGTGCTGGGCCCAGGGAAGTCACCGTGAATGGCACAGGAATGCTGGAAGGCCAGGGCCTGCTGCTTGTGGCACTCAGGGGTGGTGCTGGAGAGGGAGGGCATGTTTTCGGGGTGAGGAAAGGGTCATTGGAGGACGCTGGAGCCCCCAGACCTGCATTCAGTTCTTCACTTGGGATGGGGGTGCGGAGACTTTATTTTTCTTTTATTTTATTTTTTTTTTTTGAGACGGAGGCTTGCTCTGCCGCCCAGGCTGGAGTGCAGTGGCCGGATCTCAGCTCACTGCAAGCTCCACCTCCCGGGTTTACGCCATTCTCCTGGCTCAGCCTCCCGAGTAGCTGGGACTACAGACGCCCGCCTCGTCGTCCGGCTAGTTTTTTGTATTTTTTAGTAGAGACGGGGTTTCACCGTATTAGCCAGGATGGTCTCGATCTCCTGACCTCGTGATCCGCCCGTCTCGGCCTCCCAAAGTGCTAGGATTACAGGCTTGAGCCACCGTGCCCGGCCTTTATTTTTCTTCAGGGCCCACATGATCAGGCCAAAGGCTCAAATTTCCTCTCCTCCTGGCTTCATCCCACATGTCAGTCAAAGGCCCTTTTTATTCGCCCCAGAAGACATTTAGCTCTCCAGAGTGGCAATGCTCCCGGCGGCCCCAGGCTTCCTCCCACCCCCCACCCGATGTCGCCATCTGAACGTCCCCGGCAGGCGGCTCACCCATCAAAGCTGCTGATTCTACTTGTCAGGGGCAAAATGGCCTCAGCACGTTCGCTGACCGCCAGTGACTCCCGGCGGTACTCAGAGCCCTTTTCCCTGGGGGGGCTTCCAAAGCTCTGAGTCACTGCTGATTCTTCTGGGAAGCAGAGCCAGACAAGCGTGCTTCTCTGTGCAGCCACAGGCCTGCCCTACTCCCGGCCTGCAGTGGGCCCTGGACCACCACCTTCCTCTGGGACCAGGCAACTCTCCAGGCCCGCTGATCCATCTTAGCGAGCCCCTGTTTTGTGCCAGAAAGCATACTAGGCATTAGACATTGAACCCCAGCAGCCTCAGCATACCCTGACCCCGCTAAAGCAGGCTACCGTGGGGGCCACTGCAGAGCTGTCTTTTTTTTTTTTTTAGGTGGAGTCTTGCTTTGTCACCCAGGCTGGAGTGCAGTGGCGCAATCTCTGCTCACTGCAACTTCCACCTCCCGGGTTCAAGCAATTCTCCTGAGTAGCTGGGATTACAGGCGCCCATCACCATGCCTGGCTAATTTTTGTATTTTTAGTAGAGACAGGGTTTCACCATGTTGGCCAGGCTGGTTGTGAACTCCTGACCTCAAATGATCTGCCCGCCCCGGCTTCCCAAATTGCTGGGAGTACAGGCGTGAGCCACAGCGCCTGGTGAGGAGGGGGCTTTTTTGGTGCTGTTAGGGATGGATTTCCAGCAGCTGCATGGAGTGCTGTGTTGAGGAGGATTCTGAGGGAGAGTCTTGGTGCTGGAATCACATGGATATATTTCTGGGGCACGATGGATGCAGGGGCACTTTCTATCTGGGGACAAGAGGTCACATTTACTGTTGAAGGTGGAACTTGACTTCCCCCCAGAATGTGGACAGTGGCTTCCCAGCCCTGGCAGGAGGAAGTCGAAACTCCTTAATTTACCACCCAAATGTCTCCGCTGCCTGACCCAACTTCTTTTCCCACCCTAACCTGGAATTTCTCCCCTTCCAACTCCTGTTCTTCGCACAGCTGCCCTCCCCTCCATCCCTTGCTCGTGTACCTGGCTCTGTTCCCCCAATGGAGGCAGGAGGTCCCTGTTCACTGCAAAACTCATTCAGGGCCCATTCCACATCAGTCAGCATCCCATCAGGAGGCAGGTGGCAGGTGGCTCACTCAAATCCCTGCAAGGTGCAGGCCTGGAAAGGGACCATTGCAGACCCTTGGGAGGCAGAAAGGGACATACATGAGAGAGTGCAGGGACCCAGGCCAGCAGCAGCCAAGCTGTCACCACCCCTGACCAAAGGCACAAGGCAGGGGGCACCCCCAGGACCTGGGAAGGAGCATGGAGAGCTGTCTGCCAAAGCAGGGTCACTGGTCTGAGAGACAGACCCATAGTGTCCCACAGGGAGGGCTCAGGGGTGATGCTCCCTGGCCCTGCTCTCCTCCCTCCCTCCAATCTCCAGCCTGAATTCCCCATTGGCCAAATACAACTATAAGCCAGTGGACTCAGGGCCAAGGTCTGCCCAGGCCTAGTACCGCTCAGTGCAGCTTCTACCACCAAACAGAGGCAGCTTATCCTCCAACAAAAGTGACAGCTCCCTCCAGAAAGGGCATTTGGGTCCCCAAACAGTTTGTTTTCTACAGCAACTGCAGCCTCAGCCAGGGCCCTCCCCACCTCAAAGCCTGTATTTGGAGAAGACATTCTGTCATTTGCCATGCATAAAAAGCTGTGGCTGGGCCACACAGAGACAGTGCCTATCTCCTCAATGCTTCTCCAGTCAATGATTTTTCAGAATCAAAAACATTCAGGCTGCATTTCCTCCAGGAGTCCCTGCCCTTGAGGTCCCCAGGCCACGTCACATGCCTGCACACAGCATGTGTGGGATGCATCAGTGGACGCCTTTTCTGAAGCTGTGAGTCTTTAGGGCTGTCCTCCCTCCACGACCCTGTCCACACAGCTGAGGGTACCTTCGGAGCTCCTCTGACAGCATCTCACATCCAGCAGGGCTCAGAGTCGAAAGCAGAAATACCACCTGCAGCAAACACACACAAAGGAACCAACCGAAAGGATGCTGGGGGCTCCCAGAAAATGAGGGAGTCCAGACAACCAGGCTGGACGTCGCAGCAGTCGGCACTGGTGCTTAAGTCCTGCCGAAGTGCCAACTTGCAAAGGTTATAGTCTTCTCACACTATTATGGCATCTTTGGAGTGTCAGTGTTCTGGCCAGAAACCTCTGTGGCCAGTGGTGCCTTTGTGCAAGTTCTTGTCCTGCTTCTAAGAAGAATGAGGTACACAGACAAGTGGAGTGTGAGCAAGACAAAGAGGATCTTTATGAGTGTTAAAACAGCTCAGAGGAGATCCACAGTGGGTAGCTCCTTTCTGCGGGGAGGTCATCCCATCAAGTGTTCAGCTCTCAGCAGAGAGAGAGGAGGCCCTGGAGAAGGTAGCTCCTCTCTGCAGCTGGTCATCCTGATGTCTGCCCAGCTCCTAGCCAAAGGAGGCTCTGGAGTGGGTTGCCCCTCTCTGCAGTTGGCAGTCCTGATGTCTCTGCAGGTCCCCAAAGCTCTCAGCAGATAGAGTAGCTCCTTTCTGCAGCTGGTCATCCCAACATCTGCTCAGCTCTGGCTGAGCCCAGGGCTTTTATGGGCCTCAGAGGGGAGGAACTGTGTGCTGATTGGTCAATGGGCGGCCATAGGTGAGCCTGGAAAAGGCACCACAAGTTCCCACCCTAGTCTGTGGGACTGGCTGCCCAGCTCCCAGCCTTCAGGCCCTCCTTGGCCTGAAGGTGGGGTCTCACTGGGGACCCACTCCCTTCTGCCCAGTAATTTGTCTGCCTCCTCTGTTTTTATGGTGCCTGTGCTTGGCCCTGACTTTGCTCCAAGATCAGAGCAGGTGCCGACAGCGGAGAGAAGCCAGGCGGTGAGGGCAGACACTTCTGAACCTGTGAGGGCAAGAGGGGCCTTCCTGGGTCCCCTAGAGTGCAGGAATACCCAGAGTCTGCAGCTGTACCCAGGGGGCACCTGTGGAGTGGGGGGCCTGGGTCTGCAGCCTTGATTTGGCAGTTGCAGCTGCCCCGGCAAGGGTGGGGATCCTGCCTGCTCCCCACCTTCCAAGAGCACAGGGAAGCTCACATTTGTAGCCACAACTTGGGTGGCTGCAGCCCCACCCAAGAGGGCAGGGTTCCTGCCTGCTCCATGGAGCATGCAGTCCCAGCCACACCTCCCTGCTACAGCTGGCATGACGCTGAGCCCCAGATGCTGGCATTGGAACTGCTGTTCCTGCTGCTGCCCTGCTGTAAAAACTGGGTTCTGCATTGCCTCTCACTGTGATTCAAAACCTGCTGTGGGAGCTTCCAACTGGTGACATCTGGGTCATGTGACTCACCCTAGCTGCAAGGGAAGCCAGACATAGAATGTCTGCCATTTTCAGTTCCTTTGATGAAGGGAAGGGCTCAGAGGCTGGGTGGCCAAAAAGGTGGGTTGGCCCTTTCCATTGACTGCTACCTAACATCTTGTCTACCCTCCGTGCAGGCTCCTTCCCATGCACAGAGCCTGGAGAAGCACCAGCATCCCCAGACTTCCACAGAGCGAGGGGTTCTGTGTGAGGAAGGCCTTGCAGTCAGGTGTCCTCACAGAAGACTGGGAAGAGGCCACACTTCTGTGGCTGCCCTGGTTTCCCCCAGCAAGCACAGTGGCACAGGCATTTGGTTTTGGGTCTTAGGGTCCCATTGCTATCTTTGTAAACAGGCAGCTGTAGTCTCCCCTTCTGTTAGTGTTGATCAGAAAAGAAGCAGTAAGGCCAGGAGCTGGCAGAAGTCATTTTCTGCTCCAGTTGACTCCAGAATGTGAAGCCTTCTTAGCAACATGGTGATGTGCATCCAGAGTCCGAGATTTCCTGGTTGCACCAGGGATGGTAGCTTTGTGGTGTGACATTGGGAGTGACCCCTGAAACTTGGCCTACAGTTCTTTTCTCAAGCAATGCCCCTGCCCCTGTAATTATTGAGGCCATTGGTGCCCCACCATAAATGTTTTCCTGCAGTAACAACTGGAGTGGATTCTGTTTTCTGCAATAGAATCCTGGCTAATGCAGCTGCTGAAAAATGAGAAAGATCACTTTTTTGTCCATCCAACACTCTTCGTCCATATCTACTCTCAACCTAAATAATGAATAGACAGCGATTCACCAAAGATACTGAGTTTATTCATAAGTGTTGCAGGGGCTTTCAAATCTGGGCTTTGTGGGCTGTGGGGACCACTTGCATGTCCAAAGAGGCTGAGGCAAGGCAAAGCTCTTAAAGGCAGATGAGAGAACCACACTTCACCTGCTTCGAAGCAAAGAGAACCCTGGCTACAGGGTCTTACTGCAGGAGTTGACGTCAGTTCATGTGTGGAGACAGCTTGTCAGGCTGGGGTTCTCATGCATCTGGCCAGCTCTGTCCTCATGAGTCATGTAACAAGCTGCAGGTTGGAAAGTCCTTGGGAAAAGTTCTGGCTACAGGCATATGTGTGTAAGAACCCTTCAGAGAGCTTTTGTGATAGCTCCTATCACAGGGAGGTGTGCAGGGAGTAGGGCCTTCTTAATCTCCTGACTATTTTGTTTGGGTTTGACCCTAGTGACTCCATCTTGGTTCTGACGATTTTCACTTGATGTTCGCTGAGAATGCTTCCCTGAAACCCCATGCAAACCACTTAGTCCTCCCCAGAAGGGGTTATGAAATCTCATCAGCCACTGCTTCCCACTCCAGTCCTGTCCTCTTCTCAATCCCCCACAACTACTGACTTGTTACATCATGCCACCATTGGCACATGCTTTGTAACATATTGGTGGGATAAGGGCATGAATGGGAACGGCAGAGAGGAGGTGGGTAGGGTCCTGGTGCTGCAGTGCTTGAGTGAGGCTGTGCTAGTGACTAGGGCTTTGTTCCTGTCCCACCCTAGGCCCCTCTGCCCTCAGCTAGCAGCTCACATGGTGAGATTCTTTGTCTGTAGGGGAGACTCCACATCATCACTTCCAAGGGCCCAAGGCTGCACCCCAGGAGGACCCCAGCCCCCCCAGAAGAGCCTGCCTGAGAAATTCAAGGCTGCCGAGAGAATTTCCCATTTGTTTCAGCCAACATCTGAAAGCAGGACCTCTCTGCCAGCCTCTGAGGGCAGGCAGGCAGGGGCCTGACTCCAGCAAGCACCAGTTAGCAAACCCAGATGGGCTTCCCACAGACCAGCCCCAATTCCTGCTTTTAGCAATTTTTCGCTGACTCACCTAAGCTCACCCCCCTCTCCTCCCTCGTTCTGCCTTTCAAACACCCACTCACCTCTGCACAAATGGAAGTCGAGTTCCGTTCACGCTGCCATCTTTGCTATTACAATAGCTGTTACTCATTGAAATCTGTCCCGACCACTCCAGTGCCCGGCTTTATCTTTGACGCCACGCGGCAAGTCTAGTTACCTTGACTTTTCAGACTCAGTCACCCAGCACGTATCTTCCTTTTGCCCATTTGCGTGGCGGCGTAATCTGAGATGGCCGTTGTGGCCCCTTGGTGGAAGCGTTAGGTTCTAGTACCCCCAAACCAGCAGATATCAGAGGCCTGAGGATGGGAAGCAAAGCTTTTACACGTGGATGATCATGCGTGACTCTGACTTCCACGTCTTGGTTATCTGTCCTTGTGTCCTGAATATCACTTTATGAGCTGCCGGTGAGAGGCATAGGTTACATGCTACAGAAGCATACCCCATCTGACAAGAACTTAGCCCCCAGTAGGCCCCGTAAGAATGAGTCTTCAATACATGATTCTGTTTCCTCTGCAGTCAGCTGCATAAGCCCCTCACCTGACTTCAGTCACTGCAAAGCATTGCCTGGAGAGGCTTAAGGCTGTCAGTAGGTTTAGGTGGCTAATGGAAGCTCGGGAAAGAAAATCCAAAACCTCCACTGTGTTAGTCAGGGTTCTTCAGTGGGACAGAACTAGTAGAATATGTGTATGTATGTATGTATATATGTATCTATCTATCTATCTATATCTATGCATCTATCTATGTATCTATCATATATCTCTATCTATCATCTATCCATCTATCTATTTATCTGTCTATCTATTATCTATCTATCTATCTATGTGTCTATCTATCTCTATCTATGTATCTATGTATCTGTATCTATGTACATATCTATCTATCTATCTATCTATCTATCTATCTATCTATCTATCTATCTATTGTATCTATGTATCTATCTATGTATCTATGTATCTATCATCAATCTATCTATCATCTATCTCTATGTATCTATCCATCATCTATCCATCTATCTATTTATCTGTCTATCTATTATCTATCTATCTATCTCTATCTATGTATCTATATATCTATGTATCTATCTATCTATTGATCAGAGTCTATTAGCTCACACGATTACAAGGCGAAATCCCATGATAGGCCATCTGGGGAAGAGAAAGCCAGGCAGTGGCCCAGTCTGAGTCTGGAAGCCTCAAACTAGGGAAGCGACAGTGCAGCCTTCAGTCTGTGGTTGAAGGCCTGAGAGCCTCTGGCAAGCCACTGATGCAAGTCCAAGAGTCCAAAGGTTGAAAAACCTAGAGTTTGTATGTCCAAGGGCAGGAGGAGTGGAAGTAAGTATTCAGCACGGGAGAAAGAAACAAGCCAGAAGACCCAACAAGCCAGCTCCTCCCACCTTCTTCTGCCTGCTTTGTTCCAGTCACACTGGCAGCCAATGGGATGGTGCCCACCCACAATGAAGGCGGGACTTCCTCTCCCAGCCCACCGACTCCCATGTCTATCTCCTCTGGCTACACCCTCACAGACACACCCAGAAACAACATTTTCCCAGCCATCTAGGCATCCCTCAATCCAATCTAGTTGACACTTCATATGATCCATCACACCCACAAGCATCCCATCCACAGAGGGCAAGTTGAGGCCACTCCATTAAAAGGGGTGCCTGTTGGCCTGGCGTGGTGGTTCATGCCTGTAATCCCAGCACTTTGGGAGGACGAGGTGGGTGGATCTCGAGGTCAAGAGATTGAGACCATCCTGGCCAACATGGTGAAACCCCACCTCTACTGAAAATACAAAAATTAGGCAGGCATGGTGGTGCACGCCTGTAGTCCCAGTTACTGGGGAGGCTGAGGCAGGAGAATCGCTTCAACCTGGGAGGCAGAGATTGCAGTTAGCTGAGATATTGCCACTGCACTCCAGCCTGGCGACAGAACCAGGCTCCTCCTCAAAAAAAGAAAAAAAGACAGCGGAGGTGCCTGTTATCAGACCGCCCAGGTGTAGTCTGAACCCCCTGGCTGGCAACAGTTTGGGAGGCTATGTCAGTTTTGGAGGGCTGCTTTAAAAACTAACGCAAAGTGGGTGACTTCAACCATGACATGTGTCACCTCATAGTTCTGGAGGCTCCAAGTCCGAGATCAGGGTGTTGGCAGGGAGGGTTCCTCCCCAGGCTGTGACGGACGATCTGCCCCAGGCATCTCCCCTAATCTTGGGGTCCTGTTGTGGCCTCTGGTGCCCTCGGCTTGCAGGAGCATCACCCGACCTTGGCCTACCGCTTCGCCTGGCCTTCTCCCTGCATGCAAGTCTGTGTCTGTATCTGCATCTCCCATTTTGCAAGGCACGGTGTTATTAGATTGGGGCCCACCCTTATGATTTCATTTCAACATGATTTTTCTCTGTAAAGCCCCTATTTCCCAATCAGGTTGAATCCATAGGGACCGGGAGTTAGGATTTCAGTATCTTTAAGTGAACATGGTCTAACCCATGGCAGAAGGTGAGAACACTTTGCTGCTGTCTGCACACGGGCACACACAGAGGCAGAAGCCAGGCCCCCTTGGCGAGCATGAGTCCTCACTGCAGATCCCTTGCACAGCCTTAATCCCTGCCAAGAAGGCCGCTTTGTGCATGGGCTGCTGGCAGGCCCCCCCCCCGCCCAGAGAGGCTGGGGAAGGGCCTGACTCATCCTGTCCTCTGGGTGACGATGCATAGCCCACTGCCCAGGGGACCTTCTGGTGGGCGGACAGACAGCAGCATAATGGCAAAGTCTAGGGCGCCAGGCACAGGGGACAGAGAGCTGGAGCTGGGCACTCCATCCAGAGAGTGGATCTGGATGCAAATGTGCTCACCTTCTGGGCCATTCTGAGAGTTCACCCGTGCATCTCTCTTCAGCCTCCATGTCTCCATCCTTCTGATCTGGCTCCTTGTAGGTCCCTGACTGCTTGGCCAAGCCCAGGTCCTGCATATGTGTAGAGTCTCGCCTTGGGCCTTCTCGAGTATCCCTTGACTTTCTGCCCAGGAAGAGGGTCCCTCATCTTCACCGAAGGAGTAGGAAGAATAATGGCCTCCCAGACACGCCCACCCCCCAGTCCCTGCTGTGAGGATGCTGCCTTTCATGGTCACAGGGACTTTGCAGGTGCGATGAGGATATGGACCTTGAGATGAGAGACCTCCCTGGATCGTGTGAGCGTAATGGAATCACAGGCCCTTAAAAGTGGAAGAAGAAGGGGAAAGAGTCCAAGAGGTGAAGAGGCCAGGGAGAGAGAGGCTCTGTGTGGGAAAGGGAGCGGAATCACCACTGCAGTCTTTAAGGTGGAGGAAGGGCCAAGAACCAGCCCCATGCCTGACCTCTAGGAGCTGAGATGGCCATTGGCCGGCAGCCAGCAGAGAAGTAGGGACCATCTTGCAACCACATGGACCCAAATTCCGCCAACAACCTGAATGAGCGAGAAAATAGATTCTCCCCAGAGCCTCCAGGAAGAAACAGTTCTGCTGACACCTCGAATGGGGTCTTGTGAGTCTCTAAGCAGAGAGACCAGCCAAGCCCCATGGACTTCTGACCTGCACCGCAGTGGGATGACGCATGCTGGATTTATGGCAGTTTGTTCCAGCAGCCCTAGAAAATGAATACCATCCTTTGTGGCTACCATGAAGTGCCCTCGACATATGTTCAAGTACTCTGTGGGTTCTCAGAGCCGAGTAGGACCTTAGAAACCATGTCATATGACCTCAGCACCATAGTTTACCCTGTGGCAGGGGAGCATGCTGGTTAACAGCACAAGCTTTGGAGTAAGATAAACTTGAGTACCAATTCCAACACCTCACTCACTATCTCTGTGGCCTTGGTGAGTTTCCAAAATGCTCCATGCCTCAGTTTCCCCATCCGCAAAATAGGAACAGTCACAACAGCTGAAGATGCAACAAGGTGATGCACATTAGTGTACATAGCATAGGGCCTGGCCCCAGGAATGCTTGGTGGACGGCGGTGGTTACCATCATTACAGCATCTCTGAGAGGTGGTTGTCTGGTCTGCTGAATCACCTCCAAACCCAGAAAGCTCGCTCTCTTAAGAAATGACCAAGGTAAAAACCTCTGTCCCCACCTGGTCTACGAAGATGCGGGGATGCGTTTCAGGCAAACAAGGTGCCAGGCCTGGCTTTGGCACAGACTCACAAGTTGGGCAGGCCGCATACCGCCTCCCCACTGCTGGGCCTCAGTTTCCCCATGTGTGAATTAAGAGGGTTGGATTTAGTTTCTTTTTCTAGTTTTGAGATATCATGAGTCTGCGAGTTCAGGACAGAGCTGCACTGTTGCTCTCATATGTAATTATTTTTTCTCAGGATTACACATTCTTGAATAAAAATGAAATAAGACCTTCAGAATAAGTGATGAAATACTTTCTGACCTAACATTAATATGCCACATGGAAGGCAGGAGAATGAATCAGTAAGATTAAAGATGTGGAGGCGCCAGAGTAACCACTGGGCTGGGGAAAGATAGCAAGGGTGGGGGGATGGTGGCCATGTATATTTATTTGCTCTGACATCGGTGTGTTAAGCTGGTGTATATGTAATTTCCCACACAAAGCAGCACCCGTGGAATACTCCCCCGCTTGCCTAGGCTGCTCTCTTCATCAAAGTCTTTCTCGTTTACAGCGGTGGTGCCAAAAGCTCCCCCAAATCCAGCCCAGCAGCTTGGGTATGGCATACCTGTGGCAGATCCATCCCTCTTGGAAGACCTAATTTGGGAGGAGGAGGTGGGCTGTCTTAGGGGAGACTGATGGAGAGGGAGGAAGGAAACAGGGCGGGGCTTGGAAGGCACAGCTGGAGGGATAAGGGACACTCTGCCCCCACCACTCCAACAGCTACAGAGCAGGGTTCTGGTCTGTAGAGGACCAGGGATGAGCCGGACAGACCCCGCCCTGGGGAGAGAGGGAGTGGCACCTGTCATTCAAGTCAGTGAGATCGATGCCCTGGGGGAGGCATGCGGTGGGTGGGGGTGGTGTCCCTGCCTCTGGACAGTCAGGCCACGCAGGAGGCAGGAGTCACTTGCAAGTTGAGCCCTCTTCCCATCTTGCGAGATGACCTGGTGGTCTCCCCGGTCCTCACAGCTGAGCATCTCCTGGGCTTCGGGCCTTGGAGTCCCCACGAGGCTGGCTCACCTAAAACCTGTGGCAGGTTCCCTGAGACAGAGTGGCACATGGCATTTGTGCTGGGGAAGGGACTTGGAGCAAAGGTGCCAGTAAGAAAAGACCTTCCAGGCCCCAGTTCAGAAGCCTCAACCTCACCTTGTCCAGACTAGCAGTCAGGGGCTCGATTTAACAAGTTGTCTCCAGGAGACGGGTGTGCACCATCAAGCTTACAGATGCCCTGCCCTCCGTCTAAGAACTTCAGACCCTGGACCTCTGAGCCCATGTGGTGGAGACCACTGCCTGCCTTAGCTGACTCCATTCCCATTCCCTCAGGTGCTCAGAGAAATCTGCTGCCTGGCTGGTGCCCCCAGGTCCTCAGGCTCCAGGTCACCTGATGCTGACTGAAGACGGACCCTCCTTGGGGTTCATTCAGAATCAGAGGACTTAAGCCCTCTGAGCCATGCCGGGTGGGATTCCAGAACCGGGAAGGGGAGAGGAGGGCTCCCTGGGCCTGATAGTCTCAGGGGAATGAAACTCACTCCTATCCAGGGGCCCTCATCCTGCCCAGCGAAGGCAGAGGCCGCAGCGTAGGTGAGTAAGGATGAGGGTCCCACAAGTACAGGTGAGAGAAGCCTCGGGGAGGGCAGGCAAGAGAGGCCTTGGGCAGGTGCTGGTGAGAGAAGCCCCAGCTAAGTGCAGGTGAGAGAAGCCTCAGGCAAGGCAGGTGAGAGAGGCCTCTGGCAGGTGCAGGTGAGAGAGGCCTCCGTCAGGTGCAGGCAAGAGAGGCCTCAGTCAAGTGTGGGTGAGAGAGGCCTCAGGCAGGGCAGGTGAAAGAAGCCTGGGTCAGGTGCAGGCAAGAGGTGCCTCGGGCAGGTGCAGGCAAGAGATGCCTTGGGCAGGTGCAGGTGAGAGAGGCCTCGGGCAGGTGCAGGTGAGAGAGGCCTCAGGCAAGTGTGGGCAAGAGAGGCTTCAGGCAGGGCAGGTGAGAGAAGCCTCGGTCAGGTGCAGGCAAGAGATGCCTCTGGCAGGTGCAGATGAGAGAGGCCTCGGGCAGGTGACCCTATAGTTCCAGCTTCCCAGGGCTTACCAGTTCCTTCTGGAAGGCATGATCTCACTGCCTCCAGCAGCCTCTCCCAGTGCCAGGCATCAGCGGGCTCCCTGGGCAGGTCATGAGCAGGGCTGGTTAAAGCCGACACGAATATTTAATAACCAGGTGCCACCGTGGGATGACACGTGTGTGGTGCTCTGCTCCAATGCAGTTTCACATCTGACAAGTGTATTACAGATTTGAAGGAAGCCGAAAACAAAAACCGGTAGCCTGCTTTCTATACTGAAGATGTGAAGCTCCAAACACCTACACAGGAAGCACCACAGCCCAGATGGGACTGCTGGCTGGCTTGAAGGTGAGCTTCTGGCAGCTCCTATGATGAAAGCCCAGGCTGGTCCACCCTCACAATCATCACTCAGGAGCCTGCACGTGTGTGTGTGCATCACCTACACATTCACACACACACACACATACACACACACACACACACACACACAATGCTTAGAACCTGAGGTCTCCCCTGTCCCATTTCCTTGGCTGAGCTGAGCTAAGCTGGTTTTTCACCTCCCCACTTTTTTTGTCATTCATCAGGAAGCAAATAGACAAATAGAGTTCCATACAGCTGTACCCTGGAATGCAGCCTCGAACATGCATGCACTAGCAATTCACCCATCCACATGGAACAATCTCAAAGCTTGCTACTAAGTGACCAGTGAAGCAGCAGAGGACACAGAGCAATGTATTTCTACAGGGTTTCAAACACAGAAAAATCACTGCTTAGGGACACAAACACCTGTAGGAAAACCATCAAGAAACGCCTGAGCCAGCCTGACTCCACACGCTGGATCACAGTCACATCCACGGGGTCGGGCTCCCCCAACTTTCATTTTAAGCAAAACAACCCCAATATCAGAGTAAGTTTAAAAACAATACTGGGAACCAAATCAAATAATATAAAAAATCAGAACAGTTTTGTTCCCTGGTTTTATCCAAATCCACCACACAAGTAGATAAAATGTGAGACGGCATTAAGGTGACGGGTTTAAATTTTTGTGGAGAAATGGGACAGGCCTAAGGAGTGGGGTCAAAGCCTCAGGGCTGAACTGTGTGAACCAGCGTGGGGGGCTACTTGTGGATCTGGGTTCTCCAAGAGTGGATTGCCCGCTTTGCCACATGGGGTTTCCGCATCACCGTTGCCCACACATTGCTCTTCTCCAGAGTCCCCTAGATCCGGAGTGCATGCCAATGACATGATTTCTTTTACCTCCATGGTTGATAGCTGCTATGGTCTGGCTGCGTGCCCACCCAAATCTCATCTTGAATTGTGGCTCCCATACTTCCCACGTGTCATGGGAGGGACCCAGTGGGAGGGAATTGAATCATGGGGGTGGGTCTTTCCCATGCTGTTCTCATGATAGTGAATAAGTCTCAGAAGATCTGATGGATTTATTAAGGGCAATTCCCCCACACATGCTCTCTCTTGCCTGCCGCCACGTAAGATGTGACTTTGCTCCTCCTTCACCTTCCGCCATGATGGTGACCCCAACCCCAGTCATGTGGAACAGTGAGTCCATTTAACCTCTTTTTCTTTATAAATTCCCCAGTCTAATAAGTCTTTATTAGCAGTGCAAGAATGGGCTACTACAATGGCAGAAGAGCTTGCCAGCACAGGCAGGAGCAGAGGCTGGGTCTGAGGTCCAGGGCTGGGCAGGAGCTTGTGGACAAGCCAAGAGAGGCCAGCTGTTGCTGTCTGCACATGGCCCAGCTCCCATCCTCAGGCTCCAGCACCCCTCACTGCTACTTCCTCTGGAATCTGTCTGGTTGGAGTTACTGGTTAAACTAGTGCCCTCACCTGGCCAGAGGTGAGCACATGGGCCTAGGTGACCACATTCTCCTCCCCAGAGCCTGAGCTTGAGAGGACAAACACGAGGGTCAGACATGGCTGGAGAAGAGACATCCTGGCAGTGATCCCTCGTCTGCAGAATCTGAGTGGTGGTCCCAGGATCCCTGGAGCTGCTCCAACGTCTGTCCTTGTTGAGTCCCGCTCTTCAGTGTTGGTGGGGACACTGAACTGCTCACGTCCCCCACGCAGAAAGCCGAAAGCACCAGACTGAAGGAGGCATTCATCATCTGACAGGCGTAACTCCACAGCCTGGATTGATTGTCCAGTCATGACTGTCCAATCCCATGATCGTCCTTTGCTATTGTTGCCTAGGTTGTGCGGCTTAGGCTAGTCGAAGTCAGCTTATACTGCTTGCAGCCCAGGAGCTGTGTGGAGAAGGCGTCTGCTGTCCTTGCTGGGCTCAGCACGAACGAGTGGCTGATTGCTTAGTGGTGTCTGTCCTGGGTACAGCATGAGAAGAGAGGACTGGAGCCAAATTCGGCTGTCCACCTTCATCCCTTCCGTCTTCATTCTGTGCTTTGCCAACCTTCCCTTGTCCAGTAGGCTTGGGGACCCTAGCCTTTTAGGAAGACCAGCTGCAAAACCTCTCCTTGCCATTCAAGACAGGTCTGATGGAAGTCCTTACCGACGTCCAATCTATGCCACACCCAAGCAGCTCTCAATAATCAGCCTTCTTGTCCCTGTCAACAGAACATGCTGGAAGATGGATCTAAGAGGCTGATTTCACTAACTCCCAGGCATGCTAAGTCTCCTAAGGCTGACTTCCTTTCTCCCAGGTACCCTCCCCACGGGGGAGAATCCATGGTCTGGGTAGGGAGAGGGTGATTAACCCTCCCCAGTGCTGCAGCTATGGCCACACGAATTCCCCAGGCATCCCCCTTCCCTCTGCGAAGGGGGAAGGAAACCCAGCATCTGCCCTTGAAGGACATGGTGGCACCTCTGGGCTGCAGAGCTGCGCCTGCAGGATGATGAATGCCTTCTTCAGTCTGGGGCTTTCGGCTTTCTGCATGGCAGCCAAGACACATGTAAGAGCCTTTTAAGGACGCTCATTTACATGACAAGTACACAGATGACGAACCACCGTATTTCACCGGTTTCCAGCCGGCCAGCCTGGAGACCTGCCCCTCTCCAGACCCTCCTGCCATTAATCTTGGGCTGAACGAGCCAGCGAGGCGGGGCAGACTGCATTTGCTCTCCCATGACGTGCCTGAAGCCAGGCTGAAGAGCGGCTCGTCTAGCATTTTTCATTTTCCACCTAACAGGTTCAATATTTTAACAAATCCAAGTGCTGTATACACGGGCGAGGGGAGGCAGGGGGTGGCTTCTAAGAGGCGGCTGCACTCACCATGCTTCTGCCAAGGGGTCATTAATGGAGTGGCCTGTGAGTTATGGACTGCAGTGGCTCTGAGTCCTGGCTTGCTCTCCCTTTGGTGTTGGGCGGTGTGCAGGTTCCTGTGGGGTGTGGGGATCAGGGTATCTGGAGGCCTAAGATCCCAGGAGTCTGTATGTCAAAGTGGGACCCTCAATGGGGGTTCTGGCTGCAGGACCACCTATTCACCCAGCTAGCCCTTACTCACTGTCTGCAGTGTGCAGGGCTCAGGGTGACGCTCAGAGGGACACAGTCACAGGAGACACCGTCTCCACCCTGGACGTGGTACTCAAAACAGATGTGAAGCCAGCAGTTAAGTAATAGGGCAGAAACCCCAAAGGAAGAGGCCCAGGATCCACCTTTAGGGAGGTGGGGAAACAGGACCCAGGGAGGGAGGCCAGGCAAGCCTGTGAGGATGGCTCCTGCCTCTCCCTGCCTGCTGGTACAGGATCAGAGCAGCGGCTGCAAGGGTGGAGCTGTGATGTGAACCTCCATGTGTGTGGTGCACCCACACCCAGGTTCTGGTGCCTGCACCACCTGGTATGTGTCAGCCAGGCGGGGGCTGAGAAGGCTTCCTGGGGAATGGGCTAAGGTGGTGTTCGGAGGATGAAGAGGAGTCGACAAATGGGAGAAAGAGTAAAAGCATCCTGGTGGGAGGGTGCAACGTAGCTTGAGCCAGGTGACTTCAGGAACCTTCCAGAAGTCTGATTTGGCTGGAGACAATTCCATCTCCTTTGCAGAGTAAGAAAATGAGGCTGTGCTCTCTGCGCTTGGGAAAGAGAAAGAGCAGAGAGGTCGCTGCCTGAGCCCCCAAGTCAGTTGCTGCTGTGAGTGGGTGCTGGCCTTGCACGGTGTAAAACCCGCAGGTCTGTCCTCCACAAGGAGGGAACCCGTACAACTCTTAGTGCACAGAGCACAGCCCAGCTCAGTGATGCAACGCGGCTCTCCAAAGAGTAGACCGGATGGCACATACCACTGTCATCTTCACAGGGAGGTGGGGTCTTGCAGAGGGGAGAAAAAACTTTGACAAACACAGAGGGGAAAAGAAGAAACTGGTCATATGCTCCCTGCAGATGAGCACAGTCGTTTCCACTGCAGAAGGGGAAACCGAGGCATGAAAAGGGAAGTTGACAGCCCTAGATCGCCGGGTAGCCAGAGAAACCCTGCAGTCTGGGGCTTTCCTTGGCTGGTCTGAGAAACATCGCCAGGCTGGGAAAGGGACAGTCCAGGCTGCCTTCCTGGGATATCCCAGTTTCACAGCGTCTTCAAGCTCAGCCTCCCCGGCCATGCGCGAGTCTAACTCCTCAGCTGTGAGGAGTTAGAAAGAGAGAGAGAGAAAGCAGTTGCGTTCCATTTGTTTTTATTTCATGTTAGTCATTTGTTTAAAAATTGCTTCCAGGAAACATATAAGCAAGACTCCATGTCCACAATATTTTCCATCTTTTGTGGGATGTCAGGGATGAACTCAAACAGTGACTCAGTATCCAAATGTCACAATTGGCTGGGGAAACGCTTTCCATATGAATAGATATGTGAGTCCAAACTGCGAACCTGGAGGAGATGCCTGTGCCTGGGGAAATGCAGAAAGGTAGCCTTGTTTATGTTTACACTGGGTGATCACCTTCCCCTGAAATGCTGGGTTTAAATCCTGAATTAAACGTTTCTCCCACTTTAGGGTTATTAATAAGCAAATGCTGCATTTCCCAAAGTCTGTTTTGTGGGACCATCTCAGGGACATTCACAGCTGCAGACGTGGTTGAAAGTGCCCATTGCCAAGGACTCCCCCGGTCTGGACGCAGGTGAGGGGGCACCGCCTCGCTGCTGGGGGGTGGGCACAGCTTTGTGCTTTGCTTTGGCAATTCAGATATTGGAAAGAAAAATGGGAAGGGAAAATGGGAAGCGGAAATGAGAAAGTGATATGGGAAGGGGAAATGGGAGGGGAAATGGGAAGGGGAAATGGGAAGGGAAATGGGAGGGGAAATGGGAAGGGGAAACGGGGAGGGGAAATGGGAAGGGGAAGAGGAAAGGGGAAATGAGAAGGGGAAGAGGGAAGGGGAAATGGGAGGGGGAATGGGAAGAGGAAGAGGGAAAGGGAAATGGGAAGGGGGAAGGGAAAATGGGAGGGGAAGTGGGAAGGGGAAATGGGAGGGCAGCATCCAGGTTATGACCATGAGGATTCTCAAACTCGGTGAAACTCGGGCCCAGCAGCTCCCCGCAGGCTGGTTTGTGTTTGCAGAAGCCTGCTGAGGAAACAGGGAGGGGAAACAGGAAGGGAAATGGAAGGGGAAATGGGAAGGGAAATGGGAAGGAAAAATGGGAAGGGGAATAGGAAGGGGAAATGGGAGGGGGAATGGGAAGGGGAAGAGGGAAGGGGAAATGGGAAGGGGAAATGGGAAGGGAAATGGGAAGGGGAAGAGGGAAGGGGAATGGGAAGGGGAAATGGGAAGGGAAATGGGAAGGGGAAGAGGGAAGGGGAAATGGGAAGGGGAAGAGGGAAGGGGAAATGGGAAGGGGAAGAGGGAAGGGGAATGGGAAGAGGAAATGGGAAGGGGAAGGGCACGCTAGGAGCCAGAATGGTTGGTGACTTTCCCTGTTCCTGCCCCACTCCTGAGATGAGTGAGGGCGTTTGTGCAAGGAGGGAGCCTTCGTCAACCTGGTTTCCCAGCCACTTTAGCTACTGAGCTCCTCTGCAGACCCACAATGGACATGGAGCACATCTGAGAATGAACTGGAATTTCTCAAGCCGCAGGGCCTTGGGGGCTGTTTACTGCTGACCAGCCAGGCAAGCCTGGCTGATACAATGAGGCGCCTGCAAATGAAGGCAGCCACAGGTGTTCCGGCCGTGCTTGGCCTCACCGACTGGCTGAGTGTGTGAGAGGAGAATGTCCTGTGTTACTTGGTCACAGGGCCCTCTTTTGTGGGAAGGGACCCACAGAGCATGCTCCAGAGGCCCTGAGCCCACCCACCCACCCACTGTCTGCAGTGGTCCCAGGGTGTCTCTCCCACCACTGCCATCACCCTTTAGACAAGAAGTGTGGGTCACAGGGGGGCGGAAATTTCCCGATGTCACCCCTGGCAGTGCCCCGATCAGCATCCAGGACCCCAGCACGGCGCCCTCTCCCCAACGTGTGTCACCCTGGGCTACCCTGATTCTGTGGTTAGAATTTCCTTCCGTGCCCAGTCACTCCAGGCAGAGGGACCTGGGTGGTGTCTGATTTCAGATTCCTCTCCCAGGCGCTGTCGGTGACAGTGAGACCATCAAAGCTCTCATTGGAAGCAAAATGAAGGTGCTCTGGGGTGACTGACTGCTCATACCCAGCTGTGGTCTGAGCCAAGATGCCCCCATCTGAGCAGGGGTGTCAGGTGGATGGGAAGGTGGTCCCACCATGGCTGGGAAGGGCCTCTGGGCACATGGGTGATGGGAGAGAGAGGGAGCAGGAGCCACAGCAGGCACGGGGCCCCTCCTCTCGCCCTGCTTGGACCCCTGCTCTCTCTGGGGTCAGCTCCATGTCCCCCGATAGACTCTTATTCTAATCCATCCCAGGACTGGTCCTTAGCAGGGCCCCTACAGGTCTAGGGGGTGCATGGCCAGGGTGGCAGCTCACAGGATCCCACCCTCTGGCTTTGCAAGTGCTGGCACTGCCTTCCCAGACCCTGGCAGAGACTGTGTGGCACTGGTTACTGGGCAGCTGGAGTCCTCCAGCCGTGCAGCAGGTGAGTGGTCCTGGGCAGGTGTGGCTGTCGCCGCTGGTGGCCAGATTCCAGGAAGGCATGGCCGCCCCTCTTGACTGTATTTGCCTCAATCCCAGCACCAGGGCAGCAGGAGGGGCCGACACGTATTTGTCCTAGGTTGGGTATCAAGGGCCCATTGTAAGTGAGGCATTGGGCTCGGTGCACAGCAGAGGTGCTGTCTATGGCGTCAAGGAAGAACATTCTCTTCATATCGGTGACCAGCAAGATGAGAGACAATGCATCCAGGTTATGACCATGAGGATTCTCAAACTCAGTGACACTCGGGCCCAGCAGCCCCCCGCAGGCTGGTTTGTGTTTGCAGAAGGTTACTGAGGAAACAGCCCCAGCAGCCCTCCCTTGCCTCCCTCAGCCTGGCCACTGAGCCTCTCCCTGGCTGAGACCAGGTTTGGAGCCCGCGTCCTGGCCTCGTGCCCCACCCACTGCCAGCGATCCTGGCAGCCTCTGGAAATGGAAGGGAAGGGCCAAGCTGACCAGGGGGCTGGACCCTGGGGACAAGAAGACCCAGAGGAGTGACAGCAAATCCAAAGGAGAGACAGGGCACCAACATGAGTATGTAAGGACTTGGGGTCCGGGCACCCCTGCACTGTGGTGGCCACACCTGTGTTGTGCTCATCGCTGTCACATTACATTTGGGATAACAAGAAAGGCTTGGTCAGCCAGGCAATGGCACGGAAGGGGACCCGATGGCCAAGTCTGTGTCCTCTTACTGTTTGGGGCCGCCTCTCAGCTTTGGCTGCTCTGGCCCTGGGGATGCCTCTGGCCATCCTGATGCAGCCACTGGGCCAGTGTGAACTTGGCTAACCCATTCCCTACTGGCCTCCATGGCTCTCCTAGAGATGAGAGGCAGGGGCTGGAACCTCCAGCTGTCTGTCAGGTCCCGTGGGCCTCTCTAACCCCACCTGCACCCTCTTCTTGGTTGAGAATATTGTCGTTTGAACACAGTGAAATGCTGAGCTGCCCAAGGGTCATAGCCATGTGACAGCCCAGGCTGGTCTTTCAGCAAAGTCACTTGTTTGGAAAGAAAGGTCTCAGAGATGGGGTCTTCTGCCCATTGCTTTGGGGACAGGCTGTCAGGATGCAGAGCTCTTGACGAGGGAGAAATCCCACCACAGGGCAGCCTCCCGGGGACCTTGGGTAGGAGACAAGGACTGAAGTGATGGATGCAACATCTTTCCTCAGATGTGGGTGCAGCCCAGGGGTCTACTCAACCACTGGAGGTAGGAGAGGGTAGGGAGGGTCGGGGGAGCCCAGTCCCCGTCACTGTGGTTGGGACACACCTGTTATCTTCCTGTGGTTAGTCCGGATGAGGGGTGCACAGATGGTGACGAGGAGAAGAATGTTCTGTGTCTTAATTTGACGACCAAATAGTAGTCATGTCCCCTGTGCCAGGGGGCTGGGGACACAGTGGTCACACATCCCCCGTCCCAGAATGCATATTCCGAAAGAGGGGGACGGCAGTGACAGAAACAAGTGGCTGACAAGTGTCCAGGTGCAGAGTGTGTTGCAAAGTGAGAGTGAGGGGCGGGGGATTCTCATTTTAAACAGGAGGGCCGTGCCTCCCTGTGGATAAGGGGCATGGGGGCAGAGACTTGAGGATATAAGAGAGGGTTGCATATAACTCAGGGAAGAGCATGCCAGGCCTGGGGTATGGCAAGTGCAAAGGTCTCAAGGTAGGAACAATGAGGAGGCCAGGAGCACTGAAGGGAGTGAGGGGGACAGCTGGGGTGGGAAGGAAGCTCAAGGAGCCAGGGGCAGTGCTGGGGGCCTCGAGGGCCAGAAGTTTGGCCTGACTCCGGGTAAGTGAGGGCCTCCTTTGGGTTTTGAGTTGTGAAGTGACTTGTCTGTGGGCTGAAAGCTCCCTCTGGCTCCTTGCTGAGCCTCGTCTGAACCACAGGAAGGAGCGACGGGCTGGTGCTGGGAGGAAGACGTGGAGGAGGGGGCCCGGCAGCCTGGATGGAGCCCTGCTCCCTGCGGAGGGCACAGTGCTGTTTTCACTGGGGTGTGGGCTCCTTGCGCTCCCATGTCAATGCCTGGGTGTCAAATTCAGAGGAGGGCACAGCGGCCTGGACAGCTTCAGCGGCCTGACTTCCCCAACAAGTTCAGAGGGGTCAGTTTGATGGAGGAAACAGAGCCCTGTCAGTTGGAGAAATTCAATAATTCCACTGGTGCCCACCATCTGTGCCACCAACCAGAGGTCCCCTGAGACGCTCCAGGGGCGGGGCCGGTTTAAACTCTGGCTCTGCTGCCCACTGTGACCTGTGATCTCAAGTGAGCCATGGCTTGGCAGAAACAGGAAGGACCCAGAGGGCACAGTGTGGACGGGAGCTCTGGGAGCCCCCTCAGTTCTGGTTTCCTTTCCTTCCTGGGCACCTGGCTGCACCCCAGGCCTCCCTGTAGTCTGGAGGAGTCGGGTGTCCATTTTTTGACCAACCGGGTGTGGGCAGAAGTGCTGCAACCCCCAAATCCCTCATGGTGGGTCGGCTGCCTGCTCTCTTGCCCATCAGGGCTGAGTGGAGGGGCTCTGAGGACTCTGGGACAGATCAAGGAGGGAGCTGTTGCCTACTTGAGTGAGATGCACTTTGCTTTAAGCCTCTGAGGCACGGGGATGTTTGTCTCAGCAGCTGGTCTTCCTGACACACATGGACAGAGCAGCAGGGAGGTGGCCACTAAGCTCTGTGGGGAGGTGGTGGGAGCACAGCGGCTGAGGGTGGACAGGGTGGGACCCAGGCTGACTTCCAGCTCTCCCACTTTGGGACAGTCACTGGCCTTTACTTTCCTCTCACCTAAGTGGGGTGACAGTGACAACATCTGCCTCAGATGGTGGCCGTGGGGGTCCTGGTGATAAAGCCAGGCCTGGCCCCGAACTGGCCCTTACCATGGGCCCTTTCTGTTGCTCTTAGAGTCACTCCATCCTCTATGTGTGGGGCCTGCAGTGAAGCTTTTGGAACCCAGGGTCCCTGTGGTCTGACCCCCGGCCCCACTGGTGGTCTGGCTTTGGGTTCAGTAGCTCTTTGAGCCTCAGTTTCCCTGCCTGCCACACTGGATTGTGCAGACTGGTGCTGGCTTCCAGGCTGGGTCCTATCCTGGCCAGGCCCCACGGCCCCCTCAGATGTGTGGAATGATTCCGCTTTCTCCCCACACTGGCCCCCGGGTCACCCTCGGGCACTGGGACCATCAGGCCCTGGGATTACTGTCCTCTTTGAAGAAATGCCGCAGCTGAGACCCAGACCCCTGGGAGACTCTCTCAAGGTTGCACAGGCCCAGTGGACAGCAGCCACAGGGATGGGGCTCCCCGCACAGCCCCTGAGTCCAAGCACCTCTGAATCAGCCTGCTGGCTGGGGTCCCTTCCTGCCTCTGCTCCACTGGCTGCATGAGCTCGGGCAGGTGGCCTGCATGGTCTGAGCCTGGGTTGCTCATCTTAATACAGAGAGACCACACCCATGCGGAAGCCAGCCTCAGGATGGCCCCCAGCGACCCTCAAGCAGGCAGAAGCTAGCAGAAGCCATGCTAGCCCCTCCCTTGACTAGGTTACAAAAGGCACTGTGGGTCCCATTTTGGGTGTCCCCCCCCCCCGTCATGTTCTGGGCAGGCGGAACCACCTGCCACATGGTGAGTGGTTCGTCGGTGAGGTCTGGGTGGTATGGAGCATTTTCCCAACAGCCAGGTGAGTGAGTTTGGAAGCAGATCCTCCAACCCACGCAGACCTTCAGGTGAGGCCTCTGCTGCCTGTTTGACTGCAACCTCATGAGAGACCCCAAGCCAGAAGCACCCAGCTAAGCCGCTCCCCAGTTCCTGACCAACAGGACACTGGGAAGATGGATGTTTGCTGCTCTCTTCCGCAGCAGAGTTTCGTGGGTGGTCAAGCTGCCCGCAGCAGAGGCGCCGTGTGGGTTGAGCCAGAGGGTTCCCGCAGGCTGTGGGTGCCGAGTGGCTGGTCCCCAGGCAGTTCTCATGGTGAGGAACTTGTTAGTTAAGCTTTGCCTCTCTCTGCCCTCAGCAGTTGTATGGGTGGTTACCAAGTGGACATGGACATTTCCATGAGGAGCTCTAACGGAGATGCCTGTGTTTGAATGAAGTCTGGGAAATTTATGAGTGGCCGTTGAGGAAGGCAGGCAGGTCCGCTTTGTGCATTTCAACTCCTCCTCCCTTGACAGAGGAAACTTGTGGCTCTCGAGTGTGCACACTTCAGAGCAGGAAAGACGCAGAAATTGAATTAGTTTGCACATTTGGGCTGTTGATGGCTTTATTCAAAGCCGTTTCGCTCGCTCATTTTTAATCTCTTCCTTCCATTTTTAAACAGCTGGCAGCTAAGTGGGGTTCAAGTGCATGTCCTATAGGGGCCATTGCAGGTTCTGCCACATTATCATAACCATCTCTCAAGGAGGCTGCAGCCCGCAGGAGCTGAGCGGAAGAGAGCTGGTGGCCACAACCAGAGGCTGGAGGGCCAATCAGAAGGGCAGCAGTGAGGGCCTGTGCACATGGTGCTGGTGCTGACCTCTGTGACTGGGTGCACTGGGCGCTAAGTGTGCTCCCAGGATTCCGACTTCCCTTAGCGCAAGCACTCCCAGCCAGAGAAGACCTAGCTTCCATTAGGAGTTATTACTGCTCAGCAAAGTCAGATCGACCAAATCGACCTCCCACTGTGGGCCAGGCCCTTGTTCCCGCCTCACACAGGTGGTGGTGTAGCAGGACGAGCCGCAGACAAAACTCCTCAGACACCGGTTGAAAGAAGGAAGAGGTTTTTTATTCAGCCGGGAGCGTCGGCAGACCCGCGTCTAAAGAGCCGAGCTCCCCAAGAAAGAAATCCTTGGCCTTTTTAAAGGCTTATAACTTTAAGGGGTCCACGTGAAAGGGTCGTGATAAATCGAGCAAGCGTGGGAAACGTGACTGGGGCCTACATGCATCAGCTAACAGAACAGAAAGTTTTACATACATGCTGTTTTTCATACAGTGTCTGGGATTTACAGATGACACAAGTAGTTTAGGTCAGGGGTTGATGTTATTATTATTACTTTTTTTTTTAACTCCTAGGGCCAGGTGGTGGTGCCAAGGTTGTCTGGCTATTTATCTTACTTTTGTTTCTTTCTAACTTTTTGCTTTCTCTCTTTTGTCTTATGAACTAGGCAAGGTCGGGAGAGGAGGGCAGCAGGAGTAGTAGTGGTCTCCTTCCTTACACCCACCTGGGACCGAAGGAAGCCACAGGAAGGACACCCAAGGGCCTTGTGGCATCTCTCTTGCGCCCTGCACTTCCCCGGGACCAAAACCAAGGGCAAGGACAGCCGTGGTGGGCAGCAGCCCCTCTGCTGGATACTCCACCTCCTGCCCCAAGGCCGAGGCTCCAAACTCTGCCCCCCACTGAGCATCCGATTTCCTGAGTCCCCTCCGAGGGCTCCGGGATTTGACCTCGAAGTTCCTGCCCGCCTGAGTCTGTGTGTTTTAGGCCCGCATGGCCTCTGTCCGTGCCCTGCGTCCACCCGGCTGCTGCCATCCTTCAAAACCCAGCCTAGTCCCACCTCCTCCAGGAAGAAGGGGCCCTGCCCGTCTGGCCTCCGGGGTGTCTTGGGCCAGGGCAGCCACAGCGCAGGTACAGTACAGTACAGGGCTTGGCCCCTGCGATGGCTGAGAAATTCGTTCTGTGAGGATCCACAACCACCGCCCCCCAAACCCAGGGACGACTTCATCTCCTTTGGTTGGGAGCCTCCTTGAGAAGATGGAGGCTGAGCCTCTCCTTTGGTCAGAATGCCTCCTTGAAAAGATGGAGGCTGAGCCTCTCCTTTGGTCAGAATGCCTCCTTGAAAAGATGGAGGCTGATCCTCTCTTCGTGAGTGGGTGGAGGAAGAATAAGGATTGGGGAACGGAGGAGCCAAGCGTCCAGGCACAGACAGGCCGGGAACGTCAGAGGAGGGAGGACGGCTCCGCTCATGCTTCTGGGACTGTCTGTAGAGTCTGTGGATGGCAGCCCAGGACACAGACTTCATCCCAGCTCCAGGGGATCCACAGAAGCCTTTACAGCAGGAAGTGAAGTCCAGGGTGTACCTTAACCGGGCTAACACAGCCACAGTGGAGAGGAATTACCGAAAGATGTAAGTAAGGCCCGACAAGAGATGGAGACCAGTGAGAGGCTCCTGCCCAAGGGAGAGATAAGGATGGGCCTCGGCCATGAGGCCTGGAGGGAGTAGTGGGTCGTGGCATGGTGGGGGTGTGGTGTGGCATGGTGGGGGGTGTGGCGTGGTGTGGTGGGGTGTGTGGCGTGGTGTGGTGGGGGGTGTGGCGTGGTGTGGTGGGGGTGTGGCGTGGTGGGGGTGTGGTGTGGCGTGGTGGGGGGTGTGGTGTGGCGTGGTGGGGGGTGTGGTGTGGCGTGGTGGGGGGTGTGGTGTGGTGTGGTGGGGGGTGTGGTGTGGTGGGGGTGTGGTGTGGCATGGTGGGGGTGTGGTGTGGTGGGGTGTGGCATGGTGGAGGTGTGGTGTGGCATAGTGGGGGTGTGGTGTGGCAAGGGCCTGTTGTCACAGAGCTTGACATAGCAGTGGGCAGATCTTGAAGTGGTGAGGGTATATGATGTGACATAGTAGGGGAGTGACAGAGTACAACCAGGGGATGGGGAACGTGGCATGGGGTGTGGCAGGGCACAATAGGGGCATGGCAAAGGCGTGGCATGGTGGGGGCTTGGTGGGTGTGGCATAGGTGTGACATCATAGGCGTGGCACAGTGAGGTGGTGGCAGGTGTAGCATGGCATAGTGGGGTGGCGGCAGGTGTGGCAAGGGTGTGACACAGTAGGCGTGGCATGGTGGGGGCTTGGGGGTGTGGCAAAGGTGTGACCTAGGTGTGGCACGGTGGGGACATAGCAGGTGTGGGGCGGGTGCGACATGGCAGATGTGGCAGGTGCAGAAGGATCATGGCATAGTGGGCCTGTGGCAGGTGTGTCATGGGGCATGCCTCACGGAGGAGACAGCTGAGGTACAGGTACGGGGCAGGGCTGGGTGGCGCCCTCCTTTCCTCTCTCTCTGCTGCAGCATCTGCAGCTCTCCCAGCTGTGGTCCTGCCTGAGAAGCCTCCAGGGGAGGAAAGGACCCAGTGCTTGCCTGGGAGAGGAGACCTTTGATTTGCCAAAGAGCTTTTTACCACCTGACAAGGAAAGTGGCCCCAGCACACATAGATCTTTAGCCCGAGATTCTGAAAAAAGAAATGAAAATCAAGAACCTACTGACAGATGGTGCAAAATCCTGCTCAGAGTCTGTGAGCATGTTGAACTTTCGGTCAACGAGCACTGATGGTCTTTCCTGGCGCCCTAAGAAACTGCATTTCCACAGGAAACATGGCCAAAATGCCAGTGCCCAAGAAGGAAGTTGCTTCTGCTTGAGGAGTGGGGTTGCTGAGTGCTGTGTGGAGCTCGGGGGAAGGGGAACTCAATGAGTCAGGCATGGGGGGATCAAGGAAGGTTCCAGAGAGGAAGGGAACCATGGATGGTCTTGGAGGAGGGATTTTCAGGAGGGGGGAAGGGCACCACAGAGGCCCAGGGGAACAACTCACTTTGGGAAATCGGCATGCAGATGGGTGGGGGTGGGGTGTCGGGGGCTGCAGAGGGGCCTTGGGGAGCATCAGGGACCATGTGGGCAGCACAGGCATGGCCTGTGGGTGCTGCAGTCTCAGAGGGTCTTAGGCAGGGGACTAGGGGCTTGAACCCAGCTCTGGCAAGGTCTCAGGCAAGGGACTGGGACCTTGAACCCAGCTCTGGCAGTTGTGTGAACTGTGATGGATATAAGAGGAGAGGACCATGACCTGCCATGGGAGAGTACGGGGGCTGCAGCACCACCCAGACCCCCCTCACCTGGCTGCGAGCAGCGGAGCCCTCACCCACAGCCCTACCTCCCCGCCACTCCTCGGAGCTCTCAGCCCTCCCGAGGTTTCTGTTCATCACTGCTTCTGCAATTGAGGTCTGTGTGGAACGGTCCCCTCCCCACACCAGGGACCCCTTGGCTGCTGCTGGTGTTGGTGTCGGAGATGACAGAATTTCTCTGCGAAGAAAACGGACTGCCGACGCTGTGACACGGGAATCAACCCAAACACACGGCACATACTTGGAGTTCATGTGACTTTTTCTTTTGAAAGCGATATGTGGTGCCTAATAAAAGTCTATTCATTTGGGAAGACACATTCCTTGATTTAAAAGCTGATATGTGTCAAGGTAACAAGATTAAAAAGCAAGCTGGCATCCACACAGGCTTGAGATAGACACTCACTGGGTAGCCAGGGCCGTCACCTAAAGGGCTCCCGTGGGTTGGAGGAGGCTGGCGGGGTCAGGGCATCTGATTGGGCCGCCGAGTCTGGGGAGGCCTGGCTCTTCCAGAAAGAAGGCAGGGCTGAGGCAGGCAGCACATTCACCCCCACCCCGCCTGTGTTTCTCACCATGTTTTCACCTTTTAATAGACGGGACTATTTTTAACTGGCTTGCCAACACTCCTGTAGGTCTTTATTCTCCACATTGAAAGCTGACAGAGAGGCATCCAGGAGGCAGGATTGCTCCTCAGAGCGTGGAAGTTGTGGGAAGGCCCACAAGGGAGGAAGAGGTGGGATTTCAGAAGGGAATCCGCCAAAGATGGGCGTGGAAAGGAATGACCAGCTTGGAGGAACCAGGTTGAACTCTGTCACGTGGCTTTGACATTCAGGGTGGGATGGATGGGGACTGAGGTCTCCCAAGGACAGTGTTGCTCCTCCCACGAGCTGTTCTAATGTTCCAGGAACAAGCGAGGGAGTGAGAGCCTCTTCTGCTCTGGACTCTGGATCGGGACCATCAGGGACATTGAGTCCCTGAGATACATTTCTTCAAGGACAGAGGCAAAGGGTCACCCTGGCTCTGAGGCGGATGTGCAGAGTGGGTCCTCCAGGCCAGATCCCTCCTCTGTGTCCTGATGAGGTCCAGACAAGCCCCTGACTCCAGCCCAGCCCATGCAGCTGGCCCTTGCTGCAGGCCAAGTGCGGCACATGGTCACTGGCCACCCACATTGATGCTCTTGCCAGGCTCACTGCTGAATACTCCCAGGGGTCCAAAGTGGCCCGAGCAGTGGCGGGAGGGGTGAGCGACCTGTCCCCAGAGGCACTGGGAAAGCCAGCGCTGCCGCTCCTGGAACTACATTAAGGATAATCTGGGCACTCTCAGGGATGGCGTGCGCGGGAGGCAGGGCACAGGGGAGGAGCCCAGGGGTGCCCTCAAAGTCCCTCCCAGCCAGGATTCACCACGGACCCAGGCTTTTGGAAACCTGAAAAGAAAAGAAGAGGAAGTCATAACAGCAGGCTGAACTCAGACCAAAATAAAACCTGCTGCCCAATGTGCCTAATATTTCATGGGCATCTGGCTGGCCTCGAGATCAATTGCAAGGTTCACAGAACACTGAGTGCCGTGCATACAGCAGGCTGTCCAAAGATGCCTGTTGAAAGACTTCCCACTGTCTACAACACCTGCGGTGCGTTTTCTCCTGGATCTGCCCCCTCCCCTTACAAGTCAGTGCCGTCGACTTCACAACGATGTTCACAGGGCAGTGGTCGTGACCAGCCGGGCCTCTCTACCCATGAAGGTCCCAGCCTTACCAGTGGCCTGAGGGGGAAGCTGGTAGCAGGGAAATCACCAGGCAGGCAGCTGATCCTGTGACCAAGCGGCTCTGACTGGGTCACCAAGATCCCAAGAGCTCCTCCGGCAGGTACTGGTAGGCAGGAGCTCTGAGAAGGTTGGGAGGGCCAAGCAGGTTCAGCTCAGGCTCCGCTACCAGGTGGCGGGGCTCGGCCCCCCTTCCTGAATCTCGTTCCTTGCCCTCACCTCTAAAATGGAAAAACTGGAAGTGGGTCCTGAGGTCTCTTCCAAACTGGAGGCAGGTGAAACAAGCCCCACGTCCTTCCTCTTTGCGGCAGCACTCCCAGATCAAAGGCTGCAGGGGTCCTGTGTGGGGTGTCCATCTGGTCTGCGTTATGCTATGGTGACCTGAATCTTTGTTCCTTTCATGCACATAGAAATTGCTCTGGGGTTGGCCAGGCGCGGTGGCTCAAGCCTGTAATCCCAGCACTTTGGGAGGCCGAGACGGGCGGATCACGTGGTCAGGAGATCGAGACCATCCTGGCTAACACGGTGAAACCCCGTCTCTACTAAAAAAATACAAAAAACTAGCCGGGCGAGGTGGCGGGTGCCTGTAGTCCCAGCTACTCGGGAGGCTGAGGCAGGAGAATGGCGTAAACCCGGGACGCGGAGCTTGCAGTGAGCTGAGATCCAGCCACTGCACTCCAGCCTGAGCGACAGAGCGAGACTCCATCTCAAAAAAAAAAAAAAAAAAAGAAATTGCTCTGGGGCCAGGCCAGGCCACTACAGTGCTGGCCTCCATGGCATGACCAGGGCAGTGGCGACTCTGTCAGCCCAGTGCCAAGCCTGCGTTCGTCCCAGGGAGGGCAGGGAAGGGCAAGACACAGAAGGACCTGGGCCCAGGACCCCCACTCCCCAAAAAGGACTTCGCATCTCATTGGCCAGGACCGGCCACGTGACCCCACTTCCCCAGCAGGCTGGTCTTCCACCTCTCCCACTCCCCAGAAGGTGGGCTGGGAAACAGGACCTGGCAAGCCCCCAGGACCGCCTCTACCTCCAACGCTGAAGCTAAATGACCGCATGGCCACTGGTGAGGGAGCTGTGACCGAGAAAGCAAAGTAATTATTTAAGTGATGGCTCGTTCCAGGTGGCCTTGCCCTTTCATCTCATATTAGATGCCTTATTACACGTCAATTAAATTCCCACTTAGGATGGCGCTTAAAAGGCATTTCTGGGTGGGTGAGCCGAGCCTGGTCGATCCTGGCTTCCCGGAGAGGTGCCTGCAACGACATGACCCGCCGGTGATGAATTGCTCTGCGAGAGCACTGCCGACCCTTGGCCAAGGGAAGGAATGAGGTTCTCATGATGGATGGCTTAAGGAGGGCTGTTTAATTTCCCGTGATCACCTGTCCCTCTGTGGCCGTCGGCGGCGGTGACTGCGTCATTTTCTGTGTTTGGTCCATCCATCAAGTAAACATGAGGTCAAAAGTGCTTCTCGTTTCATTGCCAGGGGAGACCTTATACGGGGAGGTGGGCGGGATGGGTCCCCTTCTTACAGCTGGGATGGGAGTTCAGCAAATGAGGGAGAAAACCCTGATCAAACACAGGCGTCTGGTTCGGGCCTGATTCACACAGCTGGAAAGAACAGGGGTGTTTTCTTTTTAATTTGCAGATGTCCAGAGGCTGCCCATGCTCAGTTCTGGCAGGGGGCACGCTCAAGGGTGTGTGCATGGCTGGCACAGACCTTCCCGGCTGCTGGAGAGTCAGCTCAAGCAGGACCTTGCCTGGAGGCTGCTGGGCAGTGGCACAGCTGGGCGGCATCTTCCCTCCACGCTGGACGGCACTCCCTCCGCGTGTTGCTGTTCCCAAAAAGGACATGGTGTTTTTATGCCCCTCCCCCCCGGTCCCCCAACTGGAGAGGGAGGCACATGTGTGAGTTTAAGTGGGGTTTACTGTTTTCTCTTTGTTGTCAGGGAGCCGCCAGGGAGAACAGAAGGATGTCCCACATGTTAGTGACAAAGCTGTCCCATGGCTGTCAGGGGCTGGCACCCTCCTCCCTTCTGCTCACACCCCCTCTGCCCTGGGCCCCTCCTCCAGGGACCCCTCAGGTCCCTGCCCTGGATAAGGGGTTGACGAGTCTTAATCCCCTGGCCTTTCCAGTCCATTTGAGTTCCTAGCGCCACGCCACTGAATTTAGTGTTCTCAGATGATTCATCCGCAGCCGGCTGCAGCCAGATATGCTCCCCATCTCCGAGGTATCCATTGCCAGCCTTTAAAAATAACTTTATTATTTTCCCCTGATACTAAAACTAATACATAGTTATTGCACACAAATGGATCAGAAAATGCAGAAAGTATACAGAAGGACATGGGGAGCCTGCTTAGCCTACCTCCGAGTGTCTGTGCAGGAAGATGTGCCTGTGTGTCACTAAACGGGGGCTGCGGGGAGACACAGCTCTGTTTTGCGCAGGGTTTGGCTCCGACCTTGCGCCCAAACGGCATCCTCTGTGACCCCCAATTCTGTCACGGACTCCCTACACAGACATATGGCCAGAGCAGTGCATTCCATGTTGAAGGGCTTGTGAGCTTTCCGTTTTCCCTGCCATTCAACACAGCGTTAAACATCCTTGCTGCTTAGTCTTTGCCCACTTGGCTGATTTCACTCCAAGATAATTTCTCAAAAAAAGGAACTGCTGGGTCTCTGGGTCACTGTATGATTGCGAATATGTTTAAGAATCAGACCCAGGAACATCTATGTGGCTCTTAGAATAACTCAATGCCTGTAGTTTGCAAACAGACCACGCAGCCCAGGGTGGGAGGGGCTGGCAGCAGATGGGCGGTCAGAAGCCCACACCTTCTGCTGGACCCATGACCCTTTGCAAGCTGCAGGGCCAGCAGCTACAGGTACCACTACTGTCACCGTCTCTGACAATTCCTGAAAACTGGGACCCACATTTCCTATATTCCAGGTGACAAGTTAAGGGCCAGGGAGAGAGGGCACTTGGACGTGAGGCTGAGAAGGCCCACCACCAGCTATGTCCGGGTGGGGTTGAGTTTCTGAAGGCCAAGGCCTCGCCCACTCTGCTGGCCCTTGGCCCATCTGTCCCTCCACTCTCTAGGACAGGAGCATGGCTAACTCCAGGCTGAGTGTGAAGAGGGAACGGCCTGGTTCTGAAAACACAGAGACTACCACAAGGTCCTCGCTGCCTCTGACAGATTCTGCTGCTGTCTTTTTGCACCAACTAATAAATTAAGATGAAAGGAAAACTCTTGGCTATAGCCTTGAGAATTAGCATCCACTTTGGATTTGCCGGGGCTCCCCACTCCATCAAGCTATTGCTCATAATAGATCCACTAACCTATTAGGGCCTGGCTGGTATACCTCCGGCATGGCAGGAGCTGCCAACACAGGCCCCGTTGCTTCATATCCTGAGCTGAGCCCTGAAGCCCATCAGTGCCACAGCCTAGGCCACCCAACTGTCTCTGCCCCGACTTTCAGCATGAGCTCTCTGGGTGCAGGTCCTGCTAGTGCAGTGTGACAGTGACGTCTCAGGTGCGAGGACGTGGACTTGCTGGTCTCTGTCCCCTGCAGGTTTGGTATAAGGTCTAATGGAATTAGGGGGTGACAGACGGTGTTAGTCAGGGTTCTCTGGAGGGACAGAACTAATAGGACAGAGGTACCTATAAAAGGGAGTTTATTAAGGAGAATTGACTCACACGGTCACAAGGTGAAGTCCCATGATAGGCCATCTGCAAGCTGAGGAGCCAGGAAGCCAGTGGTGGGTCAGTCCGAGTCCCAAAACCTCAAGAGCAGGGAAGCCGACAGTGCAGCCTTCAAACCTTGAAAAACCACTGGAGTCGAAAAGTTGAAGAACTTGGAGTCCGATATTTGAGGGCAGGACACATCCAGCAAGGGAGAAAGGTGGAAGCCAGAAGACTCAGCAAGTCCAGTCCTTCCACCTTCCTCTGCCAGCTTTATTCCAGCCAGGTTGGCAGCTGATTAGATGGTGCCCACCCAGACTGAGGGTGGGGCTGCCTCTCTCCGTCTACCGACTCAAATGTGAATCTCCTTTGGCAGCACCCTCCCAGACACTCCCAGAAACAGTACTTTGCATCCTTCAATCCAATCCAGTTGGCACTCAGTATTAACCATCACACCAACTGTTGCCATCAAAGTTCAGCCTCCAACCAACCCTGCTGCAACAGCACCAGTGTTTTGAGAGCACTTGTTTCTGGCTTGTTTGGTGGTTGAATCATACAGACGCCTGTGACCGTTCTGTCCAACACAGTGGAGGAGCTTCCCATGCATGCACCTGTGGACGGTGTTAGTGCGCCAGTGAGGTCTGGGATGCAGCCAGGAACCACAAGTGTGACTCTTGCATTACTTCTACACAGCCCCCAGAACCCACTCTGACCTGAATTTCGTTGGGCTGTGGGAGGACGGGCAGGGCTAGGCTGCTGAGTGTCCATGCACAGAGACCTCAGACACTGGGGAGGGCGGGGCATGTCAGGGTTAACCCAATGCTAGGGCACGCAGCCTGCAGCAGGTTGAACTCAGCCAGCCCTTGGCTTCCCACAGGGTTGGGCCCTCATCTGTCCTAAGTGCACCCCACCGTCTGGTGCACCAGCACCCCCACCATGTTCAAAGTACCACAGTCTCCAGGCCTCTCTGTTCCCTTAGACCCCAAGTCCCTCATCTGTCACTCCATGGCTTCCTTGAGGACATCAAACCCCACTGAGACGCACCCTGTCCCTCACAGCCCACGGGGACCCTTCCTGCCCAGCGGCTCGGCCTTCGGGTCAACTGGACTCTGATGATTCAGCTGCATCCTGGAATGGCCTTCGTATCAGTGGCATTGTGGCACCAGGCACCTGCTAATTTTCTTGGCGTTTGCTGTTATAACTAGATAATAGTGATAGCTGTTATTTATCATGCACTTATGGGCCAAGCACTGGCTGAATCCCATTCTTTATTCTGGAGAAGAAGCTGCAGTTGGCTGTCATTAGCCCTGCTCCAGGGATGACATTCAGAGAGCCAACCAGCTGTCCAGCCCCACAGTGGGAAGGGCAGAGAGGGCATGCCAGCCAGGGGGTGGCTGAAACAGCTGACTTTGAAGATGGTCCCTTCTCAGCATGTGTGCTACTGACTGGGTGTGCCAAGGCGTGGAAAGCTATGGGGATCCTGGGGGTGGGGGTCAACGCAAGGTCTGTGGGGTCACAGGGTGGTCACTCTTAGGCCTTGGAGACAAAGGAGTGGAAGCGGGCCACCCCCTCCCAACCACCTGCCAGGGGGGTCTGCTCACTGCCATTGTGTTGGGACAGGCTTAGCCCTAAGCAGGGATCTTGGAACTTGGCTGCTTCCTCACCAGCAGCAGGGTTTCCCTTTGGAAAGAACTTCCTTCTGGGGGGCTTTCAAATGGATCTGACCCAGACAACACAACCACAGCCTCATTCTGGAATCTTCCCTCCCAGAGGAATGTAAGGATAGCCAAGCCCTCCACCCATATGTGAGACTCAGGGTCCTGCCTGCAGCTTTCTGGGCTCCAGCCAGCTCCAAAATAATTAGCACCGTGTAATCCCAGGGACCTCGACCTCCAGAGGCCTCAGGTTGTGACAGAGGCTAGAATGCAGTTCAGTGTGTCCAGTGGCGGCGTCTCACCTCACTCCTCCTGTTGTCACTGGGAGCCAGATGGCCCAAGGCTGGGCTTTCCAAGGACATGGACACTTCCCTCCGAGGAATAGGAACACTGGTAGGAAGGGCAGGTGAGAACGTTTGACGACGGCTCCGAGACCTCTAACTTCAGCACTCTTGCAGCATCTTCTGCTGTGGCTTCTTGAGAGCTAAGACCCAGTGCTGGGATGGGGCAGGTGGCTGGACATCCGGAGGGACTGCCCGCTGGGGAAAGCTGTCCTTGCCCTCTGAGAAAATTATGAATGTACGAGCACCAGCCCTGCTCAGGCCATGCCACCAGAGAGGGGCCTGCCCAGCACTGGGCACCACCTTCTCCTTTAATTCCACAACCACATGGTGACATGTCTTTTTTGTAGATGAGAAAACAGAAGCTTGGAGGGGTGAGAACTTGTCCAGAGACACAGGGGGCAGTGCAGGGGCCAGGATCCGTATGGAGGAGCTGGGTCTCAACACCCAAGCCCGAGGCGACTATACCCGGTGGGTTTGAGGGCTGGGATTACAGAGAGTCCCAAAGGGCTGGACAGAACTGTCCCTTCACCCAATCTGCTGCGTGATCCTTCCGTGGGTCCCAGGTCCTGCTCCCAGTTGTCCACAGGGCTGTGATGAGAGACGACATCCAAGCTTTGCACATTGGACGTCAAGCCTGCCCCGCAGAGAGGGACCTGCATGGACATGTCAGGGCCTGCAGGAGAGACCACTGAGCGCCTAGGCCCCTGCTCCTTCCTGTCAGGTGCAAGCCAAGGGTGGGCCTGTGAGCAAAAAATGTCCAGCAAAGGGCCTGCCAAGCATGGCCACAGATGCCAGTGCCTAGGCACAGGGGCACTGGCAGGGGCCACCACTCTGGCTCCTTTTGCTCTGCTCATTCAGCCTAGCAACCTGGAGTATTCCTCAAGCTGACCCTGTCCCCAGGACAGAGGAGGGATGGGGCCTGAGGTGTAGGGATGGCAGAGTCTCTGACTGCTAGGGGCTTCCGGCCCACCTGGAGACTCCAGCAACACAGGTGAGTCAGCAGCACATGCTGGTTTAGAAACCGGAGCCCAGCACTGGGGATGCATCCCCCAGGACACGCTGGGGATGGCGCTGCAAGTCCCAGAGCGGTGATGGCTGGCTCAGCCCTGTGGACCATGTGGCACCTAGGTTCAAGAGCTGCTTCCGGTCAGAGCTTCAGGGACCAGACACCTTCGATGGCTCACTCCAGCTCTGATAATCCTCCACAAGGCACCGGGACAAGGCGCTCTCTTTCAGTTGCCCAGTGTTCTGGTCACCAACGAGGGCAGCTTGTCTTCCGGGGAAAATGAGGGCACGTTCATCTCACTGGAGAGACTGAGGCCTCTTGGACTGAGCTGGAACGCAGCCTCCAGGCTCCACCCAGAATCTCAGGCGAATTCCTCCACAAATACACGCCCTGCAACAAACCAGACGGGGTGGGCGCCGGCTTGCTGAAGTTTATTCTCCAGTGAAAAACAGATATTAAACAAACAACTTTCCCATGCATAGCTTTTATTGAGATTATTACCTTAAAAATCTGTGTAATTTTACCGTAACAGAGGAATTTTGGGAACAGTCCAAGGCACTTTCTCTCTCCCCACACATGTGTGCGCACACACATAGGTACCATATCTTTCTGCACAGAGTGTAGGTTGAGCCCTGTGGCTGGCACCGTGCCCGCGAGTGCTTAGTATGCATTTCCTGAGAGCAAGGGCAGTCTCTCACGTGAGCATGGGGTGCGACTGAGAGCGAGGGCGGTCTCTCACGTGAGCACAGTGTAATCGTCAGAATCGGGAGGGAGTCACTTTTCACCAAGCTGTGGCCTGTCCGGATTCGTGTCTGTTCAGGGGAACCCATGGTTCCTGCAGAGCTCTCATTCCCCAGTCCAGGAAGGAGACAGGCATCACCCATCACACTGAAACCTCCTATCTCTTTCGCCTCCTTTATTCTGGAGCATTCCTCAGCTGGCCCCCATGTAGCCTGACCCCTATGAGGCCCGGACTCCCATGTGGCCTGACCCCCGTGTGACCCGGACCCCGTGTGACCTGACCCCCGTGTGGCCCAGACCCCGTGTAGCCTGGCCCCCTTGTGACCCGGACCCCCGTGTCGCCTGACCCCCATGTGGCCCAGACCCCATGTGACCTGGACCCCTTTGTGGCCTGGACCCCTGTGTGGCCTGACCCCCGTGTGGCCTGGCCCCCGTGTGACCTGGACTGCGTGTGGCCTGGACCCCCATGCGGCCTGACCCCCATGTGACCTGGACCCCCATGTGGCCCGGACCCCTGTGTGGCCCCAACCCCGTATGGCCTGGACCCCGTGTGGCCCAGACCCTGTGTGGCCCGGCCCCCATGTGGCCTGGCCGTGGCGTTCATGGAAGGCGTGGGTCAGCTGTTTTGTGGGTTATTTCCAGTTTGCCTCATCTTCCGTTTCCTGCCCGTGAAGATGTGGCCCTGCCTTTTTGGCAGGTGCACCCTAGAAGAGAGCTTGTCTCTTTCCCAGTGCATCATCTCAGGAGGTAGACATGGTCTTTTCAAGAAACTGAGAGGAGAAAAAACACCCCTTTCTTGGTTTTCTATACATTTTTCCCATGCAGGACTCCTCACTCCTTCCTGCAGATGAGAATTTCCATCTGGCGTCCATTCCTTCATCCTGAAGAGTTTCCCGGAACATTTCTTACAGTGCAGGCCATGAATTCTCTCAATGTGCCTGAAGCAGGCAGCCCTTACTCCAGAGTCACCTGCTGGCGTGTCTACTCCATTCTTGCTGGTGAGCACTCCTGGTTCCCAGCATTGGGAATCTCTCCAGCAGCTGTTCCTGCAGGCCATGTGGAGCAGCTTCCTCATGCCCAACCACGTATCTGGGGTCCCTGTGCAGATTTCCAAATCTCCTCTGCACAGCCCCGTTGTTCCTGAGCTCTGGCCCCAAACTCCAGCTTCCTCACCAGCCTGAGCTCCAGTCCCGCCTCCCCAGCTCAGCAAAGCCACTCTCCTCTGCTTGAGCTGGGACACAGCTAAGAAAAGAGAACCTTGAGAGCCAGGTCGCAGGCGGGACCCCCAGGGTCCAGCAGGTGCCCCAGTAGATAGCCAGTGGCTGCGGAACTCACAGTCTATGTCTCATCTCTCAGAGCTTACAGTCCTGCGTGTTGTTTAATCTGAAACCCATTGCACGGAACTTTTCATCCAGCCTTACGGATGTTTAGAGCAGGAGAGCCAGCGTGGCACGGGCTCCTTCCCTATGGCTGGAGTGGAAGTCCTCTCCTGGATCCGTTGTTAAGCTGCAATTGCAGGAGGGTGCTGTGAAGAAGAGAACACTGGGTGCTTTGAGAGAGTCCAAGGGTTAGAGAAATCTGCTTCAGAGAGCAGTGTTTGGGCTAAAATCTTTGCACTGAAATCTGAAGCACCATACAGCCAAAGGGGTGTGTATGGGTGTGGGTGTGTACAGGCTGTACACACACGTGTCCACGTGTACAGGTATGCATGTGAGGTGAACAGACATGTGTCCACGTGTACAGGTATGCATGTGAGGTGAGCAGACATGTGTCCACGTGTACAGGTATGCATGTGAGGTGAGCAGACATGTGTCCACGTGTACAGGTATGCATGTGAGGTGAGCAGACATGTGTCCACGTGTACAGGTATGCATGTGAGGTGAACAGACATGTGTCCACGTGTGCAGGTATGCATGTGAGGTGAACAGACATGTGTCCACGTGTGCAGGTATGCATGTGAGGTGAACAGACATGTGTCCACGTGTGCAGGTATGCATGTGAGGTGAACAGACATGTGTCCACGTGTGCAGGTATGCATGTCAGATGAAGAGACTTGTGTCCACCTGTGCAGGTATGCATGTGAGGTGAACAGATATGAGTCCATGTGTACGGGTATGCATGTAAGATGAACAGAACCACAGTCTCAGTAGAGGATACAGCATCTACAAGATATTTATGTGGGTGTGGGTCAGGAAAGTGCTTGGTGTTTTCTAGGAGCTGAAAGGCCTCTTGTGTAAGTCGCCTCCAGCTTTCTCCCAAGGCCATACCCAGTGGGGAAAAGAAAGCAGAATTTCAACGGCAGAGCCCACACCTCTGCCCTCTCACTGCCTCGACCATTCACCCTGGCATACCACGCACCTCTTATTATGTCCGGTGTGCGGCATGAGAAAGGTTGGAGACCCTGGACAAACACACACGTGGGGAGAGGGAGCCAGACTGTGCTATCAGTTCTAGGCTATAGAAAGTTGGGGAATGTGTCTAAGAGCAGCTGGGAGCCACTGCAGGCTGTGGAGCGAGGGAGGAGCACAGGGGCACATGTTCTGGAGACAGAGCTGTGGTGTGGCCTGGTGACCAGTGGGTCCCCACAAGAGGCTGTTTGCAGTCCGTTGGACAAGGAAGGTGGGCTCCTGCCTTGTGCCCTTCCCCAGGGAGCTCTTGGAAGCTCATTTCAGGCACACCTGAATTTAACGGCCCCAGGGTGGACTGATGTGTGGATATGATTTTTTTTTCTTATTTCGGACTAAAGAAATCCAAGTTCCTTGGATGTGAAAGATTTCTGGGTACTATCTCCAGGCCTCACAGGCACTTCATCATCAGTGACTATGGTGCCCATCTCCACCCATGCCTCCCGGAGCGACCCCTGACACTGCAGACCCTGGTGTGTGGCAAGGAGTGGTGGATTATTCCAGCACCTGTGCTGTCATGCTGCAGATGCTGGGGTGGGGCAGGAGGGGCTGGGCCATGTGCCCCCAACAGCCTCGCAGACATCTGTTGGCCTGTCCAGACCAGGGGCCCTGCCGCACCGGCTGTCTGCGAGACCCCCTCCCTGGAGTTGTCTGGGGCCTGCTGCACCTCCGTGGGTTGTTGGGATGAGTGCAGCCCCGCTGGTCGCAGAGACAGGGTTGGAGGAAGATGAGCTCATGGTACGAGGCAGCGCCGACGTTCCTCCAGAGTCCTCCTGGGCCGTGCATGGTGCCTCGGGCTCTGCAGCCCCTCCCCACACCGTGGAGCCTCCTCTGACAGCCGGAAAGGGGGCTGGAAGGGGTCACTCCGAGGCTTAGGGAACGTCCAAGTGAGACAACACCACGCAACATCCGCATTACAGGGTTTCTGCCAAGGTGGGAGCTGCCATCCAGTGTCCTAAACAACTCCACGCTGAGAGCGCCTGGGGCTTCCTGCCACTGGGACAGAGACACGGTCACACCTGCCTCAGGCCCAGAGCTTTGGGCACTGGGAAGCCTGTTATTGCTGATGGCCAGCTGAAAGCCTGAGAGTGGCCACCTCTTACAATGCTGGCATCAACAAGGGCGTGAATGACAAGCCATTAGAAAGAAGGATGAAAAAACAGCCATGGTTTCCACCAGGTTGCCAGGTGAGACTTGGTCCCCAGGAGAGCCCAGACACACTGGCTGTGTCACTCCGGGGTGGATCATCATCGGGGAAGAGAGCTTGCCATCATTGCCCTGGATAGAAGCCACAGCCCCAGCTCAACTCTGGGAAAGACAGCAGCCAGCTTGCCCTGGCTCTGGGGGCTGTGGGGACGGCCAGCCTCCTCCTGGATTTTGGAAACCAGCCCCTGGTATCAGAAGCTCAGCCCTGGGGCTGAGGTGAGGTGGGGTGACTGTGGCCTGATGGGGACTCGGGAGAAAAGGCCATGCTCTGTTTTGTCAGAATGGGGCAAAGGAGGGTGAGAGGGGAGGACCTGGCTCGCCAGCCCCTTTCATCTGTGCAACAGGTAAGAAGTTCCCTGGCCTTCAATGCCGGCAGCTTCAGTGGATTGGACCAAGCGTGAGCCTCCTGGCCCTGCTGGGCAGGTCTGCACATGCAGCTCTGCCTAAGATAGCCTTCCCTGTTCCGATGACCTTCTTATCACCTTCAAGTCCCAGCTCCAACGCTGTCTGCTCTCCTGAGGCTTCCCTAGTAGCCCCCTTTCTGAGACAGGGCTGATGTGCTGATCGAGTGCCACCGTAACAGTTTCTATGCCTGGGTTGTACCTGGCACCGAGGCCTTGACATGTTCAGTGGCCCCCACGGTGCCACCGAACGATGGTAGGAGCTCTGAGAGGTCAGAGAGTGAGCACAGGCTACCTGCTTGTCAGGGAGAAGCCACAGGGCTCCCAGGTACACGCCCAGGCCATTGGCGGGACCCCTAGGCAGGGCAGCCACCAGGAAGCCCTGAGAACATGAACCTAGAGGAATGTTTCTTAGCCCAGGGTGACCCAGTGCAAGGAGGGGAACTGCACGCTTGGTGACAATGTCTGAGTTGCTTGATGTCAGCGCTGGGGAAATGTTAGGAACAACCCATGTTCTGAGACCAGCAAAGAATGTGTTTGAGGCCTTGGCTGAAGTCAGGAGCCCATGCCCACAGTCCGGGACACAGACAGGCTGCTGTGGGTGGTTGGAGACTCCTGGTCGTGGTTATGTCCCAGAGACACAAAACACCTCCCTAAGGTATTGAAGGGCAGTGCTTGTCTCGGGACCCTCTGATCCGTTCAGCGCCCAGCACAGACCTGGCCACTGAAGGAACTTGGTAAGTGTTGGGGCTGGAATCAAGGGACGAGCTTCTCACGCTAGGGGAGAAGGCGTGGCTGGAGAGCAGAGGGTTCATCCCTGAGTGCTGCTGACCAGCTGCCATGACATGAAGGCCAGTCATCCCACGGGCCTCCCTTCCAGGGCAGCAGCCTTCGGAGTCAGGGGCCAGCAGCAGAGGGTGGCCACGCTGTATCTCCCAACAGCACCACACTGTGCTTGAACGGTCCAGTGGCATTCCATAGGGGCACAGGAGACTCGTGCCCTTGACCTTCACAGGCTCCTGACCAGGTTTGTCACTAACCAGCCGGCCAGGAGGTGGGCAGGGAGGCCCTGTGTTCTCCTCTCAGCCCGGTGCCTTGGCCATGACAGTGTCTTGAGTCCCTGAGTCCCACCCCTGATCCTACTCCTGGCTTCCTGGGACTGGGGCTGCTAGTGGATCCCCACGGCCAAGGTCATACAGTCACTCCCGCCTGTCATATGCCCTGACCAGGGCCAGGCACAGGGACCCTGAGCTGAAGCCAGTATTTGAGACGCTCAAGAAACTCACATATCCATTTGTTGTGGGTGATATGATTTAAATCCCCCTGAAGACATGTTGAAGCCCTAACCCTGGTACCTGTGGATGTGACCTTATTTGGAAATGGGGTCTTGGCAGGTGTCGTGAGAATGTAATTAGTTAAGATGAGGTCAGACTGCACGGGTGCATCCTTAATGCAGCATGCCTGCTGTCCTTAGAGAGGAGCAGAAAACACTGAGATTTGTGCAGAGAGGAGACGACACATGTGCACACACACACACGCACACACAAAAGTGGGAGACAGAAGCCAGGGCAGTGTCTGCCAGCCCAGGAACACCAAGGATGCTGGTGGCCACCAGAAGCTGGAAGAGCCTGGGATCCCTTCTCCCTCGCAGCCATGGACGAACCAGCCCTGCCGACACCTAGGTGTTGGACTTCTGGCTTCCAGAATGGTGACAGAATGGATTTCTGTTATGCTGAGTCAGTCAGTTGTGGTACTTTGTGATGGACAGCCTGGGGGATGGTGCCCGTAGGCCCCCTGAGACCCAGTTCTTGGAGAGAGTGCATTAGGGGACAGAGGCAACTCCCACAACAGGCTTCATCTCCACATGTTTGCTAGCCCAAGCCAAGTCTGCTCCCCATTGCTCTCCTCAATGCCCCGGCCATGCCTCCCCTCCCAGTTGCCCTCCTTAGGGCCAGCCGTGGAGCTGGGTGCCAGTAGAGGCTGAGAACCAGTGTGTGTGGTTTTAAGAGGATGAGTTCATAGGATGAGAGAAGGAGACGGAACCATTAAATCTCCAGCCTGAACTGGAAAAGAGGAGAGGAAAAATAAAGCCTGCTCCTAAGGCAGGAGATTCTGCCTGGCCCCTCGGAAGCTGCCGGCATCTGACAGGGAGCGAGCTCTGAGGGGTCCTCACAGAACTGCCCTAACGGAAAAGCAAAGTGTGGATGCTGCAGGGGCGTCCCCACCACCTCCCAAGTCACACCTCCATCCCGGGGGTTTCTGAGGCTGACTGGTGCAGATTGAGGATGCAGCTGGAGGGGGAGATGCTGAGCTGGTTGCAGCTCCCAGTCTGGTAGCCCCAGAGCCCTGCACGAGCTGCTGAACCCTTGAAGGATCAATCCTTCATCTGCAAAATGGAATCATTAATCATGATCACAATAATGATAACAATACCTCCTGCAGGAGTGTAATAGTTAATTTCATTTATCAGCTTGACGGGGCCACGCGGCGCCAGATATTTGACCAAGCATTGTTCTGGGTGTGTGTCTGAGAGTACCCTGGATGAGGTTCGCATAGGAACCTGTAGCAGTTTTCCCCTCCCCAATGTGGGCAGGCCTGTCTGATTTGTTGAGGGTCTGAATAGAACAAAGAAGCTAGGTGAGAGGTAATGGATTCTCTGCCTGCCTTTGAGTGGGGTTGTTGGTCTTCCTGATGTAAGGCAGCTCAACCCCAAGATTGGGGCTTAGCCTGGGAGGGTTCTTGGTTTTGCCCAGGAAAGAATTCAAGGGTGAGTCGGTGGCATCAGCAACTTCTGTTGAAGCTGAGGTGCTGCTCTTTGCTCAGCAGGGCTCCCACACAGGCAGTGTGTCCAGAGCAGCCGCTCAGAGGCCACTCTGCAGTCATATTTATACTAATTTTAATTATGTGCAAATTAAACATGTCTAGAAATAGACCACAATTTCTGAGTGTTGGCATGGCAATAGTAAAACAGTAAATAGCAAAAAAAGACATGGCACAGCGGCGGGTGGGTCTGATGGAGAGGTGCTTTGGCTCCATCCCTGTTTTAGCTAGTCCTCAATTAGGTCTGATGTCCAAGCCTCACCTCCTGAGTTGAGTCCCACTTCCTCCCTCATTCTGCCCTTGGACATGGATCAGACTGCACACTACTGGCTTCCTGGTTCTCCAGGTTGCCGACCGCAGACCTTGACTTCCTAAACTCCAAAACTAGGAGAACCAATTCCTTATGATAGGTTTCTCTCTAAATATATGCTGTTGCCTCTGATTCTCTGGATAACACTGAGACATCCAAGGAGCTTGGTTGATAATGAAAGGAAAGGGTATCGGGCCAGCCTCAGCAGTGGGTCAAGCAGGTGAGCCGGCTGGCAGGAGCAGTGACTGCTGAAACTCCCAGCTGCCCTTCCCTTCATTGGTTGTGCAATGATGGCCAGTTGTGGGATCCGCCTGAGTCTCAGGCAGCTTAGCAGCAACATAGGCATCATAGATGCTTCCAGGGATGTGCTGAAGGTTAAATGCCACAGTACAGGGGGTCAGCAAACCATAGTCCATAGGCCACATCTGTCTGGTTTTGTAAATAAAGTTTTATTGGCACACAGTTGCATCCATTCGTTCACTTAGCACCTATGGACGCTTTTGTACTACCGTGGAAGTTGAGTAGCTATGACCGAACTCTGTGTCCTGCAAAGCCGAAAATATTTACCATGTGGCCTTTTTTTTTTTTTTGAGATGGAGTCTCGCCCTGTTATCCAGGCTAGAGTGCAATGGTACGATTTCAGGTCACTGCAACCTCCACCTCCCAGGTTCAAGGGATTCTCCCACCTCAGCTTCCCGAGTAGCTGGGATTACAGGCACCCAGCGTCATGTTCGGCTAATTTTTGTATTTTTGTAGAGATGGGATTTCACCATTTTGCCCAGGCTGGTCTTGAACTCCTAACCTCAGGTGATCCGCCTGCCTCGGTCTCCCAAAGCACTGGCATTACAGGTGTGAACCACCATGCCTGGTCCCATGTGGCCTTTTATGAGCAAGTTCGCCACCCCCTCCCAGGTATCCTGGGCTATGTGGGGCCACATCTGAAGTGTCCCATGAGCAGGACCTGGCTTTGCTGCAGTTGTGGTTATTAGCTCTGGCCTCCCAGCAGTGGCAGGTTCCCCACCTCTCAGAAGGTCTCCCTTAGGCTCTGCACACAGGGATTTCCATGGCCACCGGGGTAGGGGCCCTGGCTCCTTCCCGTCCTGCTGGCCCTGGTGCCTCTCAGTGGTGGCCATGCCACCCTGCCCTGGTTTCTGCTCCCATCGGGCTGCCCGCCTGCCTGGCAGAGGTGTTCCCTGTTAATGAAAGTGGCTGCTGGTAATGAAAGCACTAGTGGATAATGAACCAGCTAATGAGAGCTAATGGAATGAGCCGTCTCAAAGAATTAACCTTTCAAAGGGGGTTTGAAAGTCAGAAAAACCCCTCAGAACCCCGAAAGCAGGAGTGCAGCTGCTGAAATGACAGACCCAGCAGGAGCTGGAGGTGTGAGGGCAGTCGCTGAAACTGTGGCTCATGAGTGGGCGGCTCCCTGTGCACTCCGTGGTCCCGCTCTGGGCCACAGCTGCTCCCGGAAGCAGCACTATATGTGTGGAGAGTTCTCTGCCGGGTACTGTCTGATTTATTTCCCCAATTTCAGTTCTGTCCCATGCATAAAGCTGTGGGATCCCACCTTTCAGGTGGTGAGATTTGATTACACATCAGTCTGACCCCAGAACTCATGTTCTTCCCAGTGCTGCTCCCCTTTCCCTTCTCAGGACAGACCCCAAGACAGGTGAGGCTGCTGACTGCCCTGGTACTGTCAGTTGGGACCACCACTCTGGGGCCCTGCTCTGGCAGCACTGGTCAGCCATCCTGCCCACCCAGCCTTCCTCCAGGGCCTGTCTCTCCTACTGCTTGTCTCGCAGGCATCAGGGCCAAGCACATTTCCACAGACTGTCTGCAACAAAAACTAACTGTGGGAGCTGGAGCAGCCTCTGTAAGGAAGGGGAAGCACTTCCTATACCTGTAAAGAAGAACCTTCTCTCTCTGTCTCTCTCACATGTGCACACACGCATGCATATACTTGCACGCACATCTGTGCACACATACGCAAGCACACATGCATGCACATGTGTATTCACACAGGCACATGCACACACACAAGCACAGGCACACACATCCACACACATGCACAAGCACACATGTACACCCGTGCACTCGCACAGACACACATGCACACACATGCACAGGCACATGTACACACATACACACATATGCATGCCCATGCACTCAGACACATGCACATACATATCCACCAACATCCACACACATGCACACACACACACATGCACTCACACATGGACACACATGCACAAACACTTCCACAAGCACATGGACACACATGCACACACACATATCCACACACATGTGCTCACACTTGGACTCGCACACATCCACACACATGTGCTCACACATGGATGCACAATCCACACACGTGCTCATACATGGACACACATGCACACACACATCCACACACATGCACTCACACATGCACACACATCCACACACGTGCTCACACATGGATACACACATGCACACACCCCCACACACATGCACTCACACATGCACACACATCCACACACATGTGGTCACACATGCACACACATCCACACACATGTGCTCACACATGGACGCACATGCACATACACACCCACACACATGTGCTCACACATGGACACACATCCACATACATGTGCTCATATATGGACACATGCACACACACATCCACACGCATGCACTCACACATGGACACATACACATCCACACATGTGCTCACACATGGACACATGCACACTTGTATGCACATGTATATTCTCATGTGCACACACACACACACCCATGGACACATATGCAGAGCCTGTCAGCTCCTCATTGCCTTGGACCTCCCTGCTCTGTGTTTGAGTCTCTCCTCTGTCTCTGCTGACTGAAAGTACGTAGCAGTGAGTGTTTTCCTGACTGAACAGGACTCCTGGAGAGATCACCTATCCAAGGCCACTGTGCGAAGGATCCAGAAGTGGCCCTGGCTCTCAAAACTGGGTCTGAGCAGGGCCTGCCCCATTGCCTCATCCAGAACCATCTTCCTTCCTTCTGCACTCAGCTCAGATGTCACCCCCAGGACCTTCCTCCCCTTGTGGCTGGTGTTGGGTTTGCTATCCCCCCCTTGTCCCTGTGGTGCTCTGGACCCTAGAGGATCTAGTCTTCATTTCGAACCCCCTGACCTCAACTCAGGGCACTTCTCTTTCTCGCCCTTGTACGAAACACACTGGTTCCCATGGCAGCCTTTGTGCCTGCTGTTCCCAGATCTGCACACACCTGGCTGTTCCCTTTCTTCGATTCAATTCTAGCGGCTGAAATCAATCCCTGCGAGTATGTAGGTTTATATTTCTTGTCTGTGCCTGGACCTGAGTCTGTGGGGCGGCCATTGCCACACATGGCAGCTGGGGTGACTCAGAAACAGGACCTTTCCCACTGCCCTGAGGCATCCAGGGTCAACCCACCGGCAGACAGTGTCTGGTGAGGATCCATTCCTGGCTCAGACATGGCTTCTTCTCCATGCCCTACCCTGGTGGAAGGGGTATGGCAGCTCCCTAGGGCATCTTTGATGAGGGCACAGATCCCCCCAGGGAGCTCATCCTCGAACTGGATCACCTCCCAGTCCCACCACACTGGTGCTTAGGTCTCAACGTGTGGATTTCAGGCGGCACAGACATCTGTCCACTGCTGCCCTGCTTGCCATGAGCTCCAGGGCAACAGGGACGATGTCTTGCTTCACCTGGCACCTGGCACTGCTGGGTGCTCAGGAAACAGTCCTGACCGAGTTGTAGGGAGCGTTGGAAGTCAAGCTCACCAAGGGGAGGGCTTCCTGGTGCATAAGCCTGGCCCTCCCTGTGAGAAGGGGCGCTTTGGACAAGGGGATTCTTCCTGTGCGGTGAGGGTCAAGGTAGAGGTGGGCACCGGCTTACACGGCGGGCTGCTCCCACTGCGGGAAAGAGACGCTTCCCGTGGGAACAGGCCCGGCATTCTCTACACGAAGTGTGCTTGGGACTGTTGGAATTTTGATAAAAAACAAAACCCTCAGAATGGTGTGAACCTGGGAGGTGGAGCTTGCAGTGAGCCGAGATCGTGCCCCTGCACTCCAGCCTGGGCGACAGAGCGAGACTCCGTCTCAAAAAAACAAAAACAAAAACCAAAACAACAACAACAGCAACAACAACAAAAAAACAAAAACCAAACCCTTCCATAGGTTATTTTCTGATGGAGGCTCTGCAGGCACCTCTGAAACACACTCGGACGCGGAGTGTCAGGGCCCTTCCCTGGGCTGAAGGTGTCGGGAGCTGATTGATTGGAATGAAAAATGGGACAAGGGGAGGCCCCTGACTGAGAAATTCTCCTGATAAGCATTTCAAGGCCTCCGCAAATTGATTTTAGATACCGAGTTCCCTGATCAAGTGGAAATTTACAGTCTTGCTGCTGAAATTCCTCCTCTGGTCTGTCATCCACTCAACAGATGGTACTTCTTCAGGCTACCTTTAATAGCCCCAGAAATTGAATTAGAAAAAAAAAAACGGAGAACTCCCATCATATTAAAAGCCATCCGTGGCTTCAGGACTCTGGTAAATCTCCCTCCACAGAGGCAATCTTATATGAAAAAGATTTGGAAATGAGGCTTTTGCTGAAAAATGCAAATGTGGACCTGTCTCCACCCTTGGGGCCAAGCCCGGGAGGCCAGGGCTGTGGCTGGCAGCACTCTGGACCAGGGCTGCTGCAGTGGCAGCTGGGAGAGTGGGGTCCTCTGCCTCCCATGATCAATCCCAACAGGACTGGCTTGCCTTCTCCCAGTCGTGAGGATGGAGTGCTGGGTAGGCAAAGGTGGTCCAGTTGCCCGTCCTGTGCGGGTCTGGCCAGTTACACCAGCCTGGAGGGGAAGCACAGGGCCTGACCACCTTCCTGCAGCCACGCTGTGGCAGACACAATAAAGGGTAGGCATGGATATTCCCCGGTGAGGGACAAGGAAGTGGGGCTCCAGCTCTGTCCTGTGTGTGCCTGCTCAACTGTACAAGATAGGGGTACACCCTCACCTGAGTGTCCTGAACCCCGAACCCCCGCCTCTTCCGCTGCCCAGGGAGTTCACCAACTTGGGGACCAGTGGGCAGGGCTCATGACAAGCTGGGACCACGTGGGCCAGAACTCCTCAACGCCAGGGTCTCTTCCCCGGCCTTCCTTCTTCTTCCTGTCATCACATTGGACACGGTGACCTCAGATGGCTGCAGTTGATGGTGACGCCACCACCGGTTGACGTCTGGTCACAGATTCACGTTAAGCCATCTGCTGGGCCAAAAACTCTTCCTGTGAAATACGTCCTTACTCACATTTGCAGCAAGATTGTTTGGACGACAGCAGATCTTACAATGACAAACCTCAGACCCCAAACTTCCCTCCAGCTAACATTCTCGGAAGTATTTCAGGCTGTGTGGGCTGTAAAAGCCAGATTCCAGCACTCTGAAAAACTTCACATACACCCTTGACGTGGTTTGGATAAGGGTTCAGCCCCCATATTTCCACTTGGATTATGTCATGCATTCAGTTTGAAATTCATAAGAATGAAACGTGTGTTCCATGCATAATGGGTTTCACAAAGGTGGTATTTTTCCTCTACAGATGGATTTTTATTTATCACCGATTCCTTTCTGTTTTATGCACCTAGCTAGTGTGGGATTTCCTAATGATTCATGCTTAAGATTTTCAAACTGGACCAAGAGACCCTCCCTCAAGAGCCCCTCCAGAGGCTCCTTTCCTCCCAACGAGCCCAAGTCCACAGGCACACACAACCAAGAGATATGATAGGCCAGTTCTTTTGAGTAAAAATTCGCCGAACGCAAGAGGTCTCCACTGACAACGTTGTCGGGAAGAGGAGACCATCTCACTCCTTCCTCTGATCAGAGAGGAAGGCTCCCAGGCCCCATTCCAAGCAGGCATGACTCACACACTCGGGGAACCCTTGAGGCCCAGACACCCACCCTTTAATCTCAGCTCACAGCCTCTCCTTAGAGCTTTGGGGATGCAGGCAACTCAATTTTACTTGCACCTTCTTACAGAAACCCTAGGGTAGACTGCAAAACATCCCTAGGGTTTCTGTGTGGTGCTGTCTCCCCAGGTACATGGTCACGAGGAGTCTTCCTGGCCCCTGGATCCGTGGAAGCCTCTTCGGCTTGCCCCCAAGCCAGCTCACTGGGGTCAAGCTAGGGGGCCGGCTGTAGGGGGCCGGCTGTTGACCTCCCGTCATGCTTCCCTACTGGAAGCCGGGCTTCGTTCCTGGGGTTACAGCCATCACGTGCCATTCGTGCGTTATTTGAGACTTAAGAAGAGGCTCAGAGGAGGCTGAACTCAGAATGGCACATTGCCTTGAATTTCTCCCACATCACTTCTGAACACCGCCTGTTTCTTCCACGGATGCCTCCCATGCAGCCATGCTGAGAAGACACACAGTTGCAAACCAAGCTCTCTCTTCGCCCACCTCTCCCCACCCCACACGCCGTGCTGGAAATTGGCTCCATTCCCCACATGGAAAGTTTTTGTTCATTTCTGCCGGAATAATGAAGACAGGTACATTTTTCAGCCGGGCGATGTGGCCTCATTATTTTCCCATCAGTGGAAGCTGCCGACGTGTCTTGTTCCCCAGCGTGCACGCACTTCACACCGACGTTCCCTGGCAGCCGCTGTCCACTTGGCTGTCAGGGGGACCAGGTGATTCGGGCCAGTGGTGAAAGCTTTGTTCCCAGCGATGTCTCCTTTCCCTGGCCCGCCGGGAAGTCTGGACCCCTGGTTGCCGGTAGCTTATCTTCTCCACTTCCTCTCCCCAGGGATGGCCTCTCTGGCTCCTAAGTCCCAGGCGGAAGGGAGCATGAATTAGATAAAGACTCTGGCCCAAGCAGACCCGCATCCAACGCTGGATCCAGGGAGTCCAGGCTGTGGGCCTCGCTGTGCTGCTTGGCTTCTCTAAGCCTCAGTCTCCTGATCTGCAAAATGGAAGATGAATCGCTCCCAGGTCATGGGGCCCTCGTGCAGATGAACAGGATCGTGCGTTAGAGCGTTTCCAGAGCCTGGGATGCGAGTTGGACTCCCTAGCAAGGATCTGACTCTGTTAGGAGGCGTCGGCCGCACAAAACGTAAAATCCAGCTTTAACCAGCTCAAACAACAATGCGTGCTTATTTCCTCTTCTAATGGAGACACCAGAGGTCCCCAGGTTCCAGGCACAGCATGGTCTGGCCCCTGGCCCTGCTTCCCTGTGGTTCTCTCAGCTCTGTCTTCCTAGTGTAGTCTTTGTTTTGTGGCTGGCTGTTCTTATGGTCACAGTATGGTTGCTGGGAGCCACCCCTTGGCTCAGACCCCCTTTCCCATTGAGGAAGAGTAAGCACATCACTTCCTACAATCATCAGTCATGACCTCTAAGGTTTACTTGGAGGGACCAGCTCTGTGTCAAGACGGGGTGATGCTGGCTCATGCCTCTGTCCCTGCTGTCTGGGGGGAAGGGGAGGGAACACACATTGCCCTCCTCGGTAATTAAGCACCTAGCTCAGTTCTCGACACCACTCCCGCCGTAATCCTTGACGTGGTCCCAGCCTGGATTTGTGAGCCATCACTACAATCCCTTCCTCAGCAAATTCCCAGCTTGGTTGTACCCACTCACTGCCTCTGTCCTGCCTGCCCCTGCAAAGGTGAGCGGTGACCTCAACCTGAGTGGCGAATCAGGAGCCTAAAGGTCTGACCACGGCCCGTAGACTTCTTAGGATAACGGGCGATTTTCCTGCTTCTTCACAAACAGAACCATTGATTTCCAAACCCACGGAACCATTCTTGCTCCCGTCTTCTTGGTTGTTCATGATAAACAGAGAACCTTGTGTCCACGTGTGGCCTTTTCCTTCATCCGAAAGTTGCCTTTTCTAAAGAAAGCTATGCATGGGAAAAGATTTTTGCTGAGCATGAACCCTGCACTTCCAGTTTTCCAATAGGCTCTGAGATGTAAAACTAATAATGCTTACTGGCATGACAAAACCTGGAACCAGCGGGCGCCTTGATCTCCCGCAGCTCCTGCTCTGCTGTGACCCTGCAGAGCAAGTGAATTCCACCTGGTCTTCACTTATTAAGAAGCATTTCTCCTATACTCCACTGCCCTGGGCTGACAAGGGACAGACACTTCTGTCCAGTAGGCACATATCTCCCTCAGCTTGGGGTGGGGTCAGCCAAAGATCTATCTGGACTCAGCAGGACTGACAGCCGCCCTCTGCAGAGTGACTTAGCACAAAACATGCCACCCCCATCCCCCGCATTGGCCCAGACAGCCCCTGTTCCTCTGCCTGCGGAGGGAGGGGGGTCAGCCTGCTCTGGGACACTGAGTAAACCCTGCCTTGCCCCTGACCCGAGGGTCCCAGTTTTGTGCAGCAGTGGCTGGGAAGGATGGAGGCTGCTGCCCGACCCATGGACCACACAGCAACGGGCTCCTTGCAGGTGATGTCATCGGCAGAACCACAGTCACATGTGGCTGTGAGAACTTCTCAGGGCCCCCATCCGAAATGACCCCGCCTGTCACACCCTAGCAAGCTCCCTGTTCTGTCCCTTTTGGAGCATCTGCCAGGGCTGAAGCTGCAAAGTTTTTGCTTCCATATTTCTTGAGGTTGACCCCCTCCCTGCTGCCAGTACCCCTCCCGAGTGTGAGCCCCCAGCAGGCAGGCTGCTCACCCCCAAGATCCCGGCGGCAGGAGGATGAAGACCTGTGAGAGCTGAGTCCAGGTTATCTCTGCTCCACGAGGAGGCTGGCAGAGCCACATCCTGGAACAGAGATGACACCTTGCAGAAAGCGTTAGAAACGCCAAGGATGTGGAGTTTGTTAGAGATATCCCCTCCCTTCCGCAGGCATTGGCCACCTCAATTCCCCTGCGCCCCTCTCGCAGGCATCTGGCTCTTGTGTTTGTCTTTGGATGCTGCTATTTCTGGGGGCTCCGAAGGACCCTGGGCCTGGGCTAAAAGGTGCCCTCCTGCTGGACTGCACGGAGTGGCTGCTTTGCTTCCTGCTGAGAAAAGGTAAAGCCTGCTCCACTCTGGTGTCCACCATGAGTCCTGAAGATCTCCAGGAGCCCTGTAGCAAAGGCAGCCGCTGGCCCTGCAAGTGTGTTCTGGGGAAGTGCTGAGCCTCAACCCCCTTCCATGAGCCAGCCCCATCATCATCACCGTCTCCAGGAAGGATGTATTGTGACATCCCTAAAGGCCCCACCAGCAGCCTCATGAAAACACTAATTAGCATGTCAGAAAGCTTTCAGCTTGTCAAAGCTGTTAATCCTCTCATTACAATGCCTACCCAGGCAGGCAGGCAGAAATCAGCACCGAGCCTCCAGCATCGGTGAGAGTGACCTCAGGGAGGTGGCCACGAAGTCCCCGGCCAGGGCACGGGCTTGGCATGGGGACCCAGGGCTTAAGGGTGCATCTATGCACACCCTGTCCTACCCCGAGGGGGCCAGATTCCACCAGGTAACCAGCAAACTGTCAGTGGCGCCTCTCGCTCTGCACCAGAGAATTGGCTCCATGGGTCCCGCTTGGGGCCAGGTGGGAAGTTCAGCCACTGGCTGGGGCGTGAGGTAGGTCACTCCTGTGGATGATGGACATGGGGGAGGCCTCTTAAGGACGACACCTGTCCCACTGGATGTCGGGTCCCAATGGCCAAGCTCACCATAACAGGAGGGGAAATGGTTCCTCCCTGGGAGGTGAGGGGTGAGAGGGAGGGAAGATTTGCTGAATAATGATCAGCCACAGCCTCTCTCTGGTATCCCATGGTTTTCTGATTCTTTAATTCCAGGGTCGTGCAGCAGGGCAGTGCTGAGCACCAGGAACCAGCACTGGTGCCCTAAGTGCCAGGCATCTGGGCTGCCGCCTTCCTCGAGCTCCTCACTGGCCATCCACCTGTGTCTATTCCTCCCCTTGGTCCTGGCAGGCTGTGGGGCCCCAGAGACGAGGGCAGCCTAGTCCCAGGTACTTGGAAGGCGAAGAAGCGTGTGATGCATCCTCAGAAAAATGGGAGGCTCAGTCCCCTACGCCTCCCTCCTTAGCCCCCAAATAAATGAGCTGCCTCTCAGCAGTAAGCTGGAGATCTATCTCCCTCTGAGCTTTGCTGACTGCCATGCTCTTGACACGCGGATCCATCTCCACACCTCCTAAATTTATAGGTAGCTGCAGCACATCCCCTCCCAAGCAAATACATTAGCAATGATGAATACAGGCTCTAGCCTCCAAAACAAATGCCCTGGTGTGTAATTTAAAGCCGGGGTGGTGGAGTCGCAGGCAGAAGCCAGGCCCTCGGAGCTCAGACTGCACCTCGGGGTCCCCCTACAACTCTGCGACCCGCTGGATGGGGGCCTTGGGCTTTAGCTTCTCTGGCCAAGCGCTCATGGTTGAGAAAGAAAAAATGACCCACCTGGGCTGCCCAGGAATGTCAGATAACCTTCTCCAGGGCTGGCGTCCAAACACAACCAAAGCGTTTCCTGAAATACGCTTCAGGAGTACCGGTCCCCTGGGAAGCTCCGTGGAAAAACGCCCTGTTCTCAGTTAAGTGTTGCAAGTGCTCTCTGCTTCTTCCTGCCCTGGGCAACTCAAAGGCCCCTGCAGCCCTGGTCCACCTGTCCTTGGCCATCCCTGACCGCTCACCACAGCTTGGCGTCGCCCTGTGCGCGATATGGACGTGCGCGGAGAGGGCAAGCGTCTCTCTCCCTGCACCTCCCGTCGGTGGTCCATCAGAAGGTTCTGATTGAAACCAGTGGCTGAGGATGAGCCAGTCAGTCACGCTAGCCACAGGGTGACAGCATTTAGAGGCTCCCCTACTCCTCTCACTGCCCAGGCCTGAGGAATTTGGGGCTGAGGCCTGGCGGCAGGAAGACAACCTACCTTCCTGCCTGGGAAGAAGGCAGTCAATTCTCTGCTGAAAACCCTCGAGGCTCCCACTCAGCTACACATCCAGCTCTGACTCTCTCTCCCCATGCAGGCTCCAGGCACACAAGGCCCCTGGCTGCCAAGCTGAGGTGTTTACAAGGTGCCTTCTGTCCGTCATTTCTCCTTGGGCCCGAGGCGATGTCGTGGCGTGGGCTGGCAATGGGAGCTCCACACCGTCTGCTGGTGTGAACTCGCTGACTGGTGAGCTTGCCCAGGTGTAGGAGGCTCAGCCGGAATGAGGACCCAGGACCTGTCGCTACTCCCACCCCCTTCCCCCGCCTTTCCTTCTCCCATGCAGGACATGGGGCCCCTGACCTCCTCCTCACAGGACTGGAATCCTGTAGCTGGAACAAGATATTGTATAGATACGATATTCTATAATTCATAACTCACTGCATTAGATGAGAGATTAATAAGAGTGTGAAGATCCTACTACAAAAAGTCTCCTGGGGTGGATCAGGAATGAAGGAAAGGTGACATCTCAATTACGCACCTAGGCAAACAGGAAGATTCAAGAAACGCCAGCCTGGAAACGGTGGTGCCAGGTTCCGAGCTGGTGGAGGAAGTGTGCTGTCATCAGAGAGAGGCCACTGCCTGAAGTGTATCTACAGATGATCCTTGGGAACTGCATTGGTTGGGGTATCAACAGATGTGAATTCCGCTTCCAGATGTCTCGTGTGTAAGGTGACCCTGCCCTCCATGACCCTTTCTGTAAAGCAGAAGGTCTCCAGCCTGCCTCTCAGAGATGCCATGTTAATAAAAATTAAGTCTGCAGCATGAGAAAGAAACATTCGGGAGGAGTTTAAGCTCCTCCAATGGCAACATTTGACTTGACCTCTGACCCCAGCTGCATTTCCAGACTTTGGCCATTTTCCGAGGCCCCCCACACAGGAGCAGGCTGTCTTTTTTCTCATACTTGTCTCACCTCCGCATCCTTGACCAGCCATCTGCTCAAACAAGAATGGGTTGCACCCTCTCCATTGCTCGGAAGCAGGAAAACGACTCACTTTTTTGACACCGTTCAAATGTCCCCTTTAAACAACCTTTCTTGGCCTGGTGTGGTGGTCCACGCCAATATAATCCCAGCACTTGGCGAGACCAAGGTGGGAGGATTGCTTGAGCTCAGGAATTTGAGATCAGCAAGCGAGACCCAGTCTCTACAAAATGTACAAAAATTAGCCAGGCGAGCTGGTGTGCACCTGTGGTCCCAGCTACTCAAGAGGCTGAAGCAGGAGGATCGCTTGAGCCCAGGAGGTTGAGGCTGCAGTGAGCCCAGATTGCACCACTGCACTCCAGCCTGGGTGACAGAGTGAGACCCTGTCTCAAAAATAAAATAAAATAAGTAAAAAAATAAGATAAAAAGCATTTCCTGGTTATCCCCTCCCCCAAGAAAAATTCATAGCTAACAGCTCTGTTTGACAGGGTGACGTGTCCCCCCGGCACGAAGCTCTCACCAGGAAGCAGGCCAGCACCAGGGGTCACAGCAGGACTCGAGTCAGAGCACTCGGCTTGTTTCCTTTGAACACTTCCAGTGGTTGTCACAGAGTTCATCACTTACATTTTTAACTCACCACACGCAACCGTCCTTCACGTAACACTGCACCGCTTCTCAGGAGGGTCGGGCTGCAGCATCTGTGCCCACCTCCCCCTCCCCGTCCTTGGTGTTACCGCTGTGATCTCACGAGAGTCGGGCCACAGCACCTGTGCCCATCTACCCCATGTCCCTGGTGTTACCACTGTGATCTCATGAGAGTCAAGCTGTGGCACCTGTGCCCATCTCCCCTGCATCCTCAGTGTTACCACTGTGATCTCATGAGGGTTGGGCCATGGCATCTGTGCCCATCGCCACCCTGTCCTTGGTGTTACCACTGTGATCTCATGAGGGTTGGGCCGTGGCACCTGTGCCCATCTCCCCCCCGTCCTCGGTGTTACCGCTGTGGCTGTGATCATTTCACTTCCCTGTGCTATAAACCCTGCCCTAAGCTTTTAATACGTTTGCTATAAACAGACAATTGTATTTCTGAGCGAGCAAAGCAATGAGTAAAACATAATTTCCCACACAGTGATCCTGTCTGGCTCCCCTCAATCCTCAGTGTGGATTCGAATTTCCATTTAGAATCATTTTTTTTTCTACCTAAAGAATTTTCTTTCACATTTTTGGCAATAATTTTTCTTATTCTGTGTGTCTAAGAAATGTTTCCTGCACCTTCTTTATTGAAAAATATTTTCTCTGGTATGGAATCTTAGGTTGGCTGCTTTCCCCCCATTTATGTGTTTGAAAGATGCTGCTCCACACTCTCCCAGCCTGCATGAGTTTTGGTGAGAAGTCTGATGTCCTTCCTATTCGTGTTCCTTTGTTTATCTCGGGCTGCTTTTAGCCTTTGTAAAGTCTTTGGCTGTTAGCAATTTGATTACAGCATGCTTTTTTTGATTTTTTGAGGCGAAGTCTCACTCTGTTGCCCAGGCCAGAATGCAGTGGTGCGATCTCAGCTCACTGCAGCCTCCACCTCCTGGGTACAAGTGATTCTCCCGCCTCAGCCTCCAAAGTAGCTGGGATTACAGCTGTGCATTGCCATGTGTGGTTTTAATTTTTTTTTTTTTTTTTTTTTTTTTTAGTAGAGACGGGGTTTCCCCCATGTTGGCCAGGCTGGTCTCGAACTCCTGACCTCAAGTGATCCACCCAAATTGGCCTCCCAAAGTGCTGGGATTACAGGTGTGAGCCACCACGCTCTGCCTGATTATGACATGCTTTGGTCTGATTTTCTTTGTGCATGTACATCTAAAGCTTCATTGAGATCTTTCAATCTTTGGGTTTTATCATTTTCTTCAGATGTAGAGAATTTTCAGTGATTATTTCTTCAAATATTTTTTCCCTACTTTCTTCCTTGTGAGACCCTGAATCCAGTGTGTTCTGTCACTGTGTGGGACCTCACAGATCACACCCATGTGCTTTTTTATCCTGTCTTTTTCCTCTTTGTGCTTCAGCTGGATGGCGTCTTCAAGTGACATTTTTCAGTTCACTGACCTTCTCTTTTCTGTACCATCTAATTGGCTGATAATCTCCTTTATTGTATCTCATGGCCGCTAGTGTATTTTTCATCCCCCGGGTGTTTACCTCCCATCTCTCTCCTCATTATCTCCACATTCTCCTCTCTATTCTCGGACATATGAAGTTATTTGTAGTAGCTTTTTTTATGTCTTTCACTGCTGATTTGATCATCTGTGTTATTTTGGGGTCCGCTTCTGTTGGTTGATTTTTCTCCTGGTGTTGGGTTATATTTTCTTGCTCCTTTGTTGCCAAGTAATTTTTGATTGGATGTTGACAATTATGAATTTCGTTTTCATCCTTTGAAGAGTGTGGGACTTTCTCTTGATTCTCAGTGAAGTTACTTGGCGTCTGTCTGCCCCTTTCAAGTCTTTCTGTACATGTTTTTAGGGTAGGTAGGTAGCAGCCTTTAGTCTGGGACTGGGATGCTACCTTCCTAAGGCCGCTGCCTGCCGCTGCATCCCACTTAGTTGGGAGAATCTGAGCTATTCCCAGACCGTGTCGGTTCCGGGAGTTATCTGGCTTCCTGCTTTCCAGGGGTTCTGTCCACTTCTGCGTGTAGTTTCATACAGACATGTGCAGACAGGAGCACTGCCAGCAGCTTGAGGCACTCCTGCAAGCCCTGAGACCTCTGTCTGCGCATGCTCCTGCTCCCTGGTACTTTGCTGTGCAAACCCCAGCCACCTTGGTCTCTCAGAACCCTGGTCTCTGATTCTTCAAGGCAGTGAGGCCACTGGGCTCTGCCTCCCAGCCATGGGGGTGGCAGTCACTCAGAGGGCACATCTGCTGGTGTCCCTCCTCTCCATGCTGGCAGCTCTGTCCTCCTGCCTCCAGTATCTGAAGACTGTAGCCCCACATGCGTGGAGAGGGAGGCCTGGATCACCATCTCTGAAGCTCAGCTTTGCCATCTACTAATTGCAGGACTTCTGGCTGGCTACTTAATCTCCAAGCCTCCTTTCCCCCGTCAGTAAAATCGGAACATGGACAGCACCTTCCTAAAGTGGACCTAGCGCTTTGCACAGGGCCTGGCACGTGGTGTCACTTGTGGGTGAGTACCTGGCTACAGATCTGTTTTCCGCACCAGGCTGCAACATCCTTGAGAGCTGGGCAGTGCCTGTTCCGGCTCCGTGTTCCTTGACGGAGGACAATCTGCAGATACAAGGATGTCCAACGAAGGGACCTGGAATGAAGGTGTGGGAGACGGGGAAGCCAGGGGTTATTTTCCATGAAGATTTTGACACTCAGTCCTCCCCCCTTGCACGTGCATTTTACACACACGCCTTCCTTCTTTGCCAGCCTTGGCCCTGCCAAGAGGCACCCCGGGCTCCAGGTCCCAGTGGCCATCAGACAGCTGAACACCCAGAGACCAGCTGGGCGTTCAAGTCCCACAGGTCTTCGGAACTTGTCAAGTCTTATCCTATGTCCCCGTACAATTTGGCTGAATCCCCTATCTTTCTGTGCCTCAATTTCTCTGCCTTTAAAATGGAGGCGTTTGGAGCTCAATGGTTCTCCAGCTTTGTTAGTGGCAGAAATTTCTTTTTCTCCAGACTGATCTGAAGCAGAGGAGAGTAGAACTACTCTGAAAGAAGCAGGGCGGGGCCCTGAGGGCCTGGAAATGACCAGAAAGAATGTTCTCTTAGTCCCTTGGGGCTTCTGTTTCCCCATCTATAAAATGGGGCTAACAAGGGCACCTCCCTTACTGAGTGGGTGAAAGGTCAGGGTGAAGCCATCCAGATGACTGGCCTGGGACTTGCACCTGTGCTGGGTAACTGTCAGCCATCACCATCATAATCAGCTTCCCTCCTACCCAGGGAGAGACCCTAAGAGGGGAGGGGGCATTTCACATAGACCAGGTGCTATACAAACTCAGTGAACCCCAACTGCCCCTCCAAGTGAGCACTCTGTATTTACAGGCAAAATTCGGAGACTCAGCTAATACAAGGGACTAGTCCAAGGTCACTCCAACAGCCAGCAGCAGTGACAAGGTTCATAGCACATCTATCTCACTCCAGACAGCCCCTCTTTTCCCCATCCCCTGCCCACTTGGCTCCAGCCTTTTTGAACATCTCCCTGAAGCTGTGATTGTCACACTGACCCATCAGCCTGCCCTCCATGATAAGCACTAAAATGATTGCCAAGGGTATCCTCTGCTGGATGGGACAAGTGCGCAGAACCTCTGTCTGCATTCGGCTTAGTGGAGTCATGGGATGCAGCCTGGTTGCACAGACTCTCGTACACTGGGACTCAGTGGCACTGGCTGTGGCAGAGCCGGCCCCTTCGCTGGAGTCAGTATTAGCAGAGTTTCTTCGTGTCTAGTGGGATTCTGTGAATCGTCATGGTGAAGAATTTGCATCTTGCCTGGAGAGACAGCAGTTCTTCATCCTCGGGATTTAGAATAAGCTCCTTGCAGAAGTCTGGATACCTAAGGACACCTGGAGCAAATTTAACACAAACTTTCACCATCTCCCCACTCCCAAGAAGGAGCGTGTGCATGAAGACCCAAGTCCCAGAGCTCGTGGAGTACCCATGTCTCAGCATTCTGGCTACAGGCAGGAGACGCCAGTCTTGGAGCCCTTTCATCCTCAGGCTCCGGTCTCCTAAGATGAATGAACAGGGGAAATGGGCGTTTCCAGAGCACTGGGAGGCTCCACGTCCTCTCAGCTGCATAAAAACATGCCTGCGGTTCCCCAGCCTGCCAACCCGACGTGCCTTCCTCTGTAATTCCGGACCCGCAGCCTGAGGCTGGGAAGAGCTAATTAGCCTCGGATTTTCCCAATTGTCCCTGCTTTTCACAAAGATCCATCTCAGATCTTCTCCTCGGTCACATCACCCTATGCAGGCTCATTCTCCAGGTGAGATGGGACATGTTTCCTCAGAGGAAGTTACCCTGCAGGCATCAGTCTCGATTCCAGGACCAGAGGACATAAATAACTCCACTTCCGCTGCCAGACAACAGTGGCTTTGCACGCAGGTCTCGCGTCAACCCCGAGAACAGCAAGCAAGGCTGCCTGGGCTCTGGCTCCAGATAATCTCTTCTGCCCCATCTCACCACCTCTCCCTGACCTTCAGACAGTATTCTAGACATACTAGAAAACCTTTTGACCGATCACATTTCTAATTAAATTTCTCTTTCCATGAAAGAACATAGCTGATTTCTTTTCTCCTCCTCCTCCTCCTCCTCCTCCTCCTCCTTTTTCTTCTTCTTCTTCTTCTTCTTCTCCTTCTTCTTCTTCTTCATTTTCCAATTACCATTTTGGAACTTAAAAAAATGTTGGCCAGGCACAGTGGCTCATGTCTGTAATCCCAGCACTTTGGGAGGCCGAGGCGGGAAGACTACAAGGTCAAGAGATCAAGACCATGCTGCCCGACATGGTGAAACCCCGACTCTACTAACAGTACAAAAATTAGCTGGGTGTGGTGGTGCACACCTGTAGTCCCAGCTACTCGGGAGGCTGAGGCTGGAGAATCACTTGAATCTGGGAGGCAGAGGTTACAGTGAGCCAAGATCACACCACCGCACTCTGGCCTGGTGAGAGAGCAAGACCCTGTCTCCAAAAAAAATGTTAAAGGACCATTATGGCAAGATGAGTATAAGCTCAGACTTTGCTGTCAGAGAGTTTTAGGTTTGAATCCTGGCTCTGCTACCCATTGGCTCTGCAGTCTTGAGCCGGGACTTACACTCCCTGATCCATGAAATGGGGAGGTAATAATAGTGGCCTCCAGGGTTGCTGTGGATTACATGAGATAGTGCATGGGGGGCATTCAGCATGAGCCTAGCACAGATTCATGCTGGAGAAGCAGTGGGTGCCCATGCAATTTTTATGAAGCATCCTATTACGAAGATATAGAAAGACAAAAGAAAAGGAAGGAATGAAGACGGAAAGAAGGAAGGAAGGAAGGAAGGAAGGAAGGAAGGAAGGAAGGAAGGAAGGAAGGGAGGGAGGGAGGGAGGGAGGGAAGAGCAAAGGAGAAAAAAATCTCCAACAGGGCCATTTGGGAGGAGAGACTAGCCTAACAACACTCTCTCTCATCTCAAATCCTAAAGTGGGCTTTCAATTGGATTTGAGCTCAGACCCTTTAAAGGAGCTATTTCTAGAGTCTCCCTTTTTGAAAATGGAAGCAAAGCTAGGATCCCAGCTCTTCTGCTTGGAAGCCTTGGAAGAGGAACGGCAGACTTGGAGCCACGTGGGAGGCTGTTCTCATGTCCTCCTGCTCTTCACAGCCATTCCTAATTGATTAGCTAGTTCCCTTCCAACCAGCTAAGGCTCCGCCCCACAGGCCTCATCAACTCGGAGAGTGGGGTCACACCGTCACGTGGGTGTGAAGAGCTGGAGAAGATGGGAAATTCTTGGTCTCTTGGAGCTAAGACCTTGTGGTGGCTGGGGAGGTCAGCACCATGGACAGATCCCAGAGCTGCACTAGCTGTTGGACTTCGGGCCACTGGGCGTTGCTGCAGCTTTTGCCTTTTCAGGGCCCTGCCAACACCTAAGGAAGCATGGTCAGGACGCTGTGTAGGCCGGAGAAGCATCCCATGCTTACACCTTAGTGGCCACCAGGCTGCAAGCCAGAGGCCGGAGAGGCAGCCAGTGGAGGAGAAAATGCTGAGCTTGCCAGGCAGTGCTAATGAAACTTGAGACCTTTCCTAAGTTTCTGGAGACCTCTGTCACTGCTCCTTTTAATCCAGTTTTCACTTCTCCATGCAGCCTGTGGAAGTCCAAAATCTGGTTATTGTCAAGGAATGAAAAGTGTATATTTTTCCAAGGTAGGTAAGTCCCATCCAAAGCTGGGGAGAAGAGGCATTGTCTCTGGGGGGCCTGATGGCACTGGGAGTCTCTGCAGCAGTGGATCTATCAAACACAAAAGTAAATGCAGCTTTCTGATGTGAGCAACAGAATGCCGGCTATGGTCATCAGATGCCCCGTGCCAGGCCCCTGCTAAGTATTCCCTGTGCATGACCGCAGTTCCTACTCCTGCTCCCTTCCGCGCAGTTGATAAAGCGATTTTGGGAGGATGAGGGGTTTTCTTGTGGCTGTGCAGCTAAAGGGAGGGGCTTCGAGGAAGTCAGGTTTTTTTTTTTTTTTTTTTTTTTTTTTTTTTTTTTTTTAATGGAGTCTCACTCTCTTCCCCTTCCAACAACCTAGAATGTGAATGATGTCCAGGGCACTGCAGCTGTTCTATGGCCATGAGGCTGAGAGTGGGACGATGAAGGAGGCTGTGTCTGTGTGGTTCCTCTGCAGCCACCACCATGAGCATGACTGCAGGCCTCTGGACTTACCGTTCTGTGGAAAAATAAATCTGAATCTGCACAAGTCCCCATGGTCAGGTGTCTGTGACACACAGCTGAATTCCACCTTGACCTGGTCCCCCATCTCACTGGAGCCTCTAATGAAGGAATGCGTTTAGACCACCCTCTTGGTCCTGTGCAGGATGAGGCCTTGGAAACGGATGTGAAAACTGAACTGCTCCTCCCAACAATTGCCTGGACCAGTTCTTTTCATAGACAGAAGGATACAAGATAGCAATGCTTGGCTTTGAGTGGTAGAATTCACTGCAGAGTTTCAAGGAGGCCTAATCTCCTTCACAGAAAAAAAGCAGACTTGATTTTGGCCTTGCAGTTCATGAGGAATATCCTATCAGCCTGTTGGACTTGGAGCTACCTGCATCAGGATGACCTGGGGAGGCTGTGGAAACACAGATTCCTGGGTCTTGCCAGGCTCCCTTCATCACCATCCCTGGAGGTATGGAATCTGCAACTTCAATAAGCTCCGGCCTCTTCCCCTTTGAGTCCTATACCTTCTACAGTTGAGCTCCTGACCCACTCCAACGTCTGTTCCCACGTGGGATGTCCCCTAAGCCTTGCAAAATATATGCAGCCCCAGTCACTCACCCAGCCCAGGGCTTCTCTTGCCATGGAATTTCTCTGACCTTTCCAGGGAAAAGGCCGCTTAGCTGCTACTCTTCCCCATTGAGAACACTTAGCTGAGCCCTGAAAGAAACCGACATTAAACTGGCTGGAAAGAAAAGTGCTGCCCCTGCAGTTTCAGGTAAATGTGCAGCTGGGGACAGAGGACTCAGCCGATGGCCCATCCATCGTCTCTGCCTGGGTTAGCCACAGCCCTCCTGAGCCAGCAACCACTGCCGGCCCTTGATCTCTCTCAAAGCACCTCCTCTCTGCACACCGTGTGTGTGTGAGTGTGTGCATGTGTGCATGTGACTGCTCATGTGTGCACGTATGCAAGTGTGTACATGTGCTCCTGTGTGTGCACATGTGTGTTTGCACGTGTGTGTGTCCATGTATGCACGTAACTGCTCATGTGCACATGTATGCAGGTGTGTACGTGTGCTCCTGTGAGTGCACATGTGTGTTTGCATGTGTGTGGGGGCATGTATGCACGTGACTGCTCATGTGTGCATGTATGCAGATGTGTACTTGTGCTCCTGTGTGTGCACATGTGTGCTTGCATGTGTGTGTGAGTGTATGCATGTGTACACGTGACTGCTCATGTGCACATGTATGCAGATGTGTACGTGTGCTCCTTGTGTGTGCATATGTGTGTTTGCATGTGTGTGTGAGTGTGTGCATGTGTGTACGTGACTGCTCATGTGTGCACGTATGCAGGTGTGTACGTGTGCTTCTATGTGTGCACATGTGTGTTTGTGTGTGTGTGAGTGTGTGCATGTGTGAACGTGACTGCTCATGTGTGCATGTATGCAGGTGTGTACATGTGCTCCTGTGAGTGCACATGTGTGTTTGCATGTGTGTGTGAGTGTGGGCATGTGTGCACATGACTGCTCATGTGCACATGTATGCAGATGTGTACGTGTGCTCCTGTGTGTGCACATGTGTGCGTGTGAGTGTGTGCATGTGTGCATGTGACTGCTCATGTGTGCATGTATGCAGGTGTGTACGTGTGCTCCTGTGTGTGCGTGTCTGGCCATGTCTGTTCATATGTGCGTGTGTGTTAGTGAGACAGCACACTAGCTGCTCTCCAGGCCCTCTGCACAGCCATGTTCATGTGTGTGTGCGCATGCATATATGTATATAAGACATATGTTAGCTCATTTCCAGGCCCTCTGCACAGAAGCAGCGTGATGAAGAGAAAATCCATTCAGGTCATATTTCTATTGCGCAGTTAGCAATGTCACCTCCACAGCCAGTTACTGCATCTCTTTTAGGTGTTCAGCCCTGAGCTAGAAATTTTACAGCCCCTGTCTCCTGGAAGCCATACAAGAGCCTGGAGTGGCCGGTGCTGCTGTCCCCACTGTACAGGAAGAGATGCAGGCTCAGCTGATGGTGTCCTGCCTGTATCCCCGCTGGGGTGCAGAGGGGTGGGGATTGAGTCCCAGCTGCCCTCCCTTCCCTACAGTGGGGGTGGTGTGGTCATAAGCACCAGCGCCAGTACACACCAGGCTCAGGGCTCCCACCGTCCATGCGCGACCCCCCAGTCATCACAACAACTTCACAAAAGCACTTATTAGCCCCTTTGACTGATGAGGAAACCAAGGCTCAGCGAGTTGAACTGACCCGCCCCGGGCCACCCAGCTGGATGTTGCAGAGCCACAGTGTCAAGTCCTCAGTTTCTCTAGGTCTGATTTTTTCCATCTACCAGGCCTGCCCCACCCTGTGGAGTTGAGTAGCCGGGCCCCACCTTGCTCGAGGTGCTGGGAACATGGCGGTGACGGGATGTGTTCACCATGCAGTCACTGTGGTAAATGCAGTTCAGAGGGCAGGGAAGAGGGGTGGTTGGAGGAAGGAGGCTCCAATTCCAACAGTTCCAAACACAGGAGTTGACAGCACAGGAGCCACGAGAGGAGACTCTGAGGGGGGCAGGAGGGAAGTTCATGCAGGAGCAGGGACAGCAAACGTGGGAAGGTCAGAGGCCAGCAGGAGCTGGAGAGAGGCCAGGGTCATCGAGTTCTAGAGCTCGGTCTCCCCAAAGTGGGATCTGTCCGTAACTCAGCAGCCTCCACGACGCGTCATCGTCACTTCTGCAGCCAGTTTCTTAAGCCACCAACAGGGGCGGGGGATGGACGTGCTCAGACCTGAGCTGGAGGTCAGAGTTGTCTGGCGGGAACATCGTGGGTAAAGAAGATGGGAAGCTGGGGCCAGGGCACAGGTGGAGTGGCAGCAGGGAGGGATGGAACACACCCGCCTCCACCCCATAGGCAGCCTCGACCGTGCTTCCCCAAAGCCTTCTGTTGGCTCCATCACAGAGAAAAAGGAGGAAAGACCAGAGACCAACAGGAGCCCACCCTCCCCTCACAGGAGGGAGCAGGTATGAGTCACTCTAAGCATTCACATGAGGCTGGAAGGGGACTCTTCTCTGAGAGGTGGAGCTGGGCCCTGGCCCGGGAGTTTGCCATCAGAGCCATGTCATATCAGTGCGGGTGTGACCACACTTGAGGAATTTGTCCCCATACCCAGATGGAGAGCAGACAGCAGCTGCCCTGGGAGCTCTACCTTCCAAGAACCCAAACCATCCTGTTTTCATGTGAACATTAATGTATTCATTTAACAGACACAGCCCCTGTGCCTGAGGCCCAGCTAGTCCCTGTCCTAGTTTCTGTTGGGCATGGTGGGAAGAGGGAGCACAGGGGGCTGTAGGCACAGACACAGCCATAGCAAATGTGTCAGCTCAGAACATGTGGCAAGCACAGAATCCGAGGTCTGTCTCTCAACAGCACCAGGCAAGTGATGATTTTACCGCCTTCTCCCTAGACTCCAATCCCAAGGGGCAGAAACCAGCAGGGGGTGGGAAGAGGGAGCACAGGGGTTTGTAGGCACAGACATAGCCATAGCAAATGTGTCAGCTCAGAACATGTGGCAAGCACATAGTTCGAGGTCTGTCTCTTGACAGCACCAGGCAAGTGAGGACTTTACCGCCCTCTCCTTAGACTCTAATCCCAAGGGGCAGAAACCAGCAGGGGGAAGGGGCTGCCCAACCGGCAGCCCAGCCCCCAAGTTGCAGGGAGGAGAAACATTTAATGTTAAATCCGTGTTTAACACTTTCATTTAATGTGATGCTAAATCAAAACTATTTTTACTATTGAGGCTGTCTTTGAACAAGGTAGGGAAAGATGGGTCTTATTACCTAAGAATGACAGGAAGTCACAGACCAGCCTGAGGGTTCATTTGGGATGGAAGAAGAAATTTCACACTGAATTTTAAATGGACTGTCATCTCTTTAAAAGATACAAACATCAAGTTATTTTCTTGTTTACACCCCGTGAGCCCTGCTTGTACCACATCTGCGTAGTAGTGGTTGCAGGAGTCAAGGAAGGCTTCCTGGAAGAAGAGGCACACAAGTCAAGACCAGAGAGAGGAGCCAGTCTTGCTCCTTGGCTCATTGAAGGGATGCCACAGGCCAGAGGGAAAAGCAACCCCAGAGCGTCGAAGGAACAGAAGGAAATGCAGCCTGTCAGAGCCTGGGTCAGCCGGGGCAGAGCTGGTGCTGAGGAGGCTGAGGAGGCTCAGGCAGGGAGCCCAGGCCAAGGCCTGAGGGAGAGGAGGTCTTTGGCTGCACTTTGGAAGATGGATTTGGCGGGGGGTGGAAGGGGGCGTCCCAGAGCAAAGATCCCAGTGCTGAGATGGTGAGGCTGGGACAAGGGCGGCTGGAGGCTGGGGGGATTCAAGGTTGCCTTTGCAGCCGGCATTGCCCAATGTGATGGGCAGGAGAAGAAAAGACACAGATGAATCCGGTCCCTGTGGCTTGGGTACTGTGGTGCCTGGAAGACACAGCCATAGGCAAATGCATCAGCTCAGAACATGTGGCAAGCACAGAGTCCGTGGTCTGTCTCTTGACAGCACCAGGCAAGTGAGGACTTTACTGCCTTCTCCCTAGACTCCAACCCCAAGGGGCTATCCCATCACGCAGTGGAATCCCACAGAGGGAGCACGGGGTAGAGGAAAGCAGAGCTGAGGGTGGGACGTGGAAGACACCAGGTGCTGGCATGCTTGGTCACTGGTCCCAGGCAGGTCTAGAACTCGGGGGAGAGGCCTGGCTGGCCATACAATTTGGGGGTCACATTGCTGGCAACTGCAGCCGGGAAAACAGGGACTTCCTCCATGGCTGGCAAATCACGCGTAGGGTCACTGAGCTGTGCCCACTCTTCGTGTGACCTTCGCCCTCCTCTTTGACTGTGAGCTCCAGCAGCAGCTCCCTGGAGAGGCTCCAGGTCTCTGGTGTCCTCTTTAGCGGTGCTGGTCTCTGCCATCATAGTGCCCATCCCACACTGATATGTGTGGCTCCGTTCAAGCCTCATCTCCCCCTGCCCTCTGAGCTCCAGGAGGCTGGGACTTGGGCCATGTGTACCCCACAGTTTATCACCCTTTGCAGTAGATGGAAGAATAGCTCCAAGATGCTCATGTCCCAACCCCCAGCACCCTGGATGTGCTCAGCTACACGGTCACGGGGATGACGGTTGTAGTTGGAATTAAAGGGGCTAATCAGCTGACTATAGGCTAGGAGGATTATCTGGAATTGCACAGGTGGGTCCCCTGCGGTCACAGGGTCCTTAAGAGTGGAGGAGGGGGAGGAAAGAGCTGGGGGAGACGTGGCCGCAGGAGGCACCGAGAGATGCGATGTCTCAGCTTTGAAGATGGAGGAGGGGCTGGGAGCTAAGGAGTGTGTGACCTCTAGAAGCTGGAAAAGGCTAGGAAACAGGCTCTCCCTAGAGTGTCCAGAGGGACCAGCTGTCCAGACCTTGACTTCAGCCAGGTGAGAGATGTTGGGCCTCTGACCTGCACGAGTGTCAGGTGGTAAATCTGTGCAGTGTTCAGTTTGTGGTAACTTTTACAGCAGCCCCAGGAAGCACATCCAGCCCTTTCCTTCCCCATCTCTAACGGTGAGTGCCCCGAGAGCGGCCTGGACCCACTGAGTGGGTGGAAGATTACCTAGGTGCCCAGGCAAGAGACTGAAGGCACACACTGTTTCAGTATAATAAAGAAAATAGTTAGAATAAGAATAGTCATAATACGAATTCGATATAGAGATGATCATGGACTATTATCAATCATTAGTATAAACATGATTAATCATTTAGCTTTTAATATTACTCTTTGTTGCATTACTAATATAACCTAGGAATAACCAGTGGGTATAGGGTCAGGTGCTAAAGGGACATTGTGGTAAGTGACCTAAAAGGCAAGAGGTGAGCCCTCTGTCACGCCCATGTAAGGGCCGCTTGAGGGCTCCTTGGTCAAGCAGTAATGCCAGTGTCTGGGAAGGCATCCATTACTCAGTAGACCGCGAAAGGGAGTCTCCTTTCCTTGGAGGAGTCAGGGAACACCCTGCTCCATCAACTTCTTGTGGAAGGCTAGATACTATCCAGGCCTGCCCGCAGTCATCCGGAGGCTTAAACCCCTCCCTGTGGTGCTGTGCTTCAATGGTCATGCTCCTTGTCCACTTTCATGCTCCTCCCGTACTCCTGGTTCCTCTTTACAGTTTGTAGTAGATAGCAGTAGAAGAGATAGTGAAAGTCTTAAAGTCTCTGATCTTTCTTATAAGTGCATAGAAGAAAACGGTGACGTAGGCTGCCTTCCCTCTGCCTCGGCTACCTAAAAGGGAAGGGCCCCCTGTCCCATGATCATGTGACTTGCTTGACCTTCTCAATCACTTGGAAGACTCACCCTCCTTACCCTGCCCCCTTGTCTTGCATGCGATACATATCAGTGCGCCCAGACATTCGGGGTCACTACCGGTCTCCGCATCTTGGTGGTAGTGCTCCCCCAGGCCCAGCTGTTTCCTCTTTATCTCTTTGTCTTGTGTCTTTATTTCTTACAATCTCTTGTTTCTACACAGGAGGAAAACACTCACTAAGCCCCGAAGGGCTGGTCCTTACACCACCAGGCCTCCAGTGACCCCATCAAACCTGGGCCCTCCACATTCCAGGGCTGCAGTACCTCACCAGCGCCCCCCAGGTCTCACCCTGAGCTCTGGGAGCCTCTCAGAGCCTGCACCTGTTTGCTGGGTGGACACCTCCAGCTCAGCACGCCCCAACCAAACTCCTGACACCCTTGCAGCCCACGCTGTCCACAGCCCTTGCAGCAGCCACACCGCCTAGGCAGTGGAGCCGAAAACCAACCAGCCAGCCCGAACCACCCACCTATCACCAAACACAAGGCCCGAGTCACACCTGGCCCCGATGTCTCTCACACCTGCCCCCAGTTTATCGGGTCCTCCCCTTAGGCTCAGCCTTCTGGGGCTCACTTCTCCCCACCTCCCCAGAGCCCTGCAGGAACCGCCAGTGCCTCTCTACTGCCACAGCGGCCTCCCAACAAGTCATCTGACCCCACTCGGCTGCCACCGTGACTCTTGAAGCTACAGACTAGGCCACGGCTTCAGGCTTCAGGCCCTGGGTGGTACCACGTCTCAGAATAAGTAAAAGCTGGGTGCAGTGGCCTGGGAGCTCCATGAGCCCTGCCCGCCTCCCTGGCTGCCCTTGCTTCCCCTCCCCTCCCTTCATCCCTCTGCTCCTGTCCTCAGATATCCTTTCCTCCAGCGTCCAGCTTGCCACTCCCTCACTCTTACAGGTGTGGTGTGGCTGTTGCCATCTCCTGCCACCTGCCCTGGCCACCCTGTGGTCACCTGAGCCCCTCCTCAGGATACCTGACCTATGGCCACAGGGATGAGCACTTCTAACTCCTGTATCGTGTCATGTCCTTCACTGACCTTGGCAGTGAGCCCGGCCCAAGGCAGCCCCCAGCCACTGCCATGTGCAGCCTTCACTGTCAGCCCAAGTGTCTCTGGCTGCTTCTCCAGCACCCAGATGGAGACACACAGGGCAGGTGCTCGGCTGGTCTCTGTCGAATGGTTGCTGAGAGAATGAACAAATTCTCTCCTCGCCCTCGCCCCTGTCTGTGCACTTGAGGCACTGAGGAATGGGAGGGCCGGAAGAGCCAAGGGCTCTGGGGGGCCTGAAATGCCCCTGGGGTCCTTAGTGAGTCCTGCTGGGCTCAGAGCTGCTCTGGGCCCTGGGCTTCCCTGAAGGAGGAAGAGTCCTTTTCTCCTCCTCAGCCTTGGGGTCCCGTTTGCAGGCTGTGTCCAGGAAGCCTTGCCAGGCTTCCGCCTCCCTCCCTTGTCCCCTGCTGTCCTCATCCCGGGCTTGTCATCCGGAGGAAACACCGCACCACCAGCACTGCCAGTGGGGTGCCTGGGTGCACAGCGGGAACTGCCAACCTCACTGTCACCAAGGCCCTGCCCTCACCAGGAGCTAATAACCCATGGGCTGGCAGGGCCACGCTGTGGAAGGCAGACAATGTCACCCACTTTGCCACAGAGGTGGCCATGTCAAATGTACACAGCCAGCCTCAAGCCTGTGCACGTGTGCCCGTGGAGCCCACAGACTTGCGACTCGGAAGGAGCAGCTTCTGGCCCCCAGGGTCCTAGGTCCTGCCCTGGGCCTGCTATGCTGGTTTAACTCCTCTGCATTTTGTCCCCTCCTCTGGGAAGAGCAGAGAGCAGCAGCCCCGTCATGGGCATGCTCTGAAAATGAGGCCTCCGCCAGTGAGCACTCAGCAATGGCATCATAGCATATCATCACTCTCCTGTAACCCCTCCCAGGGCTGCCCCTGATGCCCTGCCCATCACCTGCCGTGTGGAGCCTCTGCTTTCTCGGTGCCTGGACAGAGGCCAGGTGGGCAGGTGAACACTTGGGGAAACTGCCTGGCCTGGCCCAGCCCAGCCAGACCAAGCAGCTGTCACATGGTGAGAGGACCAGCTGGTGTGGAACCCTTGGGAGCCAGAAGAGGAGGAGGTCGGGCGCAGCCCTGGACCATGGCCCTGTCTGTCCCAGGCTCTTAGCAGGTGCCCAGGCACACCTGCCCATGGAGGGCACTGTGGACAGGAGCTTCCCGGGGAAACAGCCGGGTCCTGGTTCTCCTCTCTGACTATGAGAGGTGAAAGTGTCTGTCCCCATTCATCTTTATGAGAAAGCACCAGGCTGATGTAATTAAACCCGTGCATCTGGTTGCCATAGCGTTCCTGCCAGAGCCAGGCCCATCAGCGGCAGAAGTGGGTCACACGTTTGCCTCGTTCTTGGACTTCTGTAAAATAATGATGAATCAGATCCACGTGGGCACCTCGGCCATTTCCTGAGCCGCCTGGGGCTGCGATGAGCTGCCAGCCGGAGGGGGGCTCTGCCCGCCGGCTCATCCCCTCTGGGTGCCAATTTATCTCTGGGTTCCAAGGTCTGCGGGCAGCTTCGCGGTGGAGGACTGTGCACCTCACACACAGCCAAGGGAAGTCCTTCAAGGAGTCTAACCTTGTGCCTCCCCTGTGCTGTCTGACCCAGGCTGCAGTGCATGGGCCAGGGAGGTCTGTGGATCCTGAGGGTGGATGGGGCATGGTCCAGTGTGTGCTGCCTCTTCAATTGGCCGGGGGCTGGGGAGCCAGCATGGCCTCCTGTTCCCCATCCTGCAGGATCTCATAGAGCACACGGCTGAGCATTCATGGAGCATGTACCTGGGCCAGGCATGGAGGACTCAAAGGTGAACAGCCATTCACTGCCTTCGTAAGGGGGACGAACCTTTTGCAACTCCGAGATGCTAGAAAATGAGAAGAAAGCACAGCTATCCCCACCCAGCATCTTCAATGACCTTGCTGAGAAAGAGTCTTTGCAGGTGTAATTAAGTTATGGATCTTAAGGTGAGATCATCCTCGATGAGGTGGTACCAGAATCTAACGACAAATGCCCTCATAAAAGAGGAGGAGAGAAGACAGAAGAGAAGAGTGCACGTGAGGCAGAGGCTGGAGCGATGCGCCCACAGCCGAGGAACCACCAGGAGCTGGAGGGGGCAGAGAGGACCCTCCCCTAGAGCCTCCAGAGTGAGCGCGGCCCAGATTACAGCTGAAGTTCAGATCCCTGGCCTCCAGAACTGTAGGAATAAATTTCAGGGTTTTTTTTTTTTTTTAAATCAGCAAGTGTGTGATAATTGGTGGTGATGGCTGCAAGAAACAAATACATATCCATACACAAAATTTCGGGGACCTCTCAGGAGCTCCCCTGAACCTGGAGATCACCTGTGGTGTGGTGAGGAGCAAAGGGGCTGCCCAGAGCTCAGGGAGGGTCTGAGAGGCACACTTTGTGTTATGTCTTTTGGTGCATTTTCTAGCTTCTCTGTTCTCTATAGGTTGAAGGTGCTGGCCTGGAAGCACTAAGATGCAATCACAGCCCAGGAAGAATCGTAGGAGACACAGGAAAGAAAGGCCTGCCTATCATGGGCTATGGAAAGTGTGTGGAGTCTCAGGGTCCACGGCCCTGCCGTCTCCCGGTGGTACCACCCTGGGGAACACTCAATGATATCACCAGCTACCAAGGGCCAATGGCAGGCCAGATGGTCTGGGCAGCAACAGAGAGGAGACGCTCCCCGGTAAAGTGTACCTTCCAATGGGAGGGTGCGAGGGAACCAATGCATGAGGGCAGGAACCCCAACCAGGAACAAATGCTGCGTAGAGAACCGAGCAGGGCGGAGTGGGAAAGAGGCCTGGGAGACTGGGGTCAGGGATGCAGGCTCCGGGGAGGGGACATTAGACTGCGATCTGGATCACAAGGAAGACTTCACTGCTCGGAGGTCTGGGAAGGGCATTCCAGGCAGAGGAGCTTTGGCTAAAAACCTGGGCAGGGCTGTGTCCTGGTCCAGGTTGCTCAGAAGGGTGAGTGCACTGTTGGCTGCCAGGGTGTCCAGGTGCCGGGGAAGCAGGAAAGGGTGGTCGTGGTGTGTGGTTGTGGACTGTGGAGAATGCATGATGGGTTTGGTGGGAGGGAGACCCATGGGGAGGCGTTGGCTTTGGGTGGGAAGACGGTGGTGATTTAGATGAGTGTGGAATGAATCTTCATTAGGAGGTGGAGGGATCCGGGCAGATCCATAATGCACTTTGGGAGTTGAATCAGCACAGATTCCTGCCGGGGTGGGTGTCAGGTGAGGGGGAGGAGTCAACAGCCCTTCCTGGGCTGTGGTCTGAGCAGCTGGAAGAACGTGGTGGCCAGTGGGTAGTGAGTGGGAAGGCGTGGGGTGTCGGTGTGAGACCTTGGGGTCCGGCCTGGACACGCCGAGTGGACATGATGTCAAGTGGGGAGCTGAGCCTGGAGTGAGGCAAGGCGGGGGCTGGACCTGATCTCTGAGTCCCTGGCCTGTGGTGGGGTTCTGCGGCTGCATGCCTGGAAAAACCTGGCTGGGCCTGATCTCCGAGTCCATGGCCTGTGGTGGGTGTCTACGGCTGCATGCCCGGAAAGAGTGAGACGAGGCCAGGGCTGGACCTGATCTCTGGGTCCCTGGCTTGTGGTGGGGTTCTGTGGCTGCATGCCTAGAAAGACCGGGCTGGAGTAGGTGATCAGTAGATGTGTCCCTCTGTTTCCAGATTTCCTCCCCAGCCACAGGGAGACAGGGGAAGGGCTGGAAGTAGGGGTGGAGGGCAACTCAGCCTGGAAGAGCAGCACTGTCCCCAGGACGGAGCCTCCACAGAGCCGCCTGTGGTTTGGAGCCATGCCAGCAGGTTGCAGGAAAGGAAGGCCCAGGTGAGCCCTCAGTGGCCTTCCCTCCCTTCCCTGCCATCCTGGCTCAGTATCTCTGGGGCCCACCTCTGGACCTTGGTTAAAATCAGGGGATCTGACTTGTGCATCCAGGCAGAAGGCGAGGATGGGCCGTGCCGTCAGCCCTCCAGGCCTTGGCAACCCTCGTTCCTTCAGACAAGAGAAATTGCATCAGCTTCAGGTCAGACTCCCCCAGGGGTGTGCCCTACACCTGCTGGTCTTGTTCTGAGGCTCCCAGCACAGCTGTCTCCTGCAGATGCATTTTGGCTCCGTCTCCCACCATGGAGAGCCAGGGAGGGCAGCCTTCCCGTGTCTGACCTTGGCCAGCTAAGAGGGTGCTGACGAGACATGGGCTGGGGCTTTCTAGGAAGCACAAAGATTCAGTTTCCAAAATAAACACAAGCACAGCTCACCTGGGGCTCCCAGCTAGAGGCACGGCTGGTGGAGATCCTGGGGGACAGGGAATGAGCTGTTTTCTGTTGTCCTGACCGACAGGCCAGCTCCCCTGTGCCCACATGGAGTGGAAGGGGCACGTGCTTCCTCCTCCTTCCTGGGCTTCGAGTCTTTCTGGATTTCCTTCTTGATGACCCAGACAGGAATCCTCTCCTTTGCTGAATAAAAGAGACTTTTGGAGGTGCCTGAATGTGGATTTGGGGGAGGCAGAAACGTCAGTAACACACTTCAGCCAGTTCGTGAGATGACCTGGCGCTCTCAGGGCATCCGCATCTGCCAGGCCTCGGGGGAGCCAAGGAAGAAGGATGGAACCTGGAAACTCCACTTGCGGGGCAGAGGGAATGTCCATATTGTGATTTGAGGGTAATTTTGTATCAGCCAGATCAGCAGGACTGAGTGTGATATGGGAGGGCAGAAAAGGAGGGAGCAGGGGAGCTGGCTTGTCGTGGGTTGAAATGTACCCCCAAATCCACATGCAGTCCTGATCCTGAGTCTCTGAGAATGTGGCCTTATTTCGAAATCGGGTCCTTGCACATGTTACTGGGTAAGATGAGGTCACGCTGGAGCAGGGTGGCCCCAATGCAATATGACTGCTGTTCTTTAAAAAGGGGCAATTTGGGCCGGGCGCGGTGGCTCACGCCGGTAATCTCAGCACTTTGGGATGCTGAGGCGGGTGGATCACAAAGTCAGGAGATCAAGACCATCCTGGCTAACACAGCGAAACCCCGTCCCTGCTAAAAATACAAAAAATTAACTGGGTGTGGTGGCACGTGCCTGTAGTCCCAGCTACCTGGGAGGCTGAGGCAAGAGAATCACTTGAAGCTGGGAGGCCGGAGGTTGCAGTGAGCCGAGATCGTGCCACTGTACTCTAGTCTGGGCGACGGAACGAGTCTCTGTCTCGAAAAAAAAAAAAAAAAAAACTGGGGGGCACATTGGATTCAGAGACAGACATACACACAAGGAGAACCTCAGGTGAAGATGCAGAGAGAGACCAGGGTGGGGCGTCCACAAGGCCAGGAGAACCCCAGACGGCCAGCAGACACCAGACGGAGAGAGCCCTGGAGCAGATGCCCCTCCAGGCAGGAACGGAACTCATTTATGTTGAATGAATGAACTGATAGGAGCTATGGAAAGAGCGCGCAGCAGACTCCCCCAGATGGAGTCCCTGCTTGACCCCTGACCCCTACTGCATGTCAGCTCGAGGGAAAAGCCCTTCCAGACCCAAGTCCAAAGTAGCATTATCTTCTCTTTGTGTTCCCTTCACTTCCTTTCAGCGGAACTCTCCCTGCTGACACCTTGATATTGGAGTTCTGGTTTCCAGAACTGTGAGAAAATACATTTCACTGAGCTGCCCAGTTTGTGGTACTTTGCATGGCAGCCCCCGCAAATTAAAACCGAGGTGCTTCCAAAAGAAGGGCCCCAGAGAGGCTTGGAGGCTCTGACCGGGGCTGCTGCGGGAATCCCTAATCCTCCTGCACACTCCAGCTTTGACAACACTTTCTCCTGCCACAAAAATTTTGCTAGAGCCTCTATCATGTGCCAGGACCTATTTTAGACTCTGGGGATTTGACAGAGAACAAAACACAGCCCCTCTCTCAGAGCTTATAGCTGAGTAAGTAAAGATGGGAAACAATAAGTAAGTGACAGGGCTGGTGGTGAAACGCGCTGTGTGGAAGCTAAAGCAAGGGAAGTGGACAGAGACAGAGGCCGATGCTATTTTGGTCTTGGTCCTGGAAGGCTTTTCCCCTAAGGTAACATTCAGTGGAAGCCAGGTGTCGAACCTGGACTCTAACTGGGAGAAGAGTCTTGTATGTGTGTGTTCTTTCATTAGCTCACTCATCAGTTCTTACATACAACAAAAGTTTGTTTTATTTCTCCTGTCTCAGGGCAGGCAAGCCCCACAATTGGGGCTTAGCCTGGGAAGGATCTTGGCTTTGCTCAGGAAAGAATTCAGGAGGCAGTCGGTGGTAGAAGGAAGCAACTTTATTGAAGCTGCAGTGTTTCAGTTCCATGACTACTTTTGCAGAGCGTGGCTACCCCACAGGCAACATGCTGAGAGCGGCTGAGGGCAGTTCTGCAGTCATGTTTATACTCATTTTTAACTATATGCAAATCTGGATAGACAGTTGAATGGATGAATGGATGAGTAGATGAGTGGATGGATGGACAGATGGTGGATGCATGATGGATGAATGGGCTATTCATCAATTTCTAGAAAAGGGGCAGTAATTTCCAGGTCACTGCCATGGAAAGGGGTGGTAACTTCCAGGTGTTGCCATGGCATGTGTTATGGAAAGGTGCTTTTGGTGCCTCTTCCCTGTTTCAGCTAGCCTTCAATATGGTCCAGAATTGAGTCCTGCCTCCTAACTCATTACTAAATGTTGGAGGCACTTTCTTAGGCCCTGAAGATACATTGGCAAACACAGCAGACAAGCCTCAGATGGAGGGAGGCAGATGGACAGTGAACAAATACATAACCAAATATCTAGAATCTGTGCCAGGTGGTGATGAGCCCCATGGAGAGGAATGCCACAGGGGATGGGGAGGGAGCCAGGAGGAAGTGTCTCCACTGAGTGGTCAGTGTGGCTGAATGGAGAGGATACCACTGGATAACTCAGCCCCATTCCATCATCCATCTATCCATCATCCATCCATCCATCATCCATTCAACACCTATCCATCCATCCATCCATCACCATCCACTAATCCACCCATCTATTCATCTATCCATCCATGATCCATTCATCCATCTATCATCCATCCATCATCCATTCATCCATCATCCATCCATCCACTCATCCACCCATCTATTCATCTATCCATCATTCATTCATCCATTCATCATCCATCTTTCATCCATCCCTCATCTATCCATCCATCATCTATCCATCTATTTATCTACCCATACATCGTCCATTCATTCATCTATCTTTCATCCATCATCCATTCATCCATCTATCCATCCATCGCCCATCATCCATTCATCCATCCCTCATCTATCCATCCATCATCTGTCCATTCATTCATCAAAGATCATTCATCCATCCATGCATCTATTCATCTATTCATCCATCATCCATCTATCCATCCATCCATCCATCATCCATTCACTCATACATCCATCCATTCATCTGTCTGTCCATCCATATATTTATGGATGTCCATCCATCCACTTATCCTTTCATCCATCCATCTTCCATCCATACATCCATACATCCTGTGAACAAATGTTTTTCTGTTCTGAGTAGATGTTATCATGAGTGTTAGGGATATATTAGTGAACATGACAGAGCTGGCCCTGCTCTCATGGAGCTAGATTCCATTGGTGGAGGCAGATAATAGAGATGAAATAATTACAAGTGAGAAGAGAGTGTTTTGGGACCATGGGGTGCCTAGCAGGGCACAGTTGCTTCTCTGGGTACCTTGGTCACTGGCCCAGAACCCATTGGTCACTTGTCTATTTTCATCCTTTAGACTGGGGAATCCTAGAAGCCAGAGGCCATGTTCTCTTCATCTCAAGACCCCCTTCACCAGCGTCAGTCTTTGTGATCCCCAGCCAGGACCCAGTGTGTAAGTAATGTGCATTACTGAGCCAGCTCTAGCTGAGCCTGGATGGTGGGTAAGATGAGGATCCACAGAGAAACCAGGGCAGAGAAGGGCATTCTGAGCAGGGGCACCAGCCCGAGCAAAGATGGGAGAAGAGACAATGCACACCTGTGTGCAGAGAGGGAGCTTCAGGGGAGAGCAGCCCAGGCTGGGGCATCATGAGGAAGCAACCGCAGTGTGGGATGGGGCCCAGAAGGCCTGGACTGCTGCCTGAAGAGGCTGGTGACAAGATGAAGCCCAGTGGGCACTGAGTTGGTGGAGACGTCCCCAGGCAGGACAGAGCATGTGGTGCCGTGTGGTGCTGTGTGGGAGTGAGGGGAGGGCATGGCCGAGTGCAGGTGGAGAGGCACCCAGGATGTCTGCAGGGAGAGAACTGCCTGTCCCTCGCAGCACTCAAGTGCCTCCATGTCCCCCATCAAAGAGCAATAAACTGCTCCATTCTCGGAGATGCCACCAGGGAGACGGGGACATGCAGGATAATAGATGGGAAGGTACTTTAACTGCCTGGAGACCCCAGCCTCATGGCTGACACCGGCTTCTGAGAAGTGCTGTATGCTGTGCTCATCTGTTCCAAGACAAGTAGATCTTGGGGAGGAGACAGATCTCCCCACATGCCCCCTTCCTTTCCCCTGTGGTGCTGGGTGAACAGCGCCCGTGGGAGCGGGTTGGGGGAGTGCATGGCTGTGTGCAGCTCACATGTTTACATTTGGTTCTGCTCCAAAGCAGCAACGGCAGCTCATGTCTTGTACCATCTCTCCACCCCTAACAACTCAAAACTCCAGCTGGAATTGCCAGGAGGCTTCTAAAGCTTTCTGAGACAAAAGGATAATTTACTGAAAAGCCCAGAAGCATGGAGGGGACTGGGTGGGAATGGCATGTGTGTGATGCCTCCCTCCTTCCCCTGCCTGGTTCCAGGCTCTATCTGCCCACTGGCTGGTCCCTGCTCAAGTCTAGTGTGAGCTCTGTCTGACCATGTGACAGGGACGCTGACCTAATATGACAGGGTGTGGGAAGGCTGGGGCAGACAACTGTTCACCTCTTCCTCTTCTTCCTCAGTTACAAAATCCAGGGGTTGTGGCTGGCCTCTTGACCATCCAGTATAAAGACTATATTTCCCAGCCTCCCTTGCAGCTGTAGGTAGTCATGTGACTCAGTATTGACAAATAGGATATGCAGAAGTGTCACACGACAGCCTCTGGATACCATCCCTAAAAGGCAATTTGTGAGTACACTGTGACTCTCTTCTTCTTTGCCCCATCCTTCCTGGAACAGAGATGTGGTGGCTTGAGCTTCAGCTGCCATCCTGGGCCATGAAGACAAAAGCCACATATGGAGGTCGCAGAGCAGATACTGGAAGGCTCTTTGTCCTGGTAGCTGAACTGCCAAACCACCCCTGGGCTGCCCACAGGAAGTCTACTCTTCACAGAGAGAGTGTCTCTGTGGATGTGACCTTGCTTCTGAGTTGGGCAACCTGGAGTGGGGAAAGCTCTCCCAGCAGGGGGAACAGCCTGAGCCAAGGCCTGGTGTTCAGAGCAAGGCATTCAGGCTGAGAATCGTTGGAGTCTGGGAAGGACAGTGTGGAGGGAATGAACCTGGGTATCCTTGCGGCAAGGGAGGTGGGTGGTCTGTGTACCCAACTGCTTTGGGGTCCTGTCTGCCTCTTCCATGCAAACCCATCCTCAGGAAAGGGTTCCATACAGGGCCTCTGCCTGCAATGTCAATATAAGTCCTGGGGTGACTCTCCCACCCCAAAACTGAATAAGAGGTTCTGTCCCCCAAGGAGGGGCTTCAGACTTCACCAAGGAGAAGTATTTGAGGCAAGCATGTCTTCCTGCCTGAACCCCATCACTGGCTTGAGACCAGGTAAAATTCTGGGCTCCAGATCCAGCCCAGCCTCTCAAGGACTTACATTAACAGTCAGCTCTACCCTACACCCCTCCACAGTGAAGATCAGACCCCACAATTTCTTCCTGGTAAGTCGGTTGTGGAGGGAGCAGTTTCCAGGCACAGAGGGGCTCTCAGGGTACCAAGTCATCATGGCATTGCCATGGGCCCCTCCACTCATGGCTGGTAACCCAAGCGTCTGCTCTCAAAAGGGGCTGAGAGAACCTGCAGGAGCAGGGCCAAGAGGTGGGGTCTGGGTGGACCCACTCACTTCTCAGAGCCTCGGGGTCCTGGGCTGGTAGGAGGGAGTAGGGGGGTGAGACCTGGAGGGCAGAGGACTTGATGCAGCACAGGAGCTGGGGAAGCTGGCTCAGTCTCCCTGTCTCATCCTGTTTATTTCTCATCTGAACAGGACTCATGTTCCCCTGGACTTGAGCTCTTTGGGGGCCAGGATGGGTTTGGTCTGTCCTTAGGCCCACCCATTGTAGTCATTCTTCCCAGAATGGGGGTCAGCAGGTCTTTGTTAAGCAATTAGTTCAAAGTCAAACGTTGGTTCCTTTGTTCCAATCAGGGCTCTAACCATCCCTGCCTGCCTCATCTGAGCTCACATTCTCCATTCCTGTGTGGTCACTTTCACCCTCCAACTTAATTAACAGGCAGCAGCTGCGGCTGCTCCCAGGGTGTCTTCGTGACCAGACTGTAAGCTCTGAAGCACAGGGACCATGTTTGTCTTGCTTGCTGTTTGAGTGCAGCCAAATCCCCTGGCTCAGAGAGGTTCCCCAGACGTTGGGTGAGGGAAGGAGGCAGGGGTGGTGTTGTGGGGGTGGGGGTGCTAAGAGTCCCTTCAGAGAAGGAGGGCTTGACTCACACTCCAGGGACAGCTGAGTTCTCCAGATTCTGCCTCTTCTTCCCTCGTGTGGACCAGGCTCCTCCCTCCTCTGGCCCTCAGTGAGGTCACCCTATCTATACCACGAGGGGTGCCTGGGCTCCCCAAGACCTCTTCATACAGCTCCGCCAGCCAGGCTCTGGCTGCTGACAGCCCAGCACGTGGGGTCACCTCCCCAGTGGTGCACGTTTCTCTGAGCTGAGTGGAGCGGAGCATCACAGAGGATTTTTCCACTGCCTCCTCCTGCTGCAGCCTCTGCCTCCGACAGTAACTTAATTAGCTCGCTGTTTTCCAAACAGGCAAAGCGTGACTCAGCACTTTCGTGGGAGGTCTAAATTTGTCACAACCCCCCCCCCCAGGTGTCTTTTAGCCAAATCCTTCGGGAAATTAGCTCATGGGGGGGGTTAGAAAAGGGATTTTGGGGTGGTTTCTGGCAGCTCTAGGGCCCCCCACGGGGCCAGGGTGGGTCCCTGTCCACAGATCTTGCTCCTGTGGGCTCCCTCCAGAGCAGGGTCACAGATGGCCTCAGGTCCCTCCCCCTTGTTCCTTCCTCTCTCCCTGCTCCCAGTGGGAGCCTCCATCCTTGTGGCTAGAAGTTAAAAACCAAGGTCACCAGCACGCTGTGGATCCACCCCAGGCTCAAGCCTAAAACGTGTGGGCTCTCCAGGGTGTCCAGGGCACTGCCTCTCCGATCCCTGCTGGGCTTCACCAAAGAGCAGCTGGAGCCCACAGGGTTGCCTCTTGTCCTCTGTGGATGGCAGGGTTCTCTGACTAACTTACCGGGAGGCAGGGGTCAGAGGCCACGGGCTCCCTCCCCTCATTTCCTCCCTCTCTTTAAGGTCGGCAGCATCTTCTCTCCTCCAACCACCTGGCCGGTCCTCCTGTCTTCCCTCTGACTCTGAGCCTCCTAACTCCCTTTTATAAGGACCCTTGAGCTTCCATAGGGCCTGTGCAGATGATCCAGAATAATCTCCCCTTTCCATGGAATCCTTAACTTTGGCTCAACTGCAAAGCCTCTTTAGATAGGAACATTCACAGGTTCTGGGGAAGAGGATGTGGCATCTTTCTGTCTGCCACAGTCACAGGTGCTTCTGTCAGTGCTGACCCAGCTGGATCCCATCATCCTAGCCTCAGCTCAGCCTGCGAACAGCACGGGGGTGGGGGAGGTTCTTGAATAAAGCCCACCTGGCCTCGGCTCCAAGGAGGGGCCGATGTTTGAAGGTGCCGCTACCTGATAAGAGGGAGCGAGTCTCCCCGTCATCACTGACTGCAGAACAGAAATATGGGTGTGGAATGGATTATGTGTTAACATGCATGGTCACTCCCTGCTTCTCCTGCCATCAATAAGCGCTAAATCATATGTCCAGATGCTCAGAAACAGCCGACAGGTTTCCGTGTTAGCATTGCCAAAGCCGTGGTGGAGGCCTTCCCAAAGGCGAGAGCAGCCGAGCTCTGCAGCCTGTATCAGAGGTGTGGCTAGCCGGCCTGCCTCCCTGACACCACTGCCCTGCTCTCTGCTTGGGACCCTCTGTCAGGGCCCCGGTCCTGGTCTGAGCCGCACCCCTGTCTCCACCTCTTCCTGGTCTGATGAATTGTGTTTGCTATTTTTCGGCAGAAACAGAGGTGGGAGTCTGTGTGGCTTGGGCCTGGCCTGGCTGCTGCTGAGAGCACCCAACCACCAAGTGAACGGCTGGGCGCCAGCCGCAGGCCTCCCAGCTTCTCAGTCAGACTTGGCCCAGAGGGGAGACCCCAGTTCTGGCTCTGGCTCAGCCTTCCCGGGTTTGAATTCAGCGAGTCACCGGATTTTGGTTTTCCAGAGTGGAGACTACAGTGATGACGCAAACAGCCTGCTTCACGGCTGCTCCCCATCAGTCCAGATCTGTCATCAGCCTGGACCTGTCTTCCGAAAAACACTAGTGTGGCCTCTCCCCACCTAGAATCCTCCCTGGCTGTCCCTGTCCTCCCTGTGTCCTGGATGAGGGACCTGAAGCCCCTCAGTGTGCCCCCGCAGTGGGTGAGCTGTGGCAGCCAGCTTGCAGGCTTGAAGGCGATGGGGCCCACAGCGTGTGGCCCCCAGGGATGCCATCACCCCAGACAGGGCCCACAACACGTTGGTTGTGTCCTTAAGAAAGTCACTCGTGTCTGCCCGTTTATCCGCTTTATGGGTGTTGGGTTAGAAACAGTCACCCAGCCAGCCCTGTCCTTTTATAAAGGAATTAAGAGAGGGCATCTGACAGGCTCCTTGGTATCTGCAACACAGTGTGCAGGGGTGGGGGCAGAACGAGCTCACAGCAGGCTCTGCCCTGGGCCAGGTGCTGGGCGGGCTGTGCATCGAATCTTCCCAGCTCAGAAACTCCAGTGAGCCTCTCCACATGCGTGGCAAAGACTTGAGCTCAGAGTGGGTAAGTCACCTGCCCAAGGTCACCCAGCACTGCATGCTGGCCTCTCTGCAAAGTCAGCCTTTCCCAGATGTGGCCCGAGAGGTATGCAGAGATGCATTTTTTAAATTTTAATAATGTCAGAAACAGGTCCCCTTCTCTTCTTATTTCCTGCTTCCCCAGTATCCCAAAACCACACCTCCCAGCCTCCCTTGCACTAGGCTGTGGCCACATGACCGACTCTAGCCAAGGAAGTGTGGGTGGAGCCTTCCTCTTCTGCAGAGACCCTGGAGGCTCCCAGATGATGCCTGGATCCCTGTGGCACCCTGTGGAAGAGAGAGGAGAGGATGAGACCTGGAGGAATTAATCTACTACCATTTACTGTGAAGTATCAGAAAAAATACAGCCTGCCCATCACACCATGGGTTAGAGATACTGTTGCTAAATGCGGCTACAAAATAGGGTAGGGGGATTCTCTTTCTAAAACTAAGTAAATAGCATGGGTGGTCCCTGGAAATGGCGCATCTGGAAGGTGGCTGTGAGAATGTTTGGGAACGCCAGCACTGGGCTCTACTGCTTCCCCAGCAGAAAGAAGGTGCTTCCCAAGCCCTGAGGCTCAGGGCCAGCATGGGGTTGGCATCTTTGCCCTTTCCCTAGCAAGTGCCTCTTAGTAAACCCAACCTCCCCTCTCAGGCCCTCTGTCCCCGTGTCCTCTGGCAGCCTCAGGGACATTTGGGCTGACTTCTCTCCCAATTTAGAAGTCAACCATTTTATATCCAGAAAGGGAGAACAAGGCTTCTCAGAAACTCATCTCCCTGATTTTGCAGTCAGCGAATTCCATGAAGCTCACTGTGGCCAGTGCTTTATGTGGCCCTTTCAGATGCACAATCTGTTTTCCGACTGGCTCAAGAAAGAGACAGGAAAACGCATGCTTTTCCTCACGTAGGAAATCGACAAGCCCAGTGCCTCCAATCAATAAAATCATATTCTGCTGACTTTGAGAAGGCGCTGAAATGCCATCCTTGGGGTGAGCTCTGCTCTGCCGGAGCTGGGCGGGGTGGTCCGGAGCCAGAGAGATTTCTTGGTCATGCTGATGTGCTGAAAAACGATCCGGAGCTGCACGCAAACGGATGGTCTGGAGCAGGGCGGTGCCTCTGAGCAGTGCTGGAGAAATTACCCTGGCTTGGCTGGTGCCTGCTGCCCAGGGGCGTGCTGCGGCCTGGCAGATTGCCCGTTAATGAAACTCAGTGGGCAGAGGCTGCTGAGGGACAAGGATTCCCACTCCCTGGAGGAGGGGATGGAAGTGGCTTTCTCCCTCTGCTTCCCTACCACCAGTAATGGGGGGCTCACCATGCTTAGAAGTCTCTTCCCTGCACGGAGTTCAGGCCTCCTTCCTGCACTTACCACCATAGTGGCCCCAAGTCTTAAGGCTGAAGGTTCATCCTGTCTCCTTTAGAAGCAAAGGCTGCAAGCGATACCAAACAGAGGTGGCCAGCACGGGCCATCCCGGGGATACCTGTCTTGGCAGAAGGTCATTCTCAGTTGCAGACTCCCTGCACCCCTGGCATGCTGATACTGGGTAGGAGGCCTGGCACCTGCTAGGTTCCGAGTCTGTGCCGGATGGGTGAGGGAGGGATGGACAGAGGCAGACTGAGTTGAACACACAGCTCTGATGTAGACTCTGAGTCTCCTGTACTAAGTCCAGCCCTTGAGGGGCAACGCAGGCAGAGTGGCGAGGAGGGAGGGAGTTGGCTTGGCATCAGCACGGCTTCCTGCAGGCTCTGCATGGAGCCCACATGGGCAAGAGGCGTGGCTCTGACCCTTGCTTCCCTGAGGTCTCCATGAGACCCCTGCCCCATGCACACTGCTCCCACCGGAACCCACTCACCCTCCCCGTACCTTGCTGTGAGGCCCTTCCGTGCGAATCTGCACTCACAAACACCCCACTTCCGAGGGCCCTCCGGCACCTGGCTGTGTGGAGAGGTGAGGCCTTGCTCCTGCACTCTCCCCAGGGAAGGCTGTTTTCCACCCCCAAGGGTGGTTCCTCCCTTTTCCATATGGTCGAGCCCTCTCTCCTGACCCCCTGCAAAGCCCCAGCTCCTCTGCTCACCTCCTCCAAGCCTTCTGTCCTGGTCCTGTGGGTCAGCTCCCTCCCGTGTAGCCTCATCCAGTCCTGATCCCAGTGTGACCTCTCAGCTCCTTGGCCCTACCTACCGGTTTGTCCCCCACCCGAGCCACCCTCCTGGTGGGCCATGCCCTTGACCCTGTCAGCCCTGGCAGCAGCTCCTCCTCCCGAATCCTGGTTCCAAGCCCCCTTCTCTCCAGCTCGCCTGATGGAGTGCTCCAGTCCCTGGGTGCATGCAGACCTCGCTTCCTGACTGCAGCCACATTCTCATTCTTAACTCCTGCCTGCCCGTTGCCCTTACCCACCTCTGCCTCACCCCACTGGATTTCCATGGCCCCCGAGATGGTGCCCCTCACTTCCACTCGCCCAGCACCCTCTCCCTGACCCCCTCACTCCCTTCCTCTGCTGACTGGCAGGAACTGCCCACCCTGCGCAGCCCTAGGGGGCTGGTTTCCCACCCTTCAAACCAATGGGCTTACACCTGCTCCCTACATGCCCGGCCCCTCCCCTTCACCTGACCCTGACCTCCACGCATGCTTCACTGTGAAGTCAGAGCAGATGGAAGGGCACGCCCCTCAGGCCCTGAACGCCCATTATCACCTCTGCTCTGTCCTGCTAGTCTCGCTTGGGCGACGTCTTGTGGAAACTGACTCTTCTTGGACTCACTCCCTGGTGACGTCCAGAGGATGCTTCTCCTGCAGCTGCCTCCTCTCTCCAGCACCATCAACCTCTCCCTGCCACTGCTTTCCTGTCACTCATCACCCCTGACATTGTCATCCACTGACCTACCCGTTCCACTCCCCTTCCTGCACGTGAGGCCCAGGCCTTGCTGTCTTGGTCACCACCATGTTCCCAGGTCCAAAACGGCATCAGCAACAAAGGGTGACACGTGGTTATTTGGTTAACAGAGCTGAAGAGTGGATGAGTGGATACCTATGGCCGTGATCCACCAGCCGTCAGCCCATCCCGGCAGCCACAGAACCATGAGGCCCTCTGGCCATTTACAAGGGCAGGAGCTCCTTCTTCCCTGTGCTGGGCAGACAGCTCCTGCCCAGGACCTTCCACACGGCAGGAGTCCCATGAACAGGACCCAGAGTGGCGGAAGGGAAGGGCCTTAGACCTTTGAACAGTGACCCAGCCACTCAGAAGGGGAAGCCATGTGGAGACAACCATGGGCCTCGGCAGTCCAGTCCCAGGCAGGCCACTCCGACCTACACTCCAACTCCTCTCATGCTGTCCCGTCTCTCACCTCTCACGCTTGTGTGATGACAAGAAGCCAGGAAAGATTCTCCCCATCATGATGGTGCATCCCGTTCTCTGAGACGCCTTGATGTCCAGTGCTGCCCGGCCCCAGGCCCGGTGCCCACACCCCGCCTTGCCTGCAGGGGAAAATTCTAGACTCCCAAAGTCTTTGCCTGGTTTGCCTGTTATCTGCACAATTGCTCTGCCCCCACTTTTTCCGCAGGAAGTGTCCTGTCTAGGGGTGAACATGAACCTTCACAGCTAAAGCTAAACGTGCCATGTCTTTGGAGATGGCCCCAAACCAGCAGCACCATATTTGGGATAATTTTCCAATAAAGGGATGTGCACAGTCCCAACCAGGCATGTGATGCGCCTCGCAGCAGGGCCTGAGCAGGGTGGTGGAGAGCCCTGGCTGGGGCATTCCCATGGCTTGGGGTCTGGAGCATGGGCTGTGGCTAGTGTCGGGGCACGTAAGAGGTGCTCCTGTGAGATCATTAAGAGATGCAACTTCCTGACCTCCACAGGGAGCTACTGTACACTCGTGCTGAGTCGGCCAGACGTGTGGCTGGGACAGCACCATGAGCGAGTCCCAAGGACCTTTGCTCCCTGGAGTCAGTGATGAAGCGGGGTTGCCAGAGGTAAACGTCAGCAGGCCAGTATTCAGAAACCCTGCAGAAGAGCACGGAATTCTCCAGAAACCTGTGTGGAGAAAAACGATTGATGAGTATTGTTCTTGAAACAACTGGTTGCATTTAATCAAATAATGTTTTCCTTAACTCACCGCTAATTTGTTTTCAAGATCAACCTTACAAGTGGTTTCGAGCTGGGATCTCTTTACTGGCTGTTTCTAGACGGGTTGCCTCAGTCCTTCCTTTCACTTTGACTGCTCTGAATAATTCACATGCACCAAATTGCTTCTTCTCCAACTGCCTACAACATGGGAGGGAGAGTCTGCAGGGCCAGGCTGGGGGTCAGCGAGCAGAAAGGAGGTGCTGGCTTCCTCCTTCTTGTCCCTGATGAGAGGCTGTGGACGATTTCAAAAGACAAGAGGGTTTGAGGGCCAGCCTCCATGTCCCCCAAAGGTTTCCCATGTCAGGAATTCGGGGCTTCCCGGGTGCTTCTCCTCCTTTCATATCATGGCCCAAGTCTCAGTTCCGAGAAGCAGAAAGGAGAATCCATTCCGTGCCTCAGAGAATCGCAGCCGAATGTCCAGGGCACACGGAGCAGCCCTCATTCCAAAAACAGAGCATCCAGGTGAGGACAAGAGCCAGAACCAGGCCAGGCCGCCCTGCCTCAAGGGAGGGCGAGCGAGCCACCTCTTCACAACCTCACCAGCTCAGCTTGCTTTGAACCTCCAAGGAGCTCTGGAAACGGTTGTTGAATTGGAACGATGACCGGAAGGTGCCAGAAGCTGGGCACTGGCTGTCTCCAGACCTGAGTTTGCTTCTGAAGGTCCATCCCTGCCTTGCATGCCTTCACAATGCTTCATGGTGGGAGGTGTTCACCGTCCTTCGTGTATTCAACACACACAGACTGAGAACCTTAACGTGTGCAGGCACGGGGCGGTCCCCGGGACCAGCAGAGGCCGGCAGGACCATAGGGACTCCCATCTAGCCTGGAGTCTTCTGCAGGGCGCAACAGACACTCAGGAGTGGGCTCCTGTGAGGCAGGAAACCTAAGACTGAGTCATGCTGACTTCCTAGAACTCAATCAAAAGGAAAACCCCACACCTCCATGCCCAAGTAACAAAACCATCAGAGGCCACTCCCTTTGCAACTCCCAACTTTGCACTGCCTGGCAGAGGAAAAATGGAAAGTACCTCTGATTGATCCCCTCCCACAACCAATCAGACTGGCCGCCAGCCAAGTCTTCATTTGCATAAGGGTGTAACCTGGTAACTTCCCTTCAGCTTCTGATTGGTTGCCTCCTGTAACCAATCAGACAGGCCACTACTTCATTTACATAGGGTGTAACCAAGTAACCAATGGGAAACCTCTAGATGATATTCACACCCAGAAAACTCTGTAACCTGTCCCCTTTGAGCCACTTGCTGCAGCCCACTTGCACTCTGTGGAGTGTACTTTTATTTCAATACGTCTGTGCTTTCCCTGCTTCATTGTTTGTTGCTTTGTTTGTGTATTTTGTCCAATTCTTTGTTCAAAACACCAAGAACCTGGACAACTCGTAGTCAAGACTCTACACAGGTAACACCTGTAGATAGTGCTTGGGAGGGACCTGAGCTCACCTACAGATGGAGCAGCTGCCAGCCCATCAGTGTCCCAGAGCAGGCCCAGTCAGGGACAGCAAGTGCAGCCCATCGGACAGTGGCAGCTCCCTCCCCGACGTGTGGCCTTGAGACCTCACAATGGAGCCAGCACCTGAGCTGCCTGGCTGGGATGTGGACAGAGCCCTGACAGGGGCATAGCAAGGTAGTTAGGCACAACCTGCCTGGCCCTCTGAGGCCCAGTGGAAGTCACCTGACTACTCCCAGCCTTAGTTTTCCAATATGAGAAATGGCGCTTGCTGTAGTGATGAGAGGAGGTAATGAACACAAGGGCTCAGCCCGCAGTCCAGCACCCCATGCTCAGCAAACGCGGGTAATGAAGAGCTGCGAGTGGTCAGCAGCCCTCAGGCCCACACCTCACTGCCCCTGCATTCCCGCCACCATCCCCACAGAACCTTGGTGCCCACCAGTCAAGGCCCCTGTCCTCCATGCCCACTGCCCCAGCCCAAGCATCCCACGTCACCTCCCACCATCCCCACCCCCCTGTCCCAGCCCAGGGACTTTGTGTTACACCCTGCTGTCCCCATCCCACTGCCCCAGCCCTGGTACCGTATTGTCCCCGCCTCACTGTCCCAGCCCCGGGGTCCTGTGTCACCCCCAGCCATTTTGATTTTTCAGGGTTGGCTCAGGGCCTGCTCTCAATGGTCCCCAGAGGTGGGGTCCTATGTGAATCCCATTTTACAAGTTTGAAACCTAAGGCCCGTTGAGGGACAGACAGCAGCCAGTGCTGGAGCAGGGACTCTGACGGGATCCCCAGTATCCCCAGCCCTCACCCCACCTCAGTGTCCACAGAAACTCTTCGTGTTAAACTTGTGTGTTTCCTTGTGCTTCCTTTGAGACAAATGGCTCCCCACAAAGCCTGTGCTAGTGAGGGGAGCAAGAGAAGGTGAAGGGGTCTAAGAATCTCACAGTTTTATCCAGAAAATCACCTTTTAGATTAATCTCAGCCTGTATATAAAGAATTGGTAAGGGCCCAAAGAGGCCGCCTCCATTTGTCTGTGATTTTATTGCACTTGAATGGGCTAAATTAGCTGCTGGTTTCGTAGCCAAGAACTGGAGACTCGGGAACACCTTCTGGAATTGTCTGTCCCTGTCTCTATCTTCTGTGCTAGACTCAGAGCCCCTTGAGGCTGGGGTGTCTGGTTTGAGCCTTCGGCATGGAGCTGTGCGATCATTAAGCTTCTGCAGAGCTGGGCTTCAGGGTAACCCCGCAGGGCCACGCTCCCCTGGCCTGCCTGGGACCAGTGCAGACTGACAGCCTCCTGGTGGGAGGGACCCCAGGGAAGCTCATCTGGCTGTCAGTCTTCTCCAAACCTCAGCCCAGCTCCAGAATTCACAGGCCAGGAGCTGACGGGCCGCAGTAAAAGTTTAATTGAATCTCTCCTTTCCCAGCTCTTCTGGAGCTAATGTCAGCTTCTTGGAATGACCTGATGCAGCCACTGTTTTTCTTCTTTATTATGGCCTGCCACAGCCAATTTAACAGGGACAAAAAGAGCCATCCTAAGCGAGACAAACAGCCTAGGGGTTGATGGGAGAGCCCATCCCGCTAATTACAGAAATGAGGAGGCTGGAAGCCGGGGAGTCGCGATGCTGGTGGAAGGACAGCTGACCACCTTTCAGGCTCTGCTGCACTGGGGACAGTGGAAGGGTCAGTGCAGGAGGCACTAGTCAGAGAAGGCACTTTTCATGGAATCTGGATGAGCCACTGATGTCCTTGAAACAAGAAACTGTTTGGGGGTGGAGTGATGACCGTGAGGCTGGGGTCCTCCAGGAATAACAACTCAATAAGCAAAACTGAAACAACGAGAAACACGCAGCAACAACATCATTCTTGGCGACCTTATTTTCCAGCCCGTAGTGGGAAGGAAAAGATCAATAAGGAAATTGCTGTTTCTTTTCACAGAGTCAGCTGCTGGAACCTCCGGTGTTGCTACAGCCCAACCTCCTGGGTCTCACTCGGGAAGGAAGAAAGTGACTTCTGGAGGAGTGGGCCCCTGTCCCCCAGCAAGTCTGAAAACTTTGTCCCATTCGAAGGCAGTTGCTTGATATCACACCAATTTCTCCAAACATGGCTCTTGGGCAACAGCTGGAGGCTGGGTGTCAGGGGACTTGGCTTCCATCTCAGGCCCATCTCTCCCTTACCATGCTAACTTGGGCAGGTGTTAACTAGTCTCTCCGGGCCGCGATGTCTCTACTTGCCGAGTGGGGATGACAATGCCTTAGAGGCAGAGCAAAGGGCTGTAGGAGTCCCCGGAGGGTGCAACTGCATGAGCACAGGAGAGGGAGGTTTGCACCTGGCCAGAGGGTGCTTTGCCTCGAGGCCAGGAAGAGTCCGACTTTGAAGCCTTTTCCAGGTAAAGGGAGCAAAGAGACCCCTGAAGTCATCTGATGTGATGCCCGGTGCACCCGCCAGCCTGGGGGAGCCATCGCAAGAGCCGTGGCTGCCACTTCCATGAATGGGGAGCGGCGTCTGCAGGCACCGGACTCATGCTTCCCTAGCACAGCTCCCTCACTGTGACAAGAGCACTGGTATCGTCGGGTGTTGGGCGGGGAAACTGCGGCCTAGAGCAGGCGTGCATGGTGGAGGCAGGGTTCGAGCCCAGGTCTGAGTGACTTCATACCCCAGCTTTGCTCCTCCTGCCAGGCTGGGGGACTGGAGCAGTGGGACATGGGAGCAGAAGTCTGCCGGGAAGCAGGCAGGGCGGGCTTACCACTCCCGTTTTCCAGGGAGGAGATTAAACCAGAAGAAGCAAAGCAAATCTGCAAGGTCCGCTTGTTAACCCGCAGCTGCTCGGCCTCTGGTGGGGTGCTCGGTATTAGCTGGCGTGCGTGCTGTGTGCATGCATGTGTGTGTGTATGCGTGCATGCACGTGGGTGTGCAGGTGTGTGTGTGTGGTGGGGCACAGGGATAGAGAGCGCACACAGGAAAGGCCCAGCTCCCCCATCAGCCATCCTCTCCTGAGAGGGCAGAGGCAGAAGTGGTGCCGCCTGCTGGCTCGGCCTTCCCTGGCCAGAGCCTCACCTCCCTCCGCTGCCCTACTCCATGCTGGCAGCAGTGACTCACCAGCACAGAGCCTGGCAGGGCACGCCATTCTGGCACCTTCTGCTGCCTGCTGCGTGATGAATAAGTGGCCGGTGACTCAGCAGCTGGAGGACGCGCCGTGGGTGCCAGCAGGCCAGTTGAAGGCAGGAAAGAGCAGCGCCCAGGCTCGGCAGCCCCAGGTTTGCCCCCCGAGTTGCGGCTCATCAATGGGTCTGGGCTGCTGCGTAATCTCCCTGTGTCTATTTCTGTAAGACGGAGGTCACACAGCACCCCCTGGGGTGAGGGTTTCCCTGAAAGATCCTTCCGAAGACAAGACCTCCCCTTGTCTTAGAATCCTGGCAAAGTCTCTGGAGTTAGGCACTTGGTTTAGAACAACCAAGAACTGTATCTGAGAGACACAGCACCCCGAAGTCACCGCAGTCTTTACTGACCCAACAACACTGGTGAAGGCGAACGATGGTGCTCAGGTTTCCGGATGCTTCCTGGAGTAGGGCCTGACAATCTCAGGGGTCAGGCATCATGGTTTATAAGCTACTCAGAGATCACTTTATAAAACAATGCAGGGACAGGGTGCAGTGGCTCACACCTGTAATCCCAGCACTTTGGGAGGCTGAAGCAGATGGATCACTTGAGGTCAGGAGTTTAAGACCAGCCTGGCCAACATGGTGAAACCCCGTCTCTACTAAAAAAAAAAAACAAAAACGGAAACAAAAACAAAACACAAAATTGGCCAGGCATGGTGGTGCTTGCCTGTAGTCCCAGCTACTCAGGAGGCTGGGGCAGGAGAATTGCTTGAACCCAAGAGATGGAGGTTGCAGTAAACTAGGATCACACCACTGCACTCTAGTCTGGGTGAGAGAGCAATATCCTATCTCAAAAAATAACAATAAAAATAAAAAATAATGAAAAAATTAACAGTTAAAAAACCATATAGGAAGTTCTCAAGGTGGTTGCCTGTGAAAAAGCCCCTGCCCAGGTGAGTCAATGGGTCCTTTTGCCTTCTGGACATAGAGGCCAGCACAGACCCAGGGAGAGGAGGGCCCAGGGATGGACCTCCCCCAAGACAAAGGGTCCAGGGGAGAAAGTTGGGCCATTTAACAAATAGCATTGGGGCCAAGGAGCAGCCTTTGGAAGAAGATGAAACTGGCTCCACACTTCACACTATCAAAGCCAGGACATGGACAGCCCCAGGGAAAACAGGCAAGACTTTGTAAGAACCAAGAGGAGTAGAGATCACCTTGGGGAAGATGGCCCTAACTCCAACCCCGAAGCCATGAGCATGACAAAGATGGTGAATAACTCTGACTGCACTAAAAAATACACACACAGAGACACACACAACACACACACACAACACATAACCAACATCAGAAGACAAATGACAGACCAGAGAATATGTGCACGTCAGACCACAGAATCACAAAGGCTGACTTTCCACACATAGAAAGAACTCCTAAAATTTGAGAAAGTAAAGACCAGCAACTGAATAGAAAACAGTGGGCAGAAGATAGGAACTGAAAGTACACAGAAAACAGTGGGCAGAAGATAGGAACTGAAAGTTCACAGAAAACAGTCAGTCCTCCCCGCTGCCCTGAATGATGGCTCCCTCCCACCCCACACCCCTGAGGGTGGAAACAGAGACAAAATTACTCACTGGCCAGGCATTATAGGAGGCTGGACCAGGACCTGACCCAATTCCTCTGCCTCCGGGTCCCCCTTGAGCACCAGGAACTGTCTGCTGTCCCAAATCTCAGGCTCAGCTGATCTCCAAGCTTCAACTGTTGTTCTAGACCCTTCTCCATGTTGGGCTGTGCTCATCTTGTGGACTCTGGGTCGGAAGCCCAGTGGCCCAGGGAAATTGCTGGTGTCTCAGAGCCTGACTTTTTTCCATCTAGCACGGGGCCTGACGCCTCTTCAACGGGGCAGTGAGGTCCAAGGGTTGCCGGGGGGTGGCACCTGCTCCAAGCCGCCGCTTGCTCTTTCTTGCTCGCTCTTTTCTGTCTTTTCGGGACGCAGGAAGGGAGGGGCGGGAGGGATTTAGGTTATTGAGGTGGGATGGAGGTTTGCTTGCGGGACGGGGTCGGGGCTCGGGCGGGATTCGGGAGGAGGGAGTGAGGGAGGGAGGGGAAGTCGGGGAAGGACGGAAGGACCGCAGCCCTTCAGGACTTCCGGCAGGACTCCTTCATCTTCTTCTAACTCCTCACTCCCTCCCTCCTCCTTCTCCTTCCTTCTTTTCTCTTTTCTTTCTCTTCTTTCTTTCTTTCTTTCTTCTTTTCTTTCTTTCTTCTTTCTTCTTTCTTTCTTTCTTTTTCTTTCTTCTTTCTTTCTTTCTTTCTTTCTTTCTTCTTTCTTTTTCTTTCTTTTCTTTTCTTTCTTTTTCTTTTTTTTTTTTTTTTGGAGTCTTGCTGTCTTGCCCGGGCTGGAGTGTAGTGGTATAATCTCAGCTCACTGCAACCTTCACCTCCCGGGTTCAAGCAATTCTCCTGCCTCAGCCTCCCGAGTAACTGGGATTATAGGCACACGCCACCACGCCTGGCTAATTTTTGTATTTTTAGTAGAGACCAGGTTTCACCATGTTGGTCAGGCTGGTCTCGAACTCCTGACCTCGTGATCTGCCCACCTCAGCCTCTCAAAGTGCTGGGATTACAGGCATAAGTCATCGTGCCCGGCCCACTTGCTGCTTTCAAAGGGAATTAGGTGAAACGTTCCAATAAAAAACATTTTCACACTCCACAGTTTTACGGACTATGACTAGATGACCTGAGGGTTTCTGGGTTGAAGAGTCCCTCGGGCTGAGACAATGGGCCTGTTTGTACTCAGTACCTGCCCTGATGTCGCGTGGCTTGCTGACTGTTGGCTGTTCCAGAGTGTTCAGCTCTTGGAAATAACAGTGCCTTTCATTTTGGGATCCCTCCCAAGGACAAAGCCAGGCACCGGCTGTCCACCCAGCACTTCCCAAGCATCGTGGAGACGGAGCGCCCCACCCAGAACCACCTACCCAGAGCCAAGCCCTCCTACTCACTGGTTCAGAGAGCAGAGCCGCCCACACCTTATGTTCCCCCCACCAAGTGCTACCTGAGCACCTGCAGCTCTAACGGAGCCAGGGGAGGATTCAGTGGGTAGCTGTGGGACCACCAGTCACAGGCTTCCCTCAGGAAAAGAAACCCTCTGGCAACTAGGAGAATTTCAGACCCAGCTGCAAACAGAACTGTCTCTTGCTCCAGCCTCTGAGTACTGCGAATAACTGCCGGATTTTGACTCTGCGCCAAACTTTTAATAAAGAAAATTCATCCACAGATGTTCCACCATCAGCCGATATATTCGGTTATTGGAATCTGGGAGATTTAATGACAGCCTGGTTATTTTATTTGCTCTCTGGGTAGAACCATTTTTCTTGGGTATGTAATATCCTGGAGGAATATTTTCCCTGGCAAATACTCAGCCTGAGACAGCAAATCCATTCTGGACCTGTCAGGTCATTATTTTGTCTTCTGGTGACTCATAGAACAGGTATTTGAACGCTTGTTTTTTTACTATGTCATTAAGGGGAGATTACAAAGAAATCAGCCCGTAATCACAGCCTGTAATTACAGACTAGTTCTCATCTGATTGTGCTTGGACAGGTTTCTGTCTCGTCACGGGTAAAGTCATTGCCCTGCTAGACTGAATTATGGCTGGATGGAAATTCAGGGCTTTTCTCTGAATATCCACTCCTGTGTCTTGCAGGGGGCATTTTGTGTGCCACTGCACTCTGAGACAATTTGTAAACAGGAAAGTATGAACATGCCTCCAGCCCTGAAAGTTCTCACTGCAAGTGCACTCCACAGTGGTGTGTGAGCGCTGCCTTCCTGCCAGGGAGGCTGCAGTTATGGATTAGGCATTTCTGCCCCACTCCCTCCCAAATGTTGGGCTTTTTTTGTCTTGGGTTTGGAAATTCACCTATTTTGGATATCCCCAAATCCCCCTCAAAGAACATATCATGTCAGGTGCAAGAGACTCATAGATGCTGGACGCAGGGGCTGGTGAGAGCCGGGGAACGGGAGAACGGAGGCCCGGAGGAACGCAGGGCCAAGGAGGAATGCTCCCCGGAGGCGAGAAGGAGTCACTCCCAAAGTGATGGCCCCTGACCCGGCCCCTGGGGGAGGCGGAGAACAGGGACAACAGGGCACACAGGGCAGGTGAGAGGCTTGGAGGCAGGTGGGGCCTGGGGGAACAGATGGGAAGTGACCAGCCTGACCGGGAGAGGCGTGTGCAGAGCAGAGACAGGCACTGAACCTCTGCCGGGGGGTCCTAGGCAGCTTGGGACTGGGGCATCACTGGCCCACCCAACCCACTGTAGAAACGTGGCCCTAGCGGCTGGGAGGAAGGGACCTGGGGCAGACTTCGACCCCACGAGCGGCTGATGGCCATGGGGACTGGGAGCCGGGCTCTGCACCTCTGGAGATGCTGGCATCTCCTTCCCTTTCCACCCAGTGGGTTAGAGCTTGCCTGTGCCCTATTTGTCATCCTGTATTTTCCTAACTGTTGTCCAGGACCCGGTAACAAGGGAGCTAGACATGGTCCCCAGATGTCCCCAGCTGCCTCCTTCTCTGACCGGCTGTTTCAGCCGCCCCAGCTTCTGTGTGGTTTCAGGAGCTTGTGTCACACCTTCTCAGACATTCTCAGATTCGGTTCCACCAGGTACCAAGCACTACAGACATCAGCTTCGTCTAAGTGCCATCCATGATTCCATCTAGGAACCGCCCGGCTGGCTGTCTTTCCAGGACGAATGACAGAAGTGCTGGAAGCTCATCCACTCGCCGATTTGAGCAGGTGCCACTGGGCCAGGCCCACAAGGTTGCCCGGCTTTCCCAATGCCCCGTATCACTGCCCTGCCATCCATACTGCTGGGGGTGCCAGCTGCCCTTGAGCAGAGGGCAGATGAGAGAAGGGTGGCTCCCAACCTCGCACTGTATCTGGGGACCCAGATGAGCAGCCCTCTTCTGCCAAGTTAGTGCCAGGAACATTGTGAGGGGGTTACTCTGACATTCTTCCTTTACTCCCAGAAAATGCCAGTACATTCCAGAAAGCCTCCAGACATTGAGTTGTGGCCTGTCCTGCAGAGACCTCAGGGCCTGCTGAGTGGCAGGGGCCCCATGAGGCTCCCGGGATCTAGCCCATGTGACACCCTGGGCCCCTCAGGGTTGCCAAGGGCTGCATGCACCTGGCCACGGTCTCCAAGGCCTGGGGAGATACAGGTCTACAGGTCCCAGAAAGGAATGTCACTCCCCTCCAGGGCCTGTTGCAGCGCTAGATGAGTGAACTTTTCCTCAGCAGGGTCTCTGCCCATCACACCAGGGCTGTCTAAAGTGGGTGCCACCCCAGGCCCCCTCCAGCGGTGTCTGTGGAGGGAAAGCAGGGTGGAGATGGGGTGTGGCTGGGGTCCCTGGTGCACAGTCCCAAGTTGGAGTAGTGCCCCAGAGTCACCTAAGGGGTGGGGGGTAGATTCTAAGCTGCTCCTCCAGGTTGGGGGGGATGGGAGGTTGGAGATCCACCAGGGACCTGCTGTTCCCTCTTCTGAAAGAAGGGATTTATTTCCTTTTCTCAAAGGGCCACTCAAACCCGGGAATCCGTCTGCAAGGACCTGGAAGTCTCAGTCAGTTTTTAAAACTCTCAGAAATGACAAGTGAAGCAAAAAGATCTCCTAATGTTTTTATTGTTCCTTAGATAACTGGATAGTACAAAGTTTTCCTTTGTTTTTTACTTAAAAAATGTACTTTCCGCACACTGTTGCCCGTATGACTTTACCGTCCCATCGGAAACCAAAGGTTCCCCAGGTGAGCCCTTCCTATCTGCGATTACATGATTTAGCTAATTTAACAAGAAGAGAGAGTAATTCCTTTGATTATTATCAACATGAACTTGACTATGTCTCTATAAGGGTGAACACTGAATTTTTTTTTCTTTTTAGAAACAAAAACCATCCACTTATTAATCCAAACTACGGCATTGCATCTACAACAATCATTGCATAAACTGAACATACGAAGTTACCACCTCAAGGGAATAACAGAAGAACGCTGCACAATATATCTACGGGGTACGCGAGTTCAAACAACGTGGGCACAGCAACTTCACTCTACACACTCTGACCATCGCTTCAGTATGTACTAGACACGGGTCCAGGAGCTACGTGGAGTCTCAGCACAGTTAATCTAAGAGACAGCAACACAGTCAAGAAACGGCACTGCGATGGGATGCGAGTTACACTAGCCTACGGCCGGGTGTGGCCCGGGGCTCCCCAAGAGCCCAGAGGCCACATCCCTCGGAGCTGACCACGATCTAAGGAAATGTTCATGCCATCCTAACAGTGGGTTGTTCCCCGGTGAGAATTGGCCAACAGTCATTGCCTTGCCTCTTTAGCATGTTGTGTGACCAGAGAGGGACGAGGCGGGGAGGAAAACCGGGGCGCCGTGGGCTGCAGTTCCAGCTGCAAATACAGGAGTTTCTTCCGATGTCTGTGGCCCGCCGGCTGGAAAGGGAGAAACACGGAGGTAATGCCATCCCTCGACGTCAGAATCCGCACTGCTGATGATTTTTCAAAATTGGTATTGTTAGTATCATTGGTATCTTTTTGGCAGCGGTTTCACAGGAGTTTCCTCTGGTGAGGACGTGGGCCCTTGGCTTCCAGGAAGAGGGAGCTACAACTCGTCGGAGCGGATGACATGGAAGAGGGTCACGTTGTAGAGGATTTGGTGGCCATTGTTCCAGGCGTACAGGGCCCGGTCCTTGGGGTTGTAGTCCAGCATGGAGATGTGGGAGTATTTGTTCTGGAAGGGGATGTCGATGTACTCGTAGGTCGAGGCATTGGTCTGGTAGGCGTAGTGGACCTTGGTGCCCCCTGAGTAGCCGTTGGTGACGTACAGCGTGCCGCAGATGATGAAGGCCTCCCCCGCGCTGCGCTTGGGGTAGCTCGTGTTCCAGGTCTGCAGGGTCTGCAGGGACACAGGGTCCAGCCTGCTGACCACGATGTTGCCGGCGTTCTGGTTGGTGGCGTACACAGCCCACAGCCCGCTCTCGTCCACCATGAGGTCGATGTCCGAGTGGCCGCCCCAGGCGTAGTGGTACATGTTGTTGTAACCGGCATAGTCCAGGCTGCGAGTCTTGAGGATGGTCTCTGTCTTCAGGTCGAACCTGATGATGATGTGGCTCTGGAACTTGTTGAAGTAGATGGACCCGTTGTAGACCACCTGCCCCGTGCCCGACCAGGGGTGAGGGAGACGGTGGGAGGTGAAATTGTCCGTGTTCATGAAGTCAACCATGGACTTGTACTCGCGTACGAAGCGGTTGTTGTGATAGCCGTCCATGTACCACACCTGTGGAGAGAGCAGACCCGGTGGTGAGCACTTCCAAAGACCCAGCGCACACTCCAAAGACCCAGCGAGCATTTCCAAAGACCCAGTGAGTACTCCAAAGACCGAGCGAGTACTTCAAAGACCCCGTGTGCACTTACAAAGACCCAGCGAATACTCCAAAGACCCAGCGAGTACTCCAAACACCCAGCGAGCACTTCCCAAGACGCAGCGAGTACTCCAAAGACCCAGCGAGTACTCCAAAGACCCAGCGAGTACTTCCAAAGACCCAGCGAATACTCCAAAGACCCAGCGAGTACTCCAGAGACCCAGCGAGCACTTCCAAAGACCCAGCGAGTACTCCAAAGACCCAGCGAGCACTTCCAAAGACCCAGGGAGTACCTCCAAAGACCCAGCGAGTACTCCAAAGACCCAGTGAGTACGCCAGAGACCCAGCGAGTACCTCCAAAGACCCAGCGAGCACTTCCAAAGACCCAGCGAGCACTTCCAAAGACCCAGCGAGCACTTCCCAAGACCTAGCGAGTACTCCAAAGACCGAGCGAGTACTCCAAAGACCCCGTGCGCACTTCCAAAGACCCAGAGAGCACTTCCAAAGACACAGCAAGTACTCCCCAAGACCCAGCGAGTACTTCCAAAGACCCAGCGAGCACTTCCCAAGACCTAGCGAGTACTCCAAAGACCCAGCAAGTACTCCAAAGACCCAGCAAGCACTCCTAGAGACCCAGCAAGTACTTCCAAAGACCCAGCGAGTACTCCAAAGACCCCGTGCGCACTTCCAAAGACCCAGAGAGCATTTCCAAAGACACAGCAAGTACTCCCCAAGACCCAGCGAGTACTTCCAAAGACCCAGCGAGCACTTCCAAAGACCCAGCGAGTACTCCAAAGACGCAGCGAACACTTCCAAAGACCCAGCGAGTACTCCAAAGACCCCGTGCGCACTTCCAAAGACCCAGAGAGCATTTCCAAAGACACAGCAAGTACTCCCCAAGACCCAGCGAGTACTTCCAAAGACCCAGCGAGCACTTCCAAAGACCCAGTGAGTACTCCAAAGACCCAGCGAGTACTCCAAAGACCCAGCGAGCACTTCCAAAGACCCAGCGAGTACTCCAAAGACCCAGCGAGCACTTCCAAAGACCCAGTGAGCACTTCCAAAGACCCAGCGAGTACTCCAAAGACCCAGCGAGCACTTCCAAAGACCCAGCGAGTACTCCAAAGACCCAGCGAGCACTCCAAAGACCCAGCGAATACTTCCAAAGACCCAGCGAGTACTCCAAAGACCCAGTGAGTACTTCCAGAGACCCAGCGAGCACTTCCAGAGACCCAGCGAGTACTCCAAAGACCCAGCGAGCACTTCCAAAGACCCAGTGAGTACTCCAAAGACCCCGTGCGCAATTCCAAAGACCCAGAGAGCATTTCCAAAGACACAGCAAGTACTCCCCAAGACTCATCGACTACTTCCAAAGACCCAGTGAGCACTTCCAAAGACCCAGTGAGTACTTCCAAAGACCCAGCGAGTACTCCAAAGACCCAGCGAGCACTTCCAAAGACCCAGCGAGTACTCCAAAGACCCCGTGCGCACTTCCAAAGACCCAGAGAGCATTTCCAAAGACACAGCAAGTACTCCCCAAGACTCATCGAGTACTTCCAAAGACCCAGTGAGCACTTCCAAAGACCCAGCGAGTACTCCAAAGACCCAGCGAGCACTTCCAAAGACCCAGCGAGTACTCCAAAGACCCAGCGAGCACTTCCAAAGACCCAGCAAGTACTCCAAAGACCCAGCGAGTACTTCCAAAGACCCAGCGAGTACTTCCAAAGACCCAGAGAGCATTTCCAAAGACACAGCAAGTACTCCCCAAGACCCAGCGAGTACTCCCAAAGACCCAGCGAGTACTCCAAAGACCCAGCGAGCACTCTAAAGACCCAGCGAGTACTCCAAAGACCCAGCGAGTACTTCCAAAGACCCAGCGAGTACTCCAAAGACCCAGCAAGCACTCTAAAGACCCAGCGAGTACTCCAAAGTGGGGTGGAGCAGGCTCCTTGGGTGGGAAGCTGTTCCCCAACTCGGAATTTCCTGGTCCTCAGGAGAAGGAGCTGAAAGAGCCAGGAAACAGTAGTCACAACCAAAGGATACCGTGGCCTCCCTCCAAACCCAGAGAGCCAGAAAAGAGTAGTCACAAGCAAAGGGTGCTACATCCTACCTCCAAACCCAGCACGCTCCTCAAAAGGAGACGTGGCTATTGTGCTATCAGAGAAAGGATGGCCCAGTTTGAAGAAAGGTTCTAGCAGGAAGGTGGGATGGGAACACACAGGCCCAGTTTGAAGAAAGAATCTAGCGGGAAGGTAGGGTGAGAACACACAGGTGTATACGTGCAGCCATTCGCCCCTAATCCTGCCCTCTGCTTGCTTGGGATGACACCAGGTTGTGGGACAGCAGCTGCACCTATCTGTTCACTGCCATACCCCCAGCCAGGGGCCTGGTGCATAGTGGGGGTCATACACACGTGTGCAAGAAAGGAGCTCCTTCAATGCAGAACCCAGAGCTGAAGGGGGCCTTCGAAGGGGCATAGCCGCCTGGCCTAGCTGAGGTCAAATGCTCACAGCTCCGGGCAGCTCTTGTCTGCAGTGAGGACCGGCTCTCAAGGTCACCAGGAAAGGCCAGCTCCCATATCCCAATGAGACACCATGCTTGAGGCCTCTCCTCCCACCAGGTCATCACTGCAGCATGGATTGAGTCATCCCGTCTGCAGGGCAGAACGTCATTAATTTGGCATTTGGGATGCTGTGAGTGTAATCACTCATTGTCACCCCTAATCCAGGGAAAGTACCTCTCTGAGAAGAATATGGGCTTTGAAGAAGGCTCTGGTTGTCAAAATCAACCAAGATAGCAAACCTAGTAATGGCCCAAGTTTGGGGTCACAGAGGAAGAGATTTCTGATGATCGCTTAAATGCCAGTTGATTTGAGAATTGTCTGGACTTAGTGCAAAATGCTTTAGTCATTTTCAACCAATGTGGGAGCAAATTAGAAAGCAACGCAGTCAGGCACAGGGAGTCTGGCAGGCTGGTGCCGCTCTGCATGCATCTGTCTGGCAATGAGACAGCTGCTTTATCCATCGAGGGCTCTGGAGCTGCAGGAGACTAAGGATGAGGGAGCTTTCAGACTTGGCATTACACATGAGCTAAAAATTAAAAAAAAAATTATAACCTTCTTCTCAAGACATCCATTCAGATACTTACAGGCAGATGCGCTTTTTGTTTTTAACGAGTTTTTTTTTTCAGCTGGGCCTCATTTGAGGCTATTAGTCTCCCACAGACCAAACCTCAATGATGTGGGTCACAGATTAGAACCGGGAGGGGTACTGGAGGGAACGGGGCCGTGCACTGAAACCCCCTTAATGACACTGCCAAAAAGCTGCCCTCTGGCCCCCTCTTTGCTTGGCTATCTCCTCAGACATGGAGCTCACTGCTTCTGAAACTCACATCTAATACCATTCCTCCCCCAGCCCTCTCCTGACCTGCCTGGAGGGGAACCACCCCTGCCATCACAGCACACAGAACACCTTTGACTGTGTTCACACATCACCCCCACAAACGAGCCCCAGATCGCAGGGATGCAGGGTGACTCACCCCTGTACCCCGGGTCCAGAGCTTCCTTCCCATGGGCAGAACGGGGAGACAACAGCATTAAGTTGCTAAGGATTTTTAAATCACCTTCTCTTTCAGTACACCGGCAAATCGGACACAGGACACAGCACTCTGAAGATGTAATTGGGGGCGGGAGGGAGAACCGGCACACGGTGCTCGGGCCCTGGGTGGGGTTCAGGGGAGGCTGCTCTGAGCATTTGCCAGTTTCTGTGGGGTAAAAACTCCTCCGAGGCTGAGATCCAGTTACCAATGGGAAGGCACCCATGCAAAGGGAGGCACACGGAGCCCCAAAGGCCTTGGGATAAGGAGACCCGTGCTTCACAGCAGGCCCTGTCCTCTGAGTTCCTTCCCTCGACCTTCTCATCTGAAAGGCCTTTTTCTTCCCCTTTCTCCAAGTCCCAAGGCTCAGATCAAATCTCATCAATGCCTGCGAGCTTCCTCTCTGGGGAGGCGGCCCCAAATACAGAGCCGACTTTTAGGGAGATTGAGCACTTACACCTCCGGGCAGGACCTATCATTCTCTCCCAAAAGACCCAAGGACACCCAGCAAAAGGCCAAGAGCGGAACCAGGCTACCTGGACGCCTGGTCACTTGTGTGCCCTTACTCAGGGCGCTCACTGCGCCGGACGCTGGCATCATCTCTTGCCTTCAATGATCACGTGAGCCCGTACACCCATGGAGCTGTGATCGCCCCATTTTTAGACTAGAAAATGGAGGCCAGGGAGGTTTGGTGACTTTCCAGTGGTCAGGTCCAGGAGGGGACTCCAAATCCTGAGCTTGAAACCACCAATCTGGCCAGGGGTGATCTGCCCTGGGGGCACTGGCCATGCCCAGAAACAGTTTGGATTGTCTTGACTGGGAAGGGGGGAAAGTGTTGCTGGCATCTAGGGGCAGAGGCCAGGGGTGCCGCTACCCATCCCCACACACCGACAGCCCCCCACAACGAGGCATGATCCAGTCCCAGATGTCAGTGGGTGAGGCTGAAAAGCCCCAGCCCTGATGCGCTGCTGTCTACGCCATGAACCTGACAGGTAAACAGCCCATTTTCCTCTGTCCACTTATCCTTTCTGCCCCCAGGGGAACCTGGAGGGCAAACCCTCTATCCTCACATCACCCACCAGGCCTGACCTCAGGCAAGCAATCAGTCCCTGTGCTGGGGAAGTGGGGCCTGGCCAGGTGAGGGTTCGGCCGGCCTCCTCCCTCTTCCTATGGATGCAACCTGGATGTGGACATGGGTTTGAAGGCTCGGCCTGAAGCTGCAGACCTGAGTGGTGAATGTGTAGGGAGGTGAAGATGGCACCCCCGGCTGAAGATTTCAGTGGCTCCCACAATAGAGGATAGTTCTTTTCTAGCAGGGCTGAATTACAAAGAAGTACATTCACCCTTGACCTTTCGTGGCCCTAGCGGTCTTGAGGAAAGGTTGTATGTGTGTCCAGCTCCAGCAGGAAAACTGTCCCAAACAGGGTGGACACACTTGCAGGGAGAAGCTTGCTGTTCCTGCCTGGCCTCATCCTTCCTGCCATAGAGCGGGGGTGGGTGAGGGGCTTGGATGACATCAGCCCTGGGGACGACACTGCACTGTGTGCAAAGAGGGCTGTTCCCCATGCACACGGGAATAATCCGTGTCCGGGGCCTGGTTCTTGCCGCCACATTCATCAGTGGTGCTGGCAGCTCTCTCCTGGCCCCTGCAGCTCTGGTGTGGCCTGTGTGAACCTTCTAGAATGCCAGTCCAGCCTGTCCCTTACCCAGTCCCCTATATTGGAGTCTAGGATCAGACTCTGCTGCCCAGCCAGCCCCTTCCTTCCTCCCCAGGTTGCCCGATCACGTCCTTGAGTCCCAGAGCTTCCATCTCTTGCCTCTGTGCCTGCAGGAGCCGCCCTTCCGCCCCGTCCCCATCCCTGCCCCAGCCCACACTCACCACCTCGGGAGGTATTTCTGAAACCCCTGTACCCCCAGGCAGGCAGGTGTCCACTCTTGTAGTGGACTGAATAGTGGCCCCCAGAAGATAGGTCCACATCCTGGGACCTGCAAATGGGACTTTATTTAGGAAAAAGGCCTTTGCAGATAGGATTAAGAATCTCGTCTGGGCATGGGGGCTCACATGTGTAATCCCAGCATTTTGGGAGGCCGAGGCGGGCGGATCACAAGGTTAGGAGTTCAAGACCTGGCCAACACAGTGAAACCTCATCTCTACTAAAAATACAAAAATTAGCCAGACATGGTGGCATGTGCCTGTAATCCCAGCTACTCGGGAGGCTAAGGCAGGAGAATCACTTGATCCCGGGGTCCCAGGATGTGGAGGTTGTAGTGAGCTGAGATTGCACCACTGCACTCCACCCTGGGCAACAGAGCTAGACTCTGTCTCAAAAAAAAAAAAAAAAAAAAAGAATCTCAAGATGAGCTCATCCTGGATGAAGGTGGGCCCTAAATCCAGTGACAAGTGTCCTTATAAGAGACAGAAGAGGGGACACAGACACAGACACAGGGAGGAGGCCACGTGAAGACGGAGGCAGAGACTGGAGTGATGCAGCCATAGCCAAGAACACTTGGAGTCACCAGAAGAGGCAGGAGCATCCTCCCCTGTCGTCTTTAGAGCACAGCCCTGCAGGTGCCCTGGTCTGGGGCTTCCAGCCTCCGGCACTGGGTGGCAGTGAACCCTAGTGGTGCCCCCCAGGCTGTGGGAGCTCCTGCAGCAGCCACAGGACACCTCTTGGGCTTCTACACCCATGTGCTGGGGCATCGGGCATGTGTCCCCCACCTGACTGTGAGCCCGGAGGGGAGGTCTCACCGCCTCACTGTGACCCAGCACCCCCACCCAGCTCAGGGCACAACGTGGGTCTGCCAGAGCTTTCTGACCTCCCAGGCACTGCTTTGTGGATCCCACAGAGTGAGGGGTGTGCACGTGGCTGGACTCCTGTTAATGCAGCACCAAGAAGCACCACCACCACCAGCCACCGCCAGTCTCCAGCGAGACCGGGGGAGTTTCCACCCCTCTCTGTGCCTCAGTTCCCTGTGCTGCAAAACAGGTCCAGTGAGGACCTGCCACATGCAGTGGTTCAGTAAATTCCAGCGATCATCATTTCTGTCCTTAGCCCAGGACTCCAGTGTCCTTGGTGGTTCTGGGTAGGCTAGATACGGCCCTCGGAGCCTGCTGGAGCTCACCAGGCCCAGGCACCACCCAAAGGAAGAAGGTCGGAGGACCACCTGTGGGGACGTGGCGGTAGGGCCAGTCCATCTGAAAACCGAGACCGCAGGAGGCTTGGCCTCTGGACTAGCCCAGGATGCAGCAAGACAGGCCGTGACACCCATCCCTCCACAGAATCACAGAGGCTTAGGGACCCCATCCCCAAATCCCCAATTCAGAGAGGCCCAGAGAGAAGGAAGGCCTCTCTCAGGGTCACATGGCCAGCTGTGCCGGCTGCCACCTGCTCTGTGCATTAGGAAGCGTGCACGCTGGTCTGGATCTTGCACACAGCACATCCAAAGCCTGCCCTGACCCCGACACGGCTTGCTTCCACCCATGTTCCCAAGGCTGCCCTCCCCCACCCCACAAAGCGGCTTCCATCTATGAAGGAGACAGCGGCTCCCCGAACCTGCTCATCCCTGGACACCCCCAGCAATGCCCTTTTCCCTCCTGCCACAGCCTCTGCAGGTGGGCCTCTCCTCATCCCTCTTCCTTCTCCCCCTCAAGGACCTTGTCCCAATCTCATTTGGCAGCTCCACGTGGTGGCCCCTGTCTGTGCCCCTGCAGAAGGCAAAGCCCTCCTGCTGTCGTCCTCCCAGGAACACCACGGCGTCCACACAAGCCCTCGCTGCTGAGGTCTCCTGGTGTCAAGGCATCCACAGTGGCCCAGGAGACACCTGTCCAAGAGCGGCCCTGCACAGACTGGGTGGACGGGTCACCCTCTGGCTGGGAGAGAAATGCCTGAAAGCAGGTGTGCATGGCTGGCTGGCCATCCTGCCCTGGGTCTTAGCTACACAGAGCCCCAAGGCTGGGCCCCAAGCTCAACCCAGGGGCACCATTTATCTCCTATTTTCTAGGTGCTGGAGACATAGGCCCTGTCCTCCCAAAGCTTCTGACCTCATGAGGGGCCATGGCTGCATGCAGAAGTCCTCCTGCTGGAAGAATCTTGGGGTTTCCCAGGCATAGGAAGGGGAGACCAGAGAGAACATTCCGGGAGCAGAAAGCCAGTGCAGCCTGGAGGGAACAGGGACCTTAGACAGCAGAGAGCAGAGACTCTTCTGCAGGTGCCTCTCCCAACTGAGAGCCCCGCAGGGCGGGTGACCCCTGGTGCTGTCTGTTCATGGAGTCCTCTTGGTGAATCAGCGGGCAGTGCGTGTCCCTCCCTGACCTAACTGCTCTTCATTCATAGCTGGATGGGCTGCTGTGTGCTATGGGCTGAAACCTGGTGTATTAGAGCCACTGGTGCTGCCGCCACCGCATGTGCTGAGAGTCCCTGTGCAGGTCTGCCCTTTCTGATCATGACGCCGAGGAACAGAAGGTTAAGAATGTCCTGGCCAGGCACGGTGGCTCACACCTGTAATCCCTGCACTTTGGGAGGCCGAGGTAGATGGATCACGAGGTCAGGAGATGGAGATCATCCTGGCCAAAATGGTGAAACCCTGTCTCTACTAAAACGCACACACACACACAAATTAGCCAGAAGTGGTGGCGCACACCTGTCATCCCAGCTACTCGGGAGGCTGAGGCAGGGGAATTGCTTGAACTCAGGAGGTGGAGGTTGCAGTGAGCCGAGATTGCACCACTGCACCCCAGTCTGATGACAGAGCAAGACTCCATCTCAAAAAAAAAAAAAAAAAAGAATGTCCCAAAGGTCACAGAGAGATGCAGACTCCAGTGTGGAGCCACCCTGAACCTCTGTGCCCAGCTGTGAACCACGCTATACACAGAGACCCCACAAAGGAGCTCACTGGTGACATCTGATGTCCGCAACAGCTCGGCAACACACCCGCCCTCAGCACAGGCAGGAAACGTCAGATTCCCAGCCCCAAGATGTACAAAGAACAGGGGGTCAGGGCGGGACTCAGGCCTCCTGAGGGTCGTGGGGGTCTCTGCACACTGACCATCCTTCTCTAGTTCAACGGACCACATGCTACAGTTCCCGAGAGCCTGTGGCCAGATGCTGAGCAAGGCCACCGCTCAAGCACAGCCTCCCTCTAATTCCACCACACCGGCTGAAAGGCCCCAAGTTCCCGCCCAAATCCCCTCCCCAAACCCTGAGGGTTTCTTTGCTGGAAAAGATAAAATAAAGCAATGGGTGGGTACTTCCTTCTCAAACACACAATGCGTTTGTAAATACCATGCTTTCAGGGGACCAGGCTTCTCCAAAACCAAGGCCCAGCACAGCTTCCCGTGTAAGAAAAACTGGCTGTCTGAACCTCTGGACCGCATTTTGGCTGCGTGTGGTGCAGTTTACTGAGAACGTGGGATTTTCCTAATTGTGCCAATTACTTTCATCAGCTTCCCAGCGAAGAGGGCCTCTCGGTTCAGGGTAGAGCTGGACGATGGGCATGGACCTGGCACCGCCGTCCCAAATGCCTCTGATGCAGCCCCCGGGAGGTGGGAAGAGGGTGCTATTTAGAGGGCTTTGGCGTAGGGACTTGGGCCCGCGCAGCACTTCCCTTTGATTTGGTGAGCCTCTGTCACATGTCCTCCCAATAGAATTGCTAATGTCAAGGAGCCTGGGCTGCTGGAAGAGACGCTGTGGGGGCCGTAGCTGAATGGGTGGTGGGAAAGAGGTGGGGATTCTGGCAGTTTCTGCCGGAGGCTCCACTGAGGGAGTGAAGGCTGAAGGGGAACGATTCTCGGTTTCGGGAATGTCCATCCTCACACTGAGAAGTGGTTTGAAGGGACGCTGATGTTTATTGCACCACTGGCGGTGGGCTGACCACTGCCTGCACCCACACGATTTTATGCATTTTGGATATTTCCACCTTCTGGAAATAAAGATCCTGTAGGATCCTTATAAAATATCTAGATGGCCTTGACGCCGTTTAGGTGATGGGAAAGGACTTTGAAACACTAAGCTAAGCTTGCTACTGTTTGTAAAATGACAGTGTTTTCCTAATGATATCACCCCTTTGAACATGAATTTCCTGGGGTGTTGGGAGTAGCACTGGCCCTTTTTGGTGTCTGGTGTCTGCTGATGTGAGCTGACCTGAGACTTTTATAGGAAGCGGGTCAGAAAGGAGGAGGCAGATGTCAGGCTCTGGAAGGCAGCCCGTGGTCAGAGCAGGCCAGGAGCCTCGGAGCTGGGGAAGGGGTCCCAGAACTCACGTGGTCTCCCTGTGGGCGGGAACACAGCCTGGCAGGGCATTCATGCATCAGGTTGAGAGCTGGTCACCCTCCACACAGCCCTTCGCTCCTCCAACACTGAGGCAATGGGACAGGCAGGAAAGAAAGGGGGCGCTGTGGGGCCCGGTGCCCTGGGAAGCGCAGGGGTGGCTCCCTGCTGAGAAGTGCTGGGGGGTTCTCAGTGCTCAGCACAGGCTGGGCACACAGATGGTGCTTAATAAATGAACCAAGAAAGGCCTGATGCAAAGGCGTCCCAAGCTAACTTTGTTCTGACAGCTTAGCAAGACCCTGCAAGCTGGCTCAGGACCGTCCCTCCTGGGGTCACATGAATGTGGAGATTCTGCAGGTCCCCCTGAGCCGGGCTCTCTACTAGGCAGTCCTGTTGCACTTCTCCCCTCTGCCCTTGGCCACACCCGTCTTACAATGCCCTCCATGGGAGCCTGCGCTGAAGCCAACATCGATTTTGTTTTCTTTCTTTTGGAGCGAGTTATTGGTCTCCTGTGTGTGTGATCAAAACTGAATGGGAGATTGGAAAAGATCAAAACAAACCAACCACGGCTGGCCTAGATCAATGGCAGGACCTAGGGACGTGTCACTTAGCACGCTGGGAGTTGGAGGCTGCGCTGAGCATATGGCTTGGAGTGACTGTAGTCGACAGTGCTCTGAGCAGGCCCCCGGTGGCTCCTCTGCCAGCCCCAGCACCCATCTCCCCCACTCCCCTGCCAGGGATCCCTCCTCCTGGGGCTTCTCCCCACACTCTACTTGCCACCAGAGCCTCTTTTCCTGGAGGGCGATCCAGTCATCAAGCAGAAAATAGATGCCTAATGATCAAAAGCATCCATCAGCACCGCGACAGCTTTGCAAACCCACACCCTGGCTGCGCTGTGCAAAGCAAACAGCCGGGGCTTCCAGAAGCCCCAGATCCTAGGCACCTAGAAAAACGATAACCTGACTAGCGCTCCCTACGACAAAGGAAGGGGATATAAAAACAGGAGTCAAGAGGCGTACACGTGAGGCGTTAGATACAGACAGAGCAGTGCAGTCCCGGGGGGCGTTAGATACAGGCAGAGCAGTCCAGTCCCGGGGGCCGTTAGATATAGACAGAGCAGTCCGGTCTTGGGGGGCATTAGGTCTAGACACAACAGTCCGGTCCTGGGGGGCGTTAGATACAGACAAAGCAGTGCAGTCCCGGGGGGCATTAGGTCCAGACAGAGCAGTCCAGTCCCGGGGGCCGTTAGATATAGACAGAGCAGTCCGGTCCTGGGGGGCATTAGGTCCAGACAGAGCAGTGCAGCCCTGGGGGGCCTTAGGTACAGACAGAACAGTCCAGTCCTGGGGGTCCTTAGGTCCAGACAGAGCAGTGCAGTCCTGGGGGGCATTAGGTCCAGACAGAGCAGTGCAGTCCTGGGGGGCGTTAGGTCCAGACAGAGCAGTCCGGTCCTGGGGGGCCTTAGGTCCAGACAGAGCAGTCCGGTCCTGGGGGGCGTTAGGTCCAGACAGAGCAGTCCGGTCTTGGGGGGGCGTTAGGTCCAGACAGAGCAGTGCAGTCCTGGGGGGCCTTAGGTCCAGACAGAGCAGTCCGGTCCTGGGGGGCGTTAGGTCCAGACAGAGCAGTGCGGTCCTGGGGGGCGTTAGGTCCAGACAGAGCAGTGCGGTCCTGGGGGGCGTTAGGTCCAGACAGAGCAGTCCGGTCCTGGGGTTGCCCTCTGCAGCAGCGAGGTGACTGCTTCCTGCTCACAGATCTCAACGCCGCCAGAGTGGGTGTGTGGGGTGGTTTTCCTGCTCTGCACAGTGGGATGGGCCAGATTGCAGGGAGGTGGGAAGGCACTTATAAGGGGAGGGTGGTGTAAGGGGACTCAGCTTGGAGTGTCAGTGCATGCTACAGACAGGTGCTCCACACTCCCGAGACCCTTCTGCCTCTGGGGGTGAGAACGTGGTCTTGTCATCCACAATGAGATGCCAATGACCCTGATGCTGAAAGGTCCTAGGGAAGACAAAGCAGGAAGGGCACGCAGATGGCTGCATTAAGGTCCTGTCCTTCCCCCTGCTATTAAGGGAGCTAATGCATGAAGAGAAGTGCTTTGGACAGAACCTGCACACGGGACCCACTTGCTTTCTTTTTTTTTTTTTGAGACAGAGCCTCGTTCTGTCACCCAGGCTGGAGTGCAGTGGTGCGATCTCGGCTCACTGCAACCTCTGCCTCCCGGGTTCAAGCGATTCTCATGCCTCGGCCTCCCAAGTAGCTGGGATTACAGGTGCATGCCACCACGCCTGGCTAAGTTTTGCGTTTTTAGAGAGATGGGGTTTCACCGTGTTGGCCAGGAAGATCTCAAACTCCTGACTTTAGGTGATCTGCCTGCCTCGGCCTCCCAAAGTGCTGGGATTACAGGTGTGAGCCACCACGCCCGGCCCTGCTTTCTTTTTTTTTTTTTTTTTGAGACGGAGTCTTGCTCTGCCGCCCAGGCTGGAGTGCAGTGGCCGGCTCTCAGCTCACTGCAAGCTCCGCCTCCCGGGTTCACGCCATTCTCCTGTCTCAGCCTCCCGAGTAGCTGGGACTACAGGCGCCCGCCTCCTCGCCCGGCTAGTTTTTTTTTGTATTTTTTAGTAGAGACGGGGTTTCACCGTATTAGCCAGGATGGTCTCGATCTCCTGACCTCATGATCCGCCCGTCTCGGCCTCCCAAAGTGCTGGGATTACAGGCTTGAGCCACCGCGCCCGGCACCGGCCCTGCTTTCTAAGTGCCGGCCAGCATCACCTTGTTTTCACTTCCGTATTATGATCATTATCACCAACATCTGTGGCAAGAGCACGTTCCTAATTCTGAATATAAGTGGGGTTTTCCAGCGGGGACGTGGACTGAAAGAGTGGTCAGAGTCTTCACAGCTAATTAAATTGTTAGAAAACTTCCAAGCATCAGCTGTCACTTTTTAGAAAATAGGACAGAAAAACCTTCTCCCTGACAAACACCAAACACCAATTGTATCCCAGCTCTGCAGTCTGGCCAGCCCCTCCAGATGGGGACAGGGGCCACTCCCATGGGAGGCCGGGGAATCAAGACACATGCAACAGGCTCTAGCAAGCCTGCCAGTCCCTCTCCTCTCCCCAGCCATCTTCCTGGAAGGAGGGAGTATGCTGGAGGCAGTGCTGCCCATGTTTTAAAGAGAAGAGATTTCGTGGAAATGGTGGCGATGGTGAAGAAGGGAGGCAAAGAGATCAGAAATCGGAAGGGAGAGAGCTGGGTCCATCCCTTCCATCAAACCCGCTCCAGATAAAGCTTAGAGGCTATCTCACATTTCAAAGGGCCTTTCTCAGTCGGCCCAGGGCAGAGCTGGGTTGTTTGTTTTTAAATGTTTATTTTCTAAGTGTCCTGCAAACCCCTGAAGGAAAGTGGGGCTGGGTGAGCAACGCCCACTCTGGCAGCAACAGCTCAGTTTGCAAATCAAGGGACAGCTTCCCTCCTCCAGCGGGAGCCTTCAGAGGGAACTCGCTTTGGAGGGAGGCTACAAGCCCATGTTGCCCGCGTCCAGGGGTCTGGGCCCCAGGGGCTGAGCAGGGCCGGGCCTCACCATCGGTCAGGCAGCCGCCCTCACCTCCCCATTTTTCAAAGGGGCTCTAACATAAAACCCAGCTCCCCAGATAAAGGGAAATATGGTGCCTGTTTCTCTCTCCTCTTCTGAGGTTTCACCCAGTGGGGAAAAGCCTGGGAAAAAAGAACATGGCCTCTTTCCTAAATCAAAAGAAACATGAGTCTCCATCAGCCATGAAAGGAATGGCAAATGAAATACAAATGAGATGTCATTAAAACAAGAAAGGCCTAATGAATTCTCTTCCTGAAGCGGAGGCAAGGACCGGAAAAGACAGGGCTGTGTTTTGGCTCCAGAGAAACGGACTTGGGGCACCAGCCCAGACCCAGTCCAGCCCTCTGGGGCCGGGGAGGGGGCCTTGAAGGGGTCTGCAGCCATGTGATGGGATACCATCATCCTCATGTCACTCCTCGGCCCATGATCTACGACTCTGAATTAGCACAGAGGCCTGGGTCCCTCCTGAAGGTCTTCCAGGAACAAACGCCCCCAGGCACCAAGCTGCCCAGTCCATAGGCCCTGGAGGGTGGGCGTGGCTTGTACCCATGTCTGAGGCCCACCAGGTGTCTGAAAGTGCTCTTGCCCAAATGACCCCCTATGGCATAAGGGGATGCTCACCCGGTTATCGCCTTCAGGGGCAAGAGGGTCTGTCATCCAGGATCCAAACCTCGAGCCGGAGGTCTTGACAGTCACGGGGTCACTGATGCCCGTCAACTTCCCGCAAGCTGGAAAAGAGCACGCAGGTCAGGAGAGGGAGGGCGGGGTCCCGGCCCGCGGTGGTCACCCTGACCCTGACTGCCCAGAGCACGTGTGCCATGTGGTGGCTTCTCCTCTTGCTCTTGGGGTCTGGGGTGCTGTGGAAAGATGCTCACGACCTTGTTTTCACAGACAATTCCCCCCCGTCTCGGAAAAGCCACCTCCTCCCCAAAACAGAGCAGCTGTGGCCAGGATAGCAGTGAAAAGCCGTAAGCAGACAGCCGCCCTCCTGGGCTCCACCCCTCCTCAGCCTGCTGCACCCATGGCCTGGGGATGGGGGTGCCAGCACCTCTAGGAGAGGGGTCAGCTTTTCCAAGACTCAATTTTCTTCTCTTGGAAATGGGAACAGCAGCAGCTCCACCCCCAAGGGCATTAGACGTCATGCCCTGACAGCCCAGCCCGCGTGGGGCACAGTTAGGTGCAGTGCGAGACACTGCATCCAGGCAGGCCCTGTCCCACCACGGGGCAGCAACACCACCAGCGGCCCCGGAACTGACCAGCACAAAGGCCACAGCTGCCTTCCCGCAGAATGAGCCTGCGCGCTTCTCCCACAGGCGTGAGCCAGTTGCTTCTGCCTGTGGGAGGAGCCCAGGCTGAAGCGCTGGGATTTTGAGCACCAGGGTGGATGGGATCCTGGATGTGACCTCAGCAGCCCTCCGTCTCACAGAGGATCATGGAGGTGAGGAGGGACACACCCGGGGCACCCAGTGATTCGGGTTGAGGCTGGAGCCCCCCACACCCCTGAGGGCTCAGGGCGGCTTCCACACCCACTGCACAGGAACACAATTCCTCCTGCCCGGAGGCCGGCGTGTCTGCACAGCCACGCAGCTCTTCCAGAACGCACGAGCCTCTCTCTGAAGGACCAAATGCTCCTGATTCTAGCAGGGACCCTGGATAGGAAGTGGCTGGCTTCCCTGCAGAGGGTAGAGGAAGGGCCCCTCCGCCGCAAGCCCCCGCACCCTGCCCTGACCCTCCCGGCCAAGCCCGCCTGTGACCTCCTAGGTCTGCGTGGCACCCTTGGTGGGCTTGCACGAGTACATGAGTTCAGAGGCCATCCATGTGTGGGGGAAGACTGCGGGCGAGTGCGTCTGGACCTCGGCTCAGCCAGGATAATCCTGTAGGCAAGCAGGGTGGGGCAGGCTCCAGACTGGTACTCAGGAGGGCACAGCCCGGCCACTCCCATGCTCAGCGCAGGTCTTGGGGTGCCTCCCACTCTCTCTCAACTGGACGTGGTGAGTGTGCCTGTTATTGGCATCACACAAGACCAGAAAGAGGAACGCTCCCGGCCCCGCCGGCGTGGAGGTGTCTCCGAAACTGTGGGTTGGCGGGAGAGCGTGCATCCAGGCAACAGGGGCTTTCAGAGGGACAAGGAGCCCACCGCCCGCAGAAAAAGACTGGGTTTGTCCCCAAATTACCATCGAGTAGGGCTGCACTGCTCCGAGGCCCTGGCAACCTGGCTCCTGGCCTGTCGCCTCTGCCCCGATTGGAAGAAGAAATGTCACAGCCCTTCCTTCCCCTCCTTCTCCATGCTTATTCCCCTGTTCCCACTTTCAGGAGGCATTATGTGCTTTCCTAAGTAAATATTGTCCCTTCATGGCTGGAGGCTTTCCGGCAGTGGGGCCGGGTGAGAGGCTGCCAGGGTCTGCTCGGCCGTAGTCCACATGGGCTCCAGGCCAGGGCCATGCCTCCCATCTGTGGGAGGAGAAGCAGCAGAAGAAAGGGATGGAGAGGAGATGGCCACAGCTGACCGGCGTCTATGGGGACAAGAAGTAAGAAGATGTGGGGGGTCTGAGAAGTCTCACTAGAGGCTCCTCTTCCAGGAGAGCCCGGTCCAGCTTTTCACCCCAGTGCAACTCGTGGGCGGAGAAGGGGAGCTCAGGGTGGCTTCACTAAGGCCCTGGAGGAGCGTGAGGCAGGAGATGGGAGGCAGGAGCCATGGCTGGGCTCATCCCTCACCCTCCGGCTGCTGAGGGGCCCTGGGCTTCGGGGGAGACAGCAGCTCCCTCTGCACTGGGTGGGTGCTGGGAGAAGCCCTTCACAGCCCCTCTCCAGCCTTCCCTGCCATCCAGAGGCCGGTGTCCCCTAAGACAGCGCTGTGGCCCTGGGAGCGTCCCGTGAGGGCTCTCCACGCCGTGGTTCCGTTAGTGGTCCGGAAGGAGAAGCCTAGAAGAGCGGCAGCCCCATGCTGGGTTTTCCATCCAGCAGCGCACGTGGGCTCTGGCCACTTCAGCCTCCTCAGTCAACACGCCAGGCCTTCCGTGACACTGGCCCACACTAACGCCCAGAACCACACCTGCAGTAGGCTCATCCCGGTCGCATGACCTCCCAGAAGGAGACCAGGTGTCTGCCCTCCACCTTGCAGGCAGCCAGCAGAGGCCAGAGGCAGCAAGTCAGTGCCGGGCTCCGTTCCACTGCCTGGCCCGAGCCCCTCCCTGCTGGTTCACGCAGCTTTGTTCCAGCTGTCCCTCCACCTGGCGTGCCAGCCCCAGCCCTGCCTTCCCACCCACCTTCACTGGCTTGCCCCAAACGGACACCTCTGCCCTAAAGACGTGCCCCTCCTTCACTCTGCCTGGCCTGCCTGTCCTCACTGGAGCTGGAGCCAGCTTCCCACTGTACATCTCCTGGGACTGCCAAGGAATGGCTGGGTCTTGCCACCCCAGGGAAGAAACTTCCTGCACTCGCCCTGTTTCCTCCAAAACGCAGCCTGGGGATTTGTATGGAATGAATGAATGAATGAATGAATGAATGGCTCATTGCTCAGAAAAGCCTCCTAAGTTGAAGACTTCACTCTCCATCTCAGTGGAGGAGACAGTGGGGAGGGAGGGTGACCCTCTTCCCTGGAGGATGCTCTGTAACCCCCTCTTCTCCTTATCTATAGATAGGGTAATAACAACAGCGCCCCCTCGGAAGGCTGCTGTGAGAATTAGGGCAGGGACCACCAGAGAGCTTTTGGGACAGCACCTGCCACAGAGTCAGAGCTCCACAGATGTCAGGAGGCATCACTGGGGATTCAGACTGAGGACGTGCGGAGAAGGTGAGCCCAGGTCAATGTGGTCTTCACCCCTCCCACTTCATCCCGCAAACCCTGAACCTGGCAGGTCTGCCCTCCAGAAAATGGCTCTGCCCCAGGCCCACCCTGCCTGGGTCAAGGGCTCCCTCCTCCCTCCTGCATGGGCCCCACTGGCTCAGAGCTGAGCATCACCCTCTCCAGCACTCTCTTTTAAATGCAAAAGTGACCCCTTGAAATGAGCCTTAAAATCCTGGCTTAGTGAGGGCGGAGAAGGGTGAGGCTGGCTCTGCAGCCTGCTCTTCCAACTGCTGGCTGCAGGCACAGCCCCCAGGGCCCTCGGGGCTGGAGGCCACCTGCCCTCCTTGAGTCAGGGAGTTATTTTTGGTTCTCCATCCAGACCGCTTCTGCCAAGACCTCAGGAACTGACAGGATCTAAAAAAGCCCATGGCAGAGCCTCAGCAGAATCTTGGCACATCCAGTTCAGGAAAGCGTCCCTCTCCAGTCACGAGCACTCAGGATGCACGCACAAGGAGGGAAGAGGAGGGGAGAGGCAGGAGAGGGCTGGCTGGGCTTCCTGCACTGCTGGAGGCTCAGGAAATGGCCCAAACGGGCTCTGTCTCCTAGGAAGGCCTAGGCTGGGAGGGCCAGCATGCTCAGCTGGAGGGGCAGGCCTCCCGAGGGCCCCAGACGGGCTCAGAAGGCAGGGTGCTGTGCAAGGCCAGGAGCCTGGACAAGCCGATGCCCCTGCGGATGAGACAATCTGCCTCTTGCTATTCCCAGGAGGAGACCACTTCTGAGCAGCAGCCTGGATGATCTCATAGAACAGGCCTGGGGAGATGCCCGCCGAGGACCTCAGGCCAGAGACAGAGGGGTCTCTGGGCAACCCTGGAGACAGGCCAGGAGGGCCGAGTGCCCTGAAGCAGGCAGACAGGGTTCCTGGCCTGCCGCCTGTCCTCTGAGTCTATCCTCCTTGGTCCCAGCTTTTATCCCCCGCAATCCAGGAAGACTTAAGCTGGAAGAAGTCTGCAGAGCTGGGAACTTGGACGAACCAATGTCCAAGATACAGATGAAAGAAGCTGAGAACCATGCAGCATCCCCGCCAGGCCTCGAGATCAGACCCAGGGCCTGGGCTGGGCTGGCCACTGAGAAAAGGGTCACGGCAGACCCTCCTCCTCGCACGGCATGGAAGGGTGGGCCTCCAGGAGACTCTCACCGCCTGTCATCTGGAGAACTTCCTGGGAGGAGCCCCGGCCGCCTGAGGCCCCACTCAGTCAGTGCTTCTGAGCGGCTTTTTAGATTTCGGTTTATTTCCTCCCCCGTCATTCTAGTGGGTTTTCTTTCAGAATCCACTGGCAAGGGCTTAACTCTCTATCCTTGAATGCACCATGTGTGCCGGTGACAGTGGCTCACTGTCTAGCTCCACTCAGGGCCGGGGGCAGGAGGAGACAGACGCTCTCTCTGCCTGGCTGACCCTTTCTCACATCTCGGGGTCAGGGAACAAGAGGGAGTCTTCAGATTCCTCTCCCCCAGGACAGAGTGTAGAACATGGTGCCAGAGCCAAGCCCCAGGCCCTGACAGCCCAGGCTGGGATGGGGGCCTGCAACTGGACTTGCATCAACCTAGATACCCAGGCAGGCCCAGCTCCCAGCGGCTGGCAGGGGACTCTGAAGCTGGAGCCAGTGGTCTTTGTTAAGATGCGCTCCCGTGAAACAAAAAGACCCGATTGACCCTGAAGCCCGGGCTCTGTCTGTGCTTATGTGTGTCTGGGGGGTTCCTCCTCACCCTTTGGGGAAGAAAAAAAAGAAACGAAGGAAGCCTTTAGCACCAGAGTGCCAGGATGGTATATCTGGGAGGAGCCCTTCCAATCAGCCGGCCCCTCATTTATAGAGAGGACCACGGAGGCCTGAAGCCGACAGGTACATGACACATCCCGGGAGCTCCATGGGTAGAGTGGCGTCATGCACTGACCCTCTCTTCTGGCTTCGCTTAGCTTCGCTGCTGGGGCATCTGACTCTGCAGGCTCCCCTGGAGAGAGGGCCCCAAGCCCAGCTTAGGGGACGAGGCCAGGGGTACGTGGCAGCACTGCCTCTCCCCTTGCCTGGCAACAAGACTTGCTCCAGGGGAACCGACAAACTGCCTCCCTTCCAGAGGATGCCTGAGAGGAAAGATTCAGATTCAAGTTTCTGGCTGGGCCATTAGGAAAATTATATAATGCCATCAAAAGAGGGATCTTCAGAATTGGAAACTGAAAGCTGATGGAGCCCTGGTCCTTGTTTTCTCTGTTTCTGAGTACGTTCTGGGGTCAGGAATTGTCAGCAACAGTGACTTGAAGATGGTAGCAGCAAGGAGAGAACTATCAGGAAGACTTTGGGAGAGCCTCTCCAGGCTTAATGCAGGAAGGGAACCCGGTAAGCTAGACCATGGAACCTGCAGTCACTAGACCATGGAACCTGCAGTCAGACTTCACACCAGCAGGTGCAGCAGGCACACCAAGAAACTGCGGGGTCTGGGACGGGGGAGGAAACTGCCCCCTACTGGATGCCACATCTCGCAGAAGCCCTGCCCACCCAGGATGGTCTGCAGCATGTGCTGGCTCCACCTTGTAGAAGGCGGGTCTCCTCAGCAACCTCCCAGCAAGGAAACAGGCTGCCAGGGTGGTCCTGAGGTAAGTGCCCATTTGCAAGGCTAAAATGAAGCTAAATTAAGCAGCTGCAGGATATTAATTTGGCACTTAAGTTACTGAGCTTGAACGAAAGCCTGGGAAGAGGGAGGAGGAAGATCAGCAGCTGCTAAATCTTTCTATCTGTGTGTCTATCAATCATGTGTCAATCAATCAATCATTTATCTATCTAACTACCTATCCAGTCATCAGTCAGCTATCATCACCTCTCTATCCATCGACCTACCTGCCTACCAGCACCTCCTCTGCTAGGCACAGTGCTGAGCTCAGGATCTGAAGGACTTCCATGAATTATCATTCTGTGAATTACCCCGGAGCTCAGGGACTCCCTGCACCATTTTACAGATGAGGAGGCAGCTGAAACTCGAGAGGGTAAATGCCTTGGGGGAGTCGCACAGCTATCGAGTGGCGCTTACTACCTTACAGAGCTGCCTCCTCTACAGGGGGAGCTCAGTTTGCTCTGTGTCAAGATTAGTCAGGTGCTGGCTACAGGCAGATGCCAGGGCCCCACCTGCAGAAGCTCTGATTCAGCAGCTCTGCCTACGTGTCGCAGCCCTTCCAAAGAAAGAACTAAACGCAGAGGTGAAACCAGGCAGCTGCACTCCAAAGGTGGGAAAAAGAGGGCCTCTGGAGGCCTATGAACCCTCTGTCTTTACTCCCAAATCAATGGTGTTAGCAGCCCAAGGACAGCCATGTGATCTCTTTCACAAGACCCAGGATTTGAAGCTACAAGGTAAACTCACCCAGCTACTAAAAATAGGCCAAGCACAGATGGGAAGGCCAGCTCATCCGGGAGGGGTGGTGCCCCCTGGGAAAGGCCCTTGGCTTCTCACTATTTGCAACTTTTTACTCCAAATCCCTACTTTGCTCCCTTGATTCCTTGATTTGAAAATGTGGAGGTTTTTTCTGGGTTTCTCCGTGATGTGCGCTGTCTATTCCAGGGAGGAAAAGACACTGCTCATGGGGAAATACATAACGACAACAAAAAGACCCTGCCACTGGATACTTCGGAGGCCAAGGGAGACCCCATCCGTGGGAGTGTTTGGAGGTCCCAGAGAAAGGGGCAATGGTGAGGTCACTCAAGGTCACGATGGGGAGAACGCCAAAGATAGTACCCAATGGAAACAGTCATACAGCCTCATGATCGTTCATACAGCCCTGTCACCATCAACATTCACACAACTCCTAGAAAGTCAAACTGGGAAGCCATGGTAGAGACCATCTGGCCCAGACGCCCCTCCTGGGACTGTCTGAGGTCACCCAGCCACTGTCACACCAGGGCTGGGCACCCTGGAGCACGGAGCTGAAAGAATGCAGTTAGCAGCCCCCATGGGACACAGCCAGCGTGCACTCATCAAAATGGATTAGTTCTCCAACCCCCAGCATTTCTTACTGTCTCTGTTTCGGGACTGGGGAACTTGAGCTGTGTGTGTTCACTGAGGACACCTAGAACAGCGTTTAAAAATCACCGAAAGTGGGAACCTGGGAAAACAAGGGTTTGGCTGACTCTTCTCTTTCCCCTTGAATATTCTCTCTCTTCACCTGACTAACAACACCGGACGTTTTTCTTTAAAGTGTTTTTTTTGGATGTTTTAGGTTTATAATAAGGCGCTTGGAGTGTGTGTGTGTGGAAGGGAGAGTAGAAATATAAAAGGTAACCAAGTTAAAACATCAGAGAAAGCCTGAGATCAACTTCCTAAGGCAAAATCACCCTAAAATTACCCTACGTTACCCTAAAAAGTAGATAGTATGAAAACAACAACCTTTGTGTTATAAAAAAAAAAAAAAAAAAAAAACAGCTTGGTGAGGACAGATGGTTAATATTTCTTAAGAAAAACTAGAAGTGGAATTGGGATTTGAAATGTGCTATTTAAAAGCAGACGCAGACACTAACGTGTTAAGATTTCTCCTAGTGATTAACTGGAAAGTTGGTAAGGTGAACGGGTAATCAATCAGAAATAAGAATCCAAATAGGTCACCCCATACTGGGGGCTTTTCTCAGGAAACAGACCGAGGAAGGGGCTCATTTGCTCAGAGGCTCCTCCCCTTCCAGGCTGTGAGCAGGGGCTCCCTCCCGTGCTGTGAATGGCAGCTCTACTGTGATGTGATTGAATTTTGCTCCCTTTTTTATTCAAACTATGCATGACTCAATATTTCAGGAGCTCCACCAGCCCCCGTTCTCAATCCAGAGGAATCTGAGATGTATATTTCCAGCTCTATGAAACTGGTGTCTTCAATGCACACACATACAGTCCGCACACGCACACACAATCCGCCAGATGGTATGCTATTTTTTTCCAGATGTGTGACTCAGCGGGGTCTGTGGCCTCTGCACAAGACCCAGCTCTGAACAATGCCCTAGGATGGGTGTGGCCTATGCTCCTCCTTTGCTGTCTCTCAGGGTAGCCCTGCCCAGGAGCCCTAATCCAGCCATCACCTCGCGAACCTCAGCACCACTCCCTAAGCCTGTGCGTGTGCCGGAGGTGGGCAGTGCAGCGCCACGTCCCGCAGGGTACTGGGCCTACCTAGTTTTTGCATGCATGCACGGAGCCTTTCTTCAAGATTGGACACTCTGCTCTGAAGTTCATCGTAGTCATAGGCGCCAATTTCCTCTTGCAGCTCGTTAAGGACTGACGTCAGATTCTGGACCTCCTCTTTAAACTGCAATACCAATTTGGCATCGGCCTTGTACTCTTCCAACACAGGTATCAAAGGCCTAAGTTCATCCATTTTCGCTTTTATCGCCTGTAAGGTTAAAATAAGCTAGTTCAGTGCGATGCATGCAAGAACTCTCACACCCTGCCTTGGCCTGGCTTCTCTCTAGGTGAGGGACAGTGTGTATATTCCCGCTTTATTTACAGGCTGATTTATTCTGGTCCAAATGAGTTAGAAGAGCATATTAAACAGTCCTCAGAACACCAACATATTTGGGAAAGGTCTTTATTGTCAGTTTAGAATGCAACATCTTAAGGTTACATGCTTTGAGTCACATACACGAAGTTTCTTTTTTTCTTTCTTTTTCAAAAAGTGCATTGACAAGGGTTCAAACTATTCATGAAATGCAGCTACAGTCGCATGCAAAGGAGGATCCTGGTTGTATTCAAGGTTCCTTAGTGAAATGGTGCTAAGTATTGGAAAATAATAGTAAAAATGCATGGTGCAAAAAGCTCTCTGGCTCTCTTTCATGGTTACATGGGAGTGGACTGCTTCTTCAGTCACTGCAGCATTGAAAAAACTCTTTTAAGTTAGCCCTGCAAGTAAGAAAATGAAATACCGTTGAAGAACTAGCTCACTAGCCTGCCTGAAACAGACAGCCATCAGGAAACACATATTTGCATGGTCATTTAGAAAAATCCCGCCATAATGCTCGAGTTAGTCAAAACAAACTGCTTGAAGAGTTATTGAGATCCCCTCATCACAATTTCTGCCGGAATTTCTTTTAATGCAGTTTAGCACGGTCAAGGCAAGCGCTTGCTTTTCTTCCCCCAAAGCCACAGCACCCCAAAATTGGAAACTTGGAGAGATGCCTGTGTCAACCACGTTTGCCAAGATGAGCTACCTCCCAGTTGCTGAAGACACCCCCATCGTTAGAGGAGTCTGCCGGCCGCAGAGAAGGGAGTGCTGGCTCAGAGACAGAAAGGCTTTTTGGTCAGACAGGTCAACATCTACTCTTTCCAGAGTAATTCATGATGACCAGCCAGATGCAAGGACAAAATGTCCACCTGCCTCTGCTGAGCGCAATCAGCTCGTTTCACCTCAACAGGATTGGGCCTGCTATTGTTTTATTTATAATATAGATTTATAACTTCATTAGCTTGCCATTTCATCTATTTCATGTATGGTTTTAAAAAGAGGATTAGTTCTTGCCTCATGCAGGGAGCACATCAAAGAAAAACATTGGCACAAAAAGGACGGGAAGACACAGACAGAGCACATCAGCAGTTTCCAGTCGGGAGAGGGTGTGTCACTGGACCTGTTCATTTACATCTGGGCTGGATTGCTAATTAAGATGCATGTATACCTTAATTAAGGTGGCATATAATGTTTCAGTCGAATTATACTGAGATGGAGTCAACTGGGGGCACAGCTCTACCTGGCTGCACATATGTATCTATGATTTTAGGGCAAACACACACCAGTTTTAACATCCAGAGTTACCCGGAGAAGCAGAACGCTTCCCATGAGATGGAAAGGAGGCTGGCGTCTCCCTCCTTTCCCTGCGCGTCTATGGCATGCCTTGTCGTGGCTAGATTAGGTCAGATGTGAAAAGCTGCCCTGAGAGATTCCTGCTCCAGAATGGTTCTCATCAATTCAGCTAATCCTTGGCTAATGTGATTTACCTGCAGCAGCTACAGGATGACAAGGGCCAGTAACGATGTCCCTTCCCAGCTGATATTCGACTTGGCTTGGGCAGCACAGGACTCAGACCCCTGGCTTCCAAACCACACTGACGGGGGCTTGGGGGCGAGTGTGTGCTGCGGCCGCCACTCAGGCCACCCCTGCCAAGATGGCTTCTGCCAAACCAGGGCCAGTGGTGGCCTCCCTAGTGCCAAGGGCAACAGTCCTTTCGAGGCACAGAGCAACCTTTGCTGTGCTTCTCCCCGCCCCAAATGACCATTTCTGTAGGGAAAGGGAAAGCACGAAGGGAAAGCACACCGGGCCTCAGAGGAGGAGAAGGAGGAGAGGGAGGAGGAGGAGGGGGAGAAGGAGGGGGAGGAGGGGGAGGGGGAGGGGGAGGAGGAAGAGGGGGAGGGGGAGGAGGGAGAAGGAAAGAAGGAGGGAGGAAGGAGGAAGAGGAAAAGAGGGGAGGAGGAAGGAGAGGGTGAGGGGGATGAGAAGGAGAAAGGGGAGGAAGAAAAGGAGAGGGGGAGGGGGAGGAATGAGGAGGAGGGGGAGGAGGGCAGAGGAGGGGGAGGAGAAGGAGAAGGGAGAGGAGGAGGAAGGGAAGGGGGAGGAAGAGAAAGGAGGAGGGGAGGGGGATGAGGAGAAAAGGGAGGAAGAGAAGGAGAGAGAGGAGGGGGAGGTAGAGGGGCAACGGGGAAGAGAGGGGGAGGAGGAGAAGGAAGAGAAGGAGGAAGAGGGGGAGGAGAAGGAAGGGGAAGAAGAGGAGGAGGAGAGGGAGGAGGAGAGGGAGGAGGGAGGAAGGGGGAAGAGAAAGGGAGAAAAGAGGGGAGAGGGGAAGAAGGAGAAGGAGGATGAGGGAGGGAGAGGAAGGAGGAAGAGAAGGGGAGAGGAAGGAGGGGAAGAGGAGGGAGGGGAAGGAGGAGGAGGAGAGGAGGGTAGAGAGAGGGGGAGGAGGAAGAAGAAGAAGGGAAGAGGAGGGAGGGGAAGGAGGAGGAGGAGGAGGGGGGGAGGAGAGGGGAAGGAGGAAGAAGAGGAGGAGGAGCGAGGGGGAGGAGAGGAGGGAGGGGAAGGAGGAACAAGAGGAGGAGGAGTAAGGAGGAGGAGGAGGTAGAGGAGGAGAGGAGGGAGGGGAAGAAGGAGGAGGAGGAAGAAGGGGGGAGAGGAGGGAGGGGAAGGAGGAAGAAGAGGAGGAGGAGGATAAGGCACAGAGATGGGGAGGAACATACATACCTTAAACTGCCTGGCCAGGTGTTGCTTATGACTCTCCTCCACCTGTTTGAACTTGGACTCCAGTCCTTTCATTTGGTTCTCCATCTTCTCCACGTACTGCAAGTCTCTCTGGGTCCGCCTGTCCAAGACCTCTATGGATTGAGACATGTTCTGCACCTGTCAAAAGGGCAACAAGTTCAGCAAAAGAGCCACCGTAGGTGCCGGGCAATCTTCCCTGCCTGCTCCTACTGACACTGCCCTTTCCCACACAGCCAGCACACTGGGAACCAGAAGTGGCCCATGCATTATTTACAAGGTAATCACCAGCATCGGACTGATAGCTCCCCAAACACAGCAAATAGGTTGGGTAAACATTTCCTCTGCCAACGTGTTCTTATCATCAGGGATGCAAATCAGGGGTGTGGGAGACTCAAGTTCCTTTATTGGTTGTAGCTCCAGGCACAGACTGGGTGATTTCTCTTGATCTCTCTCTCTCTCTCTCTCTCTTTTTTTTTTTTTTTTCAGTGGTGGTGGGTGGGGATTGTTCCTAGTCTTTATGTTGCAGGTCAAAATCAGTAAGGCAAGCATAAATACCAGCAGAGAGAAATGGCACTCTTAGGCTGCCCCGCCCCCAGGTAGAAATTCTTCCTCCTAAATCTCATTGAGTACCTTGCCGATAAGGTTGATTACTTAAGTGCAGAGTGAAGGAACAAGGGAGCTGCTCTCCCTGACTCTGCATCAAGCTTTTTTCCCTATCTCCTGTGCCATCCATCACACCCCACAGTATCATAGGTAGATGACTGCTCTGCAAACATGTACATTCCGAGCATAGAGTCAGGAATCAATCACCCAGCAAATGAAGAATCGCTGTTTTACATCTTTACAGGCAGATCTGAATTGAGTCTAGCCTCAAGATGAAACTTTAATATTCAACAGGATTCCAGGGAGCTTAAAAGAAAAACAGTTTTAGTGCAGCCACCTGCCAGTGCATTTTATTTGCAGGAAACTGGCGTGTGCTTCTGTGCCAATGCATCTGGGGCTGCAGGGAGGCGGGAGGAAGCTGAGGATTGCCGCAGTGGCGTTTGGGTCATTTTCTCAGAATCGAATCCAATTACTAGGGAGGAAGTTACCTCCGTGACAGCAAATCTTCACTTCTGACTTTTGTGCTGAATTTGAAAATACTCTCCCTTCTAGGAACAAATCCATTTGGGGATGAGGCTTAGCTTTGCCTGGTCAGTGTGAAAAGAGAACAGTGTGGTTTCCACTTCTTACTATACATCCTCCACCCCGCCAAATAAAGTAAAGTAAAATACGCGAGAACAAGCCTAGCCTCCTCAGTAGAAGGAAAACCAGTATGGCCAATCTCAGCACCCCAAAATGCAAGGAATTTCATATCTTGTTATTAGAAAGTCACACACACAAACTCATCTTGAAATTTTAAGTTTGTAAAGCACACGATGGGGTGGCTTTAGCTCCCTGTCACCCCTTCTCTTCCCTGGGAAATGGAAGCATACTTCTTACACCGCCCTGCCTGATTCCCTTGCTTCTCTTCCTCTGTCACTTTGAATAACTATAGCACCTTTTTCAAGAAAAGATGTAAAGTTTGGTTTTATTCATCCTTCAAGGCCCAACCCAAACGCCACCTCCTCCAGGGAGGCTTCCCTGATGAATTGAGTTAAAACTGGCTGCAAACTATTCGGAAACAACAACGTCACTTTGTTGGCGCAATGTCTGCCTAGGAGTGAGCCACACAGCTATCCCCTCACAGCCTTCTGGACAGGATGCTCATGGAAGGAGTGACACTGGGTCTCATCCACATCTGTAACCCCTGCACAAAGTCCAGTAAATCTAGGGCACAGGGGTGGCCCCTGCAGCCACACGGCCGGAGGAAGCAACAATACAAATGGCAGTGCCAGTCCAGACCCCTCTCTCCATTCCCCTCCTGGCAAAATCCCCAGGAGCGAAGGCCCACAAGTGCCGAGGAGAAGCTGCTGAGCTCCTGTTGGCCTCGGTCAGGAGACCACACATAGTGCCACAGGCTTTTTGCTCCCCAGAGAAAGAAGGCTTTTAAAAGATTGCAAAGATTCGACTTTAGATTTAAAACACAAATTTGAAAGATACCAAGCTATGCAGCTACCTTAAAACCAAACAATTACTCTCCTACAGTTCTTCCAACCCTGAATGCACTTTCCTTTCTGGCCATGGACAAGGCACAGGCAAGGTTGGCCTCCAGCTGACAGTCAGTCCAGGACTGCAATCACCGGCCCATCTCCCCACCCTCAGGGAGGGCGTTCCTCTAAGCACAGCCCTTCCTCTGAAGCCCTTCCTTCATTTTCTTGCCTGCAGGATGTGCCTCTAAGAAGCCAACTAACTGGTGGGCTCAGGGTCACAGAGCTACGGGATGACAGTCTATCCCACACTTCACCCAACGCGGCAGCAGGCATTAAGAGGCGGGAGGGGGGCCAGCAACACGCAGAGACACACCTGGCCTCAAGATAACCAACAGCTAATAATGACCCATCCTTTCCCGTGTTCCAGGCACTGCACTGAGTCTGCTGTGTTATTTATCTCATTTGATCTTTACAAAACCCCGGGAGATGAATACTATTTTGAGTCCCATTTTACACATAGGGAGACCAAGGCTCAGAGAAGTTAAGCAACTTGCTTACTGTCGCACAGCCAGGAGGCCTGCCAGTTCAAGCTGGACTGGCTCCAAAGCCGACACTCTCAAACCCAGAGCCAAGTGCATCTTCAAAGAGAACGGAGCCCGTGCCCCACGCCTGCCACTATCCGTGTCCCTACAGTGCTCGACCCCAGCTGCGTGGAATTACCTGGTGAGGCTTCCAGGGCTATACATGTCTGGGCTCCCCACAGGGACCCCAGGGCAACAGAAATCAGAGACTCTGGGGGTGGGGCCTCACCAGGTGGGTTAAAGGTGAAGCCAGGCCACAGAAACACCGACAGACCTGGCTGGAATATGCTCAGCTGTGACCTAGCCCCATCCACAGGGCACATGGGCTGAGGTTTCTGGAGCATCCTGTCCTGCTTCTGCCCATGAAGAGAAGGCAAGAGAAGAAAAGAGAAAGAGGAAAGAAAGAAAATAGCACACAGGCCAGGGTGTGCGGGGGAGCTGAGGACGGAGCAGCCCTGCCTCCTGCTAAAATGCACAGTGCATTAAGGAGCGAGGGCCCTCTTTCACAGCAAATGGTTCATGCCCTCCGAAAATAGAGTGCCCGCCATGGTATCAAATGGGGTTTTAAATTTTTAAGCAGTAATGCTGTGGCACGCACAGGCGGGAAGGAATGTTCCAGGGCCTGCAGTCCCAGGGGCTCATGGAGCATTCTGGAATCCATTTCCCAACTCTCTGCTCTCCCGGCAAGTGCCGCCTCCCTGGGCTCAGGGTTCTGTTCTCCCCTCCTGACTCTCCCCAGCCCCCACAGCCCAGAGGCCCCTCCAAGTGCCACCTCCCCACTCTAAGCTTCTGAATAATTAAAGGCTCAATTAGGCTTTGATCTAGTTTGGTGTTAACAAATGTTGGTGGAATCTGTTAAATGCATCTTACTTTAATTCTTTTAAAATGATTTACTCAGGTGGCTAAAGAAAAAAAAATTCTATTTCTTCAAGGTGAGCGTGCCTTACGAACTAGGCCCATTGCTCTGGGTACCATGATGTAACCTTCCTCCCCAAGAAACAAGGGTCTTGTGGCCATTCCAGACAGGGACTGGGACACAGGAACAGGCAGTGACTCGGAGGTTTCAGGGCCTGTCAGAGCTGGGTGGGCGCTCGAAATCTCTAGCCCACCCTCTCCCTCTCCAAGAAAGGGCACTTGCTTTGTCCAGAGTTTCCTGAGGGTTTGTGGTTCAGCAGCAGGAATGTTAACCCAAGTCGGGGCAATGCTATCCTCTCACCAGGCTGCTCCCACCTTCCCCAGCGAGGTGGGCAGTGACAGCACCGTCTGTCCCCGCAGCATGGAGCCAGCCCTGAGTTACAGAGGCCCCCCCCACCCCTCACAGGCCTCCTGTCATACTCCTGAGCTGACGCCCATTCCAGAAAGTCCAAGGTCAATCTGCAGGAAGAATCGTGGCTTTACCGCTGTGTGTGTGAGAGTGTATGTGAGTGTGTGACTGTGTGAGTGTGTGAGTGTGTGTGACTGTGCGAGTGTGACTATGTGTGAGTGTGTGACTGAGTGTGAGTGTGACTATGTGTGAGTGTGACTGTGTCCGTGTGACTGTGTGTGTTAGTGTGTATGTGTGTGACTGTGTCTGTCACTATGTGAGTGTGTTAGTGTGTGTGTGACTGAGTGTGTGTGAGTGACTGTGTCTGTGAGTGTGACTATGTTAGTGTGTATGTGTGTGACTGAGTGTGAGACTGTGTGTGAGTGTGACTATGTGTGAGTGTGTTAGTGTGTATGTGTGTGTGACTGAGTGTGACTATGTGTGTGTGTATGTGTGACTGTGTGTGTGTGACTGTGTCTGTGAGTGTGACTATGTGTGAGTGTTAGTGTGTATATGTGTGTGACTGTGTCTGTGAGTGTGACTATGTGTGTGTGTATATGTGTGTGTGACTGTGTGTCTGTGAGTGTGACTGTGTGTGTGTTAGTGTGTATGTGTGTGTGACTGTGTATGTGTGTGTGTGTGGTGTGACCCCACTCCCTCAGGGTGGGAAAGTTCCCTGCCCACAGGCGCTACATGCAAATGCCCCTTTCTTCTGGGGAATCAATGGGTGAAAGAGAAAGGCCCACCATTCCTCCTTGTTCTCTTGGTAATTTTCCTAGGGGGCCCCCAGAACCTACACTAACCACAGAATACGGGGTCCTTGGGGGGAATGTGCCAAAAGGCCGGTGGGCGGTGCCCATCAGGAGAAGGCCCCCTGACTAAAGTGGGGAGTGGAGGAGACTGAACCAGGTGATGAGGTCAGCCATGTGGGTCTAGCGCCCACTTCCCTACTAATGGCTGTTTGGCTTGGGACAAATAAGTCCACCTCTTGGGAGCCAAATTTCCCCTTCTTGGAATGGAGTGAAAAATCCCACCAACTTCACATGGTTCTTCTCACAAAGACTAAGTGAAATAACAGATGCAAAATGTTATGCAAACGACACCCTGCTGTTCCCATGTGGGTTCTGAAGGTGACAATGTGGTCTGCTTTAGCCCCAGGAAGGCGTTCATGGTGAGGAGCACCTGTCCAGCCACTGGCCAGGTACAACCATTCAAGGGCAGAAAAAAGATCTTATCTCATAAAATCCAAATCGCCATGCATGCCTGGGCCCACAGGCGCTCTCCAAGGTAGCTGCTGAGTGACAGCCCCAGCCCTATGCACACAGATTATGACATCACTCAGAGATGAGCCTTGTGTCCCATCTCACCATGCCCACATGACTTCTCAGTGGACCCTGCAGTGACAGGGAGGCAGGTCTAGTCCTCTCTTCCTGGACCACCCGTGGAGGTCTCAATCCACCTGTCCATCCACCCACCCATTCATCCATCCATCCATCCACCCACCCACCCATCCATCCATCCATCCATCCACCCACCCACCCCCACCTATCCATCCATCCATCCATCCATCCATCCATCCATCCATCCATCCACCCACCCACCCCCACCCACCCATCCATCCATCCATCCACCCTTTCATTCATTCACAAATATTTTGAGTGGAGACAAGCCAGGAAAGAGCAGAAATGGGGCCTGCAAGCTAGCCAAGCCTTGGTGTTGGCGTGAGCACACAGGCATGTACACACACACACACACACACACACACACACACGCACACTCTGCGCAGACTCACCTTCTCCAGTAGCTGCCTCAGCTGTTTTGTGCGGGCATCCCGTGAACACATGGTCTGCTGTGGGGCGACCACTGTGCAGATACACCTGCCCTCGCTGTCCTGGGCAGAGCTGTACACCTGCCAGCTCTCCTCAGGGTTGGTGGGCAGCACCTGGAGAGGGGTGGGGCGGGGAGGGAGAGGGAAGGAAAAAAAGGGAGACCATGAGGTTGTGTATCAGAGCCAACAACCAGGGGCAAGTGTCCACATCCACCCCCGGGAAAAGGCATGAGGAAATGGTCCCAAGACATGTTTGACCCAAAGGGAAGAAAGGGTCCCTGGGAACAAAGAAGCACAGGTCTCCCGTTAGGGGACCCGGGGCTGGAAGGATGTCAAAGAGGCAAGACCTTTTACATTCCTAAAATTCAAGTTCAACTCAAGGAATGTCTGGAGTTTGTCATCTGGCCAAATTGATCTGCTGGGTGGATGGAAGGGGCAACTGGAGGCCACAGGCTGGACAAGGAGCAAGGCAGAAAAGCAAACGCTGGGTGGCTCGAAGTGGGCATGTATGTCAGAAACAGGATAGCCTTCCCGTAAGTCAAGCACGGGTGACTGGCACCACCAAGCCTCGCCCTGCCATTCCCTGACACTTGCAGAAGCAGCACCCACTGTAACAGACCCAGATCCAGCAGCTTATTTGCCCAGAGCTGTGATGAACCCCCAGCCGCGGCAACCTCCCTGCCGGCAGCGTGGCAAAGACTGACCCAAGAAAACACTAGGCTTCCAACTCCTTGTGGGCTCCATCCACGAGCCATTTGGTGAATGTTACCAAATTGCTGGTGACATGCTGTGCAGGGGTCACCCCCAACCTCAGTCCTGAGGTTTGCCCAAAGACCACCAAGAAACCGGAGCTGCCTATGTCTGGTCTAACCTCTCAGCCCAGCCCAGCCAGGTACCGGGGCAGGCACTCATGAGCCTCCACGCTCCACCCTGCTGCCGGCCCCACTGTCTCCAAGCACGCTCCCCTCCGGTGGCATCAGGTCATCTCTGCTATTTTTAGCATGAAGATGGGGAGGAGAAGTTGGGCGGGGAGAATCTATAGTAATCATATCTTTAATCTCATTCATTCCTAACCTGAGAAGATCAGGACCAGCAGGCCGGAACAAAGTCATCATGGAGGAATCGCCCTCCGATTCCTGAAGGAGCTGGGGGGGCGGCCTCAAGAGGGGTCTTAGGAGGGAGCCACACCACGGAGCCCTCTTCGCAGAGCACTGAACCTCTGGCAGCAAAAAGGGAGAGGGAGGGAGATTCACGTCCTTCACCTCTCCTTTCAGCCTAGAGGGGCAGTGGTCTGGGGTGCGCCTTCCCAGCAGCAGCCCCTTCCCCCGCGGCCCTCCGGGTGGCTGGTTTCAGCTCAGCCTTGCTCAGCCATCTAAGTCAGCTCTGCCCAGAAGCAGCCCTGGCCACGGTTCCCCTCCCGCTAGGCTCGAGAGGGAGAGGTGATTTCAGTTTCAGAGGCCAGGAGGGAGGGGTGCGCGCAGAAGACGAAGGCAAAGGCGAGGCAGTGAGCACCCAAGGGCAGGCTCCCAGGGGCCGCACCCAGCCCCTCGGCACCGTCCTCCCAGGGGAGGGAACAAACCCTCCTATGGACAGGGGAGGAAAGGGCGCCTTGGGACTTTGGGAACGAAGGCGCGGACAGGAGCTCCGGAGCCCACCGGCCGGGGCCCCACTCCCAGTCCGGTCGGGCCAGTCTGGCTTTTCCAAACTAGGGCGGGCTCAGAGTCCCCGCTGGGCCGAGCCCAGACTAGGGTCTAGCGGAGGCTCCACCCCTCACTCGCTGAGTGTGACCTTGGATAAGTCCCCAAGTCCCCAGCCTTAGTTTTCTAACCTTTTCAATGAGGGGCTCATGATTAGTGACCCAGGACTCCAAGCCTCCGAACCCCCACCAAGCTCCCCCGGCCCCGCGGCTAAGCGCCCAGGTGAAGGAAACGCCGCCCCGGGGGCGCGCGGGCGGAGATCGAGTGGTCCAGGCTGGGGGATTGGGGAGCAGGGTCACCACCGCTGCGCCGGCCCGCGACCCCTGCCCTTGCCCGCCCTGTTCCCTGCCACCTCCCTGGACGACTCGGGTCCCGCGCGGCGCCCGCCCAGCCCCTGGCTCCGGACTGAGGAGGGGAGGAGGAGGAGGAGGAGGGGCCGCGCCAAGGCGGCCGGCGGGCGCACTTACGCCGGTGCTGCGGTCCAGCGTCCCGCCGCCGGCCGCCGAGAGCTTGGTGGTGTTGAGGCCCACCAGCGAGGGCAGCGTCTGGGACATCCAGTTGGTGATCATGGCCATGGTGCTCAGCACGACCCCGATCTTGAGCAGCGGCACCGACATCGCGCCTCGAGCTGCCTCCAGCGCCCGCTCCAAGCTGGCGCTGGCTCCCGCGCCCGGGCGGCCTTCAGGCGGCGGGCACCGCGGCGGGCAGGGGCGCCCGGCTGTGTCCCCGCGCCCCCTCGGCCCGCCGCCGCCCGCCCGCCGCCGCCGCCGCCCCGCGCGCCCCGGCCATCGCCGCGCCTTCCCCGGGCGCCAGGGAGGGTGGCCAGGCGGCCTCTGCCTGCCGCGCTCCGCGCCCCGCGCTGCCCGCCCCGCGCCTCGCCTTGCCCGGCTGCGTCCCTCCGGGATCCTCAGCCGCCACCGGGAAGCGCCGTCTGGCTCTGAGCGCTGCGCGGGCTGCGCGCGGGGGCCGCGGCCAGGAGGCGGGGCTCGGCCGGGCGGGGCCGACGCAATCCGCCCAGGAAATGGGTGGATTTTTCCTCTTGCTCGGCTCCCCGCCGCCCCCTGGCGGCCGGCAGCGAGATCTGCAAACTCCAGTCCGCCCAGGAGTTGGGATCAGGGTGTCATGAGGAGACGGACGCACCACCATCCCTAGATCATAAAATACTCGGCGGCGGCGCGGGGACCCCAGCTGGGGCACGGCCCGCGGCCCTCCTGTCCCGGGGCTTCTCCCATCCTCACGCCTAGGCACCCCTCTCCGATCCCCGCAGAGGGACCTCTTTGGGGCAAATGTTGCCCGCAGAGAGACGGACACATCCTGCCTCCTGGGGCCCTTTTCCGCGGTGATTCGAGGGTCCCAGCCAGCCTGGGCCCTCGCCTGAAATCCAGCAGGCAGGGTCGGTTCCGAAAAGCAGCCAGACTCTCGAAGGCCTCCAGCGCCAGGGGGGCGTCGGGGTATTGGTGCAGAGTTAAAGGCGCGCCTGCGAACCCTGGGCAGCCGCGGTGCCCTAAGACCTTGCTTGGGAGGAAGGGAGCCAACCGGCACCCCTGGCACCGGCACAGCAGGGCGGGGGCTGGGGTGGTCCGCTGTGGCCCGCGGTGCGCAGGGAGGGGCCTGGGAGGGCGCACACCGGGCAGGAGCTGCATAAGGTCTGGGGGTCAGACCTGGGCCTCAGGAGCTGAAGGGGCCACGCCCATGAGCGTGGTGTTGGGGAGGTGGGGGTGGGGGGCTGGGACTGGGGTCTGTGGTGGAGGGGCGTGGGTTGGGGGGTGTCCTCACTGGCTCAGGGGTGGCGCTTGAGTCCTGGCGCCCAGGCCCAGCGGCAGGGCAAGTGGCGCAAGCTGCCCCTCTTCCCGGCTCTCTGCCGGCGACGGCGGCAGGACTCACGCGTGTCAGTCCCACCCGAAGCGCAGGCCTGACTGGGTCAAACGAGTTAATAGGGCTTTTGCATTTGCAGAAGGCTTCTAATCGGAGATGAAAGCCGCTTCCTCCGGAGCCTTCCATTAAGCTTTCCCAGCCATTTGGGGAGGAAAGCATCCCCCAGCTCACTCACTACACTCTTCTCTGCCTGGGTGAAAATTAATCTCCCTTCCTGGATGGGATCTGAAAGACGGACGCCGGACCGGAAGGAGCGCGCCTCCCTGGCGCCCGCCTGAGAGCAACAACGCCTTCCTGGGGCTTTTCTCTCTGTGCGCGCAGTCCTCGGCTGTAGAGACTTCAGCTGCAGCCAAGATGATCCTGGCCTGAGTGCTGGGTGTGAGACCCGCTAGTTAAATGAGCCCCTCAGATCTGCTTTTCTGATGAATGCTGTAATCCCAGGCAGCCGGGCTGGGTCGGATGCCAGGAAATTCCAACTGTTGGGGAAGGGCGCCATCTCCCAGTGTAAGCTGGGACTGCAGGTCCGGCTCACAGACTGGGCCCCGGCCGAGACGCAAGTCCCGTTGGGCTGGCTCCGCCCCGCTCCTCTGGCCATGCACGTTTAACACCGATTCAAGGCCACAAGCTGCGTCTGTCCAGATCACTCACGCCGCTTCCCACTGCGGAAGGACAAGGACCACTTGTTCTGTGAGAACAACTTCAAATGCAACCCAATCCCATCCACAAAACTCTCAGGCCATCTCAGAAGCCATAGACATTTAACGAAAGTACAAGATTAACCTGCACCTGAGCCGCTCTAACCTGCACCTGAGCGCCTCCAACCCGCACCTGAGCGGCTCCAACCCGCACCTGAGCGGCTCCAACCTGCACCTGCTCCAAACTGTCCCATCCAGTTTCTGAAACCTGTGATTCAGTGGGCGTAATCGTTTTGAAAGCGTCGTCAGATAAGGCTTGAGTAAGTGTAATTTGATTTAGAAGGCCATGGAGCATTCCAGAAGGAAACTATGGATTGTTGAAGAATGAAGGCATTTGGATTAGAGGATCCACGGCCCCAGCCAATACCTAAAGAGGACTTTCAATCCCAATTTCTTCACGACTTCTCTTAAAGCAAGGTCTCATTACACCTGCAGCTCTGAACAATCATACGAATACTGATGGGGCGGGTGCTGCACCCCAGATGGCACTAGGGCTTTGCCATGCCTGGCACCCACCCAATCCTTACTGAAGTGCATGGTGTGGTGGTATTGACTCCACTGTATAGATGAGAAGTCTCAGGCCTAGAAAGATGACAAGACCTGTCCAAGGTCATATGGAGACAGCCTATTTCCAGGGCTAAGCCCATACACATGGTAGCATCCTTGTCTCGTAAATGTCATGGCCATAGTTAAATCTCATGAGCCCCAGAAGTGGCGTGAGCTGCATGGCATGAGCTGCATGGCCACAGAAGCCCTGGCCGTCTGCACAGTTCCATGAACCACAGAGGCGCCAGAAGACATTTCGTGGGCCCTTGCCTTCCACGCTCATGGGAAGGACAGGAGGCTGCCCACCCCTTTCTGAGTCCTGGCAGGAGCCTGCACCAGCTTCCCTGTCATGACAGGTTAGACCAGCCAGGTCTCTGTCCTCATGCCAGCCCCTTACAGGTCTTGACCTTGGTGGACTCTGTATAAATTCATCGCCACACATAAAAACAAGCATACCCCCTCCACATCCCCCGGCTTCACGGCTCAGAAGATGCACGTGTGAGAGGGTGCTCCTGCCCAGCTTGCTATAGACCTTACAAGAGGCGGACACACGTGGGCTGTTGGAGAATCACCTCGGGAAGCCCTAGGACAGCCACATGGTGAGCTGGGAGGACAAAGATGACACCGATGCCCACAGTCAGAATAGTGAGGTCCACAGGATGCAAACCTACTCAGGAGTGGCCGCTTGGTGGGAAGCAGATCTCTGGGCCACTTCCCGATGCTCCTTGGCAAAGGATGCCCTCAAGGGACAAAGTTTGGAAGCCTAGTTGCTGTTTAAAAATGCGCATACTGTCCTCAGGCTATTGGCAAATACCTTGAAGGGAAACAAGGGGAGGGGAGGAAGAAAGGGAGGGAGAAGGGAAGAAGAAGAGAGAGACAGAGACAGAGAGAAGACAGATAGGAAGACAAAGAAATGGAGAGAGAGACAGAGAGAGAGGAGAGAGAAGAGAGAGGAGAGATAATAGAGACAGAGAGGTGAGGGAGAGAAAAGAGACAGAGGGAGAGAGGAGAGACAGAGAGAGAGAAGAGAGAGAGAGAGAGAGAGACAGAGAGAGAGAGAGAGAGGAAAGACAGGGGTCCCACATGGAACCACCCCTACTTTTTCTACACTGTATGTACCTTTTTCATTCCCTTTCTGTGCTGGAACATTCCTAGAGCAAGGAAAGGACCTGGCCTCAAGCCAGGCAGCAGGGGAGGAACCACGGGTCCCCTGAGCACTCCCTCTTGGCAGCCACAGAAGACTAGCATGGGTCTTCTGAGCCAAGTGTCCCCCGCACTCCCCTCCTCCTAGGCCTCTGGGTTCACACATGGGTGGAGGTGTAACTGCTCCTCACCCCCTTCCCTGGAGAGGATTTCCATCCTGGCCCGGCTCCCTGTGCCTGGCAGCACCTCCCATAAGCCAACAGTCTCCCAAACGCCACCTGCATCAGGCGTGGCTGTGTGACCTGCAGCTTTGGCTAGGGGGGGCAGAATGGCTAAGGGTCACAACTGAGCAGCTTTCAGAGTCAAATGTCTCAGCCACGCCCTGGCTCTCTGCCTCTGTCATGAGGGAAACAGGCCCAGAGAGGGCCCCTCCCTCGCCCAGGGCCCTCGAATGAGAGGACATGTGAGCCAGAGGTGCCCCCGGGTAGCCGTGCCCTATGCACGCCGTTGCCATCAGGAGCCACTGTGCTTGGGGTTTGTGAGCACAGCTAGCCTGAGCTGCTGACCCAGGAGATTCAGCTTCCTCCGAGGCATCGTCCTCCTTTTCCCTCCGTGTCAGCTGTTCAAGTCCCCCAGTGACAGTGATGGGGAGCCACTTTCCCTGGGGAGAGCACCCCACAGACCCTTGGCTGTCGCTGGAGGACGTTTCTTCCATTCAGCAGTCGGCCTCGTGTCCAGCTTTTCAGTCCTAGTCCCTTGTCCATCCAGAGAGCTGACTTATCCACGGCCCCTGTTCCCCCAGACCCCTCCTGCACCCTCTGCGCTCTCCCTGGCAGGTTCCACACCTCTTTCATGGATATCGTCTCAGCCTGGCCACAGCCAGGCCATGGGAAGTCAAAGCCGTGTATTCCCTTAGTTGCCGAATAGAAAAGAGGCCAATTCTGGGAGTGGTACTTTGAAGAACAGGGACAAGATAATTCAGCAGACACATCACCCTCTGGGCTGAATGCACATTTTTCAGGGACCCCACAAACATGATCATTTCCTACTTCGCAGGTGAGGAAACTCTCACCGTAACTAATTGGGAAAGGCAGCCTGGTTTCTATGGACTCAGTCACTGATCCTGACATGAATTCAAAGGTGACATCGTGATGAGAAACATCAGAGTCAGTCCCAGGGTCCAGCTGGGAATGTGGAAAATGCCCCAGGTGGCACCATTTGCTTACAGCCAAGGATTTGGTGCTGCCAGATTCCAAGCAAAGTTCTTTGCATCCAGATGACACCCAGTCTCTGCACAGGAGGCTCCCGGGCACTGCTGTCAGAGACTGTGGAGCCTGGATTCGGCCTCGGAAACTTTCTTAGCCACCTCTCCCCAAGACTGCTGCAGCCCCTGGGGGAATCTCCTGTTTCATCATCCTTTGTATTGCTGATGGAACAAAGCATCCCTGCATCTGTCAATGCCCCTCACCTGCTGTCTCTCACAGCTGCCTCAGTCTGTGCATCTGGGGGACAAGAGGCTGAGGCTAAGTGGCCTGGGAACAGAAACCTGTGTGTGCATATTGGGGGCTAGGAAGGGGGCTGGGCAGGGGCTCAAGGACTCAAGCTGACAGCCAAATTGTTGGCAAATGGCTGGCTCCCCATTTCTGAGTCCCGCTGCACTGTCTACAAACCACACCCTTCAGTCATAGAGTCAAGTTATTTACGATACACTGATGTTCTTTCTTTGACTCTCAGGCCCACGAAGCATCAGCAGAAGCAAGTGGGGGAGACTTTCTTTTCAGCACCACTCAGGAGAGCCATTTTGTATGGTAAGGAAATCCCCGCGGCAGGGTCTAAACTCCCCAAGGACAACTTATATACCTAAAACCACTAGATGGAATGGAACCACTTTAGGGACAGCCCAAAGTGAGGCTGTGAACTGCTGATCTGAATGTGGGCAAGGGCTGGGGAGCCGGCCTCATTCCCATCTCCCCCTTACACTCTTCCATCTCAACTCTTCATGGCTGCACACTCTCCAATCAGATTTTAACTGTCATTGAACTGTGCATAAGGAATATACGGGCCAGATCCCTGCTGCCGGTATGTCTTCTTGGGGCAAGCAGGTCGGCTAAGGCACATCTAAACACTGCAGCTGCCATCACCAGCTGGAGCCCAGGCAGGGGCGTGAGCTTTGATGTGAGCACAGAAGAAGCAGGCACAGGAAACCTTCTCCAGGTGAGCAGCCACACATGAGGACGGGTCAGTGCAAACGCGGCAGATTCTCTCCATGGCGGCCCCTCCAGCCACCTCGTGCAAAGCATGCCAAGTGCAACAAAGGGTGTCACCAGACCCGTGGGCATGTCGGGCGGTTTACAGCCTCATCCAGAGGCCACCTTATCTCAGGACCTGTAGGTCCTATTTCTTACTTCTTGGTCTCGAACTCCTGACCTCAAGTGATCCACCCGCCTCGGCCTCCGGAAGTGCTGGGATTACAGGCATGAGCCACTGTGCCTGGCCCCTAATTCTTACTTCTTGGATCTCAAGTTGTCATACACATGCTGGGACATTTGAAGGGCACAGGGCTGCCTATGTAACCCCTAACCTTATGCCCCAGAGAACTGAGGCGGTCAAGCAGGCACTCCTAGATGCACTCTCGTCTCCAAGGAGTGGACGGGCCTGCTGGGGTGGACGGGCCTGCTGGGGTGGACGGGGCTGCTGGGGTCTTTGATCCTCAGGGGTTGCAAGGAAACCACAAGTGGATCCCCTCCTTCTTGCCCTGCTTTCTCCTTCAAAAGCCCATTTTCAAGGTCAGCAGCCAGCAGCGCACATGTCCACATGGTCGGAAAGGCACAGCTGATGGGCTCTGCAGTGCATTCCCCAGAGGTCGGCGACTGGGCGGCAGCACTGGCACTTCCTTTACACTGGTGCTCGGTGACACTGCACTGTTTTTCGACTTTGCGTTTTCTTTCTGTCTTAGCAAACACCAGAACTCAGGTTTCTCAGGCATCAGACAGACCTAGAGCTCCATCTGGGGCCATCACTTACGTGCTGGGTGGCTGGGCAGGCGGCTTTACCTCCCCACACCTGTGCGTCCTCAGGTCAAGAATGAGGACAACTGCGCAGGATTGCTGGGACTGCCCCAACGTGATAAAGTTTACTCCTAACACGCGGTATCAGTCCTCGCCACTGGTGGGATTCCTGGGGCTTTAACTCTGGGTAGGCTCCAGTTTCTTATATTATTTATCTTATATAGTATATTATTTATTATTGTTATTATTTATAATATTTAGATTATTATTTTAATAATCTACAAACCTCAGAGGTGTGCATTTTTACTTTCTGATCTCTCTTCCCCTCCCCTCAGTCGCCCTGCGGTGCCAGTCGGGACAGCGCTAAGGTTTCCGAGCGTGCAGGGCATCCAGGATGCATCTTTCAGAGCTAAAAATTGGCTGCTTGCCCCGTCAGTCCGGTTAGTGGTTGCCATGTATCTAATTCAGTTTAGCTAGTAATTAGTTTTGTATTACTTTACACGGTGATGTTAATACTGATTACAGGGCCTGATAACTTTAGTAATAAATACAACCCCAGGCAGGAAATTACCTTTCTTCTGATTGGGGAAGGTTGAAGTCAGTGGAATGAGAAGCAAATTACTTTAGGAGACGGAGCAGCTGCCTCATGGGCAGGATTGACAGCTCAGCGCCCCTGATGTTAGGAGCCTATCCACCGAGGGAGGCAGCCCAGGAATGGGAAAGGGGAGCATGCCTCGCTCCCTCTGTGTGCCCAGAAGCATCGCCAGCCCCGGAGGCCACGGCCAACTTCGATGCAAAGACTGAATGAATTCCACATATTCTGAAGTAATTGGTTTAGGAAAAGAGCCAATTCCACCTGAACTCTTCCCTCTACCCCTGCACTCCACCCCCTTCTACAAACACTGTATCCTCCCAGCATGTCTAGGACAGAGGGGGGCAGAGAAGCTGGAGGGGAGGGCCTGGCAGGGGGACAAGACAGGTCATCCGGACCACCTGGTCCAAGCTTAGGTTTCAGCAGAAAAAGCGGTTAGCCGTTTCTACTTGTTTGATTTGCTCAGGGGAGTGAAGTGAGGTCTTCAGCTCTAGAATGAGCTAAACGGGGGGATGAGGTACAGACTCAGAGGGATGGGCCTCACTGGGGTTCTGAAAGGCTAAGTCAGCATCGCATCCCTGGTCTTCTCATCTGCCCTGTTCACACCAACTCATGACTCCCCACGTGCAGTCCAGGGTCTGCCCACTTCTCAATGCAGGCACCTAGACCGGCAAACAGCTGGCCCAACTCTGAGACCCAGCATACAGTAGCCACTCAATAAAGCCTGAAGACAAACAGTCACAGTGACGGTTGCCACTCAAGCCTGTTCTGTGTTCACTGACAGCTTGAACTCCACCGGGGGCATCCAGGGGCGTCATGTTGTAGGAAAGGCCAGGCCCAGCCTGGGGATGCATGGCTAATGAGGAGAGCTCCGTTTCCATCTTCAAACACTTCAAATACCCTCAACCCACATGGATTGAGCATTGGATGCAAGAGTCAGGGTTTCCAGGCCCTTCTTCCTGCTACAACCTCTGTCTGCAGCCGTTTCTCTCTTCTCCTTCTTCTTCTTCATCATTGTCTTCTTCTTCAGACAGAGTCTCGTGCTGTTGCCCAAGCTGGAGTGCAGTGGTGTAATCTCGGTTCACTGCAACCTCCGCCTCCTGGGTTCAAGTGAGTCTCCTCCCTCAGTCTCCTAAGTAGCTGGGATTATAGGCGTCTGCCCCCACGCCCAGCTAATTTTTTGTATTTTTAGTAGAGATGGGGTTTCATCATGTTGGCCAGGCTAGTTTTGAACTCCTGATCTCAAGTGATCAAAGTGCTGGCATTAAAGACGTGAGCCACCACACCCGGCCTCTGTCCTCTTCTTCTTTTCCCGGGCTCACTAGTGGACCCAGGTGCAACCTTGGACCCAGATCAAACATCCTCCTTCGCCAGAGCTTCCTCCGGCTCCCAAAACAGAACTCACTCCCCAACTCCTACCCAGAGCACTCGGCGCAGACACTTCTTGTGCCACTGAAACACATGATTATGGCAGAGCCTGGGGTCTTCCCTCAAAGCATGCCAGCCCCAGGTGCCAAGCGGCAAGGGTTTGGCTCACTCACCATTGCAAGCCCAGAATTGACCGAGTTAAATCCAACCAGCTGGTATTCAGGAAAGGCTTGTTTAAGGAGAGGATGAGTAAGCCAATGAAAGAATGGGGTTGGGGGTCTGTAGCAGGAAGGGATCTTACTCGAGAATCATCTTGTTTAATCCTCCTTGTGAAACAAGGAAGGTCAGGCTCAGAGGGGTAAAAGGGCCTTTCTCAAGGTCATGTAGCCAATGTCTGGTGGGATCGGGGTGAGAGTGAGGCCATCTGGGTCCAAGGTTGTTGCTACAAAGATTCCCAGCCCCTTTTACCCTATTACGTACAAAAAACATGCTTCACTCTGAAAGGAAGCTTGGGGGGTGTGGAGGTGGGAGCCCAGGGAGCCCCTGCCCTGCCCCACCTTCCCCAAGGCCCAGAGATCAACGCCTCGATACCCTGCCCGGGAAGCTCAGTACGATGCCACTTTACCCTCCTTCTTTAAGAGCATGAAATACCAGCCTTTTATTGAAAACCACAGAGCAAGACCATGTAAACTGTCTTTCTGTCTGAGGACAAAGTTCACCTGGCCCCCACAGCCTTGCATGTTGTAGGCCATCCATCAACGGTTGGCGTTTGATGGAGTGTCTCATCGTAAGCAAGCTGTCGGGAGAACAGATGGCCCGGCCATGTGCTCCACTCCCCCTGCCTGCCCGCCTGAATCCTCCAGGCAGCATGTATTAAGTGCAGGTAGGATCCAGGCATTTCTGACATCTTCTCATGTCGACGTATGCTCATTTAGAAGCACAGTAGCCCTAGAATCGCATGTCCATCCCTTGGGCGGAGTTAAAAGCAAGGATGGGGCTGCGGGGAGCAATTTACCTACAGTGGAAGCAGGAGGCAGACACCAGGCAGCTCCAGCACCCTTTCCTGAAGCCCAGACACGTTTCTTCACTCACTCACAAATGTGAACAGCATTGTTCAAGGAACCCACAACGCACAACTTTGGAATCAAGAAAGTAAGATGCTTGGGGATGGATGTCCCCAAGTAGCTCTTGGAATCAGAGCAGGCTGGTCCTGCACCCACACCCACTCCCGACCCCAGGTGCCACCTTAGAGGTCAAAGATGAAAGTCACCTGGCATAACCCCAGTGGGGCCCACCCAGGCGGGGGCCAGGGTAGCCAGGCTCTCAGGTGCTGGTGCTGAGCCAGCCACTCTCCACCACCTTCAGAGATTTGAAATGATTTCACCTGCTGAGCCTTTTCTCCAAAATCCCACCACATTAGGGATAATTGGCCTCCAATGCAAGATTCCGAAAGCACAATTATCAGAAGCCAGCCCAGGGAAGGTAGAGTTGTATGGTGAGGGTGGGACGTGCCTCCTGGCTGAGTCGAGGGACACATTCCCCTGAGACAGCCTGTGGCTCAGCTTCAGAGAAAGGCACCTCCCAGGCCAGCAAAGAAAACAACAGCACTTCCCTTCCTGACCCGGGAGGCTGCCGGCTGGCGGAGCTGACCAGGGTCCTGAAGGTGGCTGGCTGGGCCCTGACACCAAGGTCTGAGGATACAGGGGTGTGCACAGGGGCTGGCTGGGGTTCGGATGTCCAGGACCCTTTGTGTGGATGGACAAATACTTACACCACTGAGATAAAGCTTCTAATTGAAGTTGAACCAAAAGTTTCTCCCCAGAACAGGGAATCTTTAAAAAGACACAAAGAGGAGAACTTATGGAGAAAAAGCATCTTTTGGCCTGGGCATGGAGGCTTAAGGGTGCCACTAAGGCTTGGAGGGCCCTTGGGTGTGGCCTTGTCCAGGACCACCCAGAACCAGCCATCTCTTTGCCAAGGTGTCTTGATAAGACACAAGCACAGCCCTTTGTAGGGCAGCTTGCCACTAATCGGGACCTGGTTGCTCTTCTCTGCAGGTATCTGCTCCCCTCTGTGTGCATGTGTGTGTGTGTGTGTGTGTGTGCACGTGAATGAACGCACCTGTCCAGCCACAGTGCACAACCACCACCCCTCCACCAGGCCTTCCTGTGGCCAAGAAAACTTCTCTCCTAGAGGCCGCACAGAACCTCTCCAGGGGGGACTGGCCGATCGTCTGGGCAGCACCAGGAGAGGGACTCTGAGGGTAAACGGGACGACGTAACCCCACAGCTGGATTGGGATTTGGACTGAACATTCTGGGCAGATCCAGGGAGCCAGTGAGGGCTTCCAGGCAAAACAAGGGAAGCTCATTCAGTATCTTCTCTCCTGTGGTCTTCCTCTCACTCTCTGGCCCTCCCATCTCCTCTCCTTTGTTTCCTCTTTTATTCTGAGGGAGAGGGAGGCAGGGAGGAAGGAAAGGAGGGTCAGGTGCAGCTGGGGCTTGGGGCCAAGGTGCTAGCTGCCCATCACTTCCTGGTCTTGCCACTCCAAAGGGCCAGAGTCTCCCGGTTCAGAGCATGGCACAGTGGTATCATTGAAAGGGCATTTTAATGTCACTCCCAAGTAGCCCGGCTCCGGAGGCTGGCAGGCTCTTCCCAGCACCATGGTGCCAAAGCAGCCCTCCCAGTTCGGCGCTCACAGACAGCCCTTCTCCTCCCCCAAGACTTGCCAGCTCCAAGATGCATCTTTAAAATGGAGAATACCAAGCAGAGACCTTTCTCTATTGATACATTGTTCAGGGGACAACGAGCCCGTTAGAAATGCCCAGGATCCCCACACCAGCACACCACAGGGCTTTTCACTCACCTCCTGCCAGGCATGTGGCCACAGCCCCCCAAGCCCTACACATTAAGCCAACAATGCACCCAGCTGGCCGGTACGCTGGCTGCCCTTCCCAGTCTCAGCGGCACAATCCCCACAGCCTCTTTCCCGAGCCCCCAAGGGCAGCGTTATGCCCAAAGGGAGGATGTGCCACTCAGGGGTGTGTGTTGGGGGTAGGACTAAGGTCCTGCCACCTCCAAAAATGCCTGGGGACTTGGCTATCCGGTTCTCATTCTTCCCCCTCCAGATGACAATAGCAGCCAAAGACCCCCTCGTGCTGCCCTTCGAACTTCTCAGCAGGGAGCAGGGGGCAGCGGAGTCCTAGGAAAAAGGGGGCAGCTGTCAGCCCTGCTGGGCCAGGACTGGAGGAGCATCGTCTCGGGTCAGCCTGCACCCCTCCCTCCCACCCAGGTCCGGCCCAGCACCCTGGCCTCTCCCCAACCCCGGCGCTTCGGGCGCCCAGGCCAGGGGCGCGGGGCGGCGTGGAGCCGGAGCCGTTCCCGGACTTTGTGGGGCTCCCGGGGGGGCCGGGCCGGTCGCCTGGCAGGGAGGAAAATGGCGTTGGATGCACGTACTTGAGTGAGTTCAGTGCCCATCAGGATGAGGAAGAGGAGGCTGAGGAGCTTCCGGGCCGGGTGCATGTCTCGCTGCCACCTCCAACGACCTGGCATGCAGGGCCCTGGGTGCTGGCCGGCCGGCGGCTGCGTGGACGCGGACGCGCTCCGGCTCTGGCCCCGGCTCCGCGGGCTCCGGCGGCGGCGCCTGGCTCGTGTCCCGGCGCCTGGATTCAGCACCCGGAGCGGGCGGCGCGCGGGCTCTGCTGCGCGAAGCCTCCGCTCTGCATATTTATCGCGTCCCGGTTCCGGCGCGTCTGCCTCCGGGCAGGGCTGGGCAGGGCTGGGCTGGGCGGGAGCTGCGCCCTCCTCTCTCCTCGCCTCCTAATGGCTCCCCCGCGCGCCTGGCATTGGCGGAGAGAGGCGCGCCCTGCGGAGCACGAACGCGCGCTGGGCTGCGGCGGGTGCCAAAAGTTTGCTCGGAAGGGGCGGGGGCGAGGGTGGCGCAGAGGGACCCGCGCGCCTTGCTCTCTCCCGGGGAGGAGGGAGGGCGGCAGCCGGCGGGGAAGCAGGCTGGGACAGGATGTGACATCAAAAAGGCGGGGGAAATCGAACTGAGATAGAGAACTCCATCCTGGCCGGCCTGAGCCCTCGCAGGCTTCAGGTCCCGGAATGGGGACGGAGGGGTTGCCTGCGCTGGGGACCTGGGCCCCTGGACAGGGAGTGGGCCGAAGATTGGGGAAGGGGAATGACAACGGGGGATGGGAGGGATGGGATGTTAAGTCTTGATGTCTACGGAGTGACAGGAGATAAAAGCTGAATGGGTCCTTAGAAGTCACCCTTCAATGAGGTGAGCTGAAGCTGAGTCAGGAAGGATGTTTCCAAGAGGAGCGTTCAGGGAGGAAGCCAGGGTTAGAACCCTGGTCATCTGGCACGCAGCCCTGATGCGTGGGGAGGTCAGCAAAGGGGTGGAAGCGGGAACAAGCATTGAGTGCTGGGCTCCTGTCCCCAGACAGGGCATGTGGAGGAGGGTCTGTCTGTGTACTCCTGGGAGTGGATACATACATGCCTGTAAGGGGCCCTGTGGTGTGTTAGGTTGTGACACAGCTCTGCCCACCCCAGGTGCCTTTTCTGAACCAGGAACCTAAGAGAGGCGCTCTCCCACCAGGGCCGGGGACCGAGGGCACCAGGACAGGCAGAGCCAAGGGGGTTCTGGAAGCCCCCGGCCCTGGTGGTAGACCTCCTCTCTTAGGTTCCTGGTTCCGAAAAGGCACCTGGGGCGGGCGGAGCTGTGTCATGACCTAACACACAACAATAGGGCTCCTTATAGGCATGTGCCAGGTCCACAGGGCCCCTTACAGGTAGGTGTGTATCCTTCCCCAGGACTCCCTTGGCTCTGCCTGTCCTGGTGCCCTCCTCCCCTTTCCTCCCTTTCTGTGTCCCCTCTCCCTCCACCCTCCTTTAATGTGTACTCAGACCCTTTGACTAAAGGAACTGTCTTGTGGCCACATTTTCCATTTAAATTCCCCATTTTGTGAGAGAAGTCCCAAGCACCTGTATTTTCTGAAAAGCTAAGGTTGCAGCAGGTATCTAGAAGCCTGTCTCTGTTCTCTATTGTTTAGTCTTTAATCTATGGAAAACAAATTCCCTAAAGAGAATCTCTGACAAGAAGAGACTCCAGACCCAATAATTGCAGAGAGCAGCACTGCCCAGGATGATGTGGCCTGGCCCCCTGTGTCACAGATAAGGCCACTGGAGTTCGGGGGAGTAACGTACCGGGGTCACCCAGTGATATCCAGAACAAGGGTGATGCCACCTCCTGCCCCTGTCACCGAGCTGCCGACATCTAGGAGGCGTCCCCTGGGCATTGAGTGCAGGAGCTGGGCACATGTGCTGAAGAAGAGAAGATGAGAAGGGGCCCTCCAACTTGGCCCTTGCACTATGAGGGCCTTTGCTGCAGGGACTCTGTTCTCTGAGCCCTGGGGACAGAGCTCCCTCCAGGGAAGCCAGGGTGGGCCGGCTTGTTGGTCTGGGTGGGCTTCCCAGCCTCGGAGGAGTTTAAGCAGTGGCATTTCTGGTGATATGCCACAGCCCCTTAGGCAGGGTGGCCCCCAAGACTCTGTGAGGAGTTGGTGGTGGGAAAAAAGGGCGGGTGCAGCTGTTAAGGCTTCTTTTCTCTCTGCCCTCCTCGCGTTACTACTCCCAGTGTCTTTGTTGTCCTAGAATGGAGGAAAGTTGTTTGTAAGCCTTTTGGGGATCATTGAGAGAGGCAGCCAGGGACCAGAGAGGACCCTGCATTTAGAGCTGAAGGGCTGTCTGGGTAGTGGCTGTCTGAACCTCAGTCCCCACATCTGTCCAATGGGAATGAATCGTGAGCATACTGTGGGGTCTCAGGGGCTACTGAGGAGATCCAGTGCGGGAATAAACACTTTATGTGCATAAGAACTCTGTGCATGGGGCACGCACAGCACACCGGGCCTCAACCCAAGTTTCTCCTTCAGCCTTCACACTGATGCTCCACGTAGCCGCTAATAAATGTCTGGGCTTGGGGAGACACGTGACGTGGCCATAGAGCTGGAATGTGATCCCCGTCTTTGGGGTTTTGTTCCTGTGGGTTGGGGAGGAAGGCTGCATTGATTTCCTTGGGTGGACTGTGACCTCAGATCCAGTTTTAGCAAGGATTGTTTTTATTTTTAAAGTTACACAACATGTGACCCAGCAATTCCACTTCTGAGTACACACCCAAAGGAAGAGAAAGCAGGGACTGGAGCAGATATGTGCACGCCTACATTCATGGCAGCATTATTCATAAGAGCTAAAAACTGGGAACAGACCGGGCGCGGTGGCTCACGCCTGTAATCCCAGCACTTTGGGAGGCCAAGGCGGGCGGATCACCTGAGGTCAGTAGTTCAAGACCAGCCTGGCCAACATGGTGAAACCCGGTCTCTACTAAAAATACGAAAATTAATCAGGCATGGTGACGGGCACCTGTAGTCCCACCTAGTCGGGAGGCTGAAGCAGGAGAATCGCTTGAACCTGGGAGGCAGAGGTTGCAGTGAGCTGAGGTCGTGCCATTGCACTCCAGCCTGGGGGACAGAACGAGACTCCGTCTTGATAAAACAAACAAGCAAACGATCAAAAAAGTGGGAACCACCCCCGCATCCATCAATAGATGCATCAACAGATAAATGCGCTCCATCCGTCCAACGAACTGTTACCAGCCATGAAGAGAAGGGAAATTCCAACACATGCCACAACACGGGTGAAGCTTGAAGACATTATCCTCAGCGAAATAAGCTGATCACTGATGGACAAGTACTGCAGGATTCTGCTTTTATGAGGTCCCTAGAGTAGTCAAATTCACAGAGACAGGAAGTAGATTAGTGGTTACCAGGGGCTAAGGGGAGGGAGGATGGGACATGATTAGTTAATGGGTGCAAGTTTAAGCCTGGAGTGATGGCAAAGTTTTGGAAGCTGACAGTGGTGATGGTTGCACAATATGGTGAATGTCATCAGTGCCACTAACTTGTTCACTTAACGGTTAAAACGGTAAATTTTATGTTACACATATGTAACCACAGTTTTAAAAATATAGTAATATAATGTACCAAAAACCATTGAATTCTACACCTTAAATGAGTGAATTGTATGGTATGTAAACTGTATCTTTTTTTTTTTTTTTTGAGACAGAGTCTCGCTCTGTCACCCAGGCTGGAGTGCAGTGGCATGATCTTGGCTCACTGCGACCCCCACCTCCCGGGTTCACGCCATTCTCCTGCCTCAGTCTCCCAAGTAGCTGGGACTACAGGCCCGTGCCACCATGCCTGGCTAATTTTTTTGTATTTTTAATAGAGACGGGGTTTCACCGTGTTAGCCAGGATGGTCTCGATCTCCTGACCTCATGATCTGCCCGTCTCGGCCTCCCAAAGTGCTGGGATTACAGGCTTGAGCCACCTCGCCCGGCCTTTTTTTTTTTTTTTTTTTTAAATACAGACTTATTATTGTATTTCTTTAAAAAGATAAAATACAAAGAAGAACGTAAAAGTAACAAAAGGCGCCTACCCAGAATAGCCAGTGTAGACAATGGGACTGCTCTGCAGACATTCCTCTGTGCATGTGGTTAGAGAATGCAAAGTGTGCAAATGTAAGAGGGTGGCCTCTAAGACCAAATGGTCTGGATTCCAAGCCAGAGCCTGCCTCTTGGGAGCTGTTGAGGCCCTGGGCCAGTCACCCTCTCTGGGCCCCATTTATCTCCTTGAGGGTGGATTGATGATAGCAGCTCCACCTCAGCACCCAGCTGAGGGGCGTCAGGGAGCCACAGCCGTGCCAAATACCTAGAACCATGCCTGGCACATGGCAATGGCTAGAAAGAAATAGGAAGGATGAGCAAATGCTGGTGTAAAAGATGACGTCATCCTTCCCAGGCTTTGCAGCCTAGAAATATTAGATTGGACTGCAATGTAAAGAAGGAAGGGGAACAAAGTCAAGTGGATGATGCTGCTGACTTCAAGCGCGTTTATCTTCACCATGTGAGGCATTGTTTCCTAGAACAACCTTCTAAGATTGAGAAGGAAAAGTCTATGAAGACCATTAACTGTTTGGAATTAGACATTCTCTATCCCATGGTTCCGTTTTGACAATATCGCCCACTTTCTCTTTTGAAAGGCTGGGTAACATTCAGCTCCTCTTTCTCTGACCACCCTGTCCCTCCTCTCAATTTGTATTGCTTGTGTTATTTTTATCTTGTCTGTGCTTTTAATATTTATATTTGCTCCTGCAACCCAAGCTCCTAGCTCTTTGGTTCTAGTTCTGGATTTTGGGGGATCTGGCATCCACTCGGGCCTCTCGAGGAGGTTGCTCTAAGTTCTTCGTTGGATCTATCCCTTCAGGGTTGGCTGAAGTTCAGGTGCAGGGTGGCCGCAGCCCGTGACACCGACACACCTCACTGCTGACAGATTTAGATTCTTGTCTTTTTCCTCATCCCATGGTGTTCCTGTCTGCAAAATCAGGAAGGTCCCTAGAGCAGAGGCTTTATGTAGAGGTGGGTGTGGGGCCTGGGTCCCAAAGCTCCAGTTGGTCTGGGGCAGCTGCCCACCTCCTCCCCCCCAGCTCTGAGATCCTGAGCTGCCTTGGGATGAGGCCAGGTGGGTACCCAGCATCAGCCTCGCCTCACTCTTTGGTGGGTACCATGGGTCCCGGGACACCCCCACCCGCCCCTCTCCTGCTGCCTTCCCGATGGAGCTAGGGCAGCAGGCACCCGGGGAAGCAGCCGCTTTCCCACTGAGCTGCCTCAGGACACCAGCAAATCGATCTGCTTTGTGCTCCTCTAAGACAAGCCTCCTTCTACTGCTGAGCCCCATTAGAATGTGACAGAGCGTTGCCAAGGCAACGGCACTAACTCTCCCCTCCTCTCTGCGAATTTCCTAGCAAACGGGACTCAAAACCCACGCCATCGGCTGCCTGTGCCCTGAACCTTCAGGCTGCTGGCTTCACCCTCTCCAAACCCAGCTGAGCCGAGGGAGAACCCAGATGGCCTCCCTGGCCCCTGGGGACACCGGCCTGGGTGGGGGGTGATGGTGAACAGGCTCACAGAGGACCCAGGCTGCCCCTCCTTATCAGCTCCCTGGACTTGTGCACGGCAACCAGCTGCTTCTGTCTGGAAGCCGTCAAGCGAGGAAAGGGTGGCCAGCTCTGCCTCTGGGACCACCTGGGTGGTTTGGAGTTCTCAGCCCAACTGTGTGTTGGGCACACGCTGAGCTTATGTCATTCTCTCACTAACTCCTCGCAGCCTAGGAGCACATTTGATGTTCACGGGAGTCATTCGTGCGCTTGCAGATGTTCAGCCAGGGCGGGCAGCACCAAGCCCTGCTCCGTGGTCTCCCCTTTGTCACTTCCCTGTTTGTCCAGCTGGAATTCCCCCAGAAGTCACTCCTGTGTTCTCAGTTCCCTGGCGTGGCCCATCCTCCCGGCTTCCTGGCGACACCCGACTCCCCGTCCACCCCTCCCTGCCCCCTGACAGCTGAGCAGGGCCGGGGAAATCACACCGCCCTGTGGACTGGTCCCTGTTTGAATCCATGACCTCCCAGCTCAAGGGAGTCCTGAAATCCTACCTCTGCCTCCCCCTGCCCACAGCCCCAGCTCCGTTGGAGGAGCGCTAACTCTTTCTCCCCTGCCCCTCAGCCCTCCTCCTCACACCTCTCCCCTGCCCCTCGGCCCTCCTCCTCACACCTCTCCCCTGCCCCTCGGCCCTCCTCCTCACACCTCTCCCCTGCCCCTCGGCCCTCCTCCTCACACCTCTCCCCTGCCCCTCGGCCCTCCTCCTCACACCTCTCCCCTGCCCCTCGGCCCTCCTCCTCACACCTCTCCCCTGCCCCTCGGCCCTCCTCCTCACACCTCTCCCCTGCCCCTCGGCCCTCCTCCTCACACCTCTCCCCTGCCCCTCGGCCCTCCTCCTCACACCTCTCCCCTGCCCCTCGGCCCTCCTCCTCACACCTCTCCCCTGCCCCTCGGCCCTCCTCCTCACACCTCTCCCCTGCCCCTCGGCCCTCCTCCTCACACCTCTCCCCTGCCCCTCGGCCCTCCTCCTCACACCTCTCCCCTGCCCCTCGGCCCTCCTCCTCACACCTCTCCCCTGCCCCTCGGCCCTCCTCCTCACACCTCTCCCCTGCCCCTCGGCCCTCCTCCTCACACCTCTCCCCTGCCCCTCGGCCCTCTTCCTCACACCTCTCCCCCGGCAGATGACATGAGTCTCTCTGCACTGAGGAAGGCCCAGCCCAACTCTCAGCTCCCATCACAAGATCCACCACCCAGGATCCACAAGATCCTGCCTGGCCCTGCCTGGCTCCCTGCAGGAGGTGAATCATCTCTGCCCCCATGCAGGACCACCGTCCCATGGGCCTGGGAGCTCACCCCCTCCCTGCTCTGTCTCCCCACACCTGTCCTCTCTTCGAAAACATGTTCCTATTTTTGCCCATCTTCACCAAAGAAATGTCTTTCCTTTCATCCCCTGCAGCCATGCCTCACCTCTCTGTCCCCCTTTGCAGAGAGGAACGTCCACATCCCATCTCTCCAGGCTGCTCCTCCACGCAGCTCCAGGCAAGCTCACCAGCGACTTCCTCGTCATCACACCCAATGGTGGGAATGCCAGCCTTCATCTGACCTGAGGGAACCAGCAGCACCCGGCACAGGCTCTCCTCCCTCTGCCCTGGAAGCCTCACTTCCTCTGAACAGTGCATGCCCCTGCCTTGCCAGGCCTCGTCCCCGCCTGGCTGCTCCTCCCCAGGCTCTGTGGGGACCTCACTACCTTTCCACTACTTTTTTTTTTTTTTTTTTAGATGAGTCTCAGTCTGTCACCAGGCTGGAGTGCAATGGCACGATCTTGGCTCACTGCAAACTCCGCCTCCTGGGTTCAACTGATTCTCCTGCCTCAGCCTCCTGAGTAGCTGGGATTACAGGTGCCCGCCACCACGCCCGGCTAATTTTTGTATTTTTAGTAGAGACAGGGTTTCACCATGTTGACCAGGCTGGCACCTTCCCACCTTCTAAAGGTTGGGTGTTGCAGGACTCTGTCCTCTGTGGCCCCCGGCCAGGTGCCTCCTCCAGTGTAGGACAGGAACTCCCATTGCTGTGCTCCCCTCACCTACATCTCAGCATAGCCTCTTTTCTGAATTCCCAACTCGTACCGCACCGCCTGACAGCGTCCCTTGGTATCTAACACACTCGTGCACCTGGTGAGTCTGCAGCAGAGCTCTATGCAGCCTACCCCAGACCCAGCCAGCTCCTGCCCCACCTTCCCAGTCTAGGAACAGTAGTTCTGCCCTTACTGTTGCCCGGGCCCAAATTCCAGGAGCTATGCTGGGCAACCCACTTTCTTTTAAACCTCACATTCAACTCATCCGCAAGTCTTTCGGGCCACCGCCTGAATTATCCAGCACCGCCCCACACAGTCATCAACCACTCAACTGCATCCTCTGGTCTCCCTGCTGCTTCCCTAACCCTGCGGCCAGAGTGGGTTTACAGAACCTTCCCTGAGGTCCCGACCCTGCAGAGGTTTCCCACAGGCCAGAGAGCCCTCCGTCCTCCGTCACGAGGTCCCCACCTCTCATATCCCGCCCCTTTTCTCTCCCCTTGCTCAGTCCTGTCCCGCTGCACTGCCCTGCCCTGAGGCTGCTTGGGGACATGCCTGCTTTCCTGCCAGGAGCCTGTTGTCCCTGACACCATGTGAATCCCACCCTGGCTTCATTCAGACCCTGGACTCTGCTTTGTTTTCTTAGCTCTTCTGACTGTCGAATGGAGTAAGGCTCTCTCTCCCTCACCAGAGTTCCCTGAAGGCAAACGGAGCCTTAGTGAGGGAAAGAGAGTGTTATTACATCAAACAGGGCTGATGATAAGAAGATACCCCAACTCGAGAAACTTAAGGCAACAGAGATTCATTCTCTCCAAGTTCTGGAGGCGAGAAGTCCAAGATGAAGGTGTTGGCAAGGCTGTCCTCCCTCCAGAGGCTCTAGGGGAGGACCCTTCCTTCTCCTGCAGCTTCTGGAGGCTCCGGGTGTTCCTTGGCCTGTGGCTGCTCCAGTCTTCTAGGCCAGCACTTTCAAGCTGTCTCTGCTGCATCTCCACATCCCCTACTCCTCCGCATGTGTCTCCCCCAACCCTGCATATATCTTCCCCCTCTGCATATGTCCCCACCGCATGTCTCCCCACCCCGCATGTGTCTTCCCCTCCTGCATGTGTCTCCCCACTCTGCATGTGTCTCCCTTCTTTCATGTGTCTCCCTTCTTGCATGTGTCTCCCTTCTTGCATGTGTCTCCCCCCCTTCATGTGTCTCTCCCGCTGCATGTGTCTCCCCTCCTGCATGTGTCTCCCCTCCTGCATGTGTCTCCCCCACTGCATGTGTGTCCCCCCACTACATGTGTCTCCCCCCACTGCATGTATCACCCCCCACTGCATGTGTCTCCCCTCCTGCATGTGTCTCCCCCCACTGCATGTGTCTCCCCTCCTGCATGTGTCTCCCCCCACTGCATGTGTCTCCCCTCCTGCATGTGTCTCCCCCCACTGCATGTGTCTCCCCTCCTGCATGTGTCTCCCCCCACTGCATGTATCTCCCCCCACTGCATGTGTCTCCCCTCCTGCATGTGTCTCCCCCCACTGCATGTGTCTCCCCTCCTGCATGTGTCTCCCCGCACTGCATGTGTCTCCCCTCCTGCATGTGTCTCCCCCCACTGCATGTGTCTCCCTTCCTGCATGTGTCTCCCCCCACTGCATGTATCTCCCCCCACTGCATGTGTCTCCCCTCCAGCATGTGTCTCCCCTCCACATGTGCCTCCCCTCCTGCATGTGTCCCCCCACTGCATGTGTCTGCTCTCTGCATGTGTCTCCCCGCCTGCATGTGCCTCCCCCCTGCATGTGTCCCCCCAACTGCATGTGTCACCCCCCTGCATGTGTCTCCCCCTGACCACATGTGTCTTCCTCTGCCTCTTATAAGGACACTTGAATTTAGTACCCACAGGGAGAAGCCAGGAGGATCTGAAGACTCTGGACTTGGCCACATCTGCAGCCCACTTCTTCTGAATAAAGGCCCATCAAGCTTCATGTCCAGCTCCAGGGATGAGAACATGGAGATCTTGGAGGGCTGTTACTCAGCCAACTGCAGGGACAGACAGAAAACAAACAAGCAAGCAGATAGAAGAATTTGGTAAATGTCGGCCATCATTGAGTGGTGTGAGCCTAATGAACAGGATGCTGGGCCCAGAGTCACTCGGGGAGCATTTTGGGGAAGATGGCCCATGAAGTGGGGAAGAGCATCCCATGCAGAGGTCTGAGGGTGAGAGTAGGTGGCTTTGGGGAAAGATTGGAGGTTGGTGTCAGCATGACTGGTGCAGGAGGAGGGCATGGGGAGCAGGCAGGGCCTTGTCAGCCCTGAACAGACCTTTAGCTCTTGGTCTCATGAAAAGGCAGTCACTGGGGTTTTGAGTCAGGGAGTGATGGCGTCTGATTTGTGCTTTGAAAACTCTGCCTCTTTGTGGAGAATAGATGAGGAGGATTCACAGGGAGCTACAGGCAAGGGGGGCTGCACTCCAGGGGCCACCGAAAGGGGTCACATGAGTAATGACACAGCTTACATGTTTGGTTTGGGGGCTCTGGGTGAGTCAGGGGCTTTCATTGCACAAAGAAAGACAGAGAGAGGCAGGGTAGGGGAGACAAGTCAGGAACAGTGTGGGGAATTGCAGGTGTCAGAGCCTGGGAGGAGGTCCCAAGTAGAGATGCCCAAAAGGAGGCTGGACATGGCAGTCTGCTATCCAGGGCCCGACCATAGTGGAAGATTAACCAGTGGGGACAGACAGCACCCATCAGGCTGGAGGGGCTTCCCTGAGGGGAAGCAGGATGGGAGCGTGGGAGCTGAAGGGCAGAGAGAGGCCCTCCACAGAGCCCAGGTCCAGGGATGTGGGGCTGGTTGGGGGCCAAGGATGCAGCCCTAGAAACTATCACTGAAGATGCCATGTGGACAGCCTTGGTGGGCTGTCTTGGGTTGGTATGGTGCCCAGCAGGCTAAGAGCAGGGCTCAGGCTCCAGGTTATGGCCTCAGCACGGTTCTTGTTATTCAGAACCAGTGTGAATCCCAGAGGGAGGCCCTGTCTGCCCAACCCTGAGCCAGGACATGCCATTGAGTTGCCATTGTTGGACTGGACCCCAACTCAGTGCCTCCTGATTCTTGCCTGAGAGCCCAGCCCAGATCCTCAAGTGAAGGGCTTATTGGGTGATATGGTTTGGCCATGTTCTCACTCAAATCTTATCCTGAATTCCCACATGTTGTGGGAGGGACCCAGTGGTAGGTAATTGAATCATGGGGGCAGGTCTTTCTCATGCTGTTATGACAGTGAATAAGTCTTATGAGGTTTGACAGTTTTATAAGGGGGAGTTTCCCAGCATAAGCTCTCTCTTGGCCTGCTGCCATCCATGTAAGACATGACTTGCTCCTCCTTGCCTTGCACCATGATTGTGAGGCATCCCCAGCCATGTGGAACTGTAAGTCCATTAAACCATTTTCCTGTATAAATTACCCAGTCTCGAGTATGTCTTTATTAGCAGCATAAAAACAGACTACTACAGTACATTGGTACCAGTAGAGTGGGGCACTACTGTAATGATAGCTGAAAATGTGGAATTAACTTTGGAACTGGGTAACAGGCAGAAGTTGGAACAGTTTGGAGGGCTCAGAAGAAGACAGGAAAATGTGGGAAAGTTTGGAACTCCCTAGAGATTTATTGAATGGCTTTGACAAAAATGCTGATAATGATATGGACAATGAAATCCAGGCTGAGGTAGTCTCAGAGAGAGATGAGAAACTTGTTGGGAACTGGAGCAAAGGTGACTCTTGTTATGCTTTAGCAAAGACATTGGCAGAATTTTGCCTCTGCCCTAGAGATTTGTTGAATTTTGAACTTGAGAGAGATGATTTAGCATATCTGGTGCAAGAAATTTCTAAGTAGCAAAACATTCAAGAGGTGACTTGGGTGTTGTTAAAGGCATTCAGTTTTATAAGGGAAGCAGAACATAAAAGTTTGGAAGATTTGCAGCCTGACAATGTGACAAAAAAGAAAATCGCATTTTCTGAGGAGAAATTCAAGCTGGCTGCAGAAATTTGCATAAGCAACAAGGACCCGAATGTTAATCCCCAAGACAATGGGGAAAATGTCTCCAGGGCACGTCAGAGGTCTTCATGGCAACTCCTCCCATCACAGGCCCAGAGGCCTAGGAGGAAAAAATGGTTTTTGGCCCTGGCCCAGGGTCCCTGTTCTGTGTGCAGCCTAGGGACTTGGTGCCCTGCATCCCAGCCACTCCAGCCATGGCTGAAAGGGGCCATGTGGAGCTCAGGCCGTGACTTTAGAGGGTGCAAGCCCCAAGCCTTGGCAGCTTCCATGTGGTGTTAGCCTGCAAGTGCACAGAAACCAATAATTGAGGTTTGGGAACCTTCACCTAGATTTCAGAAGATGTATGGAAACATCCTCTGTTGCTTGGATGCCCAGGCAGAAGTTTGCTGCAGGGGTGGGGCCCTCATCGAGAACCTCTGTTAGGGCAGTGCAGAAGGGAAATGTGGGGCCGGAGCCCCCACACAGAGTCCCCACTGGGCCACCACCTACTGGAGCTGTGAGAAGAGGGCCATTGTCCTCCAGACTCCAGAATGGTAGATCCACTGACAGTTTGCACTGTGTGCCTGGAAAAGCCACAGACACTCAACGCCAGCCCATGAAAGCAGCTGGGAAGGAGGTGGTACCCTGCAAAGCCACAGAGACAGAGCTGCCCAAGACCATGGGAACATACCACATGCATCAGCGTGACCTGGATGTGAGATATGGAGTTAAAGGAGATCATTTTGAAGCTTTAAGATTTGACTGCCCTGCTGGATTTTGGACTTGCATGGGGCCTGTAACCCTTTTGTTTTGGCTAATATCTCCCATTTGGAAGGGCTGCATTTAGGCAATGCCTATACCCCCATTGTATCTAGGAAGTAACTAACTTGCTTTTGATTTTACAAGCTCATGGGCAGAAGGGACTTGACTTGTCTCAGATGAGACTTTGGACTGTGGACTTTTGAGTTAATGCTGAAATGAGTTGACTTTGGGGGACTGTTGGGAGGGCATAATCGGTTTTGAAATGCGAGGACATGAAATTTGGGAGGGTCTGGAGTGGAATGATATGGTTTGGCTGTGTCCCCACCCAAATCTCATCTTGAATTCCCACATGTTGTGGGAGGGTCCCAGTGGGAGGTAGTTGAATCATGGGGGCAGGTCTTTCTTATGCTGTTCTCGTGATAGTGAAAAAGTCTCACAAGATCTGATGGTTTTATAAGGGGGAGTTTCCCAGCATAAGCTCTCTCTTTGCCTGCTGCCATCCATGTAAGATGTGACTTGCTCCTCCTTGCCTTCCGCCATGATTGTGAGGCCTCGTCAGCCATGTGCAACTGTGAGTCCATTAAACATTTTTCCCAATCTCGAGTATGTCTGTATTAGCAGTGTGAAAACAGTCTAATACTGTGGGTTTCTGGGGTGGGATTTCTATCCTGGTGGCCTGCCTGGTACTCAAGTTTCCACCTGGGAGAGAAGGAGGGGAGGAAATGTGCCTTTACTAAAACTGAATGTGGACTGTGGTGCTGGGGGCTGTGTGTGTGTTTACCTGTGCATGCATGAAGTACATTCTGGCTTTGTCTATATTCATGCCACCCTGCTTCCTCCTTAAAGTGAGGGAATTGGGTCTCAGACATGCTAAGATCTATGTGCTGGGATGTGGCAGAGCCACAGTTCTGCTGGTTTCTAGAGCTCCTCTTCTTCCCCAATCCCACATCACCTCATGAGGGTCAGGCTCAGCTTTGATCTTGTAAACCCCACTCCCAGGGCTGGAGACTTGCTTCTGAATTACACCCTTGTAGCCAAGAGCCATCCGGGGCATAAATAGATCGTGAGAGAGCCACTGCTTGCTGAACAATTAACTTGTGCCAGGCCCTAAGCTGAGCTCTTTGCAGCAGGAATTTTCTCCTTCCTTGCTTTATGGAGAGTACACTGCTCTTGCTTCATTTTACAGATGAAGAAACTGAGGCAGAGATGGAGGAGAATTGCTGGCTGTAGGTTACAGGGCCAGGAGTGGCTGAGGTTGCTTCAAACCCAGGACCCTTGGGATTCAGAGCTGGGATCTGCCCTCAGCTCCCTTGTTACAGCTGCCCTCTCCTCCTGTGGGGTTTCCCTCAGTCCCAAATTTCCATCTGCAGAGATAGCCACTCAGAGAGGTCTGAAGTTTCACCTGCTTGGTTCCCCAGGGTGCAATTTGAGAACAAAGCTTAAAAAAAACCCAAAGGCTATTAAATGCACTAGTGAAGGTCATTGGTTTAAGAGAAAAGGCAAAAGGAAATGACACACATCAATTTCAACGGTCTTTCTGGCTAGCATTTTGTTAGCATCAACGCAGGGGATTTAACAAAAACAACAACAAAAATGGAGACGATCTGATAATTCTGTATCAAGCCTGCTACTTAGGAAAAGTCTCCGGGGCCTTCTTGGTGATGTCGATGCATGGAAATGAAGCAGGCAATTGCTTGACCTCCACGACGTCCTCTTCTAAATCTGTGCTTAAGCTGAAGAGGCTCAGTGAAGACTTGAGTGGCTGCTGCGTGGAGATGCAGGGGCTGAGACTGAACACGAAGTGCTTCTGGGGCTCGTGAAGTGCCCACTTCGTGGAAAGGCTAGTGGGAGGCCCTCTGTGGGCTTCGGTTTCATGAATGATGGTCCAGCTTGTGCTTGCACTAGCATCCCATTTTCTTCTCAATTCACTCGCAGAGCACAGATTCAGGAGAAGAGCTGGAGGGACAGGAAGGCTCAGGCTGCGGTGGTGGAGGTCTCTGGTCCTTCGTTCCTGGGGTTGCAGCCCCAGCCCCATCCTCTCTCCCACAGCATTGCAGGGATGCTAGGTTAGTGCTGAGACTTCATGTGCTTTGCACAACTAAAATATGAATAAACAAACTGAACACACAGACTTCCTTAAGGTGAAGGATCAGAGAGCCCTGCTGGATCTGGGAATATTTATCCGCCAAGTACCATTTGCATCTTTATCTGCCTGTACCAACGTTTTCCCGCTATACCAGGTTGTCTTTCAAGGATTAGGTTCAGCTTTGATCTTGTCATTCCCAGTCCCAGGGCTGGAGACCTGCTTCTGAATTCCACCTTTGTAGCCAAGAGTCATCAGGGACATAAACAGATCGTGAGAGAGCTGCCACTTGCTGAACAATTAACTTGTGCCAGGCCCTGCACTGAGCTCTTTGTAGCAGGACTCTTCTCCCTCCTCACCCTATGGGGTGGATGCCCCATGCCAGGTGCTGGACCAGCAGGGGAAGGGAAGGGGATCTGAAATCCAGAGAGCTGTTGGTTGGCTCTGGCCCATATGGGAATCCCACGGGGGTCCTGGTCTCTGCACTATTGAAACAGCCCTCCTGGCTGGGTCTGTCTGCTTCTCTATGGTGGGGTGCATGTCCCCTTTGGCAGGACCATGGGACTCTGGGATGGGTCTTCAGCATCATGGGAGGCAGGTGGGCATTGGGAGAGCAGGAGGGGGAGGCAACAAACCAGGCAGATGGCGCTGAAATGCCAGGTGTGGAGTCCACCTCCTGTCCGAGCTTCTCATTCCTGGGCCAGCCTCATCCTGTGCCTGAGTTGCACTTAGTTGAGCCCCTGAGCCAGTGATGTCATCGAGGTTCATTTCCTCTGCCAGTTCCTTTTCCTCTCTGGGACTCTCTCTGAGAGTGGCCCCAGGAGGACACCCAGGCTTCAGTTGGGGTGGCCAGAGCCACTGTGTGCCCTAGCCTGGATGGCCTCAGCAGTCCCTTCACAGTCTCCTGGTCCACCCTTGCCGCAGATGACCGAAGATACTGGGCATCATCTTGTGTGCTTATTGGCCCTGTGCATATTGTCTGGAGATGTACCCTGCTGTTCTGCCCATTTTCTAAAAGATATTTTTGTCTTCTCTGTGAGTTGTAAAAGTTCTTCCTATATTCTGGGTATAAGTCTTTTGTCAGATAGATGTATTTTCAATACTTTCTTCCACTCTGTGCTTTGCCCCTTTTTTTGTTTTTGTTTTCTTAGTGGTGGTTTTTCAATTTTGATAAAGTTCACTTTTTCCATTTATATTTTGTGGGGTTTTCTTTGCAACCAATCTAAGAAATCTGTGCCCCACAGTTGCAAAGATTTTCTCCTATGTTTTCTTCTGGAAGTTCAGTATTAGCTTTTGCACTTTGCCCTAGGATTCGAGTTTTGCTTTTGTATGTGGTGTGAGGGTCAATGTTCATTTTCTCTTCATAGGTGTACCCCATAATTCCAGCAGCATTTGCCAAAAAAAACTTGTCTTTCCCCATGAGTTGCCATTGCACTTTGGTTAATCATGAATTTCACATATGTGTGAAACTATTTCTGCACTCTCTGTTAACTATCACTGATTATTGTGTATCCTTTTGCAAAATCCTCACTGTCTTGGTTATTATGCATTGACAATAAATCTCAAAATCAGATGAGTTTAAGCCCTCCACTTTGTTCTCGTACCTGTTCAGGGGTGAAGCACATAATCTGAAGTCCACGTATATTTGGGCAGTGTATCCTTCATATTAATAAAAATGCTGATCTAGTAGAGCTACTCTTAGCATTTATATTTATGCTTATTTTTCAATTAACCTTTACCTTTAAATCTTTTTAGGTTAGCTGACACCTTTAAATCTTTCTGAAAACTGCTTTTACTGATGTATATGTGTATCGTACGTATGGCATATATAAGTGGGTTTATATATCACACTTTGTTTACGTACCTAATAACTTGATGAATTTTTGCAAACCAAACACATCCATGAATCCAGCACAAGTTAAATAAACAGAACATTCCCAGTCCCCAAGAAAGCCCCTCCTGCCCCTTTCCAGTCCCTAAGCCCCGATGCTCACCACTCTGGATTTTAAATCTTAGTTTTGCTTGTTTTGTGCTTTATGTACATGAAACATAGAAAATCTCCTTTTGATGATGTGATTTAAGTAGAACTATACTTGGAAAGCTCACAATGACAAAATTATTTATATTCGGCACTAAACGCATTTCCCATTTGATCCAAGTAGAATTAGTCTAAGGGTTTCTGCCACTTGCTTGATGATAGGAATGACAGAGGTATCATTAAAATGTAGACCCCAGGTTCCTTTGCTGACAATTCAAATTCAGTGGAGCGATCTGGGCCTGAGAATCTGTATTCATTTATTGCTTTTATAATTATTTTTAATCAACACATAATAATTGCCCATACTTATGGGCTACAGTGTGAGATTTTAATACATGTATAGAGTATGTAATGATCATTTGATTTCAGGGTGATTAGCATAGCCATTGCTGCAAGCATTTATCATTTCTTTGTGTTGGGAACATTTGAAATCCACTCTCCTAGCTATTTATTAAATTGTGGTTAACTAATTACAGTCATCCTAGGTGCAATAGAGCCCTGAACTCATTCCTCCTCCCTAGCTGTCTATTTACATCCCTTAACCAAACTTTGACGACCCCACCACCCCTTCAACTTTGTTCTTTTTAAAAATTGCTTTGGCTATTCTAAGCCATTACCATTTTAGTATACTTTTTTTTTTTTGAGATGGAGTCTCGCTCTGTCGCCCAGGCTGGAGTGCAGTGGCCGGATCTCAGCTCACTGCAAGCTCCGCCTCCCGGGTTCACGCCATTCTCCTGCCTCAGCCTCCTGAGTAGCTGGGACTACAGGCGCCCGCCACCTTGCCTGGCTAGTTTTTTGTATTTTTTAGTAGAGACGGGGTTTCACTGGGTTAGCCAGGATGGTCTCGATCTCCTGACCTTGTGATCCGCCCGTCTCGGCCTCCCAAAGTGCTGGGATTACAGGCTTGAGCCACCGCGCCCGGTCTCGTATACATTTTTTAATCAGCCTGTCAATTTCTCCATTCCAGCAAAATGCCTGCTGGAATCTCGCTTGGGTTACACTGAATCTATAGATCAATTTAGAGAGGACTGACCTTTTGACAGTGCCAGAGTCTTCTGATACATCAATAGCGTCTGTCTTCCATTTACTTAGGTGAATGTCTCTCTGCAGTGTTTCATGGTTTTCAGTGAGGAGGAGTGACCCTTTTTTGTTAAATTCCTTCCTTCTGGGGGTTGTGGTGCTATTGTAAGAGTAGTTTTTAAAATGTCACTTTCTAATTGTTTGATATGAGTATATACACTGTGACTGATTTCTGTATCTTGTATCTTTCCATTTTGCTGCATGCACTTATTCATTCCAGTAATTGTTTTACAGACTTCCTGGCATTTTTTACACAAGCAATTATTTTACCCACAAATAGGAACTGCTTTATTTCTTATCAAATCTGAATGCTTTTATTTCTTTGTCTTCCTTTTGCAATGATTAGAATTTCAAGCAAATGTTTGAATAGAAGTGGCAAGAGCAAGAACCCTTGTTTTGTTACCAGTCTTATAGGGAAGATTAGTGTGGTAATTAGCTATAGATTTTACAGGTTTTACATAACTACCCTTTATTCTTTATAAAGGGTACTCTTTATAAAGCAACCCTTTATTCTACCCTTATCCTTATTTCTCTGGGAGTTTACGATTGGATATTGAATTTTTCTCTGATGTTTTTCTGTATCTATTAAAATGATTACATCGTTTTCTCCCTTCCTTTATTCCGTTACCATGGTGAATGACACTGATTGAGTTTCAAATGTTAAACCAACCTTGCATTTCGAGATAAAATCTACTTGTTCCTAACGCATTATTAGTTGTATATGTTGCTAGATTTCCTGAGTTGCTAATATTTTGTGAAGGATTGTTGTGTCTATGTTTGTGAGGAGTATTGGCTTATAGCTTTTTTATTTTTCTTGTGATGTCTTTGTTTTGGTATCAGGATCATGCCGGCCTCTTAAGACAAGTTGGGCCATTTTCTCTTCTCTTCTTCTTTCTGAAAGGGTTTTGTGTATATTTCTTGTTCTTTCTTCTTGAAATGTTCTCAGAATTCACGAGTGAAACCATCCGGGCCTGATATTTTCTTAGATCGAAGGGTTTTTTTTTTTTTTTAATTTTAAATTAAAAATTTGTTTTTTTTTTTTTATTTTAAAATAACTATATAGATATTCAGATTTTCTCTTTCACATAATGTAAATCTTGGTAGGTTGCATTTTTCAAGGCATTTCCCCCTTTTAACAAAGTTGTCACATTTGTTGGCATAAAGTTGTTCATGATATTCTCTTATATTTTTAATGTCAGTGAATTTGTTTGCAAATAGTTATTCATAATAATTCCTCATCTTTTTAACATCTATAAGATCTGAAATCACATTCGTTCTTTTATTCCTGATATTGACAATTTTTGGTCTTCCTCATTTTCTTCTGGGTAAGTTTAGGGTTTTGTCATTTGCTTAATCTTGTCAAATAATATTTTTAGCTTTGTTAATTTTCTCTATTTTTGATTGATTTCCCACTTCTTTGATTTCTTTTCTTTTCTTTTTTTTTTTTTTGAGACGGAGTCTCGCTCTGTCGCCCAGGCTGGAGTGCAGTGGCCGGATCTCAGCTCACTGCAAGCTCCGCCTCCCGGGTTTACGCCATTCTCCTGCCTCAGCCTCCCCAGTAGCTGGGACTACAGGTGCCGCCACCTCGCCCGGCTAGTTTTTTGTATTTTGTAGTAGAGACAGGGTTTCACCGTGTTCGCCAGGATGGTCTCGATCTCCTGACCTCGTGATCCGCCCGTCTCGGCCTCCCAAAGTGCTGGGATTACAGGCTTGAGCCACCGCGCCCGGCCGATTTCTTTTCATATTGTTATTATTTTCTTCCTTCTACATACCTAGACTGATTTTGCTCTTCTTTTAATTCTTGAGGGAGACTTTAGATTTTTATTTTAAACCTTTATTCATTTCAGATACAAACATTTTAAAGTTTTAAGTTTCCCTCCACGCACTGCTTTAACTGAATCCCATAAATTCATATGTCATACTTTCATGATCATGTTTTGAGCATTTTCTAATTTCCATTGTGATTTCTTCTTTGACCATGAATCATCTAGAAGTATGTTGTTGACACCCATATGTTTAGGAGTTTCCCAGATATCTTATTGTCACTGATTTCTAATTTAATTCCATTGCAGTTAGAGAACATGCTCTGTATGACTGCAAGTCTTTACAATGTATGATATTTGTTTTATGGCTTAGAAATGACTCATCTTGCTGAGCTGACCACGTGCACTTAAAAAAAAAGTCTGTCTTTTGGTTGTTGGATGTACTGCTCAATACATATCAATTATATCAATACAACTGATATAATTGATATAATTTGGCTATTTTAAGTCATTACCATTTTCATATAAATGTTTTTCAGTGTTTAATTGACTTTTTTTCTCCAGTTCTTCTATCAGTTGCTAGAGAGGGGTGTCAACGTCTCTTACTACGATCACGGAATTATCTTTCTTCCTTTGGTTTTGTAGTGTTTGTTTTAAGTATTTTGAAGCTCTGTTAACAGGTGTACACACATTTGCAATTATTTTGTCTTCCCAATAAGTTAACCCTTCGATCTTTATGAAATTTCTGTCTTTATCTTTGACAACATTCTTTGTCTATGTCATCTGACATTAATAAAGCTGCTTTAACTTCTCGCTCTGACTGTTTGCAACACTTATGGTTTTTCATCCATTTACTTTCTTATAGAGAGTATACAGTTAGGCCTTGTTTTTTTATTTTTTTAAAAAAATCATCTGGATTACTGTCTTATTACTTGTTTTGTTTTTTCTCTATTTTTTTTTTTTTTTTTTTTTTTTTGGTTTCTCTCCTACTTTCCTACCTTCTTTTGGATTATTTGATTAATTTTTAGAATTCCATTATACTTTACCTCTTGACTTTTAGTGATACATTTTTGCATTACTCTTTTAGTGGCTGTGCTAAGGATTATGATATACTGATATGGTTTGGCTGTGTCCCCACCCAAATCTCATCTTGAATTCCCATGTGTTGGGGGAGGGACCTGGTGGGAGGAAATGGAATCATGGGAGCAGGTCTTTCCCACGCTGTTCTTGTGACAGTGAGTAAGTTTCACGAGATCTGATGGTTTTTATAAGGGGGAGTTTTCTTGCACAAGCCTTTTTTTTTTTTTTTTGCCTGGTACCATCTCTGTAAGATGTGATTTGCTCCTCCTTGGCTTCTGCCATGATTGTGAGGCCTCCTCAGTCATGTGAAACTATAAGTCATTAAGCCTCTTTCTTTTGTAAATTGCCGAGTCTCGGGTATGTCTTTATCAGCAGTGTGAAAATGGACCACTACATATACATCCCCTTATTTTTCAGTCTGGCTAATATTGTACCACTTAGCAATCCTATAAAGGCTTCCATACCCTTATCCTTATGTGATAGTAATCAAATGAATAATTTCATAAACATTATAAACCCCCATAAGACCCAGTACGCTTTTTGTTTTAACCAGTCATATGCGCTTTAACAACATGAAGGGAGACATTGTGTTTTTCTATTTACCTCTCTGTTTCCTATTCCTGATGCTCTTGTTTTGTATCTGAACACCCAGATTTCCACCTGGTGTTGTTTTCTTTCTGCTGAGGAAATTTCTTCAGCATTTCTTGTAGGGAAGGTCTCCTGAGAAAAAGCTGTTTTAGCTTTCCTCTAACTGGAAATGCCTTTACTCTTTGTTGTTGAAGAATATTTAACTGGATATGGAGTTCTGGGTTGAGAAGGCGCTCTTCTTAACCGGATGAGAAGGCTGAGGCTGTGGTTGTTCTCATGTCCTTTTCCTCTTCCTACTTTCAATGTTTCCTCTTTATCTTTGGGTATTAGCCATTTGCTGCTGTGCCTGGATGTGAGCTTCTGCAAATGTATCCTGATTGCAGTTCCTTGTGCTTCTTGATTCATAAATTTGTATCTTTGGTTAAATTTCATGAGTTTGAGGACATTCTTCCATTTTTTTCTTTCCCATGATCTCTCCTCTCCTTTCGAGATTCCAGTACTTGTTTGTGAGGTTTTCCAAAAATAAGTTTCTGAGGTGTGATTCATCCTTACAGTGTCTTCTCTCTCTCTCTCCTTTGGATTAGATGATGACGATAGTTCTATATTCAAATGCACCAACTCTTCCCTCTATCACCTCCAATCTGCTATTGACTCTATCAGGCAATTTTTTTTTCTTCTGCTTTATTTTTGAGTTCTAACATTTCCGTTGGATACTTTTTACACATTCTGTATCTCTGCTACAATTTTTTTCTTCCCATTTGCTATGAGAATGTTTTCCTTTTCCACACTGAGCATAGTTAAAAATAGCTGTTCTTGTCTAGTAATTCCAACATTCGGTTCATCCCGAGATTTATCTTGGAGTATTTTTCCTCGTAAATGAGTCACATCTTCCTGACTTCAACATTCAAATGTTGAATAATTTTGAAGACTATTACTGCTATGTTGTGAGATTCTGGATTCTGTTATATTGCTCCAAAGAGGGTTGATGTTTTTGTTTTAACAGCCAATTTACTTGGTTAGAGCAAAACTGCAAACGCTGTCATGCCAGTAGTTGACAGGTGTATGAGTCAGGGTTCTCCAGAGAAACAGAACCAATGGGGTCTACAGAGAGAAAAAGATTCAGTATGAGGATTGTCTCATGTGGCTGTGGAGACTGAGAAGCTGCATGGATCTGCCACCTGCAAGTTGGAGACCCCGGAGAGCCCATGGTATAAACCCCAGGCTGAGGGGTGGAGGAAACCGATGTCTCAACTCTAGCATTCAGGCAGAGAGAGGGCATTCTCCTTCCTGCTCCTCTGTTATCTTTAGACCCTTGAAGAGTTGGATGATGCCCATTGGCATGGGGAGTGCTGTTGGCTTTACTGAGTTCACTTATTATCACCGTGTGAGAATGGCCTCATACAAGTGTGGGGCAAGTTTTATGTTTCTCCAGCTTGATCTCCTCCAGAAACACCCCCACAGGCACACCCAGAAATCACATGTACCCAAAGACCTGGGTACCCCATACATTAGTCAAATTGATGCATAAAATTAACAGTCACAGTGGGACCCCAAATCTCACTTCAGGTTGCTTCTCGTCTGTTTCACAAGCATGCTTCGGGGTCCAGTTGGGGTCCTGAGCAGAGTTTTTATACAGAATGGGGGTTTTCTTGGCTTCTTGGCTTCCTCTTTTTCTGGGTTTCCGCTCACTCTCCACCAGCCTGCTGGGTTGGGGCTTCTTTCTGTGCTTCCTCCAGCTAGAAGGACAGCACGTTTTCCCACCAGAGTCCTAGCAGCCTGGCACTACTCCATGACCATGAGCCCTCTGGACAAGCTGGAGAAACATGAAACTCGCCCAACACTTATATGACACCATTCTCACACTTCTATAAAGGAAAAACTGAGACTAAGGAATTTATAAAGAAAAGAGGCTTATTTGGCTCACAGTTCTGCAGCTGGTACAGGAAACATGGTGCTGGCATCTGCACGGTTTCTCAGGAGGCCTCAGGAAACTTATAATCATGGCGGAAGGCAAAGAAAGAGGCACGTCTTCCGTGGCCGGAGCAGGAGCAACAGAGATTGCTGGGGAGGTGCCACACACTTTTAAACAGCCAGATCTCATGAGAACTCACTCACCATGTGGTGTTAAGTGGGGAGGCTGCTAAACCATTCATGAGAACCCCGCCCTCGTGATCCAATCACCTCCCACCAGGCCCTACCTCCAACACTGGGGGTTAGAGCTGAACGTGAGATTTGGGTGGGGACACAGATCCACACCACATCAACACTCACCACCTGCACACTCGTATTCCCGTCCAGTACCTGCCTGTGTGTGTTTATTCCCCACAGCCTTCAGGCCATTGTGATTTTGCATTTCACTCAGCAGTTAGTTACTTCTTGCGAGAGAATGGTTTTTTGGGAGTTTCTTTGTGTGTCTTGGAAATGGAAGCCTGGAAGCCATTTATTGTTTCCCAGCTGGAGGGGGCAGGCAAGGAGAAGCAGTTTGATTTTCAAATGCAGCCAGCCCTGGTCCTCTTCCATTTACCAGGCCAGCCTTTAATGTGTCTCGCCACTCTGGCATTTTATCCTTGGCCTCCAGAAGCAGCCAGGTGGTGTTTTGAATATTCTGTCTGGAAACTTCATAGATAGCTCATTGAATTTATTAAGGTGATTTCTAATTTTCCATGAAGCCACAGTGGTACCAGGCTTTTTGCCAAGACATGACAGGGGTCTCATACCTCCAAGCTGCTGTTAACATTTCCCTCCCCTTCCTCTCAGCCCTTGCTCTCAGCCTCCTGGAGACCCCTTGGGTGTCCACAGACACTCTCAGGTCTGGCAGCACATTGCTTCCTCTCAGCAGCCGGCCTCAGGGCAAGTCACATTGTTCGGTTTTGGATCTGGCGACACCTCCTCCAGGCCCCGTAAGCGATTCCATACCTGTAATGCCTAACAAGTCATTCCACACCTGGTCCTCAAACAACAATAATCATTTATTTTAATCACCAATCTGCAGTTGCAGTAGAGCTCAGAAGGGCCAGTTTCTTTCTGCTCCGTAAAGCATCGGCTGGGGTGGCTTGAAGGTGGAGAGGGCCGTACAGCAGGGGCTGGGCTCACCTGAAGCCTCATCCCACCCTCAGCCACTGATGCTGGCTGGCACCTGGCACCACCACTGGGGGTGCTGGCATAAGACCTTCACACGGCTTCTCCATGTGTCTGCCTGGCTTCCCCCAGCACAGTCGCTGGGTACCCAGGGAAGTCCAGGAGAACAAGGTAGAAATACGCAGATGGCATTTTTGTGAGCTGGCCTTGGAAGTCACCTCACATCGCGTCTTCTGTACCCCACTGGGTGAGGTGGCACAAAGCCTGCCTGGGATCCAGGAGTGGGGACACAGGCCCCGCCACAAGATAGGAGTAGGGCTGCCCTCACATTGTAGGAAGAGCACGCATGGGGGATGGAATCTCTCAGCGTGGCAGGCCTGGAAAAGATCAACTGCCACGGCCTCTGATGAATGAGTGAACGTTAATAATCATTCATGAAGAAACAACCGTCTTCTCTTCTGCTTTAAAGAGTTCAGAATGGATTGTCCAAATAGTTCTGTGTTAAAACACCTCTTTGGTCTGCAGCATTGCACTATGCACTCCTAAAAAATTATATTCTTCAACTAATAGTAATAACCATGGTGATGATGGAAAATAATGCTCACACAGTGGTTGTTGTATGCCAGGCCCTTTGCATAGGGCTTTACAGGGGTTAACTCATTGAGAGTCTCCTTCCTGGAAGTCTCTGATGTCATTTCCTATCCCTTCCTCTCTCAACCCTCATTCTCAGCCTCCTCGCAGCCCTTTGCCTATCAACAAACACTCTCAGGCCCATTGTCCCCAAAAGAGACCAAACATGAGCCCTGAGATTTGAAGTCTGAAATCCTGACACAGGCGAAGGCACCCACACATGCCTCGTGGCTGGTTTTCTCCCCACCACCGCCCGGCTCACCATGCTGCTTTTCTCCTCATGGCCCTGAGGTCTGGTCCCCGGGAGGCCTGATGACCCCACGTATCCAGGGCTCACCACGACAGGCCCAGCGTTGCAGTGGGAGTGCCAGGGAGCCCTCATGAGTCCAAGCCCGTGTTGAATTTGGGACAGGAGGTGAGAGGCACAGGGTCAACGGCCCAGGGTCAGTGTGAAGGCAGAGCAGGGGCACCTTGGGGAGTGATCTGGCCACAAATACTTGGAGGTTCTTTCCAGCTCTAAAATGCTGCTTTGAATTAGATGAGAGAGCGGGGGAGCCAGGAGGGCCGCCCATTCGGAGCCTGCTGGACATCGAAGCATCGGCACAGTGGGGGGTCCAAACCTGCCTTACCTCACTCTGGATTGCCTGGGTCTGCAGGGATACCACTGGATGCTCACCCAACAACAAGCACAAGCCAGCAGGCGGGAGCTGGGCAGGCCCTTCAGTCATCCTCTAAGGCGGCTCCTACAAGACCGGGAGTGTGGGCACACTTGGCCCTTGTTTGGTTTGTTCTGACAGACGAGACCCGAGCAGCATTTCCTGTCACTGTCTCCTGAATCACCAGAGTGGCCTTCCATCCATTCTGTCCCCTGCACCCCCATATTACATCCATCCTGCCACGCTATGTCCTCGAGGGAAGTGGTCTCTCTTCCACACTGGTCTGCAGATCTTATCTTGCTCTTTATTTTTAAAGTAACAGTCAAACTCCGTATCTGGGACCCGATTCCTGTCCCTCCTGTCTTGGAATGAAAGGAAGGGGCTGCCTCTGTTTCAGGGATTGGAGTTCCATGACTTTGACTCTTTGGAAGCAAATCTTGCTGGAGGAAGGATGCTCCATAGAGACGGGGATCCATCCCCACGGCAGATCACACCTGCATCACCAACAGCCTGTGACTGCTGCGGCCCAGGGGTCTCCTCGGCTTCCGGTAACAGAATTCTTTCACCTTTGCCCACCAATCAAAAATAAAAGCAGGGGCGGGTAGAAATGGTGGGCAGTGTGGCGGCGTGTGGCCAGGCCAAGGACTGAGGCAGGCTGAGGTACTTTTTTTTCCCAGCCCATCTGTTTCTAGATAAAATGTGGAGGGGAGGTTTTTGGACATGACTGATTTTATTCCAGGAAATGGGAATTGGGTTAGCACAAAACTCCCCGTGGATCTGCCCAGTCCCTTGCTGGGCTGAGTGGGGACAGAGCTGGCCAGATCTCCCCTCCAGCAAGCTGCCTTGCTAGACTGGCTTTCAGAGGGGTCTCTCCAGAATCCATTCTCTAAGCCTGGCATCCACATTCAGGGGAGCAGTGGTTGGTTTCTGTAATCTACTGTGTTTTGTCACACAGAGAGGGTATTGATTGAACAGCTTGATTCTCTTAGCAGGTGCAGAGCAATCCATCCCCATTTGCTGCAACACGGGACATTTATTCTTCCAGCAGACTGAGTTCTCCATCAGGGCCCCTCCTGCCGGGCAGGAGCCGCTGTGGAGGATGCAGGCATCTTGCATGTTGTGGGTCAGTCTAGTTTCTTACCTGTCATTTCCCTAAGTGCCTTCTTTACAGGCACTCTCAACTCTCCAAACTGCAGAGGAACACAGGTCCTTTAATTGTCCATCACACATATTTGGTGGTGTGAGAGAGGAGATGAAAGGAAAACATCCTGTACTTAGTCAAGCAGCCGTTGAAATTGATTTCTCAGAGCTTAGCGTGGAGTCTGTAGCTGTGGAAATGCAGGAAGGCACATTATGCAGAGAGAATTGAGGTGCATGGCTCCGCTCTGGCTGGCTGGGGGCCACTTGTGTTTCTCAACCGATCCGCACTGGGCGTCTCCCTTTGCGAAGGTGGGCGCTCCTCAGGCCCCTGCACTTTGCCACCCACACTTCTGAGTCCCTTTGCTGTATTTTGCCACCACAGTGCCCCCGACGGACCCGTGGTTCCACAGACAAAGCAGCCTCATTGCCACTGGGCTGTGTGTCTCTCTCCAAACTCTAGTCAGCCTCCTCCCTGCCTTCAAAATGCACTTTACCCATGCCCTCGGCTGCTCTCAGGCCTTGGCCTCGACCCCAGACCACCCGGAATTCTCACCACAGTGCCTCAGGCACCCGCGCTTCTGGTATGACAACTCCTTCAATCAGCATGGGGAATGAGTGGTCCCAGAAAGGAGGGCGGGTGGTACTGCTGGCACCTCCTCCCAAATGAGGGGAGGAGTGAGGTGGGGGTCAGGCTGTCCCAACTCTGCCCTTGGGATTTCACAAACTGCCTCTGGCGGGCAGTGGTGGCTGCCTGGTTTTCTCCATATAAGTCATTTCTAATATTTTGCAACCAAAACACACTGCAATACAGAACTTCATGTCTTTGTACACAGGTACAAGTGTAGGGTTAAAAGTGGTCAAACAGGTGGGGTTGTGGTGGCTCATGCCTGTAATCCCAGCGCTTTTTGGGAGGCCGAAGCAGGCGGATTGCTTGAGCTCAAAAGTTCAAGAGCAGCCTTGGCAATGTGGCAAAACACCATCTCTACTAAAAATACAAAATTTAGCCAGGCAGTGGTGGTGCACACCTGTAGTCCCAGCTACTCAGGAGACTGAGGTAGGAGGATCACCTGAGCCTGGGAGGTCAAGGCTGCAGTGAGCCGTGATTGTGCCATTACTCCAGCCTGGGCAATAGAGGGAGACCCTGTCTCAAAATAAATAAATAAATACATAAGCAAATAAATAAAGAAGCGGCCAAAGAAAAGTTATGTTCAGTTTTATTTCTGATAGATATTACTGAATCATATTCTAAAGACCCATGTAGTATTACAAATTTATATTTCTGTCATAATTAATGGTTTTTTTTTTTTTTTTTTTTTTCCTGGCATTGAATCGCCCTTTGCATTTCTTTTTCTGCCAAGTCTTCACGCACGTGCTTTGCCTGTGGTTTCTACTGGGTTCTTGGTCCTTTGCAAATGGGTTTGTAAGAGGATTTAAATATTAAGGAAATTAACCTTTTGCCATATGTTGAAAATGTGTTATTCTTAGTTTGCCTTTGGCTTTTGGCTTTGTCTGTCAGGTAAGAAGGTTTAATTTTTGTGACAGGATGTTTTTCCATCTTTCTTTTTACTGGTTCTTGATTTTAAGATCTCTATACTTTAAGATCATTACCCCCCCAAAACAAAACAAAAACAAAAACAAAAACAAACAAAAAAATCTCGTATTTTCTTCTAGTAAGGTTATTTTTATTTTTTATTTTTTGGTATGTCTTTACTCTCATGAATGTATTGTGGTGTAGGGAGCGAGATAGGAAGACACTTCCCCCACAAGGCCAGCCAGTATGCCCCAACCCACTGAGCAAGCCAAGGACTTCTCGCTTTGCTGTGTGAACCTGCAAGCATGGGGGCCACTCTGGGGTGTTGCTCCCCATGGGGGTTTGTCTGCCAATGCATTCGCCAGTGCCAACCTGCTCTGATCCTTGGAGGTCTAGGACATGCTTCATGCCTGGTGGGACCAGGCCTGTGCCCCCCAGTGACTAGTTGCGCCCTCCTTGCCTGGGCCAGGCCCGGCATCCTAATCTGAGCAGGGGAGAAGGTAGGAGGTTCCTCCAGACCCCAGTACTGTCCAGGATCAGCCTTCTGGGGTGTGAAGAGGATGTCAGAGGCTAAAATACTCCCCATCATGGAAGACAGCTCAGGCCCTTGAGTCATCAGGCTGCCCCTACCTGGGCCAGTGCTCAGACACCAAGCGCTGGACAGCAAAGACCTTTCATGATGCCGTGCTGGGCTCAGAGGGAGCGCTGACCTTTGAAGGGTCTGTTGGGATGTTGGGCTTCTGTCTTTTAGATATGGTGCAATCCCCTTGTCCTCCACCCCTGCCTGCCCCACATTCCAGGCTCTCAAGTGACCTGGAAAGCTGCTCTATGCCCAGTGGTCCAGGGACAATATGGGCTTTTGGAAAGGCCCGTGGTGAAGTTTTGGACGTTAAGGAGTGGGTAGGAGTGCCGTTCGGTCCCGTGGGAGGCGGCCCCAGCAGAGATGCTTGCCCATGAGCAGGTTGTGGTCAGCAGACTGGACCACTTAGAGCCCACAGCCCTGGGAATGCTCCTCCCCGGAGGGTTCAGAGTCTGAGTGAGCTCCCGAAGTGGCCCTACTATGCACCTGCTTTGCTACGTGGGCCTTCCACTCAGATTTCACTGGTTGAAAAAGAGCCATGGTTAACAATGTGTTTGCTAATGACTGAGCCCATGCTCCCTCCCTTTTATGTGCGGGAAGGTGAATGCACAGGTCTCACATGCAGGCACCTCTTTCTCGTGCTCAGCACACAGCTGAGTGGGGCACAGCTAAGAAGCAGCTGTGATTGTTCCTCATTGCCACCCTGCCCCCACCCAGCGTCCACCAGAGATACTGCAGGAGAGAGCCCCAGCCCCACAGCAGCTTGGGGACCGCCAGGATGAGCAGAACCTCGTAACTGACCTTGTTTACACAGGCAGGTCATTTGGCTCATGGCAATGGCTCTTGATGGCAGCTGACAGATGCTGAATGGCGCCTGTGCCCGTGGCCCACAGCACAGCCAGGAAGGTGCCAGGCAGAAAAGTGCCTGTCCCCAGCCATTAGCTGGCCTCCCCAGGCCCACACCCTGCCCGGGCCAACTCTGCTGCCCACCGGTTCCTGCTCCTGCCTGTCATGCCACTGACATTGCCTGGATCCTCCTCCCATGGGCACGGAAGCGTGCTGTCATCCCCATCTGACAAAAAGCAACAATGGAAAACCAAAGCCCAAACTGCCCAGCCCGGTCCCTCCGGACCCTGCACTGCTTCCTCTGCCCTTTTTACCCCCAAACAGCTGCAAAGAACTGTCTGACTTGCTGTCCCCAGTCTGCGTCTCCCATCCCGCAACCAACCCTCTCCATTCAGCGCCTCCCAAGATCCAATGACTTCCTGCACTGGCGTCTTGCTCCCTGCGGCAGCATTTGGAACTGCTGTGACGGCATCTCCGGTCCCCTGCACACATGTCGCTCCGCTCTGCCACCCCCTCCTCCTCCACCTCACTGGCTCCCCTCATCCCCAGTGAGGGTACCAGGTCCTGCCTTGCTTCTCCTCTGCGGATGGCCTGGTCCTGTCTTGGGGCTGAACACCATGGCCTGCTGGTCTCTGCACAGGGTTCTGCCTCCTGGCCATCCTCCTGCAGCCTGCCTGTCAGCAGCACTGGCTCTGTCCTGCCAGGTGTTCAGGCTGAAGTTTTGGTGCTGCCCCTGACACTTTTCTTTCCACACCTAGTCCCTGAACAGGCTCTGCGGGCTCCCTTCCACTATGGATGCTCCCATGCACACTGCGGGGCTGGCTTTCCGGCCTGAGACCTGGGCAGCAGGTCTCACGCTTGGCTTGATCCTCTGCTGTTGGAGGCCTCATCCTTTTATTTTTCACTGGGTCCTGGACACCATACAACTGGGTCCTCTGCACAAATCATTTCAATAGCCTCCTGGACCCGGATCATCCTCCTGCCCTCCCTAACCCTTTATTCTCTCTTCTAACTCGATGGTAAGAGTGTAATTTTTTTTTTTTTGAGATGGTGTCTGGCTCTTGGTGCCCAGGCTGGAGTGCAATGGCGCGATCTCTGCTCACGGCAACCTCCTCCTCCAGCAATTCTCCCGCCTCAGCCTTCTGAGTAGCTGAAATTACAGGCGTCCACCACCATTCCTGGCTGATTTGTTTGTATTTTTAGTAGAGACAGGGTTTTGCCAGGTTGGCCGGGCTGGTCTCGAACTCCTGACCTTAGGTGATCCACCCACCTTGGCCTCCCATAGTGCTGGGATTACAGGCGTGAACCGCCGTGCCCAGCCCAAGAGTGTAATTTAAAAGCACCTGTCATATCAGGTCCCCTCTGCTGGTTTCCCACATCACTCAGGGAGAAGGCCAAAATTCCTAGTGTCAGACAGGCCCTCCCTACCCAGCCCCTCCTGCTGTGACCTTCTCTCCCCTACGAACCAAGGCAAGCCAGCAGCCACCAGCAGCTGAAAAAGTCCAGAGAATGAATCTGCCCCCAGTGCCTCCAGAAGGAAGCAGCCCAGCCAGTACCTTGACTTTAGCCCGGTGAGGCTGAGTCCAGACTTCCGATGTCCAGGATGGCAAGAGGAAACATGTTTTATTTTGAGCTACCATGCTGGTGGGGATTTCTTACAGCAGCAACAAGGAACTCGTACCTCTGGCTTATAACACATTTTGCTTATTTGTTTCTTTTTTATCGCCTCCAATAGAATGAAAGCTTAAAGAAGGCAGACACGCCCACCTGTTTTGTTCATGATCGTGTGCCTGCTGACTGAACAGTCCTGGATGGCAGTGGGCACTCCATGAAAACTGCGTGTTGCTCAGAAACATGAAAAGAAAAGGAACGTTAAACATGTGAAAAGATGCTCATCCTCACTCCTGACCTCAGAGATAAAAATTAAGATCGAGGCCAGGTGCTCATGCCTGTAATCCCAGCACTTTGGGAGGCTGAGGCGGGTAGAACACCTGAGGTCAGGAGTTTGAGATCAGCCTGACCAATATGATGAAACCCCATCTCTATTAAAAATACAAAAATACAAAAATTAGCCAGACACGGTGACTCATGCCTGTGATCCCAACAGCTTGGGAGGCCGAGGCGGGTGGATCACTTGTTGGGAGTTCAAGACAAGCCTGGCCAACATGGTGAAACCCCGTCTCTACTAAAAATACAAAAAAATGAGCCAGGCGTGGGGGCACACACCTGTATTCCCAGTTACTCGGGAGGCTGAGGCAGGAGAACCACTTGAACCTGGGAGGCAGAGGTTGCAGTGAGCTGAGACCACACACAGCACTCCAGCCTGGGCAACAAGAACGAAACTCTGTCTCAAAACAAAAAAAAAAAAAAAAAAAGAAAAAGAAAAAGAAAATTGAGATCATACAGAGAAACCATTTCTCATTTATCAGATTGACCACCTGCACTGTTGGCGAGGCTGTGGGGGACGCGGGAGTCCTCAGGCTTTATTGATAGGAGCGTGTTATGAGCTACTATGTCCCCTCCAAAGAGAAATACGTGGAACGCTAATGTTAGGGGAATAGGAGGCTGGCAGAGCCAGAGTGACGTCATTTTAAGTTCAGCTGCATCTTGACACTAGCAAGGCACATTCCTTGCCAGTCATGACCCGTGATCCTGAGATGTTCGTGGATGAGGAAGTGGCCTAAAGATGCCTGCAGGGACCCGCTCCTACAACAGAAAGTCCAGAGGCCCCAGTGCCCTTAACCATACATGTGTTCACAATAATAAGAGTTATGCTTTCGTGCACTCACACACTGGAATGTCGGGGATAGCTTTCCTTAAATCAGTAAAGTAATAAATGTTATCATGTTGTCAGCCCACCCTCAAGTAGGCGTAGCTTAATTTAGTTTTTCTATTCTTTTTTGAGATGAGAGTCTAGCTCTGCTGCCCAGGCTGGAGTGCAGTGGCACGATCTTGGCTCACTGCAACCTCTGCCTCCCAGTTCAAGCAATTCTCCTGCCTCAGCCTCTGAGTAGCTGGGGTTACAGGCACATGCCACCATGCCTCCAAATTTTTGTATTTTTAGTAGAGACAGGGTTTTGCCATGTTGGCCAACCTGGTCTCGAACTCCTGACCTCAGGTGATCCGCCCACCTCAGCCTCCCAAAGTGCTGGGATTATAGGCATGAGCCACCATGGGTGGCCCTGGTGTTTACAAAGATAAGATCACTATATAAGAAAAACTGTTGGTGCGTTCCTCAGCTTGCTTTCTGCGGACAGACACCCCACTCTGTAATGGAGCAGCTTTCAATAAACTCTCTTCTCACTACACTCTGTGACTAGTCTTGAATTTCCTCCTGTGCATGATCCAATGATCCTCTCTTAGAGTCTGGATGGAGACCCCTTTTCCAGTTACACTAGCTCTTGGTACCTGTGACCTTATTTGGAAACAGGGCCTTTGTAAATGTAAGCAAGTTAAGATGAGCTCATCAGGAGGTGGACTCCAAGTCAATGCTACTTTCTTGTAAGAGACATACAGGGAGAAGTTGGCCATGCGACAATGGAGGCAGAGACTGGAGAGATGAATCTAGAAGCCAAGGAATGCCGGGGGTTGCCCACCAACACCAGAAGTTGGAAGGAGCAAAGAAGGAATTTCCCTTACAGGTTCCAGGAGGAGTACGGCCCTTGCCCATACCTTGATCTTGGACCTCTGACCTCCATAAAACAATACATTTCTGTGGTTTCAGTCACCCAGGCTGTGGTCCTCTGTTATGAAAGCCCTAGGGAACTAACACAGAATGCAAAAGAAGTTAGTCTCTGCCAGAGAAAATTTGGCAATCTCTAGTGAAGATAAAATGGAGACACAACACTGTGTCCTGAACACCTTGTAATAACAAGATTGGAAGCCACGTCTCTGTCTGTTTGTAGCTGTCAGGTGAATAAAATATGGAACATCCTTGGCTGTTCTGTGCAGCAGTAAAAATAAGTGAAGACAACATCTGCAACCCATCCCGGTAGGGTCACAGTGGCATATCATAGGTGGAAAAGGAAAGACGTAAAATGGTGTGCAGAGCAGGCCACCTTCATCTAAGAAAGGGGCCTGTGGATATAATTGTATGCAATAATGCATGCATACATATATAATCCCTTGCAGTTTAAAATGTGGGAGAGTAAGTTTTAGAATCCTGTGGAATAGTTATCTGCGGTGAGAGGAAAAAGAGTGGAGAGGAAGGAGGAATGCTGGCTTTTTCCACACCTGCCTTCTTGTGAATTACTGCAGGTAACCTTAAAACGTTTAAACTTTAACACACTGTGTAGAGCTCGTGAGATATATCCTATAGATCCCACTGATGGAGAGAGGCTAAGTGATCTTAAACTGTTTTTGGCAACTATACTATTAGTCATGGCGTTGTTGTTGACCTTGCTGTTCTGAAAATACTATGGGTGTGTGCGTGGAGCATACACAGGTAGTGAGACACAGCAATTATGTATAGAGATGACGAATGCAAGAGAAAAAAGACACAGATATAAAATGGAATAAACCACATAGAAGCCAGTAATCCTACATTGGCAGGGTAAATATTACTATGATGTTATGGTGTATTTTCTCATAGTGTGTGTGTATTACTTCTGTCCACCAAAAAGGCCAAGAAACGATGACAAATTCAATAACAATGAACATCCTTAGCACAAAGATTATGGTCTCTAAATACCATTCCCCACCATAACGACCCAGGGTTCTTTGGAGAAATGGCTGGTCCACTTTGGGGCCAAGAAGTATCCAAGTTGAACCTGGAGCATCTTATTGTGCCAAAATAAGGGATGCATTGAAGAGGAATGTGCTTGTGCCAAAGACACTAGGCCCTCCTCTCCACCCCTGCATGGGCAGTGAACACCCTTCCATATCAGTGTTTCTCCCCACATACACCTTAACTTGCCTCAAGTCACACACACACACAAGTTTTTTAAAAAACAACAAGCATTTTTTTTTTAATCTTTTATGTGAAGCATCTTAATCCATGAAGCTTTCATTGCACAATGTACTGTGTGCCCAACCCTGAGAAGGGAACAGGGCCTGTGGTCTTGAGGAGGTCCCTGGAAGACAAACAGTGAACATGAAGATAGAGGAGGATTCCATGTGATTATCATATGTGCTATGAAGGCTCAGCCATCCTGGAGACTCTCGAGCTGAGAGACGGGTAGTCTTCCCAGAGAAGGTGGGAAGGGAAGAGCGGGATGAAGGAGGTGAGAGCTGTGGAACTCCAGCTCCGGTTTCTCCCCCTACATTGCATCGAGAATGCTGGGTGCTGAATGCATTATTTTACTCAGTGCTATGTGGGCTAGATAAAAGGTGTCCACATGCTTCCGGGGCTCCACAGTGCAGGCAGATTTTCTGAAGGAATTTGTTATAAATAATTAATGTTGACTTCTTCGGTTTTACGTAATGAAAATATTTTTTGGTTTGTCTTCTTTTTTATAACCTTGTTTGTTGGTATATGCTACAGAATTTTAAATTTATGCACATTCATATTTCCCTTTTTGATTTTTTAATCATACTTAAAATGAAATTCTGCACCACGAATGAAAGGAAATAACTTCTTAGGCTTTTCATCTTCAAATAAATAATGCTAACCACCACTGCATGCACCTGGTCGCTCCTGCTCACTGCTGGGCTCCTGCTCACTGCTGGGCTATACTTCCTGGCAGACTTCCCACATGAAGCAGGTACCAGGTGAGATTTTGGGTGACGGTTGAATAGGCTTGTAACCTGAACAAATGTCATCCACAAATCCTGGGGTCTTTGCATAGCGTGGTGAACTCTCAGCCTTATTTTGATTGGATTTTTCATGGGAATCTAATCAAAGGACGCAGGAGGGTGCTGCACTGAAGGGCTTGAACTCACCTTTCCAAACATAAGGTCAGCTTGGCGTCCAGATTTTTGAACTGGACGCCTGTGGAAAAGATGCCAAGTCAGAAGCATCCCCAGCTGAACCCTGGCAATGATCTTCCCTCTGCGGGAGCAACATGGAGGAGCTGCCTCCGTGAGGTGTGGGCTCAGCCTCTGTCCCAGGTACTCACCTCCTGGGTGGTGGAGGCTGACAGAAAGCTTTCACCTGCTTGGAGTGATTGCTGTTCTCCTGGAAGATGCAAACCTGGGAAAACCCAGCTTTGGGGAAATTGGGTGCCTCATTGGAGAGTAGGAGCTGGCATAAATGTGAGAATTTGCCTGGGGATGGCAAATTTTGTGTCCACAGCAGAACATCTGAAAAAAGAATGGATCGTCCAGTGTGTCTGAACTCATCAGACGGGCCCTGCCTGGCACTCTGCAAAGGCAGTTTCTGCTCACCCTGCAAAGGTACTTTCTGCTCACCTTGCAAAGGCAGTTTCTGTTTACCCTGCAAAGGCAGTTTCTTCTCACCCTGCCCCTGGCGTTCACAGAGAGGGAACCTCGAGGGGCTTCTCACTCCTCCCCAGTGTCTCAGCATCTCTCAGAGGAGCTGCTCAGTGGGGCCTCGGTGGCTGGTGGCTCACATCAGAGATGAAACCCGTGCCATGCTGAGCTGAGCATGCACCACCGGATGCTGCAGGTCTGGGTCCAGCCATGGCCAGAGGCTTTTCCGTGTTGCCCCACAGCCTGCAGGTGTCGGGTGTGAGCATGTCCCGGGGACCTGCATTTCTGTAGCAAGCACCCTGCACTCTTTACGCCTCACCTCTGGCTCCCACTTTGGGAATCACAGAAGGCAGGATGTTCTTGGACCGTGGCCTGGCCAGTACCCCTGGTAGCTCCCAGCTGGATACACTCAGGAATGTGTCCACCTGGAGCATAAGCATCCACTCTTTTGCCCAGGGGGCCCCAGAGCAGAGTGAAAATGTGGGACTTCTGAAGACCTACCTTAGTCCGTTTGTGTTGCTACCAAGGAATACTGAGGCTGGGTAATTCATCAAAGAAAAGAGATTTGCTTGACTCATAGTTCTGCAGGCTGTACAAGAAGCATGGTACCACCATCTGCTTTGGGTAGAGGTTTTAGGAAGCCTCCACTCATGGTGAGAGGGGAAGGAAAGTGTTGCATGGCAGGGGAGGGAATAAGAGAGAGGGAAGGGAGGCGCCAGGCTCTTTAAACTGTCAGTTCTCCCGGGAACTCCTAGAGCAAGAACTCACTTATTACCTGGAGGGGAACACCAAGCCATTCACCAGGGAAACCCCCTACCCCCATCCCGCCCCGCCAGGACCCAAGCACCTCCCACCAGGCCCCGACCACCACCAACACCGAGGGTCAAATTTCAATCTGACGCTTGGCAGGGCCAAACAAACCACAGAAAACTCTGTCCCAAGAAAACCCCAAACGTGACAATCTATCCGTGCTGTCCTCAGAGCCCGGGGTGATCTCTGTCCAAAACAAAGCAGAGGCTGGAAACTGGGATGATTCTCCCTGGAGCTCTCCTGGGAATAGTGGGTGTTTATAACATTGAGAAAATGATGCATTTCTTTTTCTGATAATGGAGTCCTAGGATAAGAATTGCCAAAACTAAAAAAATTAAAAAAAAAAAAGCCATTAAGACCTGATGTCACTCTACCTGCCGGGCGTTGCCAGGAACGAAGATAGGCCCAGGTGACAGCCCTGTGCATGTCCTGTTTCCCTACTTGTGTACTTCCCAGGGGTTGCAGCCACGAGTTCACTGTGCTGTTTCTGGAGAGACCCTGGGTGGGATTCTCCCAGCCCAGCCCAGCCCTTGAGAACATGGTGAAGCCCGTGCCTCTTGCACGGCCTGTTTCAAAGGCCATGTGAGAAGGATCGGAGCCAGAAACATCCGAGGGACACAGTGCCCGTGGATTAGATCAGAGAGATGGATTAGATGGAGAGGAATATGGAGATCACGACATGTGGGTCCACATTAGTGTCTGACTTTAGTTTGTAGGAACTGAAAATTGCTTCCTAAGGGACTAATAAAGATTTTTTTAAAAAACAAAACATTTTCAAAAGGACACAGCTTGAAGATGCTCCCACTAGTCAATGATGCGACAATTTGGGCATAAAAATAACTGTAATAGATTGAAACACATCAAATGTGTTGAAAATTCATGAGCTCATAGCTAAGCTAAAGAAAGCCACACTGGTCCCCTGGGGTGGGCGCGGGGGCACCAACTCATCCTTCCGGAAACTGATAAATGCAAGGAAAAGCCGAGCCTCACTCTCCTTCCCTGTAGGGACCGAACCCTGGTGGGAAGCTTCTTTACACAAGTCCTCCAGCTCAGAAGCTCAGAGTGGAACTGTGACAGCCACCCTCCTTTGCAAACCACTGGGAGCTTCAGGAGGAAACCTGCTGGGGTTTTATAATGACTGGGTAAGGGTGATACCATCTCCTCCCATACAGAAAGGCAACAGGATGTCACATGCACCTCCCGAGGCAGTACAGTGGGAAGTGCCCACTCCACCCATGAAGGCCTCCTGCCTAAAAATCACACCCTGCTCTCATCATGCCTCCAGGTCTAAGCACCTTACAGGAGGTCCAGGGGACAGAGGGACGTTCAGACAGGAGGTCCAGGGGACAGAGGGACGTTCAGACAGGAGGTCCAGGGGACAAAGGGATGTTCAGACAGGAGGTCCAGGGGACAGAGGGACGTTCAGACAGGAGGTCCAGGAGACAAAGAGACGTTCAGATGACAGCACAGGTGCAGTCAGCCAGCTCCAAACTGCAGGGCATGCGAAGGGCAGATGACTCCATTCCTTCAACAACAAATGGCAAGAAAGAGAACTGGGGGGAGACTGCTGTCCTGGCCTCCTAGGGTAGCCAAAACAGATACCAGACTGTGCAGCTGAAACGGCAGACACTGCTTTCTTATAGTCTGTGGGCCGGGAAGTCTAGGATCTAGGTGTGCCTGGAGCAGTGCCTGGCACAGAGTCAGTTCTCAACAAGCATTATCCACTGTGGTCCAAGCATTGGCCGTATGTGTGGTCTCTGTGTGGGTGGGGCTCTTCTGACCACCCTCCCCATCTATCCCCTCTGCCTTCTGTGTCTGCTGGCTGCAGGCGGGTGCCATCTATGTGGTATAGCCTGGGGTATGATGGAACACGCGAGGTTTGTGCTAATGGATCTGTGGTCTGAATTTAGATGAGCATCTCGGAATCCTGAGAGCTGGCCCTGCTCCCAGGCCACCAGACTTCTTCTCCACCCCCAACTAGAATCCCCTCCTCAGCATCCTGCCCCCAGAGTCAGAAATCTTCCCTAGATGGGGGCGCAGCACTGCTCAGCCCTGAGGATTCATACTAGGATCAATGCAGACATGATGGGGGGGTCCTTTATGTGAGGCTGCAGTCAACCATCAGGGCTGCCAATGTCAGACTGGCCATCCCCAGAAAGGTGTGGGGGTGCATAAGGAGTCTGGGCACTCTAGACATGCAGCAAAGGGATCCAAGAGTACCGTGTGGACACACATGTATGTGTGTGTGCATGCACGCCTGTGTGTGTGTGCACACGCCTGCATTGCATGAGTGTACGCATGCCTGTGTGAGCCTGTGCGCACATGTCCGTGTGTACATCTCCAGCCCCGCCATCCTTGCCTCCTCATTGTGCAGACACAAGGAGGTCGGCTCCCACAGTGGGAATCAGCTTTGAGATTCTTCTGGTCCTTCTTGCACCATCTTTTCCCATGAAGGTCAGTTGGACAGACGTCTCAGTGATGCATGATACATGGGACAGCTGTACCAAGCTCTTAGCCGTGGCAGGTTTCCTTGTCCCACCCTCCTCCAGACACTCACGCTGGGTGTGTTTCAGCAGAGGTTCTGGCTGCCTGGGGTGTGGGTCCCGAATGCTCACCTCTGGAAGTTGCCCTCCCCACATACAGGGAATGGGGACAAGCGTATGTGGCGTCGGGGTATGACCTGCTGTAGAGACGGGTAGCATCCCGGTCTTCCCTCACAATGGCATCTCCCTCCACCTACAAATAAACCTGCCTGGATGGAGCAGGGCAGGTGGGGTACCAAGGTTGATTAATCCCAGATACTACAGGGTAGCGGGTTAATATACTCCAGGCAGAGGAAAGCAAACTGGTTTGCAAATTAAGGTCAACGAATTCATTTGTTGATCCAAGAGCTGCCTTTCACTTTCCCTTTTATCAAAGAGTCTTCTCTTCCTTTGTCCTGAAGAGTTAGCCCAGGGCCTCTGGGGAGGCCCAAACAGTGGATCCCACTCTGCCAACTCTCCTGCCCGCTTCCCCTGGGGTTTGCTCCCCGGGCCTCTGGCCCTGGTGTCCTTGTGATTGTCTGGCTTAGGTTGCTCAAAGCCCCAGAGGTGAGTTTGCTCATCTTTTTTTTTTGAGACAGAGTCTCGCTCTGTCGCCCAGGCTGGAGTGCAGTGGCGCCATCTCGGCTCACTGCAAGCTCCGCCTCCCGGGTTCACGCCATTCTCCTGCCTCAGCCTCCCGGGTAGCTGGGACTACAGGCGCCCGCCACCATGCCTGGCTAATTTTGTTTTGTATTTTTTAGTAGAGACGGGGTTTCACCGGGTTAGCCAGGATGGCCTCGATCTCCTGACCTTGTGATCTGCCCGCCTTGACCTCCCAAAGTGCTGGGATTACAGGCGTGAGCCATCGCGCCTGGCCAAGTTTGCTCATCTTTTCTGCAGCACGGAGCTCCTGCTTCCCTTGCACCTCCCTTCCCGGGGCTCCTCCCTGAAGTATCCTCCCTGGACCACGCTGCCCAGGCCCCAGTAGCTGGCGGTCATATGGCCCAGGCTCAGGCCTACCCAGAGGAGCCATCAGCCACTTTCCACAGTGACCTCCAGCTAGTCCTGTATACACGCAGGTGTTCACTCACTCACTCATTTATTCATGGGTGTGCTCATCTGACAAGACAGCACTGAGGGCCTCCTTTGCAAGAAATGAAGGATCTTCACTTGGCCAGAAGCTGAGCCCTGGAGTGACTGAGGGAACCGGCTTGGGGCACACCGGCCACCCCTGTGTGGGACAGAACACTCAGCCCCTCTGTCCTGAAGGTCTTCATCTTTAAATGGGGTTAAGAGCAAAATAAAGTTATTATTTTCCCATTTTAGGGAAGAAAAGAGTCAATAAGATCATGTGCAAAATGCAGACGGAGATACTAGGATAGCCAAAGGGGGGAAAAAAAGCAGAAAATAAATGTTGGCAAAGAAGCAAAGAAACTGGAACCCTTGGGCATTGCTGGTAAGAATATAAAATGGCAGCTGCTCAAATAATTAAAAATAGTTGCCATGTGATTTGGCAATTCCGCTTTTTTTTGTTTTGTTGTTTTTTTTGAGATGGAGTTTTACTCTTGTCCCCTAGGCTGGAGTGAAATGGGGCGATCTCGGCTCACTGCAACCTCCACCTCCTGGGTTCAAGCAATTCTCCTGCCTCAGCCTCCCAAGTAGCTGGGATTACAGGTGCCCGCCACCACACCCAGCTAATTTTTGTATTTTTTAGTAGAGACAGGGTTTTGTCATGTTGACCAGGCTGGTCTCGAACTCCTGACCTCAGGTGATCCGCCCGCCTTGGCCTTCCAAAGTGCTGGGATAACGCATGAGCCACCGCAAAGCCTGGCTGGCAATCCTGCTTTTGAGCATAAACCTGAGAGGATTGAAAACAGGATGACAGGCGTGAGCCACCACACCCGGCTGGCAGTCCTGCTTTTGAGCGTGTACCTGAGAGGATTGAAAGCGGGTCCCAGAGAGATATTTGTAGATGCACATTTCTAGCAGCAGGACCCACAGTAGCCAAAAGGTAGAAGCAGCCCCAGCGTCCATCAGTGCGTGAGGGATAAACAGAGCGCGGTCCATCCCTATAATGGTCTGTGATTCGGCCTTGGAAGGGAAGGGAATTCGGATGCATATGCTTCCACGCGAACGAACTGTGAAGACATCACGGTAAACCAATCCAAACACAAAAGGACAAATACTGCGCGACTGCCCTCCAGTGAGGTGCCCAGGGTAGGCAGATTTACAGACACCGAAAGCAGAGAAGTGGGCGCCAGGGGCTGGGGAGAGTGGAATGGGGTCTTGTGTTTGCAGAGAAGTGGGCGCCAGGGGCTGGGGAGAGGGGAATGGGGTTTTGTGTTTGGTGGGACGGAGTTTTGGTTCGGAAAGATGAAGATGTTCTGGAGGTGGGTGGTGGTGATGGCTGCACAGCGATGTGAATGTGTTTGGTGCCACTGAGCTGTACACTTAAAAATGGTGAAGATGGTAGATCTATGTTATGTGTATTTTATCACAATTTTTAAAAAAGCTAACATAGAGCCCAAGACAGGCCAGGTGCTCAGTAAGCGACTATTTTTTGAGATTCTGAGTGGTTCTTGCCAGAAGAGAACATGGGGCTTGCACCAGAGGGATCGTCCACAAGACATGCAGTGTGGTGCCAAATTCAGGTCCAGCAGAGAGGAGAGGCAGGGGACGGGGTAGCTGGTGGGATCATTGGAGAGGAGAGGCAGGGGACAGGGTGTTGGGGGGTGTCAGCAAAGAGGAAAAGCAGGGGACGGGGTGGCTGGTGGGGTCAGCAGAGAGGAGAGGCAGGGGACGGGGTGGCTGGTGGGGTCAGCGGAGAGGAGAGGCAGGGGACGGGGTGGCTGGTGGGGTCAGCGGAGAGGAGAGGCAGGGGACGGGGTGGCTGGTGGGGTCAGCGGAGAGGAGAGGCAGGGGACGGGGTGGCTGGTGGGGTCAGCGGAGAGGAGAGGCAGGGGACAGGGTGGCTGATGGGGTCAGCGGAGAGGACAGGCAGGGGACGGGGTGGCGGGTTGGGGTCAACAGAGAGGAGAGGCAGGGGACAGGTGGCTGGTGGGGTCAGCGGAGAGGAGAGGCAGGGGACAGGGTGTTGGGGAGTGTCAGCAAAGAGGAGAGGCGGGGGACGGGGTGGTGGGTGGGGTCAGGTACTTCTCTGGGTGACCATGGAAAGCTCCCTCCCTCCTGGGCCTTGGTTTTCTCATTTGCAAATGGGGATAATGAGGGTGGCTACCTGGCGTGTGCTGAGATTCAGAGTCCATGGGACACAGACTCACTCTCGGCCACTATGGTGGCAGAAATAGGAAGAAGGAGTATATCCATGCCGGGCAGGTACGGGAGGGCTGCTGGGGAGAGCAGGGGTGTGCATGTGTGGGCAGGGAGGCCTGCCCGGCCACGGGAAAAGCACCATATGCTGTTCTGCCAAGACCACTTTGAAAAATAAATTCCTGTTTATTGCCATTTTCATTTCACACACTTCATGTGGGCCAAATAAAGATAGTAATGTGTTAACAACCCAATTCCCAAGTAGCCTATCCTTTTTTACAAGGACCTTGTTCCTTTATGGCTCAGATTTGGCCCCAAGAAATGACACACGCTGCTCTCACCTTCTCATTAATTCACCCAGCATGCAGGTCCATCTCCAGAGCTCATGAACCACTGGACGAAAGGCCTGAGGCAGGGCAGAGCGGTGGGGTGCTTTTAGGGGCCGAGGCCCTTCTGCTGCCACTGAGCCTCTGCCATGGGGGCTGTTCTGGGCAGGGTGGGGCCAGGGCACCTGGGTCCCCATCGCCGACCTTCCTCACACACCTTTCACTCTCAGAGACGCCTCTCCATGCTTGCAGATGAGTGGCCACCTCTCGCCTGCGCTGCAGGTTCCTGCTTACCATGCCGGGAGAAACCCTCAGCACCGCAGTTTCCGGAGGGCTGCATCCCCATCCTCTAAGCATCCCTGGATGGAAGCCCAGTGCTCTAATCTGTAAAAGGGGGACAAAGTGCATGCTCAGCAAACCTTGTGGATTGGTGGGGGATGGTGGAGGGACATAAAGAGCCTCGTCCCCCAGCTCAGGAGGGGATGTGGGCCCTGCTTGATGAAAAAAAATCACCCACAAGTAAAGATGAAGGAACTCATAGGCTGCTGGGAGAGGCAGATGTCCGCTGAACTGCCACCTACTGACCCTGCAAATGCCATGGTGCGGTACGGAAGGCAGCAGGGAGCCGAGGTTAAGACCCAATCTGGCTGGTGGGGCAGGAGCTACTCCTACCTGGGCAGGAAGTCCCCTTCAGCAGGTGCAGATGGCAGCAAAAAGGACTTCAAGACTGGAGAAGCCTGGGTCCCAGCAGGTGGTGAGCCCAGCAGCCTGAAAGACCTGCCCGTGAGGGACACCAGAAGTGGGGTGGGGTGCAGGCCTGTGCGGGACAGAATTCCCCAGGAATCTGTGCTCCCCCACACACGGACCACTGCCAGACGGAGACTTTTAGTGTCAGTTCCTGAGACAGAGAACCTGAATGGATGGTGGGCATGGGGAGAGCCTCGCAAGCTGAGCCAGGTCCCTGACGGACGGAGTAGGAGGAGGAAGAGGAGGGGGAAGGTTTGCTACCTGGAGGTTGGGAGATGCTGAGTTTGTTGGGGTGCAAGCTGGGTCAGGACTTGGGACTCAGGCCCTGCCTCCATCTATCCTTCCCTCCCAGGGCAAGGGTCACACAGCAGAAGCTCAGGACTGGGGCAGATTCCAGGGTGCATCTGCTTTGGCTCAGCCCGTGACCCCAGGCCAGTGACTGAAGCACCATTTTGGATACAAACACCCTTTAAGGCACAGCATGGGTTTGAGGTTGGACAGCACAAGCCCACAGTCATGAATCACAGGCACTCGCAGCTCCCCCATCTAGCTCCCTATCTAGCCCCCATCTAGCCCCCATCTAGTCCCCATCTAGCTCCCCATCTAGCCTCCATCTAGCCCCCCATCTAGCCCCCATCTGGCCCCTCCTCTGGCCTCCATCTAGCCCCCATCTAGCCCCCCATCTGGCCTCCATCTAGTCCCCATCTAGCCCCCCATCTAGCCCCCATCTAGCCCCCCATCTGGCCTCCATCTAGCCCCCTTCTAGCCCCCATCTAGCCCCCCATCTAGCCCCCATCTGGCCCCCCATCTAGCTCCCATTTAGCCCCCATCTGGCCCCTCATCTGGCCTCCATCTATCCCCCATCTAGTCCCCCATCTAGGCCCACCATCTAGTCCCCCATGTGGTCCTCCCATCTAGCCCCCCATCTAGTCCCCAATTCTAGCCCCCCAATCTATCCCTCATCTACCTCCCCATCTAGCCCCCATCTAACCCCCTGTTTCTAGACCCCTATCTAGACCTCCCAATCTAGACCCCTTTCTAGCTCCCCATCTAACCCCCTGCTTCTAGACCCCCATCTAGACCTCCCAATCTAGAACCCTTTCTAGCTCCCCATCTAACCCCCATTTAGCCCCCTCATCTAGCCTCCCATAGTTCCCCATAGCCCCCATATTGCTGTAGGGTGTTTAGACTGCTTCTACTTTTTCTCATTGTAATGAGGATGCTGTGAGGGACAGCTTTGTGTCTGGCTGTGTGAGCACATCCACCCGTGTTTACTAAGGACAGAGTTCTAGAAGCAGGGCTGCCGGGCTCACCTGGGAGCTTGCAGGACTTTTCCTATTAGCTGTACACGCTGGCTCTGCATTTCCTTCCCAGAGCTACATCTGGGGGAGAAGAAGGGACATGCTGGAGCAGGAAAACCTTGTTTTCCGTTTTTGAGATGGTCCCCAAAGGGCAGTGGCCCTGAGAAGCGGCTTTGGTGAGGCTGGCAGGTGGCTCTGCAGCACCCAGCAGCCGGAGGCACCCTGTTCCTCCAGCCAGGTCCTTAGCATCTGGCGTGGCCGCCTGCTCCCAGGAGAGCCGCAGAGGGCAATCGAGGTAGCAGTGGCTGCATATTCATGAGGGCAGCACGGCAGAGTCCATGAGGCTCTGGCTATCATATTTCATGCTCATTTGCAGCTTCCAGCCAGGCTGCAGCGCTCTGATAGTTGCCTGAGAAAGTTCCCTGAGAGTTCAGGGTGGGCGGCACCGGGCTCCAGTGTTTGGGGCATCTTCCCAACACTCCAGCGAACTTGGCCAGGAAAGAGTGCAGGCACCCGGTATGGGGTCATGGAGCAGGCCTGGGCTCCCCGCTGCAGAGGTGGCGCTGCTTAGCCCCCTGAGCCCACCCCGAAGCATCACTCTCTGCCTCCAGTCCCCAGCAAAGCACTTTCCAGCCCCCAGTTTTTGGACCTCCCCCAGGCCTGCCTTGCTGGACAGCAGGGAAGCTGCCCCTAGTCCTAGCCTTTCTCTCCTCTACACCTATCCATACGTACTCAGCCCCATCCCACTCACCCTCCTGCAGCAGAGCAAGTCCACACCTGCTGTCACCAATAACAGGCCTGTCCCAAGCTCTCCACAGTGGCCCACACCCCACCACATCAGGAGGAGGGGGCAGGGGCTGTGCCCACCGGTCGTATCTATGAGTAAAGCTGAGAAGCCCCAACCTGCAGGTCAGTGGGTGACCAAGGGGCGAGTGGGTTCTGGGGGTGTGTGTGAAGAAGCTCCCCCAACAGAGATGACATCTAGCGGTCAAGGTGGCAGCGGCACCGTGCCGAGCCTCCTGTCTCCTGGGCAAGCACACGGGACTTTCCGTGGGAACCTTCTGGGGAGTGTTGTGATTTAATGGTGGAATTTGGGGCACTGTCACAGGGTTAGAGAACAGGGTTAGAGTTTTTCGTGGCCTTTCAGAGCACAGACTGTTCCATGTTTGTATCCCATTTGCCCCGGCCTTGCAGCCGACCTTATCCCCAGAGACGGTGCGACAGGCAACATCTCACTCCTGCAGCCCCGGTGCATGGGGGACGCCGCAGCTCCCGCAAAAGATCATATGCAGAAATAGAGTCTTGTTCACTCAAATGCTGTCAAAGCAAGAGTGTGTGGGGCTGGCGACACCCGCCGCCCTGCCTTCCGCATCTGCTGGATTAGCACGCATGGGAAGGATGCATGGGGGATGGCTGGCCTGGCGCAGGACGACAAGGACAGAGGCTGACGGCAGCAGGGCAGGTGTGGAGGCACATCGCTGTACCCCTCCTTGTGGTTCTCGCTGAATCCTGCTGAGCTGTCGGGGGTGTGGGCAGTCAGGAGAACTCAGGAGGAGGCCAGCACTATAGCCAGATGTCTCCTGGTCCCCACCAGTGTCTCTGGTGGCTGCTTCCCTTAAATGGGCACTAGGCTGGCTCGCAATGTAGCTGTAACATCATTGTGAGAAACAAACTCACCTCTTCAAACCCGAAGAATGGACTCAGAGACCCGGAGAATAGCGGAAGAGAGACTTTTAATGACGGTCTTGCAAGATGGCATGTCCGATGGACAGGCACATCCAGCACAGCTTCAACAAGCCATTTATCCCCTAGTGCACAGGCCCCTTGCCCGGTTCCTCGTAGGCTGAGCACTGTGGGGGGCAGGGTCACAATCTTCCCCGACGTCGCCTATTGGTTGTTGGGCAGGGGCTTGTCTCACTGCATTTTGTTGCAGCCCATAATACGTTGCAATCATGGTCAGCTCTGGGGCTGTTTAAGCATTTGGCTTATGACCCAGGTAGTCAGGCAAGCTGATAAGAATAGATAAAGTGAGCTATTTTGCAGGCTAGTAAACTTTCATTTTAGACTAAACTTTTTGGTTTGGGTGAGGGTAACTAACGGATCCCGAAAAGCAGGTGCTGGGTATTTAGGCAGGGGCTTAGTGTACCTTGTTCTCTTGTAGTCTGAGGACCCAAGCCTCTCTGAGGCATTCTGATTTGAACATGGACCACCATATCCATCCTTTTCTACAAACGTGACTGGTGGGACACTGGCCGGCAACTGGCCCAGAGTCTATCAAGCAAGTGCTGGCCCTTCAGCCCCAAGAGGCAGGCTCTGTCTGCCCAGCCCACCTGCTAGGATTGAAAGGGCCATGGGGTAGCAGCAGCATCCCCTGGTTACTGGGCCTGTCCAAGTGGCCCCAGATCAGGGACAGGCCTGTGCTCTCTGGAAGGAAGTCTCTATGGTCAGCCCAGTCTTAAGGGGTGGGGAGTTTTCTGTCACCTCCATGAGGGCATAAATTATGGAATGGCTTTGCATGGGAAAGATCTCTTCTTCCTCATTTATTGATTGACTTTGTCACTCATTTATAACCCAATGGACTCATGGACATTTATTCTATACCTTAGGTTAGAATCTGATACTACTTTACTTTGTTGTTCCGATTTTTCCAGCTGTGACCATTGGGACCCCCTGCTGCCGGCTCCCGTGCCTCTGTGACATGCCCCTGCCATCGCAAACTTTTCTTTTTTGGGGTATTTCATTACCTTATGGCACTACAAGTCTATGCCCCACTCTCATCTTGCCCCAGTTCTAGAAGCAGCCATTTCTCCAAGATGCCCTGGTTCTCTAATTGGAAAATGGTGCTAGACACCAAGATCTGGGTGCTGGGGGTGCTGTCGTTATTGGGGTGTTGTTGCTTCTTGGCCTCCTCAGCTGATGGAGTAAAGAAGTGTGTGTGTGCATGTGTGTATGTGTGTGTGTGTCTGTGTGTGCGAGGGGCAAGGATGCCTGGACATGGTGTGAAGCTGACCCCAGTGGCCTTCTGAGCTCTAGGACCTTGGGCCAGTACTTAGCCTGCCAGTTGTGCAGTTAATTTCACTGTGTCAGGCTGAGTTCTATGGACTTTGACAAATTGATGGTCACGTATCCACCAACACAGATCCATAATAGAACGGAAAATTCCCCCCAGATTCCCTTGTGCTGACCTTTTGTAGTCAATCTCTCTTCATCCTAACTCCTGGCAACCCCATCTCTGTTTTCCATCTCTATAATTTTGCCTTTCCTGGGATTTCCTATGTATGGAGTCATACAGTTTTGCTTCTTTTCCTTGTGGAGTACTTCTCTCCTGTATGGAAGCACCATGGTCAGCTTATCCATACCACACCCGTATCTAAGTGTTTCAGTTTTTGATCACCGGGCCTTTCCGAGTGACCCCAGATCAGGGCAGGCCTGTGTTCTCTGGAAGAAAGTCACTGTGTTTGTAAATAAAGCTGCTGTAATTGTTTGCACACATATTTTTCTGTGACTATAGGTTTTCAGTTCAATTAGGTAAGCATCTAGGAGTAGGATGGCTGGGTCATATAACAGTAAGGGTGTGTTTGACTTCAAAAGAAAGGGCCACACGTTTGCAAAGTGGCTGGAGCTTTTGTATCCCACCAGCAGTGTGTGAAAGGTCCAGTTGCTGTGCTTCTTTGTCAGCACGTAGCATTGTCAGTTTTTCCAAAACATTGGCCCTTGCATTTAATATGAAATGGCATCTCATCATGGCTTTCACTTCCATTTCCATAATGATTCATGATGTTGAGGGTCTTTTCGAGGCTTACTCACCATCTACATGTCTTATTCTGTTGAATTTCTTTGTTAGATTTTTGTTTTCTTATGGTTGAATGTTGAAATTTCTTTAATATTTTAGACACAAGGTCGTGTTTACCTTGCTCTCAGTATTAAGGGAAAAAGAAATTCAGGATTTCACCAGTAAAGTATGATGTTAGCTGTAGGATTTTTGTAGATGGCTTTTATAAAGTTAAGAAAATTTCTTTCTACACTAGTTTACTGAAAGATCTTATCATGAATCAATAATGAAGTTTACAAAATACTTTTTCTGCAACTATTACAATAATTCTATGTTTTTTCTTCTTTAATGTGTTCATATGGTAAATCATACTGATTGGCTTTTCAAAAATCAAACTATCCTTGCTGAGCCCAACTGAGTCACGGCATGTTTTCTTTTTAACGTATTGCTCGATTAAAATTGTCAATATTTTGAGAATTTTTGCATCTCTGTGTATTACGAATATTGGTCTGTAGTTTTTTTTTTTTTTTTTTTTTTTCTTGTACTGTCTTTGTCTTACTTTGACGTTAGAAAAATGCTGGCCTCATAAAATGAATTGGGAAGTATTTTCTCCTTTTCTACATTCTGGAAGAAATTGTGTAGAATTGGTATTATTTATTCCTTAAATGTTATTACAATTTACCAGTAAAATCATTTGGGCCATAGGTTTTATTTTGAGGGATAGTTTAAACTATTAATTCAATTTTTCTATTTGATATAGGACTGTTCTTGTTATCTATTATTCTTGAGTAAGTTTAATAATTTTTCATCTTCCAGGAAATCGGTTCACTTTGTCTATGTAATCAAGTCAATAGGCAGAGAGTTGTTCATAGCCTTCTCTTATCCTTTTAATATTTGTAATCAGTAGTGATAACGCTTTTTTCATTCTGGATATTTATGTGTGTCCTATCTCTCACCTCGTGGGTGTGGCCAGAGGTTTATCAATTCTATCCATGTTTTCAAAGAACCAGCACTTTGGGAGGCTGAGGCAGGCAGATCACTAGGTCAGGAGATCGAGACCATCCTGGCTAACATGGTAAAATCCCGTCTCTATTACAAATACAAAAAAATTAGCCGGGCGTTGTGGTGGGCGCCTGTAGTCCCAGTCACTTGGGAGGCTGAGGCAGGAGAATGGCGGGAACCCAGGAGGCAGAGCTTGCAGTGAGCCGAGATCACGCCACTGCACTCCAGCCTGGGTGGCAGAGCGAGACTCCGTCTCAAAAAAACAAAAAGAAAAAGAATCAAGTTTTGACTTAATAGATTTTTCTCTTTGATTGTGTTGATTTCTACTCTTATTGCTATTATTTCCTTCTTCCTGCTTGCTTTGGGTTTACTTTGCTCTTCTTTCTCTAGATTTTTAAAGTAGAAGCTCAGATTACTGATTTGGGACCTTCCTTCTTTTCTAGTGTAAGCATTTAAAGCTATACATTTTCCTGTAATCACTGCTTTAGCTGGATCCCACCAATTTTGACACAATGTATTTTTACTTTCATTCAGTTCAAAATATTTTTAAATTTACCTTGAGATTTCTCCTTGGACTCATAGGTCCTTTGGAAAGATGTTGGTTAATTCCTAATACTTGTGGATTTTCCATGTATCTTTCTTTTGTTATTTTCATTTTAAGACTATAGTATGTGAACATACTTTATATTATTTCTATTCTAAATGTAAGATTTGTTTTATGGCTCATAATATGGTCTGTCTTAGGGAAGCTTCCACATATCCTTAAGAACATGTATTCTGTTGACATTGGGTAGAGTGTACCAGAGATGCCAGGTGGGCCAAGTTGGCTGACAGTGCTGTTCAGGTCATCCACATCCTCATTGATTTTCTGCCAAGTACTCAGAGAGAACCATTTACATCTCCAAGGTAATTATGGATTTGTCTAGTTCACTTTTCAGTTCTCTCAGTTTTTGCTTCAGGTATTTTGAAGCTGTGTTAAGTATATCTTTTAGATTTGTATGTCTCCTTGAAAAATCGAGTCTTTTATCATGATGTAATGTTGCCTTTGTCCCTGACAATTCTCCTTCTGGCGTCTCCTTCGTCTGATGTTAACATAGCTGCTCCAGCTGTACGTGGGCCGGCACCCAAGAAGCTTTCATTCTCACACTCCCCAGTGGATTTTTGTGCACTAAAGTATGAGAACCAGGGCCATCAGCCTCATAAGCTCAGTGAGTGGAGACAGTGTCTTCTTTATTGAACCCTGTAGGAGGCACGAAGCCAGGCAACAGATGTGATGTCAGGAGCCCGAAGATCTCCCGACAGGAGCCTGCCATCCCCTGCTTGTCCCCAGGGTCCATCCCCTTCACCTCTGTCCACACGGCTGTCTGAATTAGTGTCCCGCGTCACCGTGCCGGACTCCAGCCCACCTCTTCAGCTTCCTCTCTTCCCTCCTACCTTTGCTTCCTTGACTGGACATTTTTCCTTCTGGTCCACGGAGAGGCAGCACCCAACACTGTGCACCTCCACGGTCTTCCTTCCTCTCCCAGGAATGCCACTAACATCCAGGCCACTCCTTTTGGAGATCCCACACCACCATTACTGCCCAGGAACACCTTCTTGGGCCCTCCGGAGCCCCTTCCCAGGTCCTGTGATCTGGTTTCTACGGTGGGAGGTGTGATTGGCCCCGCAGTCCCCCCGCCCCAGTGCAGCCTGCAGCAGGTGATCGGTGAAATGCACATCTCCTGAGTGAGCGCTGAGATGAGGTGGTGACAGGTGGCAGAGATTTGTCAGAAATTCTGGGAACAAATACCCTTCACAGTGCTTTAAAAAGACAAAACTGGTGACAGGGAATGCGATGCCGGCAAACACAATCTCCCCGCTTGCTTTGAAGCATGTAGGTCAATATCTCCATTTCAAGGAGGCTGTCATCGGCCTCACCCATTATTAAGTGGGGGGCATGGGGAGCAGCTGCGGGGTTGACCATGGCAGCTGTCACAGCCCCACATGGGCTGCTCCACTCTGAAAGGATGAGGTGTACTCTTCAGAAACACAGTCATGAGTCACAGGCCCTGATTAGCAAGAGAGGCCGAAAAGTGCTGCCAGCAGGACGGAGGCACAGACCAGGCTCCTCTCTGGAAAGTGCCCCGGGGCTGAGGAGGCTCATTTTGCAGGGCTGAGGTCTTGTGGCATGAAATTCATCTCTCTGGCGGGGAAGCAGGCATGCTCAGACACCTCCCGTCAGAACTGTGTTGGATGGGGACTGTAGCTAGGTTTCAAGTTGGCTATTGTTTTCCTGATTATGAGAATAACACATAGCCATGATAGAAAGTTGAGAAAATACAGACTTTCTCAACTGTAAAAAAGAAAATAAAAAAGAAAAGAAAAAGAAAAAAGTGTAAAAAAGAAAATAAGTGGCCATAATCTCACCAAGCAGAGATCACTATTGTAGCTGCTGGGAATGGAGGGCGTGTACGTGTGGGGCACACACCATGCTGGGCACACAGGTATCATCCTTTAATTCTTCCGAAAACTGAGCAAGTGATTCTCAGTGAAGACCTTCTGAGCCTCCCTTTACTGGCAAGGAGAGTCAGGCGTAGACAGCTGAGGTGGCCTGTCTGTGATCCCATCGTGCAGCTGTGATCACATCCAAGCCCGCTGGCTCTTCTGCCGCTCCCCACTGCTTCTGGGGGTTGGTCCTCACAGCAGTTCACGCACTTCCGTCCGTTCTCTTTTTCAATCCAGTGGTTTTTGTTTTTTTATGGAACAGAGGTCCCATTGCACATATTAAGAGGTATATCTTTTGTTCTCCACACAATGTCCTACCATTTGTGTATCCTCCCCAAAACACCCAGGGTGAGAATGTCATAGGGCACAGCCTCAGCACAGGCAGGCAAGCTCAGCTGGGGTGCACCATGGGCCCTGAAATGCAGGGTGAGCCGACGGGAAGTCGTGGAAACACTCCAGGTTACAATGTCATAGGGCACAGCCTCGGCACAGGCAGGTGAGCTCAGCTGGCGCAGTCTGAACCCTGGAGTGCTGAGTGAGCTGTGGGAAATCCAGGGACCCGTAGTTCTGGGTCTGCCTCTTTCTGCTTTCCCCAAATCTGAAATGGGCCAGGTGCTTTCCAAGGTGTTTTAGCTCTGACCTGGAGGCTGGCACCACTCGAACGGGGTGTCCCTAGGGACCGGGGCCACTGTGGCTCCTGCCTTCAACTGCATGGCCAACCAGTCTCCAGGGTGTTGCCGGAAGTCGGGGGTGGCTCTCATGAGAAAGGCTGAGGAGGAAGTCAGAGAAGTAGGAGACCCAGGAAGGCCAAGAGAAATTGGGTGTTGAAGACCTGGGTAGTGGGGCATGGAGAGGGGCCGAGATCGAGTCTGGGTCACTGGTGGGGTTGAGGCAGTCCTGATGGAGGGGCCTGAAGGCCAGGGTTTCATCTGGATGCACCCTGATGCCTGCCTCTGCCCCATGGCCTGCCCACCTCTCCTCCACAGCATGAGCCCGAATGCCTCTTCCATCCTTCTCTGGAGTTTCTGCAGGGATGTAATGAGAAGAAAGATGCGTAAGTGCTTCGTAAGCCATAAAGCGCTATACAAATGGGAGCTGATATTATTATTATTGCTGTAATGATTGTTATTCTGAGTGCACAAAGATGATGGATAGCCTGCTGGGAGAGTCCAATCTGCCAAGAAATCCCTATATTTCAGCATGAAAATGCTTTGAAATCTGTGGAGGAAAGAGGCTTCTAACCAGAGGCTTTTGATTATCATCATATTCGAGTTAACTCACGTAAAACCTGACTTCATACAGGAAAAAGGCATCCACGCAAAATAAAGTCAAGTTTCTCTCCCATCCCTTCGTACACTCACAAAACTCTGGGGCTTAAGAGATAAAAGTGCAGAATCCAATCGTGAAGAGGCTTTCTGGAAATTCTGGCCCAGCAGAAAGCCATTAAACCACCTTTTCCTGGTCAGATGTGTCTTACGGGAAGGGGAGTGCAAATTATTATTTCAGCATCTTCCAAGCCCAGCACTAGGAGCTGCTCAACAGTGTCCCAGGCGAAGCTTGAGGGCCACCGTCCACTGGCACCGTGGCCACTGCTGCCTTAAGCCAAGGCCAGAGGGGACCTGCAGGGGCTGGAGCGGGAGTCCCAGGGCGGGCTGTGGGGTTGATCTCTGAGCTGCTGCTTGCAAAGCCCATAGGGCAGAGGAGGGACCAGGGCCATGCAACTCCAGCTGTGTCCAGCCCTGAGCTGGACCTGGCATGTCACAGCTGCTCGGTTAATACGTGTTAAGTGGAGGACCCAGAAACGGCTGTATGAGAAACAGGCAGGGTCTTCAGGGGGGCATTTGGGGCCATAAAAACAAACCCCTTTGACCCAGGGCAGCTATGCATGAGCGTCACCCACCTCCAGAGACTTGAGGGTGGAGAGCATGTGACCTGAATCTGATGGCTGCCCTGGAGCACTTTGCCCTGAAGTCTGACGCGTGCGCCATTGTCCACCACAACCCCACGGCCCTCAAGCTGGAAAGTTCTGGGTCCTGGAGCTCAGCCCATCCTGTTCTGCCCAGCGTGTCCAGCTGCTCACCCCTCATTCACCAGAGGGGAGTTGGGAGCTCTTTACAGCAACTGTGGGCTCCTCTGCAGGATAGCAGGGCTCAGGGGCAGCCACCGGCCCAGCCCGTGGATCCTGAGAACAAAGCGCCCTCCCTCATTCCTCACTGGTCTGGCCCAGAGACCGCCGGCAAAATGAGACATTTTGGGACCGAGAGAGTTGAGTGGCTGTGCAGAGCTTTGCCCGAACCACTCATGGATGCAAGACACACCTTAGGGCTTGGTAGAGAAGCGGTCACTTGCACAGGGTTCCAGTGACGGCGAGACTTTCCTGGGTCTTATCTTAGGAGCAAGTTTCAGCTCGGGTGTGCATAACACCTTCTTTTTCACACCTCAGAAATCGCCAGAAAACAGGCTCGGCTGAGGTCACCATTTCCTGAGGAAGTGGAGGAGCTGGCAGGGCCCAGCAGAGGAAACATCAACCAACAGGTGCCACAGACCAGTTCTAGCAGGTGCAGAACTGCCCAGGGCAGCCCCAGGGACCCTGCACATCCTGGGCCCTGGGGACCATCTCCTCAGCCATCCAGGACTGAAGCTGGGACCCCCGGGGCCATGGGGACAGGGAAGATGTCTAGTCCAGGCTTGTCTACACTTGTTCAATGCAGCTGCTGCAACAAATGACCCCACCACGAGGGCTCAGAACAACACAGATTGATTCTCCCCCAGTTCTGTAGGCCAGAGGCCAAGAGGGAGGAGTCGCAGGCTCGTGCTCCCTCCAGAGGTTCTAGGGGAGGATCCTTCCTGCCTCCTCCAGCTTCCAGGGACTCCAGGCATTTCTTAGCTTGTGGCCATGCACCCCTGCCAAGCTCTGCCTGCATCCTGACGTGGCCTCTGCTTGCATCACCTCTCCCGCTAGCTCCCTCTGATAAGGACCCTCATCTAACATTGGACCCACCCAGATGATCCAGGATCACCTCCCATTTCAGCAGCTTTCATCACACTCCAAGCACCCTGTTTCCATATAAGGCAGCATTTGCAGATTTTGGGGATTGGGGCCTGGTATCTTTGGAGGTCATTATTCAGCTGACCTCAGGCAGGCTGAGTAGACTCAGATGGAGCCCCACAAAAGCAGATCCCGAAGCCCAAGAGTAACAGCTTCGTAGGTTTCGAACGTATAATCTCTGTGGCCATTTTTCAGTTTAATTGGTTTGAAATGGATTTGGCTGGAAGGGACTTCCCAGGTAATAAATTGATGCAATCACACCTCCCGTAAGTGCAGAGCTTTCCAGCGTCCAGAGCCTGCACCGCTGCTGTTTCTTTAGCTCTTCACAGCACCAGGGAGGGGGCGGCTGCAGCATTTGTCCCATTTGACAGACAAGGACCCTGAAGTATGGGTGGCCACCACATACAGGCCAGGACTCACCCCACGTCCTGGCAGCAAGAGTTTCTGCTGAGACCTCACAGCCCACCGCCAGCCCTCAAATCGACTTCCTCTCATCCACACGTAGGCAGGTTCGATTTCTTCACCCAATAATCCCCATTGGCTCCTCACTAAAGAGGTCCGTGGCTTGGGCGGTAACAATGCTTACATCACCTGCTCCCACCTGCTTATGAAGTGGCCACTGGGTTTCCAGTTGATCTGAGAGTCTCCAGCTCCAGCCCAGCTCAAGAGGGTTCAGGACCTGAAGCCAGGAATCCCTGCTGGACATCCCTGGAACATCCTTGCAGGAGCAGAGCGCAGGGGCAATGGTGCCACCGTCTTCCCTGGAGTTCTCCTGCAAGTCTGGGCTGGCGAGGGTGGTTGTGGGTGGCCGTGGATGGCCAGAGATGCAGGTCCTCACTCAGGTTCCACACTCAGGCTTGAGCACCCACATTTTGGCCATCCTTGGCTCTCTGGTCTATTTAGGGAAAGATCTAAGAGCCACCCAGGGGCTTTGGCAGGAGGAGCTGATGAAGACTCACCATTGAGAGGCTGTAAGTAATTCTGTCACTGAGGGTCTCAAAGTGCCACCCCTGGAAAAGATCATTTTAAGAGGGAGTTATAGCTTCCCCCTATCCTTCATCTGTCTCCCAAGAGGGTGGCCTGTCACAAAGCAAAGGGGATAGGACCCAAGCAAGGGGAACCTGGGGAGAAAGACCACAGGCAACCCCTCCATCCTTGTTCATCCGCAATCACTTTGAGGGTAAGATGGCACTGGGCCTCAGCCCAGGATCTCTGGATGAGGTAAGTTTCTGCAGCTCAGGCAGAGGGTTCTATGTGGTCTGGTAACATTCTCTGTGTGATGTAATTAACTGGGATTAAAAGGTAGGTGGGCCCCTTTGACCAATTGCTTCGATAATCACAAATCTTCATCTGATCGCGATTCAAAGAAGTGAAGAGTCTGACCCAAGAAGGGAGGCAGCCCCAAGTGTGGGACGACCAGAGCCATAGCACAGGGGAGGGCCAATGGGTAACCCTGGTGATGACGGTGCACCTGGCACCAGGGGAGGGCCCGTGGATGACCCTGGTGATGTTGCACCTGGCATGGGGGAGGACCCGTGGGTGACTGTGGAGATAATGTTGCACCTACTATACACCAAGTCCTGTCTTAGAAAGAGATGTGTAGTTGTTTTCAAGGAATTTATTATCAAGATATCATGGGCTCAGAAGCACGTGGTTTGGAGTGATGCAGTTCTGGTTTGGATTCACCCATGTTACTTAGTGCACACATGAACTCTGAGTTGTTTCACTTCTCTAAGCACTTATTTACTTCACTGCTCAAGAGGATGGCAGTGAACTCCTGACTCAGGCTGTTAGCCTTCCTTCCTAATTCACCTGATTGTCTGTGGGCTCCAGAGTCAATTCCCCTCCTTCCTCCCCCTCCCTCCCTTCCATACATCCAGCCACAAGATGAAAGCAACGGGGCATACAGAGAACCAATCCAGACGAGGGATCTCCCAGATGAGGTTTCTGCAAATATTATAGTAAGGATCTCAGCTGTCAGCAGAACTGGCCTCTCTCTCCTCTCTCTCTCTCTCTTTCCACCCCCCACCTCTCTCTAATAGATGCTTTTTAGAAAATCGCTTATGTCTTCATTTTCCTTTCCCTTCCTGGAGGTCTGGCAGTACTTCCTAAAGAAAAGCTGCTTGCCTCCTTTAACCCCAGCACTTTGGGAGGCCGAGGCGGGCGGATCATGAGATCAGGAGTTCAAGACTAGCCTGGCCAAGACGGTGAAACCCCATCTCTACTAAAAACACAACAAATTAGCCAGGTGTGGTGGCGTGTGCCATGTAATCCCAGCTGCTCAAGAGGCTAAGGCAGGAGAAACACTTGAGCATGGGTGGCAGAGATTGCAGTGAGCCAAGATCGTGCCACGGCACTCCAGCCTGGGCGACAGAGGGAGACCCCATCTCAAAAACAACAGCAACAGCAACAAGAACAAAGAAAAACAATGGGGGCATTCGGGGCTGCAGAGCCTCAAAACCCCACCAGGGGCTTTGTCCTCTTGACCCCAGACCCACAGAGGCAGATCCTGGTAGGCCCAGACCTGCCCTTCCCAGAAGCCACCTTGGAGCTGCCTGCAGATGAGCCACAGGCTCCTAAGAGTCATTCTGATTTGAGGACTTTGCAGTTATCAGCCTGACCGGTTCCTCTGGAGCTCTGTCACACTTCCCGGATTTGGGAATTCAACTCTGGTCTGCGAAGGCTGAGGAGGGACTCAGAGACTGCTGGGTGGGGAGCCGCGTCTTCACAGGGACCTGTAGCCAAGCTCAGCCTCTCGGCTCCTATCCTGGCACCTCCTGCTCTGGGAGGTCGGTGAGGAGGAGATCCGAGTTGTCCACCCTTGGGCTGTGTCCACGAGCAGGTGCACAGCAGACTTGTGGGCCCACAGCCCGTGGTCTCTACCCTGTCCCTACACAATCTGGGCCCCCAGCTGGGTGTAAACCCGTTTTCCTAATTGTGCGAGAGGCTCTAATGAGCCCGTTTAATCTCAGTCCATCGCTTAAGAGCGCGTACATGTTGGCAAGGTGCAACCTCTTCTAAGCTCCCTTGGCCTACTCTATAAAAGAAGAAAACACCTGTTCCATAGGAGCCTAATGAAGACGCCACAAAAGGCAGCGCCCCAGCTCTTCAATAGCGCCCACCCTTAACTCTGCTATCCACTGTGTTTCAGGCTGTTGTGAGTTGTTATTAATACGTTGCTGTTTTTATGGTCTGTTGGAAGAGGAGCCAGTTTCTGATGCCTAGGGAGTAGAAGGGTCTTCCTCAGTGGCTCATTAGCATGTCCCATATATTTTATGGGACATGCTTCTAGTAAATAACAACATTTTCATTCATCTGGAATTCAAATCTTATTTTCAGGATGATGATGATGCCATGAAGAGGAGGTGGCTGTCGCTGCGTGCCCTGGCATGTGGGTGAATGTGTGGTGTGTGTCTCCCCAGCTAACCTTTTAATAAATAGCTCTACTGAGATATATGCACATACTATACAATTACCCATTAGAGTGCACAGTTCAAAGACTTTGTAGCATATTTATGGATAAGTGCAGCCATCGCTATAGTCAATTTAAGAACATTTTCATTCCCTCAGAAAGAAGTCCCATCCCTGACGCCTGTCACTGCCCATCCCCGCTCCTCTCAGCCCTAAGCGACCCCTGCTTGGCTGCATGTCCCGGTGGGTTTCCACATCCAGACATTGCACTCGAATGGAATCATGTAATATGGGGTCTTTGTGACTGGTTTTTTTCACCCACCACGCGTTCCAGGTCCACCCATGTTGCACTAAGCGTCGGAACTCCATTCCTTCCTGTGACTGAGCAGCATTCCATTGTGTGCCTTGGGATTGGTGCCTCCTCAGAAAGAAGCAGATGCCAGGAAAGGTGAACATCGTTCCTGTTGCTTCCTTGCAACCATGTGCACTTTCCTGTGACCACTGCGTCTGTCTTCCTCAGCTCTGGGATGAGACCCCCGCCTGAGTCCTGCTGCCCCAAATTCCCTGGTGGACTTCAATGAAACCCTACCGAGAGGAATAAGGGCACCTTGGGCCTTCACACACAACACTTTTCAGGAAGGTGAGTGGGAAACAGAAAGCCCGTGCTACTCTGTAAGAGTAGAAGACACCTGCTTCCCGAGAGTCTAATGAAGATGCCCCTAGAGGCTGCGCCCCAGCCCTTCAACAGTGGCCAGCCTTAGCTCTGCTGCTCACTGTTTCAGGCTGATTTTATTCAAGCTCCCACAGTAGGAGGAAAAGACTTTAGTGTGGAACTGAGCTCAACTCTGAATAGACAGACAGCTGGGGATGTACCACAGGTAAGCAGAGGGAGGGGCGGTGGGCGGAAAGTGATGAAGAGGAGCTGCCTTCGACGGCAAGGGCAGGGGGATTCTTGCTGAGCTGGCTTCATAGGATCCTTGCTGAAGGCAGACTGAGGGTCTGCATGTCCAGGCGGGAGGACGTAGAACGTGATCAGGCATGAACAGTGCTGAATCCGGACCCCTGTGACTCAGCTGAGGCGGCCGCAGTGAAATCCCATGGGCTGCGTGGGATTTAAGGACACAGATTGATTTCCTCACAGTCCCAGAGGCTGGAATTTTGAGGTGCAGGTGAAGGAAGGGCTGGTTTCTCCTGAGGCCTTTCTCCTGGGCTGGCAGATGGTGTCTTCTCCCAGCGTCCTCGTGTGGTCATCCCTCTGGGGATGTCTGTGTCCTAATCTCCTCTTCTTTTAAGTACACCAGTCACAGTGGATTAGGGCTCATCCTAAGGACCTCATTTTTACCTTAGTGACCTCTGAAAAGACCCTATCTCTGATACTCTCACATTCTGAGGTCCTGGGGGCCTAGGACTTCAACAAAAAAATCTGGGGGAACACAGACACCCAGCCCATAACATGAACCAAACTTCAAAGCGGCACTGGGGCTTTTCTCTGGGGACAGCCATCATTTTGGAGAAGAAAGAGGATTCTGGAAAAGATCTACCCAGGCCCAGAAAGGGGAAGGGAAGGAGGGAGACAGAGCGGGGAAGGTGGGAAAGGGGCCAGGAGCATGATGCGGGGCCCCTCACAGCTTGACCTCAGGGCTCCTGGAGGGAAAGAAGTGGGGACATGCCCTGCTCCCCAAGAGCAAGCCTGACTTTGGACCCCTGGTGAGGACTGGATTCCTAAATCCAGATGTCCCATTCCTTTCTCTCTAAGGGCCAGAGAGAAACAGAACATTCAGCTCCCAGCCTACCCGTCTTTGTCATTTTAATTAAAATCAGGGCTCTTGATGGTTTAGACAATTGCCTTGATTGTACTAAATCAAGCCCCCGTTTTAAGATATAGACCCCTTGAAAGTGAAGAATGGCAGGGTTGAGAGATAAATATTTGAAAAGGGCAGCGAAGCCACGGACCTGCTTCCCTCGGCTTCCTGCTGGCCGGTTTCAGCTCCGTTTCTCTCCCCTCATCTCTGACAAACGGCCCCTGCACGGAGTCCAACTGTGAGGCTGGGGCCCCTGGCTGAGGTCCCATGAGAGGGAGGCTGAAGACCCCAGGGCAGACGGCCAGTTTTGCTGCTCCTTCCTCTCAGGCCTGGAGAGAGTCTGTGTCCCACAGACAGGAGACGGAGACAGGGCAGGGGTCGGAGGAGCTTCCTAGGAGCCTCTGGGACAGTGGCCTCCGCAGACACCAGCACCCTCCTGAACAGGTAAGAACAGGCAATCAGCGCATCTCAGTGATGTCTCCGGGCCCAGTGACGGGCCCCTTCCCCACTGAGTCTGAGTCCATAGGAAACACTAACATTCTCTTTTGGAAAGAGATAAGTAACTCCACGGTGGAGACACGTGACAAGCACAGCCTCTGCCAGTGACCAAGGCCAGCGTCAGCAGTGAGAGTCATGTGGACGACACGTGGTCCTACTGATGTGCATGGGTGGAGGGGCATTGCCTTCCTGCTCCTCCTCCCAAACCCATCACCCAGTCTACCAATGAGAAACACAGCAGACAGAGCCCCAACAAGGCGGAGATCACCCGAGGTCAAGAGTTCGAGACCAGCCTGCCCAATATGGTGAAACCTACAAAATTAGTTGGGTGTGGTGGTAGGTGCCTGTAGTCCCAGTTACTCGGGAGGCTGAGGCAGGAGAACCCAGGAGATAGAGGTTGTAGTAAGCAGAGATTGCACCACTGCACTCCAGCCTGGGCAAGAGAGTGAGACTCTGTCTCAAAAAAAAAGAAAGAAAGAAACCAAAAAAAAACCCACCTAAGCAGTGCCCCTCAAAACTATCAAGGTCATCACGGATGGGGAAAAGTTGAGAAATCACCACAGCCAGGAGGAAGCCGAGATGTGCCTATAGTGTCCTGGACAGAAAAGGGACCTCAGAAGAAAGATTAGTGAAATCTGAGTCAGGTCTGAAGTTTAATTAACAATAGCATTGCAGCAATGTTGCTTTTCTGGTTGTGACCAATGTACCTGGTCATGCAAGATGCTGACGATAGGAGATGCTGGTGACAGGTCTACAGGGACTTTGCAGACACCTGGCCCCTCCCCAAGCCTCACATACAGGATCTGAGAAGAGCAAGGCTACTGAAGACGCCCTGCATGGGTCGGGCCCTCCGGTTGCTCCCAGCCCACCTCTCTCTGCATGCCTCTCCTATCTGCCCGCTCCCTGCTCCCCAGACCCGCTGGCCCTCCCACCGCTTCAGGAGCTGGGCTCCTATTCAGCTATCCAGCCTTTGGGTCTGGGAATCAAAGGGCATTGCACTAGCAACATGAAATTCTGATTCTTAGATTATCTTTGAATCTGAAATTTAATTTACTGACGTGTAGACCATTTAGTCCAATGAGTCAGAAGCCCATTGCTCGCCAACGCTGATCTTGAGATGCAGATGAAGCTTAGGTTCTGGTGGAGGCTTGGGTGGAAAGTGTCCTGAACCTTTCTTGGGTGGAAGAAGTGAGATCATTGACTCAAAATCCAAGATGCTTGGTGAGCCATGACAGAGCTGTCACCAAACATTTCACATGCACTATTTAATGACTGACAAGGTTCAGATGAGATAGGTATTATTTCCTATCTCAGATGGTCCTGCTGACGTGAATGGATAGGGGGCATTGCCTTCCCCTCATCCCCAGATTCCCATTTCAGACAAAGAAACGGAGGCTACTGTCTTTCTCAAGTTCACAGAGCTAGGAGCAGCAGGGTCAGGATTTGAACCCAGGTCCCCACGGTTCCAAGGGCATAAACTTCACCATTACCACCAGATCTAAACTGACTTCCTACCTTGACAACTAGTTATGGGTGGGGCAAATAGTACCACTTATCCATCTGTGGCTTGTGCAGACAGTTTTGTCTTGGGGACGTCTAGGACCCCTTGATCTCTGGGATCTTTGGGCAGGTGGGGAGGAGCTCACTGGGCCACTATTGTTTAGCTGCATTGTTCCGATTGGGCTCAGATGTGAGCTGTTGGTTGAGTTCCTAATTGCTATTCAGCCGATCCGGTTGGCTGTTGAGACTTACAGGAAGGCTTGGTTTTGTGGATTTTGTTCTTCCAGCTTTCACTCCAGTGATCATGTCTGCCTTTAGCCCACAGTGCTCTGGGTCACTGGAGCTCCAGGCCTGGCCTCAGGGGGGTCTTTTTTGTTGAGCCACCTTCCAGGGCTGCATTGGGGACCGTACTTTGAGAGCTGGAGGGATGGTGTCATGAGGTCCCCTTGTGCACAAAACAAGGTGTGAAGCAAGGCAGGCAGGGGATCCCTGGGAGCGAGCGTCAGAAGCACCCAGGGGCTCCTGAGCAGAGGCCAGCCCCACCCTAAGATTCTGCCTCCATGGGTCAGGGCCAAGAGTGCATCTCTAATAAGCCAGGGCTGCCACTGGGCTTGGGTCTCCCCTCTAGAACCGCCCTGAGCCGGAGGCTTGAGTGGTTTCCCTTGAGAGGCTTCACTGCCCTCTTTACCAGTAAGTAGCTCAGTGCAGCCAGGACCTGTCCAGTCCCCTGCTACAGAACCAGGAGCATGGAAGAGGTGGCTGGCTTGTCTGTTACTAACCCGTGTCTCTTCTTACTCAACTAGCATTTGTGGACAGGGCAGGTGGAGAGAATGCAATTAAACAAAATAAAGCGATCACAGTTCCTCTTCGAGATGACACTGGCCCGTGAAGGGAAGCTTGTCAGAGATGGAGGCAGTGCCAGAGACAGGTGGGCACGCTTGAGTGAGCTGGACCCTCAGGCCCCTAGCCTTCTGCACCCACCATCACCCACCCCCACCCTGCTTTGGTACAAGCTGTGCACGAGGATGAAGTGGTCCCAAGCTGCCCGGTCACTTCTCAAGGAGTGCGCCCTTCCCACGTTCTCTCCAAGTGAGGCAGGAGGTGGGACTGGACTCTGGAGGCAGGGCTTGGACACCAGACCCAATGGGGGACTAGCTAAAACAGGGCAGGGTGGAAACAGCTTTCCGTCAGACCCGCCCACCAGTGTGTTCGCTTCTCCCAGGCGTGGGGAACAGGAAGCAGGGTTCCATCTCCAGGTGGAGTCACTGGGTGCCTCGCCATGGAGGTGGGAGAGGCCCCTCCCACTGTTCCCTTCCATCCTCTAAACCGGGGTATCCAGTCTGTGGCTTCCCTGGGCCACGTTGGAAGAAAAAGAATTGTCTTAGGTCACACATAAAATACATAAACACGAAACAAAACACGAATGATAGCTGACGAGTTTAAAAAAAAAAAAAAGGCCCATACATAAATCTCATCATGTTTTAAGAGAAAGTTTAACGAATTTGTGTTGGTGGCATCCAAAGCCGTCCTGGGCCATGTCGCCTGCGGTCCATGGGTTGGACAAGCTTGCAACCCTTCTGTGTGCTCATGGCCCCACTCTGCAGAGGAAGGGACTGCGGCTGAGCGTCTAGGGGACTTGCCACAGATGGCCTGCTGCGCTGGGAAGCGGGAAATCCGGCTCAGAGCCCAGCTCTCTCGGCTGCTAGAGATGGCGGCGTTTCTTCCTGGAAGCTCTGGAGCCCGCTTGAGAGGAGACACAAGGGCAGGGACCACCGTTCTGGTCAGGGGGAGAGCAGCATGGGTAATAAGGGGTGCCGGTGAATCACCCCCAGGGTACAGCCAGAGATGGGCAGGCCCAGCCTTGCCGCGGGGTGGAGAGACCAGGTGTCCTGGGCCTGCCGAGCCAAATCCCACAGGCCGCGGCTTGACCCGCAGGTACTCATTTCTCACAGTCCTGGGGGCCCGAAGGCCTAGAGCAAATGGGGGCAGAGTGTGCTCTTTCTAGAGGCTCTGGAGGAGAATCACTCCCTTGCCTCTCCCAGCTCCTGGTGGCTGCTGGCAATTTGGGGCCAACCTCTGCCTCCAATGTCACGGATCCATCTTCTTCTGTGTATCTCTGTGCCTCTCTCCCCTCATAGGAACACCAGTGACATGGGGTTAGGGCCCACCCACTCCAGGATAACTTCATGTGAACTAACTACATCTGCAAAGACCCTATTTCCAAATAAGGCCATATTCTGGAGTATCGGAGTATAGGACTGCCTCATTCCTTTATTCAACCCATAGCACCAGGAGCCTCAGCTGAGCCGCACACCTGCTGAAAGGTCACCCAGCTCCTTCTCAAAGATAATGCCTCTTGTTCTTTTCCTCTGCTCTTGGCAGCACCTCCAGGGCTGATTTTAGCTCCTTTGTTTTCCTGTGGGTTCTGGGTTCTTGCTCACCTTTGGGCTGGGGGAGGGGAGAGAGGTGGAGGGGGGCCCTGCCCCCTGGATCCTGGATCCTGCATCCCGGCCCCTCAGCGCCCCCAGCACACACAGCAGCTCCACCCCACAGAAGCCCACCCCGGTCACACTGCCAGCCAAGGCTGCAAGGCCCACATCTCCACTATAATGCAAATGAGTTTTTGGGCTCCTGAAGGGTATTTTTGACCAAGCAAAAATATCTCTGTGAGAAGGAATTTTAAAGATCCCAAAGAAAAATAATAATTGCATACCACATCTGTTATTAAGTCTATTTTTGGAGAACGTTTCTGGTGCTGCGAATCCCACCATAACTGTGGGAGCTTATCCACACCTGCAAAGCGAAAGCCCTGGCTGGATCCAGGTTTGATTTATTTATTCAGGGCAAGCAGACCTTCAATATCAGGCTTGCTTCCCATTGCCTCCAACTCAGCAGAGAAAGACCATTCAGTCCCGGAATAGGGACAGTGGAGGGAAACCCACGCTGAGAGTGACAACTGCCTTCAACCTAAGTGCTGGTGGCAGCTGAGGGAAACAGGGCTGGGGGCTGGGAGGGAGGCGCCTCGGGGACCCAGACCCTGGCAGGGAGGATCTGGGTTTGGGCTGCCCAGAGTGAGGGTCATGTTGACTTCCCCTGGCTTGCCTGGGGGTGTAACCAGGAAGACAGACACACAGCATTCATCATTTGTCCGTAGGCCTGAGGAAGAAGGGCTGGGCTGTTTGACCAGCATCTGTCTGGCCGTGGGTCAGTTCCCACGGAGCCACAGCATGGGCTCCTACCTCAGGCTCCCCACTCTGGCTGCACGCTGGAATCTGGGGAGAGCTGTGAAAACCACCCATGCTCGGCTCCTGCCCCAGACCCTGAAGGTAAGGCCTGGGGCTGGGCTTCCCCAAAGCTCCCCATGCAATTCTACCAGGGGTGGAGGCGGTCAGGCCATGCGCCTAGGAGGGGTGGGGTAGCATCCTCCGCTCTCTGGGCAGGCCCCTCAGGAGGCTGTGAGGGCACTGAACTCACTGCATTTGGAATATTTCTCCGAGCGCCGTACTCCCCAGACTCCTGCAATCCAGCCCACAGCTCCCACCCACCAAGCCCCGTAAGTTAGGAAAAAGGGGTCATTGCCTCCTCCTCCTCCTCCCTCACCCCCACGCCCAGGCCATCTGCAGATTGGAGCATCCTTCTCCATTCCTGAGCTTCCGGCCTCCTCCGGCGCTGGGCTGCCTGCTGTAGCCCCCATCTCTCCCAACACTTGGCCAGGATTCCCCTTTTTCAGGACCTGGCTTAGAAGCCGCCTCCTCCGGAGAGCCTCCCAAGCTTTCTCAAGCTGACTCCTGCTCTGGCTCACCCTGAGGTACTGCTGAGACTCCCCTGGGGTTGGGGCCAGGTGCGGATACCTCACAGCACAGCCCCTGTCACAGAGCAGGGCTTCCACAGGTATTTACAGCTGCCAAAGGGAGCATCTGTCAGAGCTTTGGTTTCAGAAATCCAGGGGCTGCTAGAGGGGACACTGGTGGCAGGTGTCAGCCCAGAGCCCTCAGATGGGGATGACCAACTGGGAAGGGCCTGGCTGTAGGGAACCGGGCTGGGGAGGGCCAGACTGGTGGGGGACTGGCTAGGGGGAGCCAGGATCAGAGGAACTGGGCTGGGGAAGACCTGGCTATGGAGGGCCGGGTAGTGGGAGCCAGGCTGGCAGCTCATTCTGGCCTCTGTTCCCGTAACTGAGGAGGCCAATCGGCTTCCCGCTGGCCTGTCTGTTCCCATAGGCAGCCACCTTGCTAAGCTTAGGTTTTCTGACACTGCTTGGCCTTCCGGCTGGAACTCTTTTCAGAGGCCAGTGATTTTTGCAAACCTTTAGTTGTTGGTTTCCTGAGGGTGGGTAAAAGTTCATAGACACACAGGGCTTTGTGATGGCTTCTTGCCGTTGGCTTTTTAGTCAACTACTTTACCCGTCTTCTCAAAGCAGAGCTGGGCTGCAGACAAAAGGGCCTGGAATTGTCCTCGGGAGCTCCAGACCTAGGTTCCTCCTCTGCCCTTGAAACCAGCTGGAGACTTGGTGGGACTGGAAGAGGAGGCCTCAGCACAGGGCAGGCTGGGTAGGGTGGACTCCAGTGTCCAAGAAAGCCTCTGCGGCTTGCTGGAGATCTGGTGGGACTGGAAGAGGAGGCCTCAGCATAGAGCAGGCTGGGTAGGGTGGGCTCCAGTGCCCCAGAATGCCTCTGCGGCTTGCCATGCTGTCTGGGGCAAGGGCTCCTTCCACCAGCCTCACAGGTCCCTGGGGGCTGTTACGAAGGACCTGGAGATCCTTTCTGCCAGCAGTTTTCAAATTTTGCATCAGAACCTTACACAGCACAGCCGTCCCTCAGTACTGCTGAGGGATTTGCTCCAGGAACCCCAAAGATACCAAACTCCAGGGATGCTCACGTCCCCGACAGAAACTGGTGTAGTGTTTGCCTAGCAGCCATGCCCATCTTCCTATACCCTTAAACCACCTCTCCAGATCACGTCTAATATCGAATGCAATGTAAATGCTATGTAGATAGTTGTTATACTGTTTAGGGAATTATGACAAGAAAAGAAGTATGTACATGCTCAGAACAGATGCAGCCATCTATTTTATTTTTGAAATATTTTTAGTCCACGGTTGGTTGAATCCATGGATACAAAACCCACGGATACAAAGGGCCAACTCCATATAGATGAGAGAAACATGGAAACACTCACTTTCTCCTCCCCCCCATTTCAGGTAGCATCACCAGATGTAGGCAGTAAAATTGCAGGATGCCCAGTTAAATTTCAATTTCAGATAAGCAACACATTTTTTTTTTTTTAGTATAAGCATGCCTCACATAATATTTAAAACGTAAACTAAAAAATTAGTGTTGTTTTTTTGAAACCTAAATGTAACTATCTTTTATCTGGCAACCATTCTCTTAGGTATCCAAGACATTCCCTATGGCAGCCCCAGGGCCATATTTCCTAGGATTTATTCCATCTGTGAACAGGTGTGTTGTATTACATAACATTGCTTGAGCATTCTTGACAGACGCCTGGCTGTCAATTTATCAGTGGCAACTGTTTACTGGTTGAAAATGAGAAGCAATAATATTCATCTGACTAGTTTCTCTCTTTCTCTCTTTTTTCTTTGTTTTTTTGAGATGAAGTCTCCCTCTGTTGCCGAGGCTGGAGTACAATGGCATGATCTTTGCTCACTGCAACATCCATCTCCTGGATTCAAGCGATTTTCCTGCTTCAGCCTCCCAAGTAGCTGGGATTACAGGTGCCCACAACCATACCCAGCTAATTTTTGTATTTTTAGTAGAGATGAGGTTTCACCATGTTGGCCAGGCTGATCTCAAACTCCTGACCTCAAGTGATCTGCCCTCCTCAGCCTCCCAAAGTGCTAGGATTACAGGACTGAGCCTCTGCACCTAGCCCAGTTTTCTCTTAAAGCTATTTCCATGATGATGATGATGAGACTAAATTATATTTTTTATTTCAATCACTCCTGATAAATAACAAATTTGGAGAAACAAAAATACCTTAAAAAAAACAGTAATTCTTAAGAGCCTCACAACACAGTTTGAAAACAAACCATTGCCCTCTCAAATCATTGCATTGTCTCTAGGGAAGCAATCCCAGAGAGTCTACTTGATCTTTCAAGAGTCATATAGTGGATATGATGTGGCAAATGAAAGACTGTAGTCAGGTCTCCTGACTCTCTATCTATCTATTTATCTATCTATCATCTACTAATATATCCACCCATCCATCCACTTCTCCATCCATCCATTCATCCATCTACCCACCCATCCATCCCTCCATCCACCCATTCACTCATCTATGCATTCATTTATTTACCAAAATGTCTATTAATTCATCCATCTGTCCATCCATCATTCACTCATCTATCCATTCATTTACCAAAATATCCATCCATCCACCCATCCATCCATCCATTCACTCATCCACCCATTCAGCTTGCTAGCTAAAGCAAACATTTATCCAGAACCAACTAGGCTCTAGGCCTTGCACCAGCTTCCGGGAAAACAGAAATAAACAAGGTGGCGTTTGTGTCTCCTGTGGGCTTCATGAGCCACTGGGGAGCAGACTATAGCCCAACGCTAGCCCAGCCAGCAAATGTTGTGGGGTAAGTGCTGGCATCACCATGGGTATGGAGCCCTAGGAGCCCTAGGCGCTTTCTGGAGAAGATCCCAAGCTCTGGTGTAGAGAGGGGCTGTCCCTGAAGGTGATACTGAGTCTGTGTCTTAAAAGAGAAAAGGGAATTTGCTAAAGTAGAAGGGAAGAGGGAAAGGTCTTCCAGGCAATGGGAACAGCAGATACATGGAGCTGTGACTCAAGGCTTGCATTCCTTCCTCAAACGTGCCCTGAGTGGGCACCAGCATCAGACACTGTGTTAGGACAGGCTTCTCTACTGTGGCCCTGCTGACATTTTGGGACCAGGTAATTTGTTGTTTAGCAGCATCTCTGGCCTCCACCTACTAGATGCCAACAGAAATTATGACAACCAAAAACTTTTCCAGACATTACCAAATGTCTCCTGGGGTGGAGGGAAGTCTCCCCTGTTTGAGAAACCATTGTGTTAGAGGCTAGAGAGGCAAAGATGAAAACAAAGTGCAGTCCTCCCTTTCAGGGAGGTTGTGGGAGTTTCTTCCCAGAAACTCTGCGTAGCTGAAGGTAGTAGGGATGTAATTAAAAAGAAAGCCTGGGCTGGGTGTGGTGACTCACGCCTGTAATCCCAGCACTCTGGGAGGCCAAGGTGGGTGGATCACCTGAGGTCAGGAGTTTGAGACCAGCGTGGCCAACATGGTGAAACCCAATCTCTACTAAAAGTACAAAAAATTAGCCTGGCATGATAGCGGGCACCTGTAAGCCTGTAATCCCAGTTACTCGGGAGGCTGAGGCAGGAGAATTGCTTGAACCTGGGAGGCAGAGGTTGTGGTGAGCCAAGACTGCACCATTTCACTCCAGCCTGGGCAACAAGAGCGAAACTCTGTCTCAGAAACCACAAACAAACAAACAAACAAAACCCTGTTACAACATATCCTGGATAGTAATAGCTTTGAAGTATTTTTTTTAAAGCCCATGCAGACACCTCAAAAATGTGAAAATGTACCGTAGCTCCTTCCTGGGCATGGGAGATACATTCCAAGACTCCCCAAGAACACCCGAAATCACAGATAGTACCAATGCCCATATATACGATGTTATTTGCTATACATACATCCTTATGATAAAGTTTGATTTATAAATTGGGCACAGTAAGAGATTAACAGCAATAACTAATCATAAAACAGAACAATTATAACAATATACCACGGTAAAAGTTATGAGAATGTGGTCTGTCCCTCTTGTACTGTGCCCACCTATTTTCAGATCTCAGTTTACCTGGGGTAATAGGAACTTTGGAAAATGAAACTGCAGATACGGGGGCACCGCTGTGTAATTATTCCACAAAGCATTCATAATGTGGGTTGGATTGCTACTCTTAAATAGATATCAATCATATATATGTATGTGTATATAAACAGTCACTAGCATATTGAATTTTTTCACACTGTTTATCCAGCATAATTTGTAGTTGGTCTGTATTTGATTAAATATGATCATCTTTTATGTACAAGTTACATAAGTAAATAGAAAAATCCTTTACAGTCCAATGCCTCATGCAAAATTAATCTCAGCTGTGTCCTTGCTGCACACTCTGAGTTGTTGGGGACATGTGGTTAATTGAATATGGGAGGGGACGGGTGTCATCTGAGGTGAACTGTGAAACCTCACTTCTTCATTTTAATACATTGGAAGCTTCAAATTTTTCCTGTGAATGTGTGGATTTAAAACTATTGTTGATGGTGATTTCATCAAGTAAATCTTGTAGGAGCTTCAGAATAACAAATTATTAAATATGCTGCTTAACAGGAAGTGTCTCTGGGGAAATTACTTCCTTAGTTGTAACACTCTCAATGTTTGACAGCAGCAACTCTGCATTCACTGTCAGCCGAACACAGGGTGGTCTGTCCTCAAGCTCCTTCTGCCTGGGCCTCAGTCTCCAGGGAAGAGGGGAGGTGGCTGTTTCCATCCGAGCTCAGGCCCCACTTGCTGCATGGGTGGGACCTCCTCCCCGGGCTGGTGTACCCCAGTCCTGCTCAGAGACTGTGTCGATAGCCACATGGGAGGGGACCAAGCTGAGGGCCATACAGGGAAGTGGACACAGAGAAAAGTCCTCTTCCCGGGAGCTTTTGGAAAGCCCAGATTCTAGAAAAGTTGTGAAGCTCTGATCTGTTTTGGACCTGTGTCCCACCCAAATCTCCCTTCAAACTACAATCCCCAGCGTCGGAGGTGGGGCCTGGTGGGAGGTGACTGGATCACGGGGGTGTATTTCTCAAGAATGGTTTAGTGCCCTCCTCTTGGTGCTGTCCTTGTGATAGTGAGTGAGTTATCATAAGATCTGGTCATTTAAAAGTGTGTGGTACCTCCCCCTCTCTCTCTTGCTCCTGCTCTGAACGTGGGATGCACCTGCTTCTCCTTGGCCTTCTGCCATGATTGGAAGTTTCCTGGGGCCTCCTCAGAAGCTACTGGGCTTCCTGTACAGCCTGCAGAACCATGAGCCAATTAAACCTGTTTTCTTTGTAAAAGACCCAGTCTCTGCTATTTCTTTATAGCAATGCGAGAAGGTGTTTGCATGGGGTTTAAAAAAGCACTTCAAAGCTATTAGTATCTAGGATATGTTGTAACAGGGTACTTTTAAAGCCTGAAGTGCCCATGCTCCCAGTATTACTCCCTCTTCCCATGAGTTCCCTGGGACTGCCACAACAAAAGACCCCAAACTGGTGACATCCAATGGCAGAAGTGTCTTCTCCCAGCCCTGAGGCCAGAAACTCAACGCTGAGGGATGTCCAACAGCAGAAGTGCCCTCTCCTAGCCCTGAGGCCAGCAGCTCAATGCTGAAGGACATCCAGCAGCAGGAATATCCTCTCCCGGCCCTGAGACCAGCAGCTCAACTCTGAGGAACGTCCAACCACAGAAGTGCCCTTCCCCAGCCCTGAGGCCAGCAGCTCAATGCTGAGGGATGTCCATCAGCAGAAGGACACTCTCTCACAATGCAGAAGCTGAAAGCTAAGGTGTTGGCAGGGCCACACTCCTGCTTGGGACTCTGGAGAGGATTCTTCCTGCCTCTTCCAGTCTTTGGTGGCCCCAGACAGTTTTGGCTTGTGGCTGTGTCACTTCCATCTCTGTCTTCATCTTCAAGTGGCCTCTCCACCTCTCTACTGGTGTCTCCAGGTGGCCTCTCTGCTGCTCCCTGTGTCTTATAAGGATGATTGTCACTGAATTGGGGGCCCAGCCGGGTAATCCAGGATGATCTTATCTTGAGAACCTTTACTTAATTACATCTGCAAAGACTTTTTTTTTTTTTTTTTGTTTCCCAAATAAGGTCACAGTCACAGGCTCCAGGTGGGCATTTCTGGGGCACGACTCAGCCACCACACCTGCTGTTCTCACAAGGGGTGCTGTAGATGCTGATTCCACTGGAGCTGGTCTCCAACTGAATCCAGGCGAGATTTATAAAGGTAGCAGGCATCACTGGGGAAAGACTGACATCACATTTGTAGCATCCTTTGAAACTGTTGAATTTTTGATGACAAAATTTTTTGTTTCTTAAGCCAATAAATTTTCTTAAATTTTGTCGCTTTTGTTTACTAAAAGGTAAAGAAAAACCTTTTGCTGTGTGACTGTTTTTCTTACTGGAAGTTCATCTAGGTAACCTGGAAGTTAAACCCCATAAAAAAATGTTTGAATTTAATTAGAAACAGCATAAGGAATCAATTTTAGAGAGACTATTAGACCGTGATTACATACAACATTTATTTTATATATTTCCTTTCACAAATTTTAAACTTACACAGACCACCTACAGCATGCTTGAACTTTCTGAGTTGTCCTAAACATCTCTCTTTCTTAAACAACCAGTTATTTTACTTAGGACAAGAATTTACCATACAAGATTCTTTTTCACATAAAATCTCTTTTTCATAGTCTTCCTTACCACAAATACCTCTTTACCTTTATAACCTTTGAATGAGACAAAGTCATTTTTACTCTCTTAGGAAGTTGGGGTTTGTGCTGCCTGTTGCTGTGTGCATCCTGTGAAGAGGAAGCAGATGGAGAGGTTATCCCCACACCATAGAAGTTATTCCCCTCAAGAGATTGCTCCGTTAGACTTCTTGCTAGGGCTTGTCTGAATAAGTGTGGGATATTCTTAAACCCCTGACGTGGGGCTCTCTAGGTTGAAGTAACTGGTTAAATGTTTAGATAGCTTTCCGGGGACAAACAGGACTATTAGAGAGAAAGATGAATTTAGAAGTTGGGTAAATATTAAGCATGTCCTCATCTTTGAAAGTATATTTTTGCCCTAGAGAGGTATAAGGTATTTTGACATTACCAGGGACTGGTGGTATTATTAATACTTCTGAGTATTAATAATATAAAGGAGTGTGAATTTTTCCTTTGGAGGGAGGAGTTGTCATTTGCTCCCGTTATCTGGCCGGATTTGGAGGAGAGTAGCTTAGAGAAGGAGGTTAGCACAGAGTAGGCAGTTTTTGAACCCAAAAGGGAAATTTACAATTTTACTTGCTGCCTCCAGAGTTGCCCTTGGCTTTGTCTTGTTGGTGAGATGTCTGATTTAAAAGCCAGCCAGAGCAGAAACCCCCTCAACTCGAGGCCATAAGGGGTGGGGATTCCATCCCAGGAGCCCTCTGGCCCTCAGGGCAGTCCCATTTCCAGTGGCCGAACTTGGGGCAGAGGGGCAAGCCCTGTGAGGCTTTCCCATTTATCCAATTGGGGCAGTTTGCCTTCCAGTGGTCTGGTTTCCCACACCAGTGGCCATTATCTGGAGGAGTGTACTTAGGTCAACCTGGAGTGGGCTGGGGACTGGAAAGTGGCCAGCAGCTGAGCCTCCCTCTTGTTCTTGAGTTATTATTATTTTTTTCTCTCTTAACCCTGTTTTCTTTAATCTGCTCTTAGTTATAAAAGACTGAGGGGGTGAATTTGAGGATTTCTTGCATAGGGGCCATGGTGTATTACACACGAAAATTAGATGTTTGCTTTTGAGAGTCTAAGGGTCTAATTTACCCCAATACTCTAAAATGCAGCCTTGGAGTGAGTCTGAGGGAATGGAGGGGCTCATGGGACTGGAAAGAACATCTGCTGGGGACACAAATCACAGTTTCTCCTGGGGCATCCCACCAAGGGAAAACGGCTCCCCTTGTGTCCACGGAGGGCCTCTGAGATGCACTTTCCAAAGGGGCATTCTTCCTATTGGAAAAGATCTCCCAGCACTACTGCCTCACATTGGATGAACACTGTGTGAGCACTCCCAGGTCACTTCAGGTATGAATTACGCTAGGTGGCCGGCCCAGGTATGAGTTACGCTGCATGCTTCATCCAGGTATGAGGGGAAGGGGTTGAGGGAAGACTCACCATTCTGGTGCTGTTTGGGATCACCTGGCTTAAGATACCTGAGCAGGATGGCTAGTTGCCTTCACTGGAGAATTGACGGGAGAAAGGAGGAGTCTGAGTTCCCCAAAACATGTGTAGGTTCACTTTCATCAAGCTTCCACTGCCAATCATGCTACCTGTGGGGACTGGGGAACTTTTGATCAGAAAGGATAGGAGAGGGCCTTCCTCCCTTCTGGGCAAGGCAGCCAGACCTGTTCACCTCCTGGCCTTTAGGCTACATCAGGGAGTGGCCCTAGTCAGTTGCCTTCAATTGCCAGAGGAATACTAGAGTTTGTCTTCTGGAAGATGGAAAAGGAAAGCAAAACTCTAGACTCTCACCGGATCAGGTAACAGTGGTCAGACATCTTTAAACCAGGACCTCCTGGTCTGCCAAGGAGTGGCCCTGACTGGCACCTCCAATTGTCTCTAGATTTGGGTGCTGTCCACTGAGAGGCTGGAGTTGGAGGAGAGGAAAGAGAGAGAGTAGGGGAGCAGTCTCCAGGCACTTCCTGAGCCATCCCCAAGCACTCCCTGGGTCACCAAAATGTCATAGGAGTGACTAGATGGGGCCATTGTTGTGGGCTGTAAAGGAATTTACCAGGACAGTTGTAGGTAGAAAAAGGCAATTATTAGAGAACATAGGAAAACACATTGCAAGAGTGCAATGGGCAGCACAGCAGAGAAGACGCTGTTTTCGAAGAGGCAGAAGCTAGGGGGAGGTTTGATAGGGCTGTGCTGCTAAAGCTAGGTGGAGCGAGGTATTTGCAAACAGGATGTTGTGCCAGTGGGTGGTTTTCAGTAGCTGGTTCTCAGGATCATTGTTCTCCCAGACTTGGACCCCTTCCTCATTGCAGCTTATCTTATTAGGACTCCACAAAGTGATGTTAACACCATGGAGATACTCACTGTAAAAGTTTGGTAAAGAATGCAGGCTATATAATTGCCCAGTCTTAAGTACTTAAAAAAGAACTCTGTGGGGATGAAAGGCTAGGGGGAAGGTAACTAGTGATTATACCCCACTCCTTGTACATTTTGGTATCTGTCTTAGTTTCCTGCCACTGTTGGCAGCTTCATGCAGCAGGAATGCCCTCCCTTATGGTTCTTGAACTCAGAGTCTAGGGTCAGGGCCCTGGTGGGGCTGCTTCCTTCTGCACGCTCTGGAGATGGTCTGTCTCCTTCCTTTTGAGCTTCTGGAACTCCCTTCATTCCTTGGTCTTTGGATTCTTCCTCCCCTTTGAAGTGCATCACTCCAATCTCTGCCTCTCCTGCACACCTGTTATGAACTCGGACTCCCTGCCTCCCTCTCCTGAGGGCACTTCTGATGGCTTGGGCTCACCCCAATTATGGAGAATCATCTTCTACCTCCACATCCCCAACTTTGGCACACCTGAAAAGCCTCTCTACCCTGTGGGGGGTGTGTCACAGGTTCTGGGATGCACAGGTTCTGGGTATCAGGACCTGGACATCTTGGGGAGCGGTATTCAGCCCACCATGGTATTTTCCAATCTTTTCCATGATGAAGAGACGTGTTACTTTATAGTGGACAAAACATATATAATATATTGTATACTGCCAAGCAGACAGACCCACTGGAAATATGGGGCTCACTTACTTTATTTAAACTCAAAGCTCCTCGGCAAGGCCCATGTAGTCCTGAGTCATCTGATACCATGGATGCTCATGCTTCCTCTCCAGAGGCTGTCCTCTCCTTCCCAGGCCACAGACTCCCAGAAAGCCTTGATGCCTGGCACGTGCCCTGCTCCCCTCAACCTCCCTGCTTTACTGTCCCCTCTGCTCTGGGACATGGGCTGGGGCATGAGTGTCATGAGTGCAGCAAAGCCAGGTGAGGCTCCGCCTCCAGGAGGGTGCTGCGGGCTGAGTGTCTTGCACCCACCTTCGTCAAGTGGCCGATCAGACTCACCAAGGGCCGTGGCTGGCCTTCCATTCCCTCAGCCTCCACACTGCCCTGGCAAGTCGTGCAGTGATCACCCTCCGGCCAGGCCTGAGCCCAGCCTCTACTCCCTGCCATCTTCATAGGATGTGTCATGCTCTCCAGGCTTCACACCCACGTGCTTCGGACTCTTCTCTCCCCTCTAGGTGTTCCCTCCACACCCTCCCACTCACCTGTTGTAAAGGTGCCCAGCCCAGCACTCCCCTCCTCTTCCCTCCCTACCTCTGGCCATCAGAGGCTTCAGAACGTCATCTCTGGGCCAGTGGCTCCCAGTGTCTGTCTCTAGCCCTGAGTTCCCACAGAGTACCTGCACAGGTGTTCACCTGCCCATCAGATGCCACAGCAGTGCTTGCTGCCACACCTCTCGGTGGGCACAAGGGCAGCCCCTTGCCTAGCATCCTCCACCTCACCACTGCTGAGACAGGGACCTGAGTCCTTCCCTCATCCTCTGCCTACAGCCAGCGTGTCTCCTTCCCACCAGCCCCCTCCAGGATGCCTCTGGCATGAGTCCTCCCTCCCTCCAGCCAGCACTCTCTCCCAGCCACTGACTGTCCTCTTGCTGAACAGCCAGGACAGGGCTGAGCTCTGGTGTCCTTGCCTCATCGAGTCCGCACAGTGCAGGCCGATGGAGAACCCGAAGCAGAGCTCAGATCCAGTCCGCTCATCCCCAGCACCTGCCGAAGGCTCCAGCTGCACTCAGGGAGATCTAAGCTCCTTACACTGCCTGCAAGAGGGGGCTACACCAGCTGTCCTGGCCCCGCTGACTGCCTGGCCCCCTACTGAGCACTCCCCTCCCCAAAGATGCCCAGGTCTTCTTCCCATCCCCTGCCTGGCCCTGCTTCCACTATTCCACTGACCAGTGCAAAGATCTTCATTGCAGTCACCTGTTCAGTGACTCTGCCATCTAAAGCCCCCGAAGTCCTTTCATGGCAACCTGACACACAGTCTTCTGGGCATCCCAACCTTGGGAAGTCATCTTCTTCCCACATTTGTTTACTTGTTACTGTTTCTTCCCCCATCCCATTTCCATTCCTTCCATCCCCTGCCCCTCCCATCCCATCTCCCCAGTGTATCTCCTTCACCACGTGCCTGGCTCATAGTAGGGATCAGTAAACCCTTCTTATGCAAAGGTCACAAGTCTTTGGGGCCAATTAGGAACAGGGTGATTAAAAAATGAGCGCGTGAAGTGTTGAATGATCAGGGTTGTCCTCTCCTAGGGCAAGGCCGTGAGGAGACCCTCTGAACAGGACCTAGGACCTACTTATTGATCAGCCCAGAAGGTGGCCTAGCCCGCCCAAGTGTGCCAAGCCCCTGCGGGGACAGACACCTGGGCAGGCTCATCCGCTCCATCTGCTACCCGAAGCGCAGGCTGCTGAGTGAAGGAGTGGTTTTAATTTGCTAAAAAAACGATTGATTTGGCTTAGTTCCTTGCAGCGTGAGTCATTTTAATCAGTGCCATCTAATACGGTTTGCGATGAATTTTGCAAACGTTAGCAGCTCCATTTTCTCTCTCTCTGAAGTTATTGCAATAAAGTTACAAGAGGCGGCCCTGGCGCCCACCCTGGAAAGTGCCCGCAGCCTGTGTATGCCTTTGCCAGGCTGTTCCGATTCTGGTGGTGCTGGCAGAGGAAAGGGGGGCTGCTGCCCTGAAGAAAGGAGTAGACCTCACTCTGACCCAAAGCTGACCCCCGCAAATGTGACCCACGTCACCATGTCAGACTCATACCCTCCCAGGTCATGAAAAAGTGACCACGTTGATGGTGACTCTGGAGAGCTGGCTTTGCTGGTGCAGACTCACCCAACGTCCGCTGGGCGATTCCTATGGGCCAGACACTGGTGGTAGCTCTTCATCAGCAGGGAATTTTATTCACTGCTTGCAGCAACTCCGGGATCCTGGTGCGTGGTATTGCATCTGTGAGTCGGGGTCGGGGAACCAGGTCCCATCAGGGCCCTTCCCAGGCAGGCCTTGTCCTTCCTTAGCCGCAAGGCTTGTCTTCACTTCATTAACTTCATCACCCTTGTTAGACAAGGATCAGACCTGGTCTAACCAAGTCCTTTTATTTTGTTCAAGCCTAACTTTCTGCTAATTCCAGCCCAGTTCTTGTTCAGCATGGTCCCCACCGTATGCGTGTGTTTATGCCCAAGTGCTTAGTGTCAACTTCTTGCTTGGGAACACCAGGGCTCCCGTTCACTTGGCACTGTCCCTGGCCCATGGGGGCCCGGAGAGCATCTGGTGTGCCAAAGAACAAGCAAATGAATTCGTGGAGCTTCCCGAAGATTGAGACTATTTTTTGGCAATTTTGCATTCCCTTGGAGCCTAACACAGCATGCCCAGCAGGCGCTTAGTAAGAATTTGTGGGGGGAAGGAGAGGTGGGAGGGAGGTGACAGAGAGCTGGAAGAAGAAAGGAGGGAAGGTTCTCTGGAGACGCTGTATCACACTCACCAAGGTTGTGTCCTACAAAGTCCACTTAGTCTCACGTGAGGACACCAGTGCCATGAAGCTTTGGGCCACACCTAGTTCCCAAGGGCTGGTTTAGACTCCACAAGAAGCCAGGATGCCTTTTTTCTAAGCTGTGTTCCAAGACTTTGAGAGGTGGTGTCTAGGAGCTAAGCTCTGGGGTCAGCCGGCCTCGTCTCTGGCCCCACCTCCGCTGTCCCCTACGCAGTTGGCGCTGGTAAGCCCCGTGCCCCTGGGAGCCACTTTCCTTAGCTGTCAGATGAGGACCGTGACCCTCCCAGGATGACTGTGAGGGTGAGGGGGGTCTTCCCTCCTGCTTTAGCCCAGAGTTCATCTCACAGGGTGATGGGGGACGGTGGCAAGTGGGGGAGGGTAGCAAACATGGCAGAAGCATCTGTCTCCTGCCCTCTCTAAGTTCTCTCTTCCAGCCCCCAGGCACTGCTCATTGTAAAGGGCCAGAAATACCACCCTTGCAGAAGGAGATGCTGCAGACTCCCTGCAAGAAGGTACATAGCTCCCTAGAGTCTCAGCACTCTGAGCCTGGGGCAGACACATCCTTCCCAGGATGGACTCACGCCACCTCTACACCCACACCTGCAGCTGGACTGTGTCCTCAGTCCCCGCCTCCAGATTTAGGGGCTCAGCTGCCATGAGGCTTGCTGTGTCTTAGTAATGTGAATTCAAATAACTGCGGTGGCTTGCCAGGAGAGACCTCAGTGAAGGAGCAGAGCAGACGGACCTTCAGGGAGGGATGCGATTTATTAAGATTACTCCTAGGTACACGCTTAAGATTCAGATATTTAAAAACCAGACTGGGAGGACAGCCAGGGGATCTGGGAAGCTAAGGTGGGTATGAAGCTTTGCCTCCACTCTTGTGGCTGCTGGGGATAAGGGCTTCCCTCCCTGCTGGAGAAGGGCCAGTTCCTGCTGTGCCATTGCCCCGAGTGGTCAGCTGCATTGAGGCCCAAGGTAACCACAGCTTTCTGAGCAGCCATCAGGCAAATCCTTGCTGGCGTGAGGTTGAGGTTTGCAGAGCTCTCTCGTTCACTCTCTCGTCCACTCGCACACAGAGCTGCTGTTTACGGGGTACGTCATGTGCATGACAGGCCTGGGAGGGGATTCCCACTGTTGCAGTTTTGCTTTAGGGGACTGAAGTCCAGAGAGGTTGACATATCGGCTCGGGGTCACACAGTGAAGAGGCAGAGACACTGGCCGGAGTCCCTCTGCTCCCAAAGCCACCCTGGTCCCCAGTCCATGTGGGTCCCCCCTGCAGGCAGGTCACAATGACCTGACAGATGACCAACACCAGACACGAGAGCTGTGCGAGGAAAAGATACTGATGAGGCTGCGTTGTCGCTGGGCGACGGGGACGTGAGGAATTCTTTACACTCTCCTGCCCATGTCTCAGTATTTTTGAAGATGCTCATACTTAAAAGTTTGGGGGCCGGGCGCGGTGGCTCAAGCCTGTAATCCCAGCACTTTGGGAGGCTGAGATGGGCGGATCACGAGGTCAGGAGTTTGAGACCATCCTGGCTAACACGGTGAAACCCCGTCTCTACTGAAAAATACAAAAAGCTAGCCGGGCGAGGTGGCGGGCGCCTGTAGTCCCAGCTACTCGGGAGGCTGAGGCAGGAGAATGGCGTAAACCCGGGAGGCGGAGCTTGCAGTGAACTGAGATCCGGCCACTGCACTCCAGCCCCGGCGACAGAGCAAGACTCCGTCTCAAAAAAAAAAAAAAAAAAAAAGTTTGGGGCTGTAAATAAACTCTAGAGAGATGCCTGGGACATGTCCAGAGCTACGGATTTGGGGTTTGAAAGCTCCAGATGAAATGGCAAAATGACAGCTAAAGCAAAGCTTCACTTGCACTTCCTTGCTACAGAGGAATTTAATTTGTACCTTTGGAGAGCACTTCTTGGCTGTACTGCTGGGATGACGGAAAGCCAGCGCAGACTTTGTTTCGCCGATCCGGAACGTGGGTGGGTCGGCACTCCGGGAGGGCACCAAAGCCTGGCCCGCCCAGGAGGCTAAGATGAGCTCAGAGCAGGAAATGCCTTTCCTCCTGGCAGAGGGCCTGGTGGGCACTGGGAGCAAAGCCCTCGATCAGGATTTCACAGAGAGAAACTCCACAGGCTTCGGGGTCGCTGGGCGGCTGGGGCCCTTTCCGAGCTCACAATGAGGCCCCTGGCGAGGCGGTGGTGAGGGCCCTGCCTCCTACTCCGTGTGTGACCTTGAACAGATGACCTGACTCACCTGTGCTTCAGTATCCTCACCCATGAAACCGGAGCATCTGTGCTGCCCACCTGGCAGGCCCCCGCGAGGACCGAATGTAATGAAAGCTGTGTCTGGCACCCCGCAAGCCCCCGATAAAGTCAGTCTCTCTGAGGACGATTAGGCCGTGTGGCCTTGGAAAGGGGTCTGCGTAGCATTTTGCTAGAAATCTGTAAGGACGCTCACTTGGTGACAACCGTACTCAGAACTGGAGCCCCACTTTCCCAGCAACCCTCCGCGGGGGACCCCTTCCACCTTCCTGGAGACCTTCCTCCTTCCGAGAGACCCTCTGCAGGGGCTCCCTCCTCCTTCCGAGAGACCCTCGCGGGGGGGCTCCCTCCTCCTTCCGAGAGACCCTCGCGGGGGGGGTCCCTCCTCCTTCCGGGAGACCCTCTGCGGGGGGATTCCTTCTTCCTTCCGAGAGACCCTCGCAGGGGGGCCCTTCCTCCTTCCAAGAGACCCTCTGCGGGGGCTCCCTCCTCCTTCTGGGAGACCCTTCACCAGGGGGCTCCCTCCTCCTTCCGGGAGACCCTCTGCGGGGGCTCCCTCCTCCTTCCGGGAGACCCTTCACCAGGGGGCTCTCTCCCAGCCCTTCCCCAGCCTGCCCAGTTGCAGAGGGAGCCTTGGATCCTCCACCTGCGTCCAGTCTCACTGGTCTTATTGCTTCTTAAGCTGCTTCCTTTGCTGACAGCTGGGGTTTTCTGATTTTGTGCCCGGGTCGTGGGCTGACCTGACCATTCCGACCTCATGGACTGTCAGGAAAAGAAGGGGTGGGGTGGGGACGGGGAGGCGGGAGGGGTGCCTCCTACCCTCCCAGCAACTCAGCAGCCATCCTTGAAATTTGTACAAAAGGTATTTATGATTTTCGTGGTAAAGTAATTTGAAGACTTAGCGCTTAGTGAAATCGACTTCTGGAGCCTCTGTGTATCTTTGTTTGGTGTGGGAACCCACCTTGAGTATCACAAGACATTTTCCTTGTGGAATTCTGGAAGGGGCCTCCCCTCTCTCTTGTCTGACACCTGCGGCCTGAACGCAGCCCAAGGCCTCTCTGGCAGCTCTGAGGACTTAGTTCCAGGCAGGACCTGAGGCCCAGATGAGCAGCAGCAGCTCCATGGCCAGCCCAGTGCCACCAGACCCTTCGCTTCACAGGGAAGCCTGGACTTCATCAAGCTCGAAGTGCCTGCCCGAGGGCAGGAAACAGGGGACTTTGCTCTTCAAAGTGCCTCTCACGTTTGGAGAAACGAGCTCCAAATGACCCAGAAACCCTAAAAAGAAACAGAAAAAGAGAGGTGAAGACAAGTTGGGCTGGGCCCAGGCTGGCTAGGGAGTCCCTGCCTTTCACCCAGCTCTCCCCTAGGGCTGCCGCGGTGCAAGGTGAGAGGTCCTCATCAGCAGGATTCCCAGCCAGGCAGAAGCAGAAACCCACCCAGCTTGCGGGGTCTCTGATGGATGATTCTGCCCCAAGACCTGGCAGAGGACTCTGGGGCAGAAGGCTGGCCACCTGTGGTGGGTCATGGCCTGGTCGGGGGACTTTCAAAAGATGCCTTTTGAGTTTTCTTTCTGCAGCATGCCACTACACCAGGCACTGGGGCATGGAAATAAATGTGGCAGCCATGCACCGGTGCCCTCAGGGGTGAGTGGGAAGCCAGGCGTTTGCACGCAGGTCACACGTGGACCACGTACCCCGTGGTGAGCCGGGCCCTCTGCAGACCCAGGGGTACAGTGGAGAGTAGGGAGCAGTCGGCACAGCTTCCTGGGGAGAGAAGGAAGGCAGCTGTCCTTCCATCCAGTATCTGCAGGAGCTTGCCACAGCGTGCCCACACTCATCCCACCCTCCCAGCCCGGTTCAGGCTTCCCCAGTGCCACCTGCCAAGCACAGCACTGTTCACCTCCCCGCTCGCGGGGTGGACAGCGGGCACCACGCGCTGGGGCTGGCATCGCCCTCGGCACCGTCTTGAATTGCTGGCAGTGATCTCTGCATGAGATCTCAGTCTCCCATCGTCAGGCAGCGGCCCCGCTTCCTCAGTCTCCCCTCACACCCCTGACCGGGACACTCCTTCCTGTGTGGCCACAAGCTGCCCCGACCTGCAGAGTAAGTGTTTGTTTTCCCTAATCCTGCTAAGTGTCCAGCCCCCACCCCCTCCCGATTTTAAAAGCACCCACCTGTGAGTGTCTGAGAAGACAGCAGATGCAGTGGTCGGTGCTGTGGGCTTGGGAGACCCCCATTCCCTGCCCCCCACACACACTGCCAAAGAGCAGAAGGCACCTCACACAGTCTGGATGCCCCTCCGAGCCTCATGTTCAAATGGGACCCCAGTGTTGGAAGAGGGCCTGGTGGGAGGCATCTGGATCACGGGAACAGATCCCTCATGGCTTGGCACTGTCCTGGCCATAGTGAATGAGTTCTCGTGAGGTCTGGCTGTTGAAAGTGTGTGCCCTCCGCCCCCGGCCCCTGCCTCTGTCTCTTGCTCCTGCTGTGGCTAGGTGACGCGCACCTGCCCCTGCCTTCCCTTCCACCATGAATAACAGCTCCCTTAGACCTCCCCAGAAGCTGAGCAGGTGTCAGTGCCATGCTCATATAGCCTGCAGAACTGTGAGCCAATTACACCTCTCTTCTTTATCAATCACCCAGCCCCGGGCATTTCTTTACAGCAAGGCAAGGACAGACTAACCTAGTACCCCGCTCTCTGATCCCTGGGCCCAAACAAACCCCAACACAAGTTCCCGGGAGGGAGGTGGCCCCATTGCTCCCCTCCCTCTGAATCAGGTGGGTGAGGGCCTGCTTGGGTGTCTGGAGGCCACAGCAGAGGCTGGGGAAGGTGGCTACTGAGACCTGGCTGGGGGACCCCCCCTACTGGGGGCAGAGGGAGGGAAGTTGCCTTTGGGTCTGCCCTTCCCAGTAGTGTAAAGGACCAGGTACCATTTCAGCCAACTTATCACTAGATAGGTGGAAACCAGAGAATGGGGCCACATCACAGAAAATCACAACTTCTACGTGGAAAAGTTGTGGCTTCACTCTGAGTGTAGCTAGCCCAGATCCTGACAGACCAGAGGGACGGCACTGCGGTGGAGATTGACAGAGAATATCCCAGGCTTTGGTGGGAAGAGAACGGAGAAAGCATGGAGGATGTGGGCAGAAGCTGCTCTCACGGCCCACGTCCTCTCCAGGCAGTGGCAGAGAAGAGGCCAGATGCATCCTGGACGCCTGCACATGCCTCTGCTCTCACGTGACCTGCACACGCACCAGGACCAGGTGGCTTCTCACCTGCCACTCCCAGGGTGGGGAAGGCCGAGAGTTCAGGCTGCTCCCCTGTCACTGCTCAAGGAGGAGATGACCCTTGCCCCCTGCCCACTGCAGAGAAAGCAGGGACCCCCAAGAGTCTCCCTGCATTTCTGAGCCAGGTGACCCTTCGCACAAGTCATCCTGGTCTTTTCTGGGGAGTCTTGTCCTGTCACTTTTCCCCTAACTTCTTCTGTCATTTTGCAGTTGCTCTGCCAGCAAGGGCCTTATTTGTCGAAGCTCCTCAGGCGTTATTTGATTAAGAAGTTGAAATGCCATTTTAGAAGCAAAGTCCTAGAATAATCCAGATTGACAGCTGGGAGAAATACCAATCGGGGCCCCTCCATAGCAGGAAGCTGGATGAAAACCCAGGACGCCACCCACGTCTCACCTCTCAGTTGGAGTCCCTGCACACTAAGCTATGTGCCAAGGCATCCAAGTGAGTTACTTCTCACCACGGGGACGGCGGCCTTGGAATTCCAGTAACACAATTGTCTAACCCTTTCCCTTCACTAAGGGGGTCTCCATATTTAGAGCAAACAACTACTGAGTTTTCACTCTGTCTAAATTCCCAATCCTGGATCATTCACAATCTAGTTGTGAAACCTTAGAATGTTTGCCCACCAAACAGCAGCAACTACAAAGAAGACAGCAAAGATGAGAAAGAATTCACTAGTACCTAGTGGGGTGCCGATTCAAAAGTATAGGAGTTGAGGAAAGGAGGAATGTGTGTGTGGAGGGGAAGTCAAGGGAAGCTTCAGGGAAGAGGTGGCTTTCACACCGGGCCTTGAAACAACCACCGTTTCATGTTCTCATGACTCTGTGGGTTGGCATTTGGGCTGGGCTCAGCAAATAGCTCTTCTGCTGGCCTTGGCTGAGGCTGTTCCTACAGTTGCAGACACCTGGCAGTTTGCTGGTGCCAGATGGTCCAAGATGACCTCACTCACCTGAGTGGTGGTTAACACCAGCTCTTAGCTGGGCTCCTGTCCTCCACGTGGCCTGGGTTCTTTTATTTTATTTTATTTTATTTTATTTTATTTTATTTTATTTTATACTTTAAGTTCTAGGGTACATGTGCACAATGTGCAGGTTTGTTACATATGTATGCATGTGCCATGTTGGTGTGCTGCATCCATTAACTCATCATTTACATAAGGTATATCTCCTAATACTCTCCCTCCCCCATTCCCCCTGGTATGTGATGTTCCCCTTCCTGTGTCCAAGTGATCTCATTGTTCAACTCCCACCTATGACTGAGAACATGTGGTGTTTGGTTTTCTGTCCTTGTGATAGTTTGCTCAGAATGATGGTTTCCAGCTGTATCCATGTCCCTACAAAGGACATGAACTCATCCTTTTTTATGGCTGCATAGTATTCCACAGTGTATATGTGCCACATTTTCTTAATCCAGTCTATCACTGATGGACATTTGGGTTGGTTCCAAGTCTTTGCTATTGTGAATAGTGCCGCAACAAGCATACGTGTGCATGTATCTTTATAGAGCATGATTTATAATTCTTAGGGTATATAGCCAGTAATGGGATTGCTGGGTCAAATGGTATTTCTAGTTCTAGATCCTTGAGGAATCACCACACTGTCTTCCACAATGGTTGAACTAGTTTACAGTCCCACCAACAGTGTAAAAGCATTCCTATTTCTCCATATCCTCTCTAGTACCTGTTGTTTCCTGACTTTTTAATGATCGTCATTCTAACTGGTGTGAGGTGGTAGCTCACTGTGGTTTTGATTTGCATTTCTCTGATTGGCCTGGATTCTTTATATGATGTCTCAGGGCAATGGGATGCCAGAGGGGAAGCTGTGAGATCCCAATTTTCACCACCTTCCTCACCACCTTCTACAGCTCAAAGCCGGTCTCAAGGCTGGCCCAGACGCAAGGGGCAGGAAACAGCCTCCACTTTCAGTGGAAGGAGCTGCAGGGTCACATTGAAAAGGGCCATGGATGTGGGATGAGAGTCATGGTGGTGCCATCCGTGCAAACAATTCCACACCGTGGGAAGACCTCAGTGGTCCAATCATCAGCATCAAAGGGGGCTTTCCTGAGACTCTGACCCAACCACATTCTCAGAAATGGAGCAAATATCAAAGGGAAGGCTCAGGGCACCCATGGCCATGGGATAATGAGCCACAGGCCAGGGAACTTGCAAGGCAGGAGACTTGGATCTCATAGGTACAGAACAGCACTCAGGAGAAGGCTTTGGTGGCAGCTTCCACATTTTATCAACATGCAAACTAAGTCCAGGCAGTAGAGGACTTTCAAGGTCACAAAGAAAGGCAGTGGCTAAGCGAGAACTGGAATCCAGGTGGTTCCAAGCCAGGGCTTTGTGGTCAGTGACCTGGTAGAAAACTGAGTTTGTTGTTCGTGATGGAGGCTGCTGCTTGCTGCCAGCCAAGGGAGTGAGAAGGTGGCCGTGGGGATCAGACACCAAGAAGTGTGACTGGCAGATGCCAAAGGGCATAAGAGATTCCCCAGAATTAACGTTAGGGTCTGTCCACAGTGTCACTCTGGATAGAAGGGATGCCATACCTATTAGTCCCCAGGAAGATGTTTGTGGAGTAAATAAACAAAAGAAAGAAATGAATCAAGGTCTTGTTTGCACTTGTGCTAGTGCATGTGCTGCTGGATTGAGTGTGTTAAATATTCAGCTTCACCGAGCCAGCATGACACCTGTGTATGCCGTTCTTACTACCATCTTGGTTCAGGACTTCTCCTCCACCTGTAACATCCCAGCGGGCAGTCTCTTCTCATGCACTCAGTGATGGGGACTCACCCCCAAGGAGGCAGCAGAGGAAGACGGGGGCTCAGCAGGTCTGTGTAAGATTTGGCACATCCTTCAAAACCAGGGCACTGGAAGCTGGACGCAAGTTGCAAGATGTGGCAGCCGAGCCCAGCCTTAATGTCCTTGCCCCATCTCATGGCAGATGGCCAGAGGTCTGTCTGTTTTTGGCCACAGATGGACTCAAATGATCCCCAGGGTGCTGTGGTCGACACGGAGATGGGTCCCAGACACCCTCTGCACACCTGGCCTCACTGCCCAGCTGCAGGGAGCAGTCAGCACACAGTCTCAGCCATCCGCATCTTCTGGGCCAGCCTGGGCTGTCGAGAGCTGCCCCACTGAGCCCACACCTTTCCTGGGCAACCATTCCATGGGATATTCCAATGAGGACCATGTACCCCAGAGCGCCCCACCAGGTGAGCCGGGGGTTTTCCAGGTCGTGCACAGTGAGCATCATTCTGCCTGGTCCCACCTCCCTCACTTCCAGGCGTTGGACTTTCTGCACGTCCTGCTCCCAACTCCACCACGGCCTCTGCTTCTGGAAAGCCCAACCCAGAAAGACCCCCACTTCCACTCGGGGCTCCAGTCGGCCCCTGGCTTGCATTCATGAAGCGTGCTGAATTTTTTCACCCTGCCCTCTGCTTCTCTGTGGCTCCGTGGCTGGCCCTCGTTCCCCATTCCCAAGGCTATTCCATGGCAGGGTCTGGGAAGGAAGGACACCCCTGCTGCAGTTCAGGTATCAGCAGCAGCAGGAGCCCTGTGGGACCTGCCCCGTGGGACCTGCCCCATGGTGAGACTGTGATGGAGGTGGCCTCTCCGTCTGCTCCCCTGCCTCAGCCTCAGAACTGGCATCCAGGTGCTGATTGCATGACTTTCCTGTAGCTGCTGGAACAGAGTGCCACACCCTTGGGGGCTTCAAACTGCACACATTTATTTTCTTACAGTTCTGGAAGTCAGAGGTCTAAACCGAGGTGCAGATGGGGCTGGCTCCTCCTGGAGGCTTCAGGGGAGAACCTGTTCCTGCCTTTCCCACTTCTAGAGGCCTCCTGCATTCCTTGGCTCGTAGCCCCTTCCTCTACCTTCAAAGCTGGCAACGTCATGTGAAAGTTATCAGAATCAAAATAGAGTCACTTGTGTCAAATCCTAACAAAAAAAGAGTCAAGAGGCTAAGAAGGGCGCTCCCCTCCCCGCACACCTGCCTGTGATAAGAACTACCATAAAAGTTCTCTGAAGGGCTCTTATCTACATATGCCTGTAGCAAGAACTTTTCCGAAGGACTTTCCAAACTGCAGCTTGCTCTATGAGTCACAAGGACAGCTGGCCGGATGCACAAGAACCCCTGCCTGACACACTGTCTCCATCTCCAGGCATGAACTGACGTCAACTCTCACAATAAGACTCTGTGACCAGGGTTCTCTTTGCTTCAAAACAACTTATGTGCATGCATCCATTTGCCTTTAAAAGCTTCCCCTTGGCCGGGCGCGGTGGCTCAAGCCTGTAATCCCAGCACTTTGGGAGGCCGAGATGGGCGGATCATGAGGTCAGGAGATGGAGACCATCCTGGCTAACACGGTGAAACCCCATCTCTACAAAAAAAAAAATACAAAAAACTAGCCGGGCGAGGTGGCGGGCACCTGTAGTCCCAGCTACTCGGGAGGCTAAGGCAGGAGAATGGTGTAAACCCGGGAGGCGGAGCTTGCAGTGAGCTGAGATCCGGCCACTGCACTCCAGCCTGGGCGACAGAGCGAGACTCCGTCTCAAAAAAAAAAAAAAAAAAAAAAAAAAAAGCTTCCCCTTGCCTCAAGCTTCCTTGCACATGCCCGTGGTCCCCACAGCCCTCGTAGCCTGGACAGGAACCCCCCGTGCACTCCTGGATACACTAGGTTGACAACGGCATCTTCGACTCTCGCGCTGACCTCTGCTTCTGTGGTCATATCCTCTCTGACTTGGATCCTCCTGCCTCCGTCTCATAAGGACCCTTGTGGCACATGGGGCCACCCAGATAATCCAGGATGAGCCCCCATCCCAGGGTTCTTCACCTAATCCCACTTGCAGAGTCCCTTTTGCCATGCCAGGGAACATGTTCACAGGCTCTGGGTTTAGGGTGTGGACATACTTGGAGCCGTTATTCAGCCCACTTGAGTGCTCATTACCTTATTCAGGGAGGGAGAGGAAGGGCGGAGTGGCGGATAATCGGGTCAGATCCTGCAGGCTCTGTGGGTAGCTGCCGGTAGGTGGCAGTCACTGACCTCAGGCCGTGCTTGGACTTGCATAAAGCTATGGGTCGAGTTCCTCCGGGTGAAGCGCACTCCCACCGCTGCCCCCTGTGCTCACAGTCCTTTGCGCCTGCTATTCCTGTGCACATGGAAAAAACTGCCCCTCGGGCCTTCTTGTGGCTGTCCTTCCCCACTCCATCGGGGCTCTGTTCCAGCGTCAGGCTCTCTCCACCGCACGTCCAAAACGCGGCCCACTCTTCACACCTTCACCCTGGCCTGTCCCTCTCAGCAAATGACCATCTCTGGGCTCACTGTGTGTCCTCGCTAGAAAATAAACTGCCCAAGGACGAGCAAGGTGTGTTTTGTTCATGGCTGTTTTCCAGGGGCCAGGAGCGATACAGGCGTTTAGTGGGTGGGTGTTGTGGGGTTGAACTCTGTCCCCCAGAAAGATAGGGGGAAGTCCCTAGTTCCTAATACCTGCCAATGAGACCTCATTGGCAAACAGGGTCTTTCAGGGGTGGTCAGGTTTAGATGAGGTCATACTGAGTGGGGGTGGCCATAGGAGGGGAAGGGGGTTCTGGAGATACATGCAGAGGATGGCAGCAGAGACTGGGGTGATGCCCCACTGACCTGGACGTCGGGCTCCCAGCCTCCGGGCAGCGAGGGAAGAAATTCCTGTGGGTTGAAGCCCCCTTGTTCATGGTATTTTGCTACAACAGCCCTGGGAAAGGAAGAAGGCAGGATTCAGCTGCTCGTGGGGACGCACAGTCCAAGCTTCGGGCACAAGGGCGCTGGCTGTGGACGGCTGCCTTGAGCCTGCTCCTGGCCTGGCCAGCCTGGCTTGCCAGCCACAGCCTATCCAGCCCTGAAGTACAGGATTCCTTCTTCTGACATAAAGATGAGGGCACCCTTCCACTGCCATGGAATCTTAGAGCAATTGCCTGTCATTTAAATAATTTGTCTCCCTGTATAACCATCATCCTCTCCCACCCCTCCTCCCTATATAAACTTCATCATCCTCTCGCCGCCCCTCCTCCCTGTAAAATGATCATCATCCTCTTGCCGCCCCTCCTCCCTGTATAACCATCATCATCCTTTTGCCACCCATCCTCCCCATATAACCATCATTCTTTCACCGTCCCTCCTCCCTGTATAACTCTCACCCTCTCTCCATCCCTCCTCCCTGTATAACCATCATCATCCTCTCGCCGTCCCTCCTCCCTGTATAACCATCATCCTCTCACTGCCCCTTCTCCCTGTATAATCATCATTCTTCCTGTATAACCATCCCCCCACGGAGGGATCAGCATGGAGTGTGGTGAGCTTTTGTGGGCAGGCAACTGATTGGCAAAGACTCCCTCCCTGACCCGCTGCCAGCCAGGCTCCCAAGCCGCCTTCTCAGCTAGGCCTCGACCTTGGCCTTCGTGTCCACGGCTGGCTGAGTCCTGTTATACTGTTATCCTCCCATCCTTCGCATCTGATCAGATTCCTCGCCCCCGACCATGGATGTCTAAATCCTTGGCCTGCCTTTAGCAGCAACTCCTGCCCTGGGAGTCTAACCAAGTGAGTGGTTTCCAGCCCGGACCCTCATTCTGCTCGTGGACTGGGCATCCACAGCTGTCTTCACTGCGTCTGAACTGAGCTCGGTTCTAAAGTCCTTCACCTACTCCAGTAGCTTGAATACAGTCTTTCTTGCTGTTTTTCCCAAGTGAGCAATGCAAACTGGTTCTCCTACACATGGTTACTAGCTTTGGATAGTCACTGTGAAGGACTCGCTGGCTGAGAGGATGAGCGTTTTTAAGGGCTGGGTACACCTTGCTGAGTTGCTGTGCACAGAAGAGTGTGTCGGCTGGCACTCCTGCTGGCAGCAAGGTGCCAGGAGAGACCCCGGCCTGGATGGGCCCCTTTCTCCCAGGGCTGGCTCCTGGGATCTCCTAAGTCGCTGAGATTCTAGGCTCAACCTCAGCTCCTCTGTGCCAGCACCCCCAACCGGGCCACCCAGCTCCCGCTGCGTCGCCTCCAGCAGAGGCTGAGAAGATGCCTCCCCCATTTCTTTCACTGTGAAGTCGGCAAATGTCCTGGATCGCACAGCTGGGCTATTTTTATTCTTCACTGGAAGGTTTTGTCTGGCTGTCTCCCCAGGTGCAAGGCCTTGTGCTGGGCTGACTTCACCCCTCAGATTCAGGGTCATTTCCAGACGCCGATACCTGCAGCTTTCCAGACACCGCCCCACATCTCCAGGCGGACTGGCCTGGGCATGGAGGCTACAGCCTGGCACCTCTAACAGGGGTTTTACCCTGGGGACTGTGAATTTAGATGGGAAGCACGTTGCAGTTTTTAAAAATACATTTCTGATCATCTGTCATTTCTCTCGATAATGCTTATAGACAATCACAGTACTTGTGACTTTGTGCGTGGGGAAAACCACAGATCCTTCACCTCTCGAGTTAGCCATTGCTGCTAACTTCAAATATCCTTTATATTCACCACGGCTCGGGAATTATGGAGTTATTAAGTCCACCGGCCGCACCTGATGCAGCCCTTCTTCCTGCCACGTGACCAGGTAAAGGGACTGGCCAGGGATGAGACCATTGTGTCACACCTGAAGAAAATATCTGATAATAGTATTTGAAAGCAAGTGGTTTATTTCGAAATCCTGACTATTTTGTTAAGAATTTTAAAACCATGCGATATGTCATTTGCAAACATCCTGAAAAGGGTTCCATAGGCAACAACAGATGCCAGGGGGACCCCTGGCTCAGACGCTCTGAAGAGCTCCTGCCCCACAGGCTTGGAGGGTCATCTTCCAAAGCACAAGGACAACCTGAAGTCCTTTAAAGATTGAGGCCATTCCCAGGGGCCTGGCAAACAGATCGGGGCCCGGAGGAGGCCGGACAGATTATTTTTGAATGGAAAATTGGGGACTGGTCACGCCAGGCTTCTCTAAGTTCCTCTCTGCCCTTCCTGTTTCCACAGAGGAAACTACTTTAGTGATTGCCCGCCGCACGTATCTGCTTTAGAAACTTTGCGTGTTTTTTATTAGTCTTGTGGAGGCATAACTGATATAAACAGTGCATATGGAAAGTGTACAATTTGATCAGCTTTGACACGTGTGTGTACTTTTGATACTATCGCCACGATCATGGTGAGACATGCAGATCCCACTCCTGAGAGTTTCCTTGTGTCCTTGGAACTTCTTCCCTCCCTGCTCCCTGGTTCCTCCCTCCCGTTCAGGCAACTAACAACCCTACTTTAAGTCACTATAGATTAGTCTGCTCCTTCCTTCCTTCCTTCCTTCCTTCCTTCCTTCCTTCCTTCCTTCCTTCCTTCCTTCCTTCCTTCCTTCCTCCTCCCTCTCTCCCTCCCTTCTTCCTTCCTTCCTTCCTTCCTTCCTTCCTTCCTTCCTTCCTTCCTTCTTTCCTTCTTTCCTTCTTTCCTTCCTCCCTCCCTCCCTTCGTCCTTCCTTCCTTCTTTCCTTCCTTCCTCCTTTCTTCCTTCCTTCCTTCCTCCCTTCCCTCCCTCCTTCTTTCTTTCCTTCCTTCTCTCCCTCCTTCCTTCCTTTGCTCCCCCCTCTTCCCTCCCTCTCTCCTTCTCTCTTTCCTCCCCTCCCTCTTTCTTTCCCTCCTCTCCTTCCTTCTTCTCTCCTTCCTCCCTTCCTTCCCTCCTTTCCTCCCTTCCTCCCTTCCTCCCTCCTTCTCTCCTTCCTTCCTTCCTTCCTTCCTTCCTTCCTTCCTTCCTTCCTTCCTTCCTTCCTCCCTCCCTCCCTCCCTCCCTCCTTTCTTCACTCCCTTTGTTCCTTTCTTTCTTCCTTCCCTCACTCTGATACCCAGGCTGGAGTGCAGTGGCACAGTCCTAGCTCATTGCAACCTGAAACTCTTAGGCTCAAGTGATCCTCCCAGCTCAGCCTCCCAAGTAGCCAGGACCACAAGTGCTGGGATCAAAGGTGTGAACCACACCGTGCATGTGGCCCAGCTTGCATTTTCAATAGCGCAATCATTATGGTTGTCTGGGACATCCACAACTCATCCTTCACGTTGACGGGCAGTGCCCCACGGTGCGGGTATCCACGGCATGCTTGTTTATTCACTCATTGATGCCAGCTGGGTTTTTCCCAGGTTCTGACTATTACAGATGAAGCTGCTGTGAGCATTCGTGTGTCAGCCTTTGGACGGATGCACACTTTCATCTCTTGCGTAAATACATGCGAGGGAAGTGACCTTGTCATATGGTGGGTGAGTGTTTATCTGGAACCTTCCAAATGGTTTTCAAAATCTTGTCCCATTTTACAACCCTGGGTCTTCCACATCACACTGGGTGTGGTCAGGCCTTGTAATAGGCCATTTAAATAGGCCTAGTAAATTGAGCTATGTAATCGGTGTTTATTATTTTTTATCCACCTTATTGAGGTATAACTGACATAGAGTAAACAGCACACATCTAAAGTGTAGTCTTTGATCAGTTTTGACATGTATGTGTACTCATGACCATCACCACGATCATGGTGATGCACACGGCCCCCATTTCTGATAGTTTCTTTGAGCTGTTGGCACTTCTTCCCCACACAATGTCTCATTGTGGTTTTAATTTATATTTCCCTAATGACTAATGATATTGAGCACTTTTTCTTTTGGAGTCAGTCTCACTCTGTCACCTAGGCTGGAGTGCAGTGGCATAATTATGGCTCACTGCAGCCTCAGGCCCAAGGGGTCTTCCCACCTCAGCCACCCAGGTAGCTGGGACCATAGGTGCTCACCACCACGCCTGGCGAATTTTTGTATTTTTTATAGAGACAGAGTTTCACCATGTTGCCCGTGCTCAAGTTTCACCATGTTGCCTGGCCTTAGCCTCCCAAAGTGCTGGGATTACAGGCGTGAGCCCCCATGCCTGGTTAATTTTTCTATTTTTAATAGAGATGGAGTTTCGCCATGTTGCCCAGGCTAGTCTCAAACTCCTGGGCTCAAGTGATCTTCCTGCCTCAGCCTCCCAAAGTGCTGGGATGACAGGTGTGAACCACCGTGCCTGGCCGGATATTGAGCATTTTTATGTGTTTATTTGTCTCATATATATATGTCTTCTTTGGTGAGCTGACCATTCAAGTCTTTTTTCCCACTTAATTGGGTTGTTCATTGACTTATTATTAAGCTTTGAGATTTCATTATATTTTCTGGGTATAAGTTCTTTTTCAAATACAGGATTGCAACTATTTTCTTGCAGTCTGTGGTAATTTTGTTCTCTCGGTGATGTCTTCTGAAGAACATAAGTTCCTAATGCAGTCTAATTTACCCGATGTTTCTCTTTCATGCTTTTAGTATTGTAACTAAGAAATTGTTGCCTAACCCAAGATCACAAATATTTTTCTCCTGTTTTTTTGTTGTTGTTATTAGATGTCTTATGCAGGCTATGCAGAAGTTCATTTATTTGCATGTGGATATCCACATGCAATGGTTCTAGCACCATTTGTGAAAATACTATCTTTTCTCCACAAATCGGACTTTGTATCTTCTTTGAAAATCAATTGGCTGGATGTGGTGGCTCATGTTTGTAACCCCAGCACTTTGAGAGACCAAGATGGGAGGGTTACTTGTGTCCAGGAGTTTGAGACCAGCCTGGGCAACACAGTGAGACCTCATCTCTACAAAAAATCAAACATAAGCTGAGCAAGGTGGCGTGTGCCCAGAGTCTCAACTACTGGGGAGGCTGAGGTAGGAGGATCACTTGAGCCTGGGAGTTTAAGGCTGCAGTGAGTTATGATTGTACTACTGCATTCAGCTTAGGTGACAGTGAGACCCTGTCTCAAGAAAAGATGAAGGAAGGGAAGGGAAGGGACGGGAAGGGGAGGGGAAGGGGAGGGGGAAGGGGAAAGGAGGGGAGGGCGAAGGTGAAGGGAGGGGGAGAGAGAAGGGGAAGGGGGAAGGGAAGGGGAGGGGGAAGGGAAGAGGAGAAGGGGAGGAGTAAGGGAGGAAAGGGAGGGGATGGGGAGGGGAGACCCAAGGGGGATGGGGAGGGAATGTATGGGATGAGTTGTTAGCGCTGAGCCCGATCAGACACCGCGCACCCATCCGGCTCCGTCCCCCCCCGTCTTCATCGCCGGCCTGCCTTCCCCCCTCCCCTCCCTCTGCCCTCCTCCCCTCCCTTCCCCCCAGACCTCCCTCCCTCCGCCCTCCCCCCCCCTCCCTCCCTCCTCCCTCCCTCACCGCCCTCCCCCCATCCCTCCTCCTCCTCCCTCTCTCCCCGCCCTTCCCCCTGGCTCCGTTCACATACAACTAACTACATACATGTGGCTCTACCTCTGACCTTTCCACTCTGTTCCATCAATACGTGTCTCTTCCACCCTTTCCATGACATGGTGCCTTCTGATTACTGCAGCTTTATCCTCAGACTTGAACAAGTCCTCTATTTGTTCTTCATCTTCAAAGTTGCTTTAGCTGTTCTGGATACTTTGAATTTCCATGTAAATTTTACTTTTCTTTTTATTCATTTTCTGAAACCCTGAAATGCCCCAAAAGCCATATAAATTTTAGAATCAGTTTGTTATTATCTAAAAGCGTCTTGCTGGGATTTTGATTGGCAGTGTATAGAATCTATAGCTCAAATTGGGAAGAACTCACATCTTAACGATATTGAGTCTTCCAATCTCTAAATGTGGCTGTCACTGTATCTTGTTCTTTTACATTTTTCTTAGCAGTATTTTGTAGTTTCAGCACACAGGTCTTGGAAAACTTTCGTCCAACTTATCTTTAAGTATCTCATGTCTTTTGATGTTATTGTAAATAGTTTTGCATTTTCTTTTTTTTTTTTTTTTTGAGACAGAGTCTCGCTGTGTCACCCAGATTGGAGTGCAGTGGCGCAATCTTGGCTCACTGCAACTTTCACCTCCCAGGTTCAAGTGATTCTCATGCCTCAGCCCCCTGAGTAGCTGGGATTACAGGCATGCGCCACCATGCCCGGCTAATTTGTATATTTTAGTAGAGACAGGGTTTCACCATGTTGGCCAGGCTGGTCTGCAACTCCTGGTCTCAAGTGATCCACCTGCCTTGGCCTCTTAAAGTGTAGTTTTGCATTTTCAATTTCAATTTCCAAATGTTTGTTACTAATATATAAAAATTGACTTTTGTATATTAATCTTGTACCCTGCATCCTTGTTAAACCCACTATCAGTTCTAGGGGTTGTTGCTGTTGTTGTTTTAGAGAGTTCATGCTATTTTCTATGTAGATTATCATGTCTTTGTGATTTCAGACAACTTCCTTCCTTCATTACATGCAGGGTGCCTTTTACTTACTTTTCTTGACTTATTGAAGGGCTAATCCCTAATATAATGCTGAGTAGGAGTCAGGAGGGCCAGTGTCCTTATTTGCTTTTTACCTTAGGGGAGAGTATTGGGTTGTCTAGTAGATATGGTACCACCTGTGGGTTTTTTATAGACATCTTTTATTATGCAAGCAAGTTCCCTTCTACTCCTAGTTACCTAAATATGGTACCACCTGTGGGTTTTTTATAGTCACCTTTTATTATGCAAGCAAGCTCCCTTCTACTCCTAGTTTTCTGAGAGTTTTTATCAGGAATGCAATTAGATTTTGTGAAACACCTTTTCAACATATCTTGAGAGGATCATATGTTTTTTGGTTTGGGTTTGTTAATATAAGTTACCTTACTGTTTAAATGTTAGGTCAATGTTACATTTCTGAGATAGACATGTGGTCATAAGGTGTTATCTCTTTTTAGCAATTGTTAGATTCTATTTGCCAACATTTTGTTAAGAATGTTTGCATTGATGATCATAAAGAATATTGGTCTTTCGGCTTATTGTCTCATAATCTCTTGGTCTAATTTTGCTTTCAGAGCAATCCTGGCCTCATGGAAAGACTTGAGTAGTCCCTTCTTTTCAAGATTGTACTACTGCATTCAGCCTAGGTGACAGTGAAACCCTGTCTCAAAAAAAAAAAGATGAAGGAAGGGAAGGGAAAGGAAGGGGAGGGGGAAGGGAAAGGGGAAGGGGCAGAGGGGATGGTTGCTGGGGATTGGGGGATTGGGTGGGGGAGGGATTCTTTATTTTCGGTCTTTTTTCTTATGCCCTTTTGCGGGTCTGTCCCCCTTTGCCTTATTTTTTTCCTGTCGCTTTTTCTAATATCTGTACCCTTCTTTTCTCTCTTTCTCTCTCCTCCCCTCTTACTCCCTTCCTTCCTTCCTCTCTGCCGTCCTGCCTCCTGTCCCGTCCCTGCCTTCCTTCCCTCCCTCCCGCGCCTACCGCCCGCAAACGTTTTCACGATTTTCGAAATTTATTTTAAATTGATATTTTTCTTTCTCATTTGGTGGAAGTCAGTGGTGAAGCCATATGAAATTGTACATTTCCTTGTGGGTGGGCTTTAACTACAAATTAAATTCTTTAACAGATTTGGAAAATTCATGATTTCTATTTATTCTTAAGTGGGCTTTGGTATTTGGTAGTTTGTATTTTTCAAACCATATGTCCACTGCATTTACGTGGTTGAATTTGTTGACAGGAAGTTATTTACACTATCTTATTATTATCCTTTTACTATCGGAGGAAATTTTTGTAAATGTCACCTCTGTCAGTCCTAATTGGGTTAATTCATTTCTTTTCTATCTTTTTCCTGGTCGGTCTGCCTAGAGATTTTATTGATCTTTAAAAAGAAACTTTGACTTTTAATGATTTATTTATTATTCTTCAGTTGTCTATTTTCTTGGTTTTGATTTGTTGTATTTTCATTTCTATTCAGTTCAAAATACTTTCTGTTTTTTTTTTTTTTTTTTTTTTTTTTGGAGACGGAGTCTCGCTCTGCTGCCCAGGCTGGAGGGCAGTGGCCGGATCTCAGCTCACTGCAAGCTCCACCTCCTGGGTTTACGCCATTCTCCTGGCTCAGCCTCCCGAGTAGCTGGGACTACAGGTGCCGCCACCTCGCCCGGCTAGTTTTTTGTATTTTTTAGTAGAGACGGGGTTTCACCATGTTAACCAGGATGGTCTCGATCTCCTGACCTCGTGATCCGCCCGTCTCGGCCTCCCAAAGTGCTGGGATTACAGGCGTGAGCCACCTCGCCCGGCTAGTTTTTTGTATTTTTAGTAGAGACGGGGTTTCACCGTGTTAGCCAGGATGGTCTCGATCTCCTGACCTCGTGATCCGCCCGTCTCGGCCTCCCAAAGTGCTGGGATTACAGGCGTGAGCCACCTCGCCCGGCTAGTTTTTTGTATTTTTAGTAGAGACGGGGTTTCACCGTGTTAGCCAGGATGGTCTCGATCTCCTGACCTCGTGATCCGCCCGTCTCGGCCTCCCAAAGTGCTGGGATTACAGGCGTGAGCCACCTCGCCCGGCTAGTTTTTTGTATTTTTAGTGGAGACGGGGTTTCACCGTGTTAGCCAGGATGGTCTCGATCTCCTGACCTCGTGATCCGCCCGTCTCGGCCTCCCAAAGTGCTGGGATGACAGGCGTGAGCCACCGCGCCCGGCCCCAAAATACTTTCTAATTTGCTTTTTTGCTTCTTGTTTGACCCTTGGTTGATTAGGAAGGGTTCTATTTCGTTTCCCAATATTTGGAGATTTCCAGATAGCTTTCTGTGGTCAATTTCTTATTTAAATCCATCACGGTCAGAGGACATACTTTATATTACTTGAATCCTTTTAAGTTTATTGGTACTGGTTTCATGGCCTACAATATGGTTAGTCTTGGGAAATGCTCTGTGTTCATTTTCTGAAGATATTTTTGCGGGTAAAGAATTCCAGTTTAACAATTTCGCTCTTCTTTCAGACTTTGAGGATGTTCCTGTACTTTCTTCTCGCCGGCATCTTTTCAGATGAAAGGTCCGCCGCCACTGTTTGTTCTTCTGTGTGTAATAAAATGTCTTTTTTCTCTGGCTACTGTTAAGATTTTGTCTATTATCGGTTTAAGGCATTTATGTGTGCCTTGGTACTGTTGTTTCAAGGTTTTTCATGCTTAGAGTTCGTTGAGATTCTTGGATCTGAGATTCATGGCTTCGATCAAATTTAGAAAATGTATTTTATTTCTTCAAATATTTTTTCTAACCTTCCTTTTCTCTCCTTTGTAGGCTCCAATTACATGTATATTAGGCTGTTTGACCTTGTCCCAAGACTCACCGAGGCTGATATTTTTTAAGTTTTTATTTCTCTGGGTTTTACGTTGTATAGTTTTTATTACTATGTTTTAAATTGCACTAATCTTTATTCTTCAATGTGAATTCTGCCATTAATGCTATACAGTGTACATCTTACATATTGTGGTTTCCATGCGTAGAATTTTGCTTTGGTTCTCTTTTAAATTTTGGTTCTTCTATGTCTCCACCTGATGTGTTTATTATTTCCTGTGCTTCTTGAACACATGAAATTAAATTATACTAACCACTTAATGTCCTTACCTACTCATTTCATGATGTGTGTCATTTCTGGGTCACTTTCAAGTGACTGATTTTTCTTCTTGGTACGGATTGTATTTTTTTGCTTTTTGCACCCCGATAAGTTTTGGCTAGATGCTGGGCATTCTGAATTTTACCTTTTTGGATGCTGGATACACACACACACACACAGGCACACGCATACACACACATAATACCCTTGAGTTTATTCTGGAACACAGTTAAATTACATGTAAACAATTTGTCCTCTTGGGTCTTGCTTTTAGGCTTTCTCAAGTGAAAACAGAGCAGAATTTAGTCTAGGGCTGACTCTCCTTACACCACCATAGTCCTCTGCGAGTGCAGTTGACAGCTGGTGACATCAGGTACTTTCACTCCGGCTGGTGGAAACTGCCACTATTCCTAATCCTGCATGAGCCCCTGGGACCCTTCCCTGTAATTCCTTTGGTGATTCTTCCCTGGCCTCAGGTGGTTTTTTTCACACACACGTGCTGATTTCTAGAGTTCTCTGGGCAGCCATCTCCCCCTCCAGTGCCCTCCCCTGTGGTCTCCACCCTCTGTGGTTTTCCTGAGCTCCTAGCTCTGTTTTCTCTACTTTGGGAGACCTATGGGTTCCCCCTTCCTGTGCTGCTACCTGAAAACTTTCTCCAGGAGGTAAGGTAGAGCAGTCACAGCACCCATGCAGGGCTTCCCCTTGTTTCACACCCTTCAAGGTGGGTTTCTTTTGTTGTCTGATATATTTTGTCCAAACCATTGGTAGATATATTTTGTCAAGTATTTTTCCTTTCCTTCCTTCCTTCCTTCCTTCCTTCCTTCCTTCCTTCCTTCCTTCCTTCCTTCCTTCCTCCTCCCTCCCTCCCTCCCTTTCTTCCTTCCTTCCTCCCTCCCTCCTTCCCTCCTCCTTCCCCTTCACCCTCCCTCTTTCCCCTTCCCCTTCTCCTTCTTTCCTTCCTTCCTTCTTTCTTTCCTTCCTTCCTTCCTTCCTTCCTTCCTTCCTTCCTTCCTTCCTTCCTTTTTTCCTTCCTTCCTTCTTTCCTTCTTTCTTGTCTCACCAGAGAGAATATTCTGGTTCCCATTACTCTCTCTTAGCTGAAAGTTATGTTACTTTTTAAAAATTTACTTCTGTCAAGAGAAAGTTTTACCAGAAACGTTTATTCAACAAGTATTTATGTGTCATTTTCTGTGAAGGTTAATATACCTGGAGCTGTGAATAAAGACAGACAGGATCTCTGCCCTCAGAGGTGAGAGAAGCATGAAGTGAATCTCACAATTAGCTATTTAATTTCAGTTGTGATAGGCAAGGGTGCCCCTTTCATGTCCTGGGCACTGTGAATCCAGTGATGACCCCCAGAGCTCATAGCTGAATGGAGAAGTCAGTGCCCCGCGCCTTCTTAAGCAGATGGAGGGGTCAGCGATGCGCCTGCTTAGGCAGGTGGAGAGGTCAGCGCCCTGTGCCTTTTTAGGCAAGTGGAGAGGTCAGCGCCCTGCACCTTCTTAGGTGAGTGGACAGGTCAGCACGATGCCTTCTTAGGGGCTGTGGGAGATTCTGGGGAGGACGCTGAAGAGCGGCAGGGTTGGGTGGAGTGACTCGGTTTCTCCACTGTGAAGAGGACAAGATGCAGGCCCAGGGACTCTACCTGTTCTGTGGAAAGTGCTGCTGCTGAGTCCCATCTTCCACTCCTCCCCACACTACATCTCAGCAGGAAGCAATGAGCAGACTGAGCTATTCAAGGACCCCGAAGACCAATGTGACAATCCATCAGCGGCACCTGTTTCTTGCTGAGGCCCCTGATGTGACCAGGAGGAGGACTTGGCACACAGACCCAGGGAGGAGGTTGTCCCAGGACAGCACTCTCTCCCAGGCAGCATAAAGTAGGCTCTGGACAGTCCAGGCTCTGTCCCCAAGCTCTGCCCGTCCCCAGCCCCTGGAACCTTTGCATGGGGAAAGAACATTCGACTGTGGAAAACTGCAGGAGATGACTTTTGAGTTCGGGCTGCTGGGCTGCAGGGAAGCTGCCAGGGAGTAAAGATGTCTCACCTACACCTGCAACTGGGCCAGTTCCTGTCTTCTTCCCTCTTTCCTGCATGGCCCACATACTCAAAATATCTGCCCCAAAGCAGCCCTTGGAGGCCTCTCCTATTCTTGCCCACCCTGCCCTTCAGATGCAGAAAAGGAGGCACGGAGATGGAGAGGAGTCAACGGAGGTCCCACAGGAGATGGAGACCCAGCTGGAATTAGACCCCCACGTCCCCAGATATCCAGTCCTAAGTGCCCCCTGCCCTTGCCAGCGTGGCCAGGCCCCTTCTGAACCAGGGCCTTTCTGATGACGCTGGGGTGGGTGGGGCTGAGGGGCTTCTGCTTGGACTCTCACCCCCGTTGTGGGTTACTGGTCCCTCTTTCCTCAGTGCCATTGGTATTCTCATCCCAGCTGTCTTGGAAAGGATCCACCCACCAACTCTTGGCCCTTGCCATGGACCCCTTGCTATTTATTATTCATACTGAGAAGGTTTTAGGGAAAGCGGGGCACTCATTGACTAGGAAGTACAATTATTGTTTCATTAAAGATTGATTACACATGTGGCTGGCCATTTAAATAATGGCTCTGCTGACACCGTTAATTGAATGATAAACGATTCCACCCTTGCTCCTCTGAATCAATATGAACGCTGCATGAGAATGGTGGCTGGCCAAGCCTTCTCTCCCACCTGGAGGTGACGAGAGACCAGGGAAGGGCAGGCAGTTCCCAGGCTACAAATAAGGTCAACTTGGGGGGCAGAGGTGCCAGGCATCAGCCTAACCACCTGCTCTTGGGCCCACACACAGCTGCCAAGAACTCAGTCAACTTTAATGTCTCCATGAGAAACTTAATTTCAATTTAATAAGACAGATACTGTGTGTGGTTTAATGTCACTTCATTATTAAAAGCAGATTGATGGAGGCTTAAGACATTAGATAGCCCTACCAGGAACTGTGATACCCATCTGGTCCTACTAGAAGTGAATGGGCACCACAGACCTTCAGAGTCTGAGGGAGGCATCCAGGTGTGCATACATTCATTCATTCATTTATTTTTTCATGCATTCATTCATTCATTTATTCATGCATTCATTTGTGCATTCTATTCATTCATGCATTCATTCATACATTCTTTTGTGCATTCATTCATTTATTCATGCATTCATTTGTGCATTCATTTATTCATGCATTCATTCATGTATCATTTATTCATGCACTCATTTGTGCATTCTTATGCATTCATTCATCTGTACATTCATTCATTTGTACATACATTCATGCATTCATTCATGTATTCATTCATTCATGCACTCATTTATTCATGCATTCATTCATTTATTCATGCACTCATTTGTGCATTCATTCACTTATGATTCATTCATTCATACATTCATTTGTGCATCCATTCATTCATTTATTAATGCATTCATTCACTCATTTATTCATGCACTCATTTGTGCAGTCATTCACTTATGCATTCATTCATTCATACATTCATTCGTGCATTCATTCGTTCATGCATTCATTCATGCATGCATTCATAGTTCATGTGCCCTAAGCCACATGCTATGAATGAGTGAACCTGCGGACACAGAGAAGACACAGCTCAACTCCTCTCCAAGCTCCCAGTCAAGTGAGGAAAGAAAAGGAGAGGAGGAAAGTGAACAGGGAACAGCCAGGCAAGGAGACCTGGCCTCCCAGGAGAAGCCACAGGTGCCTGTGAGCAAGGAGGGCACAAGTCCCTCCCTGGGATCTGAGGGTGATTGCAGGGAAACATCCTATGAGGAAGGCAGTCAACACCAGCCCCCACCTCAGGCTACACGGCACCAGCCTGGCTGCCCTCCCCCCTCACTCCAGGGCAAGGTCCTTCAGTTGGAGTCGTGAAAAGCAGGCAGGAAACAAACCTTGGGGTTCTGGAAAGTAGAGATCAGAGGCGGGGTTTGGGTCCTATGGGAGAGGGGAGCAGGGTTCAAGATGGCTGGCAGTGGGGAGCCCAGGATGCAGGGGGAGAGAAGGAGGCTCCCCAGTGCATGGGGCTGACACAGCAGAGAGAATGGAGATTTCCCATCAGGGCTGTCAGGGACCGTGGACGTGGGCCACTGAAATGCCTGCGGGAAGTGATGCGCAACTGGGGTCCTGTTGAGGTGTTTCTCTGCAGGCAGCTGGGGTCAGGAGCTGGGAAGCAGGACTCCAGGCAGGCTTCCTGGAGGAGGCGGCCTTCGGGAGGGCCAGGCAGTCAGTGTGACCAGCAAGTGTCACCTGTGCCTTCCCCACTCCCACACTCACTGCTGATGTACTTCCTTCGGAATCACCACTGAAGTTGAGTCCTAGGCCACGCGGTGTCTTTCGCGTATGCCTTCCTGTTCCCAGCCCAGGTTTTAGCCTCAGAGGCTGCCTCTCAGGCTCCGTCTGGCTTTTCCAGCTGTGAAACTCGGGGATGAGACCCAAGGCCCTGGCCTGGCCCTCCCAGCCTCCCCTGCCCCGGTGCAGCTTTGTCTCCCTGGGGTGACATTGGCCCTAAGTTAACAAGATTCCACTCCACGAGGTGATGGATGGCTTGTTCCTCTCCATCCTTCTCGAGAGCTGAGCTGCAGCAGCGAGACGGCCACGTATATGCTCAGAAGAGTGACGCTGGGGCTTCTCTGTGCTCCATCTGAATAATGAGGATTTAGTGTTTGTCAGCCGCTGCGGCTTACCAGGCATTTCCAGGTCCGCATTTCACACCCCAGCTGCAGTCCCCCATCTCCTCTTCCATGTGCAAAAACAGGGCCTGGCCAGGCAAGCTGAGGTCACAGACTGTCAGCAAAGGAGCTGGGACCTGAGCCTTTTCCCTCAACAGAACTTTCTGGCCCCTGCAGATGTTTGGATCTTGCAGAGATGAGGCCCTCAGGAAATGTCCTCAGGAAATGTCTTTGTCCTGGCTCCTGGATATGCAAAAAGTCTATGCAGCCAGACCCAGGAACTGTTTTTGGAACCAAGCAACTGGCCTTCTAGAGCTGGAGCTGCCTTGGCAACCTTGCAATGTGGTGGAGTGAACTCAGGTAGGGAGACCCACACAGCGGATGGACTTCTCCTCTGCTGCTCCTTGGCTGTGTGACCTTGAGCAGCTCACTGCACGTCTCTGAACCATGCTGGGAGATGTCAGTGAGACACTGAGACCTGGACATTGGGCACCCAGTCCTCTGCCTGGCATAGAGAGGGGCTCCTGAAATGCTCCGGTCCCTCCACCTTCCTAGACAGGGTCAGGAAATGCTGCACTATCCTGACCAGACACAGGCCAGGCCCTGGATGTCCCTAGGTTGGCAACGTTTAAAATGCACCCAAGGGACCAGAGTTCCTTCAGGTTCCCTGGAGGCATCACTGGCCGCAGCCCACCTGGAGTCGTCTTCATTTCCTTTCGTTACATGAAGCCTGTGTTGGATTTGCTGCAATTGACAAGTGAAAGAGAGAAGGCGCTCAGCCCACTTTCAGTGCCATTGGGTGGGCGGAATTTGCAGCAATTAATTCCAGGGAAACAGCTTCAGGACAGGGCCCCAGGGGCTCTGTGCAAGGCCAGGCAGCTGTTCCAGAGCTGGGATGGAGGATGGTCCCTCCTGCCATGGGAAGAGTCAGGCCGCCCACATCCTGCTGCAATCTTGAAATCTGAACTCTGTTCTACCCCCATAGTCATTGAGTGCCTGTCCATTAAGTAGCACACAATTGCTTTTTGGAAATACACCTTGAGGTTCAATAAGACAGCATGTGTACAATAGAGAATTGTCCCAATTATGTCTCTTCTCTCTCTCTCTCTCTCTCTTTTTTTTTTTTTTAGGAAAGGGGACTGGAATGTAGTACTATGGAAAATTAAAATCTTGAGAAAGCAGTATTAGAATAAAATGAGTCTGCTTACAGGCAGCCCTTCCTCACCCTGATTAATCAGACGGGAGGCTGCTGTGAGCAGGCTGGTTCTGCTGAGGCTGCGCTCTAGGGCTTCGGAGAACGAGCCCCACGTCCACGCGGGCGGACGGAGCTGCCGATGCCCGAGGGGCCTGGCCTCCTTGGCTGCCCGTTCCCAGCTCTGAGCTGACAGCAGCCGCCCACGCCCGGGCCACTGCCAGCTGCTACTGCCCACCGCAGACACAGATGCACTCCCTCTAAACTGAAGACATTCCTTCTCAGGGTTCCTTCTCATCGTCTGAGAAGGGAGCAGTAAGTGCAGACAGGGAGTCGCCTCGGGGAGCCTCATTCTCTCCACCAGGACGAGCTGAGGGCACACAGGAAGGTTGACCGCCCCTTGGGATGCAAGTGGCGCAGGCCCTGCTGCGGGGCACCCGGACGTGTCTCCTAAAGCTGAGGACACACAAAGCCCGCAGATCCACTGTGAAGCATGAATGTGAAACTGCATGTCTACAGTGGCCTGCGAAGGCACCCCTGACCAGTGATCCTGCACGAGGTGCTGCCGTGGGACATTCTCCCTCCTTTCATCCATGCAGTGGCTCTGAGCGGGCATGGGGCCTGTCCCTGTGTCACCATTGAGGGACTTGAGCTGAGAGATGTGGATGGTCTAACGCCCCCAAGGAGGCTGCGTAATTGGGCAGCATAGTTAGAGGCTTTTCTCAGGATGGCTGCTCTCAGCCTGAGTTGAAAACCCCTTGGGCAACCCCTCTTGGCCCAGTCTGGGCTGGGGGGCACTGGGGGACCCATTTATTGCTTTCACGTCAAGTGAGCCCAGCTGCAAAGCTGTTTCCGAGACCAGAACTGTACGTGGCATCTGCCGAACCCAGAGTCCACCAGCAGCCTTGAAGCAGAAGAGGGAACTGGCCCAAACATTCAAGAAAGGAGGGCCCAGGGCCAACAGAGGGTAGTAACCAGCCCAGACCTCTGGTGCCACTGCCCACCAAGCCTGGGAAGGCCATTGTCCCCCACCAGGGGCGTGGCTGCTAAATGCAGTGCAGGCATTGGGTGAGCTGCAGGCTCCGGGTGGCTGGGAGCCCCCTCCTCCTCCTCTCTCCATCCCCCAGAACAAGGTCACAGACTGGCTGGTGCTGGCCATCCCAGCACACGGGGCCTGCAGGCTTCACCCATGAGTTCTCTTTGTCATTGGAGAAACGGGGGCTTGGAAAAGTGGTTCTTTAATAGGCAGCGGCCTCAGGCTATCAGGCTCCTGCTCGTCCCACAGGCGCATCAGGACCACCGCCCTAGCGGCCTTTTCAGGAAGACCCTGATGTCAGCAGGCAGGAGGTCCAGTGAAGGGGAGGACACGCCCACCTGGCTCTGTTAAGCTTGCTGTCTCACCCCTGGTGCATTGGCACCTGGTCTTACCAAGCAACAAACCCATTTCCACCCTTCTGATGACTCCAGGCAAACAACTCTGCGTCCAGACAGTTAGGAGGCGAGAAAGGCAAGGGCGGCTCCACCCTGGCATCTCAGCTACCTCCCTAGAGGTGGCATCAGAAACTGGTCACCATGTGTCTTCCTGCTCATCGTGGAACCTTTCGCGTTATCGGTGAGAGTCCTTGGATCAGCCCGATTACTTTAGAAACTTTATTTCCCCAGTTTTAAAAGCCATGCATGTTCATCGTGGAAGGCTGCGCAGTAAAGAGAAGCCTGCAGGCCTTCCTTCTTGACTCATTTGCCAAGAATTTGCTGAGGGCTCTGCCGTGCCCCATGCTGGAGACACCTGTCGCCATGGGTTTGGGCCTCGGAGAGGCAACAGTTACAATGACTCACTGACGTGCGTGTACTTGCAAAGGGATGACTGAAGGGCTGGGCAGGATAGGGAGGCAGGCCTGGTAGCACCAGATCCAGGGGTTTCTCAGATTCTGCTCTGAGTGGACGCAGAGGGCAAGGATGCGGGAAGGCTGTGGCTGGCCAGCGTCACCGCCCATCACCTCACAAAGATGGTGTGTTTGCTATCTGCTACCGTGCAGCAAATTAACCCAAAACATAGAGATTTCAACAAGAAACATCTCTTATCTCAGGGTCTGTGGGTCAGGAATTGACGTGCTTCTGGCCCAGGGTCTCTCATGAAGTTGCAATCAAGTTGTTGGCCAGGGCTGTGTTTATCAGAAGGCTCAACTGGGGTGGGAGGAGCTGCTTCCAAGGTGGTACACTTGGCCATGAGCAGAGGACTTCAGTTCACACCATGTGGCCCTCTCAGTAGGGATGTTCCTGGGTCTCTGCAATGTGACAACTGGCTTCCCCAAGAGCCAGTGACCATCGAGAGAAAGCAGGAAGAGGCTGCAACGCCAGGCTTGACCAACTCTGAGGCCACACTGTAACCCATCCGGACACCAGGTCCAGCCCACGTTCAAGGGGAAATGAGTTGAACTCCACCTCTCGAAGTGAGAATTACCAAAGAAATGGTAGCCGTATCTCAGAATCTCTGAGAAAATCTTTCCATATTTCTCTATGCTGGCTCATGCCTGCAGATGTAAATATTTAATTTTTTTAAATTGGATGGCAGTATATAACCCACGTTGAATCTTGATCTTTTCATTTAAACATGTCAAGGAGAAGGTCTTGCATCTGGAAATGTGGATATGTCATGAGTTTTGATATTTTAGGCATTATATTTCAAATAACACCATGCCCTAATAAATGTTTCTTAAGTGAATAATGGACAAATGCCTAGTGCCACCATTAAATGTCTTTAACTCCTCACCTACAGGGCATTCCAGTTGTATTCAACACTCAATTATCTTAGAATTTAGATAAATATTGCATGAGAGATGGCTGGTGTTCCAACCATGCTCTCTTCCCCTGGTGCACACATTTCCCAGGCAGTCCTGTGTGTACTGGAGTCTGGTCAATGGCACATGAGAGGAAGTGCTGTGTTCTGCTTCTGGTCAGCCATAAAACACCTCACGTGTGGTCCTCACGCTCTCTCCCTCTCTGTCTGCTGAACCAGAGAAGGGTGGTGCCATTGGGCAGGCAGGACCTGGATCCCTGCATCTCTCTGTGGGTTTCTTTGTTGGGTGAAACCGCCAAGATTTGGAGCTGTCTCTTACAGCAGTAAGGTCACCAGATCTTTGTGCTCTTGTCTAGGGATCTGAGATATTCTCCAAGGGAACTGGGGGCTGGATCAAAGGGCACATGTATCTTCAGCGTGGACACCCACCATCAGACTGCCCTCCACACTTGGCCGTTTCTCCTCCCAAGGGCTCTGTGGCCTGGCCTCCAGCTCCTGCAGGCGTTCCACAAACAAAGCAAGAACGTGGACCCCAAAATGCGCTCCCCAGAGTTCAGGTCTTGATGTCACCCCCTCCTTTCCTGGACTGGAAACTGCCTGATATGGGCCAACTGGGTCATCTCAGCGCTCAGTTCTGAAGACATGAATATCCAAGGAGCTACTCTGTAGTCTTGGAATGGTGGGTGCCCTGAGGCTGCACTGCACATGGGGCCAGGGCTAACTCCTCTCCAGTTGGGGCACAGCCACACCCTGTCCTGCTGCCCTGTTGCTCCGTCCCTCCTCCTCCTCTGGGCACTGGGCTCCTGGCAGGCAGCTTCTGTCTTAGCCTAGCTTAGCACACGGTAGGCACCGGAGACATGCACCACGTGAACGAACAAAACAAGGATGCGTGAGTGAACGCGTGGCTGACATGCATGTTAGGAGCTGAACCAAGCTGCCCCTCGCCCCAAATTCACATGTTGAAGTTCTCACCCCAGCAGCTTGGAGTCTGTGATCGTATTTGGAGGTAGGCTTTTCACAGAGGTAACTAACTTAAAATGGGGCCTTTAGGGTGGATCTTAATCCAATAGGACTGATGTCCTTAGGAGAAGGGGTGGTAAAGACATGGACACCCACAGAGAGAGAAGACAGCACCCACAGGCCAGGGAGAGAGGCCTCAGAAGGAACCAGCCCTGCCAGCCCCTTGATCTCAGACTTCCAGCCTCCAGAACCGGGGACAATACATTTCTGGCGTTTAATCCTTCATCAAACATAACATGCTTCATACAGCCGCCGAGCAGACTAGTATGGGGGCTCGGTAGCTTGTGGCTACACTAGGGAGGTCTGAGGCCTCAAAGCCAGCAGAGGCCAGGGGCCTCTGGGGGTTCCAGAGGGCTCCTGTGACGAGGGCCCGGACACCCGCCTGTGACCTCGGCCCCGCTCACTGCTGCGTGGGCTGCCCCTGGCCGCGGTGCCAGCTCCCACCTACGATCCCCATTTTGTCTCTCAAACCCTGCGGATTTGCCCTCATTAGCTGCTCCGAATCCCATTTTTAGTCCTTTTATTTCCACACCTCTGAAACGTCAGCATATTTCACTGCGTTGCCAGTACAGAGCCCTGGAAGGCCGATTATTCCCCATTTGGAACCAGTTCTCTTCAGCACGAAGAGCTTCACATAAAAAGTTATTCATTTTATTTCAGGCGGCTCGGAGAGAAGTCATGCCCTAGGATGAGTTAAAGAGAAAAAAAAGGCGCAAAAGCAACTGCAGTGTCCGTGTGTGGGAACGCCGCGTGCATGTGCCTCCAAAGAACACGTGAGCAACCCGCGCTGCGAGCCACCTCTGGCTCCCGGGGCCTCGCGTGCTAGAGCCGCTGCGGTCACAGCTGGAGTTAAAGACGCTGGGGCGGCCGGGTGCGGTGGCTCAAGCCTGTAATCCCAGCACTTTGGGAGGCCGAGACGGGCGGATCACGAGGTCAGGAGATCGAGACCATCCTGGCTAACATGGTGAAACCCCGTCTCTACTAAAAATACAAAAAAAAAAACTAGCCGGGCGACGTGGTGGGCGCCTGTAGTCCCAGCTACTTGGGAGGCTGAGGCAGGAGAATGGCGTGAACCCGGGAGGCGGAGCTTGCAGTGAGCCGAGATCGGGCCACTGCACTCCAGCCTGGGCGGCAGAGCGAGACTCCGTCTCAAAAAAAAAAAAAAAAAAAAAAAAGACGCTGGGGCTGAGTCTGGGTTCAGCCATTGTCTGCATGCCCAAGGGTAAGTTACTTGACCTCTCTGCCTTGGGTTCCCTCTCTGTGCGTGTGGCTGAGACCATTTCCATCTCAGATGCGTAAAGTGACCAGCACAGTACCCAGCCCCACAGCCAGCCAGCAGCCCCGTCATGATCATCCCTGCCTGGGTCATGCAGTCAGCCCATGAGGCGGATGGAAGAGATCTTACCAATTACTCAGAGGAGGAAAGGAAGGTTCAACCATGTTAAGGAGTGGTCGGGCACCGTGGCTCATGGTTGTAATCCCAGCACTTTGGGAGGCCGAGGTGGGCGGATCACTTGAGGTCAGGGGTTCGAGAGCAGCCTGGCCAACATGGTGAAACCTTCTTTCTACTAAAAATACAAAAATTAGCCAGGTGTGGCGGTGCATGCCTGTAATCCCAGCTACTTGGGAGGCTGAGACGCAAGAATGGCTTGAACCCTGGAGGTGGAGGTTGCTGGGAGGTGGAGGTTGCAGTGAGCCAAGATTACGCCACTGCACTCCAGCCTGGACGACAGGCCCTGTCTCAAAGAAAACAAAAAAGAACAATGTTAAGGGGCATGTTGAGCCAGGCCAAATGTGGTCTTCTGATTTCAAGCATGCTGCCCTGTAGGACAGGCGGGCCCTAGTGTTAGGGTGGGGAACCGTGAGAACTATGCAAAACAGGACATGCCTTCCACAAGCGTATGTTGATGTGGGAGATATTTTCTTCTTCGTATTTCAAATCAGCACATGCTAATAGTCACCTTTATGTTCTGAGCAAGTTACCGAAGAGTTTCTTTAAGGGAGGGCATGTATTTGCTTGTGTGGTCTTTAAAAAGCCCAATTAAAGTTTACAGCTTTGGCTGGGAAAGCCAGCCTCCCATTTATTATGAAGTCTACAGGCTGGAGGCAGCCAGGTGGGAGGACTTCCTACTTTGCTGCTGCTAGCCTGAGAGCCCGCCCGATCATCATCCTCCCGGGAAGGGTTTGACATCAGGAACTAACAGCACAGACAAGCAGGCATGAAACCTGTTACACTGTCCTTGCTGTCATACAGGGAGCTGCAGTGAGCCAGATGCGCAGTCACCCAGACTGTAGCTGGACGGCTGCTCCTGAGAGGCGGAGGCACAGGGCACCTGCACTGGTGACAAGACGAATGGGGCACACGCACCAAGGTCTCCACAGTGGCTCCGGGCTGTGGTCGTGGTGACGACTTCCCGCAATTCTGTCACCTCCCCGCTGAGGGTGTGTCTGTTACTTGTTGGAGGTCACAGACGTCCATTTCCTATGAAGTGCCCAGCCCATGGCTATAGGACCCCCATACAATGGATAAGAGCTAGTGGGATCCCTGTGGTGTGCTGAGCCAGAGGACCACAAGACCCGCCTGCAGTATTTGCAGCGAAGCTGGGAAGGAAAGCCTCGCACCTGAGTTGACACTCAGTGCACGACCCGGGTGCAAGCTTGTGGCCATGGATGAGTGCCAAGGTGGAGAGAAGGTGGGAGGCCAGGAGCTGAACAGCCCACAGGAGGGAGGCCTGGGGGCACTGTGGGTGGGGCAGGAGCCAAGGGGCCAGACTGGGGCAGAGAATTGGGAGCAGTGGCAGAAAGGAGTGCTGTGCCCTCGGACATTGGAGCCTGCTGACCCCACTGGAAGGTTCTCTGTGATTTTATGGTATGTGGTGACATTTAGCCAAGAAGGGGCAGCTCGGCAGTGGGGGTCCCAGATGCCTGGCTGAGGGCTGACCTTCCTCAGGGGTTCACTTGCCTTCCTGGAATCCGGCGGGGACTGGCTGCAAGAGGCCGGCTCCCTCCCCTCTCCCGTCACACACATCAGGGAAGTGCTGGGTGGTTTGTTCTCGGCGTTGCCCGTGGGCTCGCTAGGACAGCCATTGCGTGAGCAACTGTCAGCATCCCTTGTGGATGAGGGGTACGAGCTGTGAGCTAGAGCCAGATGGGAGCAAAAAGCCTGCAGTGCCCCCATGGTGGGGGCCATGCCCAGGAACAGAGAGGCTAAGGCCTCCTTCCCGGCCCAGCCTCGGTCCTCTCCCCTTAGCAGTTTTGACAGAGCCCCAAGTGCACCTGCAAAACAGACAGGCTGCCGCGGTGCCGGGTGGAGAAAGGTCACCCTGCCCTTGCCTGTTCAGCATGGCTCTGCAGAAAGGGCCTAATGACTAATTAAAACCCTGCCTCCCGGGTTGGAATACTAATCCTTACAGCTGCACGGGCCTTCGTGACACGTCTCCCTGCACATTCTGAAGAGCAGGGAGATGAGGCTGGACGGGAAGGTGTTGGTTTCCATCGGCTTCTTGTTTCCAGCCAGGGAGCGGCCTCTGTCTTCCAGTTCTCAAAGTCGCTGTGAAGAAGTTAGAGTTGCTCCTTCTTGCTCTCTTTTTCAGGGCCACAGGCAGAATGGAGCCTCCTGGAGGGTCAGGGCCTCTTCCTTCCAATTTGCTTCTTGCTTCTGTCCAAGGAAACCTCTTCAGCTGGGAGATCCCAGCTGGGACCTGGCTTGGTGGGAGATACATTCCCTCTGAAAGGTCTGGCAGGTGGTGGGCTGTGTCCAGCTGTGCCCACCGGTGGCCCTGGGGTGGGAATGGCTTTGCCATCTGCCTCGAATTCGCCCACCTCTGGCCACCCAATTGGTACTCAGGCCCCGCCCAAGCTAGCGCTGGGGGATGTATGTCCCTGGGGATCTAGAGAAGTGACTTTCACAGGCTCTCTGTGTGTAGGGGAGTGGTGAACAGCGAAGTCTGAGACCCTCAAGGGTTGTCCTGGCTGAGAGGAAGAGGAGCTGATCGGCTCTCGACCCAGCAGGCCCCAGCATCTGAATGGGTCTCCTCCCTCAGCGCATCCAGCTGAGCACAGTGCCCTGCACCTCTAGCCTTCACACAGTCCTCCCCCTGCCTGGAGGTGGTGTCCGGGGCTTGCTTATTCCTAGGTCCTCTGGCTTCAGGCCCATCCAAGGGTCCATGGAGAACACCTTGCTGCACCTATCGAAGGAGGCTCCCCCTAGCAGTGATGCTCTGGAGCCACCTCGCTTTGTTTTGTCCAGGGCCTTGGTTGCAATCTGAAATGGACCCACATGGTATGTGTTCAAGGGTGGGCTGTCCTGGCCCCTGGGGTGGCAGCCCCACCATGGCAGGGCCCCACGTGGCTTTTGCTCACAGTCAGCTTGAGAAGTCAGCTCCAGTGCGCATTTGCTTAATGAGTGGATGGACAGACAGCTTCCTGCCACCTCTGTGGATGCCAAAGAGGCTGCTGGTGCCTCATAGGGGTCAGAGCTGTGGCCAGGACTGGCAGCCACTGCAGCCAAGGTGGTGTGGGGCACCCCCACCGGGAGCCAGGTCTTCCTCAGGGATGTCCCACCTGACACCTACCAGGGAAAAACCTTCCAGAGATGGTCTTGGGAGGAGGGGCCGAGGACAATGTGGCTATGACTCAGACCCTCTACTGACCCAACTCGAAGACTCCCCAGGGCACCTGAGGCCAGGTTGCACTCTACCCAGAGGCCCCAGGACAGCACACAGGCTCCTGAAGTCCCACGACCTGGGCCCCGAGGTACCTGCCTTCTCTCCAGGATGATCATGAACCACATTGAAATAGTCAACAACGACCCAAAATGGTAGCAGGTTTCAGACGTTCAGATGCTTTGGGAATGATGATTCACCAAACAAGGAACCATGACCCTCTGAGGGCCTTGCTGAGGGCAAGGAACTATAGACGGTCATGAGGGAGGGTGGTTATAGGACAGCTATGGCCGCATGACCAGGTAGAGACACAAGGTATAACAGTCACAAGTTCTTATTCCTTATTTAGCTATGAATCTATCAGTGGATATGAACCACACTTCTCCTCCCTCTTCCATTTCCCTGCATCCAACATATGTTGCATTGATAGTAGCGACCTTCTGTCTCAGCAGGCTGGGCAGCCTCTAAGGTAGGCCCATGAAACCCTTCTCTTTGTATCTGTGGCCCTATGTAATCCCCTCCCCTGGAGTGTGGGCTGGACCTAGTGCCTCAATCCAAAGAATGGACAGAATATGACAAAAGCAAAGGGTTATCACTTCCAATATTAGAGGTTAAGTCACAAAAAGACCATGACTTCCATCTTGCATGCAGTCTCTTGCTCTCTTTTGCAGCTTTTTCTGAAGGAAGCAGGCTGCCACACCATGAGTAGCCCCAGAAAGTGGCCCACATGGGAGGAAGCTGCTGACGCAAACCAACAGCCATGCACGTGAGCCTGGAAGATGATCCCATCCCAGTCCACCTTCGGATGAGATCACAGCCTTGGCTGGAAGCTTCGCTGAGGCCTGGTGAGGAACCGTGAGCCACAGGCAGCCAGTTTAGCCATACCCAGACTCCTGTCCACAGAAGGGGTGAGATCATGCACATTCACTGTTGTAGGCCTCTGGGCTTTGGGGTGACTCATTATACAGCAATAGATAATAAATATACTTGGTGTTTAGGCCACAGGATATCAGAAAGGGTGTGTGACTTAGCTGTAGGAGGAAGAGACGTCACCCAGAGGTGGAGGAAGGGGTTTTGTATCCTCTTCTGGGCAGAGTGTGTTTTCAGTTGTTCAAAGGATCGTGCCCCACACTAGGCATAAGCAGGGATTTTGCTGTTGTCTTTATTCAGGCACTAAGTGTGTCTAAGTGAGTCATATACAGTGCCAGGTTGACAAGGGGCAGACCGTGGTGGGTTTCTGTTGCGTCAGCCCATCCAAGGAGAACTGTACTGCCCAGAATGCCCTTTCCTATATAGCCCCTGGTCAATTTGGCCCCAAGAGGCATGGTGCAGAATTGGGAAGGCAGGAAGCAGTGGGCAGAAGGTTGGAGCTGTTGCAGCTCTGCCCACTGTCACCTGTGGGCAGGCACCTTGCCAGTGTGCAGTAGAGGACCCACAGCAGCCCTGTTCCTGCCATATTCTTCCATGAGTTCTTTAACTCCCAGGACAGGTGCGACATTAAGCACATGATGAAGGGCCCCAGCTTCTCCTGTGGGATCCCAGAACTAAAGCTGGGGAATGCAGCAGGGAGACTGCTTTGCAGGGGACATCCGACCTGGCAGTTTCCAGGGCGCTCCTGCTGTCCAACCTGACATGCAGCTCTCCTGCCCCACCACCCGCTCTTCTGACTCTAGGCTGCTACAACAGGCACAAAAGCAAAAGCCTTCTTTGACTGCTATCAAACATGGGCAAATCCTACAATAAATCCCTCAGTCACATTTCCCGGTGGTTCTGCCTCTCTGATCAAAGCCTAATACAAACCTAATCCCCGTATAGTGAAGCCCTGTTCCCCTGCTCCCAAAGGATAAGAAAGAAGCTCTTTGTGGTTTGCAGCCGTTGCCAGGAGGATAGCAGCAATGTCTGTAGCCAACCAGACTTTCCAGTGAGGGGATCACACAGGGACACGTACGAAACTCATAGACATCGGCTATGCCCTTTCAGAAGCAGAGACCAGGCCCCTGTGCCCAGAGGGTTCTGTGCCCCTAGGGCTGGGCTAGGTGGCTGCAGCACCCATGTGTGCACATGCACAAACACACAGACACACACAGAAATACACACAGACACAAATGCACACAGACACACATGTACACAGACACAAACACACACGGAAATACACACAGACACACATGCACACAAACACGACACAGACACAGACAGACACACAAATACAGACACAAATGCACACAGACACACATGCACACAGACACACACACAGAAATATAGATATAAATGCACACAGACACACAGAAATACACACAGACACAAATGCACACATACTTGCACTCACAGACACACACAGACACAGATGCATACATACACGCACACAGACACACACAGAAATACACACAAATGCACACAGAGACACACACGGAAATACAAATAGAAACAGAGATACACATGCAGGCACACACAGGAACGCACATGGACACAAATGCACACAGACACACACCAAAATACACACAGAGATATACATATAGACACACACAGATATACACAGACACTTACAGAGAGATACGCACACACAAAGAGACACAGACACAGATACAAACACAGACACATACACAGAAACAGACACAGACAGATACAGAGACATAGACACACACATACACACACACAGACACACACGTATGCACCCAAATATACAAAAACGCGCACGCACATGAACACACATGAACATACATACATAGAAACCCAGAGACACACACATACCCACAACACACACGAACAGATAGACACACAGCTAGAGACACACAGAGATGGAGAGTTTACTGCAGCCCCATTTAAAATTTTAACACCATGCCAGGAAAAATGGCACCTCCAGCTGCACCTTCTAGACTCTTTCTTATTCATTCTCTGAAGTTGGAGCGGAAAAGGAGTTCAGGAAGTATTATTCCACCTTGCCATGGACCAGTGGTGAGGGTGAGCCCCACCGTGGTGAAGGACTTCCCAGTGTGGTACAATTTAAAACGAAGTCCGAGTCGGGGCAGCATGAAGACCACGTGCTGGAGGGCATGTATCCTGTAGGTGTGATGGCCCTAAAGTGGGCAGCCCCTCTCTTGCCAGTCTAGGCTGCTCTTTTACTGCCTCTTCACACAGATGGCATGGCCATGCCAAGCTGTGATGGCACAGACGTCCCTAGCCCAGGCCACAATCTTCTCCAGGGAGCTCCTTCCACAGCAAAGGCCAAGGGGAGGAGACATGCTACTGTGGCACAGAAGCACTTGGTGGCCCTGGGCTGGCTGGCCATGCTGGGACCAGCTGAGCCAGAGGGACATCAGAGCCTGCCACTCTGCAATGTGGACTGCATCGGAGGAGGGGGTGCAGAGCTAGAGGCTCCTGGAGCCCTCCTGAGCGTAGATAGGAGTCACTGCAGGGCCCACAGCAGCCAGGTGACATCTGAATACATTTTTGGGCATTTGCATAGTGCTTGTTCATTCCTCAAGGTCTTACCCTAACGACTATGTTGGAGATTATTGTGCCATGGGGCCTTAGGCACAAAGGGCTTGGGTTTGGTGCTGAGATTCCAACTTTAGCTGATGCACTGAGAGTAGCATAGGAAGCCTTCCAAGAAAATCCCACTTATCACTGCTCCAGGATAAACCTCATTCATAATTCGTGTGTGTGCACCTGCATTATTGATGCTCCATCTGAAAACCCTGTCCTGGATAGGGTATTATGAATCTAGAGATCAGTTACAGACCAGACTGATGGAGAAACTACATATTTGTGCATTAATCATCACCTTCCTCTGACATGGTGGCTCCCACAGTGACAGAAGCTGGGGTTTGGAACCCCTATTGTCCGGCTATAGCACCTGCCACTCCAGCCCCAGGCCCAGGGTCACATAGAGGGAGATGAAAGTGAGCGTGGATTCTCCTTAATTCCTTACTCTGCCAGCTGCCTTCCCTCTGCTTTGAAATGCGGGACCTGAGCTCAGACTCCAGGGCACTCTAAGCCATGACTGCATGGTGGGGTCCCTGGTAATGCAAGTCTTCTGGACACACTCACTCAGCTGGGGAGAAGTTTGCCAAGTTCTGGCTCAGATTACTAGGACAGACGGTCTGGCCTCCTCATGCTCAGGCCTTGGCAGGGCTACCAGATGCATCTCCCTGAACTCGCTAGGCTCAGGTGCCAGAGGGCAGGACTTCTGTCTTCTTCATTCTTTTTCCCCAGTGCCAAGTGCGTAATAGGAGCTCAATAAATATTTATTGAGTAAATAAACTTTGCATGAATTGTTATAAAATCTCTGCCAGAGTCAGCGCTACTCGCAGACTGTGTTTCTCTCTCCTGACACTTGATGGTTGTTAAATCAGAAAGCATCCCCATCTTCATCCATCCAGCCGTCCACTCAATGGCACACTTCTAAAGGATTTGTAACAGCTACAAGTACAAAAGTAGGTGACATCTGAATACATTTTTGGGCATTTGCATAGTGCTTGTTCATTCCTCAAGGTCTCACCCTAACGACTGTGTTGGTGATTATTGTGCCATGGGGCCTTAGGCACAAAGGGCTTGGGTTTGGTGCTGAGATTCCAACTTTAGCTGATGCATTGAGAGTAGCATAGGAAGCAGCTGGTGGGTTTTATTTGCAGTCCGGAGGAGTCAGCACAGAGGAGGGTGGAGGGCAAGCATGAAGGAACAAGAGAAAGCAAAGGACGCTGCGGTTCACGGCCATTCAGGGGTCTGCTGAGAGCACAGGAGGGCTTTGCTTTGGCACTGTCTAAAAATACTCAGAGTGCTCATCACGCCCACAGCTAACTTCATACTTAATTCAGAAGGACTGAAAAAGCTTTCTACCTCTCATCAGAAACATGACAAGGATGTCCCTTCTCCCCACTTCTATTCAACAATAGGGTTCTAGCAAAATTTAGTCAGGAAAAAGAAACAGAAGATATCCAGATACGAAAGGAAAAACAATCTCAATTTGCAAATGAAATGATCTTCCTAAGAAATCCATGAAAAATACTCTTGGAACAAATAAACAAGTTCGACAATGTGGCAGGATACAAGATTAATATACAAAAATCAATTTTATTTCTACACACTTGTGACGAAAAAGCCAAAAATTAAATTTAAAGAAATGTTCACTTATAATTGCATTAAAAAGAATAAAATACCTAGAGATAAATATAACAAAAGAAGCCCAAGACTTACACACTGAAAGCTACAAAAGGTTGTTAACAGAAATGTTTAAAGACCTAGATAAACACCTACATAAACACAGTGTGGGATATCTATCCCACAATCTTGAAGGGGATGACTTGCTGTTGTTAACATGGTGGTATGCCCCCACATTTACCTACAGATTTGATGTAATCCCTATCAAAATTCTGCCTGACGTTTTTTGGTAGAAATAAAGAAATTGATCATAAAATTCATACAGAAACTCAAGAGATCCAGGGCAACCAAAATATTCTTCAATAGAACAAAGTTGAAGGACTCAGACTTCCTGATTTCAAAACCGACTACAAGGCAACAATAAAGATAGTGTTTATTGGCATAAGAATAGACATATGGATCAATGGAATAGAACTGAGAGTCCTCACATCTATGGCCTATTGATTTTTGATAAGGGTGCCAAGACCATTCAATAGGGAAAAATAGCCTTTTCAACAAATGGTGTTGGAATAACAGAATATCCACATGCGTATTCAAAAATTATCCATATATAAAAACTAATTCAAATGAATCAAAGATTAGGCCAGGCTCAGTGGCTTGTTTACACCAGGCTCAGTGGGATTATGCCTGTAATCCCAGCACTTTGGGAGGCCAAGGGGGGCAGATCACCTAAGGTCAGGAGTTCAAGATCAGCCTGGCCAACATGGCGAAACCCTGTCTCTACTAAAAATTCAAAAATTATCTGGGCATACTGGCATGTGCCTGTAGTCCCAGCTACTCAGGAGTCTGAGGCAGGAGAATCGCGTGAACCCGGGAGGCGAAGGTTGCAGTGAACCAAGATCACAGCACTGCACTCCAGCCTGGGTGACAGAGCAAGACTCTGTCTCAAAACAAACAAACAAACAAAACATGGATCAAAGATTTAAATGTAAGAGCTAAAACTATAAAAGCTCTTAGGAAAAAACACATAAATCTTTGTGACCTTGTGTTACTCAACAGCTTCTTAGACATGAAATCAAAAGCTCAAGGAAAAAAAGAAAAGACAGATGAATTGGACTTCACTAAAATTAAAAGCTTTTGTGCTTTAAGACACAATAAATTAAAAAGACAACTGACAAAACGGGAGAAAATCGTTATAAATCATCTCTCTGATGAGACACTTGTATCTAGAATAAAGAACTCACAGCTGGGTGCAGTGGCTAACTCCTGTATTCCCAGCACTTTGGGAGGCCGAGGCGGGAGGATCACCTGATCCTGGTCTTGACGAGATCGAGACCATTCTGGCCAACATGGTGAAATCCCATCTCTACTAAAAATACAAAAATTAGCTGGGCATGTTGGTGGGCACCTGTAGTCCCAGCTACTTGGTAGGCTGAGGCAGGAGAATCGCTCAAACCCAGGAGGTGGAGTTTGCAGTGAGCCAAGATCAAGCCACTGTACTCCAGCCTGGTGACAGAGCGAGACTCTATCTCATAAAAGAAAGAAAGAAAGAAAGAAAGAAAGAAAGAAAGAAAGAAAGAAAGAAAGAAAGAAAGAAAGAAAGAAAGAAAGAAAGAAAGAAAGAAAGAAAGAAAGAAAGAAAGAAAGAAAGAAAGAAAGAAAGAAAGAAAGAAAGAAAGAAAGAAAGGAACTCACTGTGCAATAATTATAAGACAGAGAACTCAATTTTTAAAAAAAGGGGCAAAAGACTTGGATAGACATTTCTCCAAAGAAGATACACAACTGACCAATAAGCACATGAAAAGATGTTCAGCTGCATTAGCCATCAGGGAAATGCAAATCAAAATCACAGTAAGATACCATTTCACATCCATTAGCGTGGCTATAGTCATGAAGACAGATAATAACGAGTGTTGACAAGGATGTAGAGAAATTGGAACTTTCATATGCTGCTGGTGGGATGTAAAATCATGCCATTGATTTGAAAACAGTCTGTCAGTTCATCAAAAGATTAATTACTGAGTTACCATGTGACCCAGCAATTGTACCCCAAGGTATATGCCCATAAAAACTGGAAACATGTTCACATAAAAGCTTGTACATGAATTTCATAGCAGCCTTAGATCTTAACAGTCAAAAAGTGGAAACACCCCCAATGTCTACCAACTGACAAGTAATACTATGGAATAGTATTCAGCAACCATGGAGTATTATGCAGCAACAAAAAAGGAGGAAGTACAATTGTGTGCTTCAACATGGATGAGTCTTGAACACATTCTGCTAAATGGAGAAGCCAGTCACTAAGAGCATCTGTTGTCTAATTCCATTTGTACAAAATGCCCAGGATCAGCAAATCCGTAGAGACAGAAAGGAGATTGGTGCTGGCCTGGGGTCAGGTAAGACCTAGGGGAGGTGTTGGATTGGGGAATGACTGCTAATAAATACAAGCCTTCTTTGGGAAGGGATAATGAACATGTTCTCACATTAGACTGCGCTGATGGTTGCACAGCTCCGTGGAGAGAGTTACCAAAAAGCATTGAGTTGTGTATTTTAAATGGGTAAATGTGATAGTAATGTGGATGATAGCTCAACAAAGCTGTTAAAACAACCGCAATGACCGAGAAAGATTCTGTACCTACCCCTGGTCCAGATCTCAACTGACCCGTGGCATACACGCATGAGCGTGCTGAGCAAACAAGCTGCATCTGCAGGCGAGGCCTTGCAGGGCATGAGCGGAGGCCAGCCCCAGAGCGCCAGCAGGGCTGGGGTGTGCGGCACGGGTTTGCCCTACACAAAGGTGCACTCTTGTCCTTTTCTATTTGAGATACAATTTAATACAATATGATGCACAGATCTTAATTTAGTAAATGTTAACAATTGTAGACACCCATGTAACTACCACCCTAAAACCCCCAAATTGTGGCATAGTGCCACCACCCTAGAAAGTTCCCTGGAGCACACACCCAGCCAGAGTTTTGGGAAGTCATGGAGAAGGAGTGAAAGGAGGATGGACTCCCAAGTGGGGCTGCACCTGCAGCCTGCAGGATGGGTTTGCAGAGCATGAGACAGAGATCAGTTAGCAAAAGGGACCTGTGTCCTCCCTGAAAGCCGGTGGAAACTGAAGGAAAGAAATTCTTCTGCTGGAGGAAATGCAGCAGGGCTCACATTCCCAAAGCCCCTGGGATGATGATCTTTTGGTCATTCCTTGTCCTCGCCCTTGGGGAAAAACGTCAGACACTATCTCCACCCTGAGTCTGGCAACGGGAAAAAGAAGAGAGAGGAGAGCATTTCCGAATTCAGGGTGCATTGGCAACAGTTTCAGAAAAGTGGATGGATGGGTCTATCCTTTGCGACCAGGGACCATAGATGGGTGGGGGTGATGCGGACCTTGCCACCTGCCTCAGCCCGTCCTTGCCCAGTATGCACCCTTACACCCTGGCCACCAGCCAACTCCATGCGCCCAGGGAGGCGGATGCCCCACACACAGGGTCTTGAGGGTACAGTCGGTGCATCTTCCAGGGCCATTTGGAGAAATAGGAGTTTTGTTGTTGCTGTTGTTTTCTAACACAGTTTGGTCTGAGGTCTCCAAAAGGCCAGCTACAGACACTATAAATCGATGGGTTTCTAGGGAAACCTGTCAGGACAGAAGACGAGTTTCAGCCACTGTGGCAGTGACGGGGCCAAAGGCAGAAATGGCCTAGAGGTACCATATGCTCTTGTAATGGCCTTTGCTTCCTGCTATTTATGAGCGGAGGATGCTCTGAGTGCATTGTTCTCAATCAAGGACATGACCAGCAATCACTCTGTGTGACTCAGCTGCCAGTGGGCCATGGAGTTGACTCTGGAGAAACCTCAGGGCCTGGGAAGGCCCCCAGTCAGAGCCGGAACCCGGCCTCAGTCCCTCCCGCCTGCACACCCCTCTACAAGTGTGACCTTTACTGGCCTCAGTCCCCCCGCCTGCACACCCTTCTACAAGTGTGGTCTAAAGGTCACGAAATATTTAGCCCCCCCACCCCTCGGCCTCTGGGACAAGAAGGGAGCCAGAGATCCAAGGCATGAGAGCCCAGCTTCAGAAATCAGACAGATGGGTGTGGTCTTAGCTCTTCCGGCAGGACATGACCTTCAACTGGGTGCCCCAGGGAATCTGTCCCCACTCACACTGCAGTGGAGAGGTGGCACTCCACTCCAGGGGCGGGGCTCAGACGCTGGACCAAATTGAGGACCAACTAAAACAGGGATGGGGTAGATAAAACAGGGATGGGGTAGAAGCACCTTCCCATAAGACACGCCCGCCAGTGTGAGCTGACTGTTGCCATGGCAACACCTGGGTATTACCTCCTCTTTCCAGGGCAATAACCCCAGGATCTAGAGATTTCTGCATAAACCACCCCTTAATCTGCATGTTATTAAAAGTAGATATAGACGTGACTGCAGAACCACCCTGAGCTGCTCCTCTCGGCACACTGCCTGTGGGGTAGCCCCGCTCTGCAGGGGCCGTCACGGAGCTGCAACACTGCCTGGTCAATAAAGCTGTTTCTTCCACCCCACCACGGGCTCGCCCTTAAAGTCTTTCCTGGGTGAAGAGAAGAAGCCAAGCGGGCCCAGCCCCACTCTGGGGCTTCCTATTCTGCATCGGCATGATGGGCCTAGTGGTCGACTCAGCATAGGGAGTACCCAAGTCAATGCATGCTGGGGACTCGGCAGTGGGGCCGTCCTGAGCTGAGGAGGAATATCCTGGCAGACTGGCTGGCTGTCATCAGGGAGTGGGGTTGTGGTGGGCACAGGAGCCCAGCTGAGGACAGGCATGAGTCAGGGTGGCAGTGGATGCTCTCATGTTCTGGGACCCCAGGCAGAGGACGGTGTAGCTGTGCCATAGTGTACACAGGAAAAGGACGAGGGGCCTCTGAAACGTTCATAGTTGTTATTTCTGGGCAGTTCTTCATGTTCTTTAAATTTTCTGCATTTCTCCAGACTCTTTACTGAGCGTGCAGGGCCTTTATAATCAGAAATCTCAGAGAGTCACTGCACTCAAGGCTGCACTGGGGCGTGGCACCATGGACATGGCACACTGGCATGTCGTATACCTCACATACGAGCTCACATTTCTCGAGGTTTGCCCACACACCCAGCCGCCTTCTGGGCTCTTGCTCAGACTGCGACATTGATCTCACTACCCCCCAGTAGGCGAGGAAGGGGCACAGGTCGGGAAAGTTGTGCCAGGTCATGTGGTTCGTAACTTGTGCAGGGAAACCTCTCGCCTGAACTGTGTTTCTCCTCTACTCTCATACTTCAACAGTCATCAACACAGGACAAGACTTCTGTGACCCCCAAGACTGCCCCCTACACACAGCAGCCACAAGTCTGGGCCCCTGGAACTTCTGACCAGCCCCGGTCGGTTTCAGGTTGGCATTCCCATGACCCACTCTTTCTGATTCTATTAGTTTGCTGGGGCAGCTGGCAGAGCTCAGGCAAACACTTACCTTTACGGATTAATGAAAAAGACTATTGCAAAGGACACAGATGAAGAGACGCATAGGCTGAGGCGGGAGGAAGGGACTCAGAGCTCCCACATCCTTCCTGGGGGCACCACCCTCCAGGAACCTCACTGAACCGAGTCCTCTTGGGATTTTACGGAAGCTTCTTAACATCAGCATTCCTTCCCCCCATGGCGTAGGATGGGGCCCTCTCACGAGAGGGTCTTAAGACCCACAATCCGGGCCGGACGCGGTGGCTCAAGCCTGTAATCCCAGCACTTTGGGAGGCCGAGACGGGCGGATCACGAGGTCAGGAGATCGAGACCATCCTGGCTAACACGGTGAAACCCCGTCTCTACTAAAAAATACAAAAAACTAGCCGGGCGAGGTGGCGGCACCTGTAGTCCCAGCTACTCGGGAGGCTGAGGCAGGAGAATGGCGGGAACCCGGGAGGCGGAGCTTGCAGTGAGCTGAGATCCGGCCACTGCACTGCAGCCTGGGCGACAGAGCGAGACTCCGTCTCAAAAAAAAAAAAAAAAAAAAAAAAGACCCACAATCCGAAAGGCGGGAGAAGTTTAGGGTGCCGCCTTGGGGCAGGTGAAAGGAGGGCAGGAGAAGTCAGGAAGTCAGAGGTTGCCCATGAGGCCCAACATCCCCAACATTCTAACGCAAATGGGAACAAGTGCTATGGGTGTTATAAGCCAGGAGCTGCAGATGAAAACCCGTCTGTAACCTAACAGCACCTAACTCTACAAAATCTATTTCCTGGCCACGTAGTCGCTTCTTAACACAACCTTGGTTAACAGCACGGTGTTGAGTGTTTACAGAACACTTGGCCTTGGAGTGAGTGTGCCCGTCAGGTTCATGTAGATTTAGAGGACATGAAGGGAACCCTGGACGCTGCTAAACAAAACAGACCCAGGGATGCCTGTGGGTGACCGGTGATGGGCCCCCTCACCCCTGGGGAGCTGGACTGGTTGCAACCTGTCCGCCAGCACTGCCAGGCCAGGGTCAGGGCTGGGGACGTCCAGGGCAGGTGCAGAGGTGAGGAGGTCCCAGGTGAGCACCCTGGGAGTGGGGTGAGCGCTGTCGTGGCTTTCCTGGGAAGGGCTGTGGGAGGCACAGGGGTATTAGCAACGACCTGAGGCTGTGCTGTGGTCCCGAGGCTTGCTGTCCATGGCCTTCGTACTGCCTCTCTCCTCCTCTGGAAACGAGAGTAACTGACCGGGCTGCCCGGACCCCGCTGACGAAGAGCCCAGCCAAAGGGGTAATGGAGCAGGACCTGCTTTTCAGGTCAGGAAGATCGGTTTGAACCTTAGTTTCTCACGCAGCTGCAGGTGACAAGGACCTGCAGCTGTCCCTGGCAGGGCAGGGCACTTCTGTCCAATTCTGAGCTGAATCTTCCAAGCCAATGATCTCACACACGTGATGTCAGTGTTACAAAAGCCCGCGAGGCTGCCAAGCCGCTGAGAAACTAGGGTCACCTGCAAGTGAGCAGGCAGGCGGCGCCGGGCAGTGTGGGGACAAAGACGCCTGAGGATGAACCTTCTAGAACATTCTAAGGGAACCAGTGCCCTCTGCCCTGCTGGTGCTGCCCCCAGAGACTTTGATGGCTGGGTTTTGGCTGGGGGTCGGCTTCTGAATGTAAGAGGCCAGTGTGGGGTCCTGACGTGCTGCCGGGCTGGGGCGGTGTTCAGAGTGCCGGGCTCCCTTCCTCTCTCCTCACCTGTCATGCAGGGACCTCCAGCCTGCCTTCCCCGGGCTGCTGGGTGGGGAGGGGTGTGGAAGTCTGTGGAGCAAACGTGGGTGGTCGACACTGCTGTCCGTCAGGTGGAGCAGCCCCAGAGCAGCACAGCCTGTCCGCCCCCAGCATCCTTGGAGACAGATGGCCGGAGCCTCTGCTGGCTGGGGGAGAATTCCGCACCCTCATGGCTGGAGGCGAGGCCGTGGGCGGCCGGCTTTGGGAGCTCCAGGCTCTGCCTCCCACGCCCACTGCTCTGGGCACGTGGCATCACTCTGTGGGGTGGGGATGGCGGCAGGCCTGGCTGGCTCTTCGGGGCCCCCAAGTAACCTAGGGGGAACAAGCGCTACAGGATCAGGAGAGAAAGTGGGCGAGGAAGCAGGGGAGTGTGGGGTTGGGCGAGTGTGAGCGTGCAAGCAGGTGTGCCCAGGTATGCATGAGTACAGTGGCTGTGTGCAGGGGTGTGCCTGTGTTTGTGTGTGTGTGTCTGGTGTGAATGTGTCTTTGCCTGTGTGTGTGTGTGTATCTGGTGTGAATGTATCTCTGTGTGTGTCTGGTGTGAATGTGTCTGTGTCTGTCTGAAGTGAATGGTCTGTGTGTGTGTATCTGGTGTGAATGTGTCTGTTTGTGTGTCTGGTGTGAATGTGTCTGTGTGTGTCTGGTGTGAATGTGTCTGTGTGTGTGTGATGTGAATGGTCTGTGTGTGTGTGTATCTGGTGTGAATGTGTGTGTGTGTCTGGTGTGCATATGTCTGTGTGTGTGTCTGGTGTGAATGTGTCTGTGTGTGTGTGATGTGAATGGTCTGTGTGTCTGGTGTGAATGTGTGTGTGTCTGGGGTGAATGTGCCTGTGTTTTTGGTGTGAATGTGTCTGTGTGTGTGTGTCTGGTGTAACCCTGTCCCAAGGAGTGGCCCAGCCATCCTTCATGGGTCGCAGACTGTGACATTTGGGACCACCAAGAAGTAGGCTTCCACTGATGCCCCCAACCCCACCCCACGCCCCCAGCACGGGTGGCTTCATCAGAGTCACGGCTGCCTGTTTGGGCGGCTCCGGGCCCTGAGCGGAGAGGGAGAGGGTCAGACAGGCTGGCACACACTCGACTCACTCTTCGACCTTGGCTTTCGCAGGGGGAGCTGCCAGAGGAGCCACATAGCCTCCCCAGCCCACGGTGACCACCCTCCTGCCATGAGGCCACTGCTCGTGAACCTGAGTTCCATGTGCATTTGAGGGCACCTGTGGCCCCAGGCTCCCGGCCAGGGCCTGGCTCAGGGCAAGAACCAAGTTAACTGTCTTGTGAACTGGGGATTGGGTAGGCTGCGTGGGCAGAGGTGATGGAGGGCTTCCCCACCCTCCGCCCTGCCCTCTGCCCTCTGCCCTCTGTCCTCTGCCCTCTGTCCTCCGCCCTCTGCACTCTGTCTTCTGCCCTCCACCCTCTGCACTCTGTCTTCTGCCCTCCACCCTCTGCTGTCTTCCCTCTCCTCTCCAGGTGACTTTCCCCAGAACCAAGTGCGGCTCTGCCCTGGGAAGAGAATGGAGCAAGGGTCTCCTGGCAGAAATTAGGAACCCAGGACTTTACCCACCTTCAACCAGCCAGGCGGTCTCGGTCAATCCTCTCGAACTCCATACCTAGTATTCCCATTTGTATAAAGAGGATCTCCATGCTCTTTGAGGACTAGGATCAGATCTTACAAGTGCAAGGTGAAGGTCAGGCTTTCTGGTGACAAAAGGTGTGCAAGCTGACACAGGTGAGGTTTTGTCAACCTGCTTACTGGTTTTCTTCCTCATGAAATCCCTGCCTACTGTTTCTCCCCCTCGCCCACCACCTGCTCCCAAACATTCCCCGCCTGCCAGGTAGGGAGACCTGCAGTGAGGACACCCATACACAGGGTTTCTGTGTCCCTCAGGAGGAGGTGCGAGGGCGATGCCGGACAAAGGAGGATGGCTAAGCTTGGAATTTCAAGCATGAGCAGGGGTGCCCTGTGTCCAAGCCAGGCATGGAGCAGGGAGGGGCAGGGAGCACTTCTCCATCCGAGGAACTCTCGGGGCAGCACGCAGCCTTGGGACAAGCTCAGCTGTGGGGCCCGGAGGATCTGGGTCCAATTCAGTGTCAACCTCTGCTCATTTCATTTCTCTTGAGTCTTTGGGCCTCAGTTTCCCCATCTTTACATTGCACTGTGGGGCTGCAATGCGCAAGGTGGTGAAGTTGGATGAGATGAGCCAACTTTGCCCATGTTAGTATCTCTCATACCCACATTCCCCACACACTAAGCCCAGGGCAATGGGGACCTGTGATCCAGCAAACCCCTCCGGAAAGAGGGATCGCAAGACTCTGAAATAAGTAAACAAATCAGTCCCAGAGCGAAGGCGGAAAGGAAAGCCGCGGGGACGTGTTTCTGAAGTCAAACACCCTGCACTCAATAAGGCTCCTGGCAGAGGAAGAGTGAGAGACCCCCCAGGCCAGGCTGCCGGCTCTCCTGGCGCCTTCCCGCTCAATCCTATTAGCCAGCGAGCAGCAAAAAGAAGCAAAGCACAGGCAGAAGGAACGCAGATATCAGAGACAAAAGGCAGGGTGGGGCTGGGAGGAGGCGCGGCTTGCAGGCCTGACTGGGCCAAGCTCCCTGGAGAGGAGCCGCACGATTCCAGAGGGGAAAGCGGTTTAGCAAACTAGATGGATTCCTCTTACTAGACAAAGCCCTGTCTCCGCCACTCCCACCCCTGCACAGCTACAGAAAAAAGGCTCTCCATGGGGGGCATCTTACTCCCTGGGAGGGGCTGGCGGGCTGGGAGATGGGGAGAGAGAGAGGGAAGAACCCATCCCCCAGGCTGGTCCCCAGGTCCAGCCCCTGGAGCGAGCTGGAGGCCTGTGTGATGAGCACCCTGGCTTCTTCCGTCTCCTGCAGGGCCCCAGGAAGCTGCGATGCCCCCACCAGCCCCGGACTGTCTTTCCTCGTGTGGAAGGGTCATCTGAGAACCCAGGTCTAGTAAGATCCAGTAGGGGCTGGATTCCCTCTGGGAAACCTGGGAGGTGAGGTTGGGAGGGTCGTCCATCCACCTGGCCATCGTGCACTTGAGCGAGGCAGACAGGGTGGAGGCAGAATGGCTGGGTGCTGCAGGGCAGGTGGGCGTGAATCCCCTGCCAGCCCTGCCCACAGACAAGCATGTGTTAGTGTCCGTCGATGAGAAAGTGTGCCTGCAGGCTTGAGTGGGGCTGGAGCCTCCACCACCCACCTGTGCATGGCAGCTGTCGGTGGGGGGCAGTCTGGGCAGGGTGCCCGGCGGACCCTGTGGCCTGAGTCACGGTGGATCCCATGTGTCTCACGTAAAATCCTCCCCGCCCAGACCTCCCTTGGCTGTTTTCAGGACCTCAGGAAGGAAGAAGGCATTTGAACATCTTCAAGATCATTTGCAGGTGAGGAAACCGAGGCTCCAAGGACATGCTCAGGACCTTGCAGCAGGAATGTCAGTCAGACCAGTGCACCTACCAGGCTCACCCTCTTAGTCCAAGAGGCACGGCACCCTCCATTTCCACTTGGCGGGGCCCAGGAGCCAGGCTCTCCCGCATCCACATGCCCAGCGCCCGTCCCGAAGGAAAAATACCACTTCCCAGGAGCTGACCCAGAGCGGACTGTGGAAAGAGAACAGTGTGTGGGCACAGAATCCCTCTGGAGACCTCCGCGGTGCCTCAGTTTCCCTCTATGTCAAATGTCAGCCTCTGACCGTTGAGGGTAAACTCTATTCATCATTGGAAGATTGTCCAGAGAACACACGGAAGAGAAGCCCTGTCTCAGAAAACCCCCCCTGCACGTGCCCCCTCCCCCATTTACACCTGCTCCCCACCCATGTGCCTTCACCCCTGGCAAGTCACTGTCATCTTGTTCCTCTCCCGGCCTCAGGGCACATCAGTCAGGACAGACAGAGGCAGAGCAATCAGCTCCACGTTGCCTGCCAGCTGCAAGGGGCGGGGGCAAAATAAATGTTTAATTTATCACTGGTTCCAAGAACTGAGAAAAAAGTAATAATAATTCTGTCTTGAGCACCAAGAGCATGTTATTTACAGCCGCAAAACTTTCACAACAATTTGAATGCAAAACAGGGTGCGTCGTATTCATAGCCGTTTGTCCCAATTGGAAAGGAAGGCATTTGAGAGCAAAATAGCACTTTGCTGCAAACTGCTCGCTAAGAAAATGGCAAGACAGTCTGTGTTCTGAGGGAGGCTGGGAGCTGGAAATGGGCAGGTACCTGAGAAAAACAGAACAAAAGCAGGTGCAGAAGGCGGTCAACGGCAGCCTGTGCCAAGCAGAGCAGGGTGGCTTTCTTTTTATTTAAAATAACATTTTTATCGATTCCTGAATTCCTGCCCAGACGAGACTGGGGAGGTAGGAAGCCACATGGATGAGGTGCCTCGGGAGAAACCCCATGGTCTCCCAGAGCATGCCCTCTCGAGGCTGCCTCCACTCTGCACCGCATGGCGGGGGCGCTGGACACAGCCGACTCAGTTTCCCTTGCTCTTACAGCGAGCACCAGCCCTTCTCTCCCAGGAGCTGAGATGATTCATGAACGACCGAGGAGAGATTTGAAGATGAAAAATGTCTTTGCCGTCTTGGGGATTAATCATCGCATAACGCATGCTCCCTCTCTGCATGCTGACTTAATTACCTGCCGTCGACAAAACGATTCTCCTCCCGCTCCTCTCCGGAGAAACGCTCCCATTTGGAGCCCGCGGTACAGATTCTCGGCAAAGAATCAAAGCTCTCTTTGCAGCAGCAGAAAGGCTCGGGAGTGTTTGTATAGAATGAGAGAGAACAAAAGCAGCCTCTGCTGGAGAGGGGCCTCCCAGGTTCAGAGGGGACAGACCAGGAAGAGACAGAAATGGCTCTAATTTTGTGATTTAAAAAATAGAACTCGGTCCTGTTTCCTCCCAAGCCTACTGAGAGGAGTCCTTGGCCCCTCCGACAGCTTGCTCCAAGGGGCAGAGCGGGGCGGGGAGCATGACCTTGCCTGGAGGTGGACCTGTGTTGTCCTGGCTAGGACCCTCCAGAGAGCTGAGCCTACTGTCTGCTTCTGTCTCAAGACTCGGTCATTGGAGAGTCTTAGGGATACGGAACTTGCCTTGCTGACCCTTCCTGGGGCCATAGTTACTGGACACCCGGGCTTGCTTAGCCAAAGCCTTGTCCCAGGTCCATGTGGGTCACGGCCCTTTGGTTTTTTTGTGGGTGTGTGTATGCGTTTTTCTTTTGTTTGTTTGTTTTTATTATTTGAGACTGAGTTTCACTCTTGCCCAGGCTGGAGTGCAGTGGCGCAATCTCAGCTCACCACAACCTCCGCCTCCTGGGTTTAAGCGATTCTCCTGCCTCAGCCTCCCAAGTAGCTGGGATTACAAATGTGCACCACCATGTCCGGCTAATTTTTAGTAGAGACAGGGTTTCACCGTGTTGGCCAGGCTGGTCTCGAACTCCTGACCTCAAGTTCTCCAGCCTCCCGAAGTGCTGGGATGACAGGTGTGAGCCACTGCCCCCAGCCTGGGTCATGGTCCTTTGTAAAGGGCCACTCAACACTGACCTGCAGCCTCGCTGTTCCCTGCAGCTGGAGCAGGGTCCACCTTTCTTGGGGTCATCCTCATTCTGCTTGTCTGGCATTCTTTAGTATCTGTTAAGGCTTGTTTCACGCCTTTCACACCCAAATGTCCTGGTCATCCAGTTCTAGAAAAGAAGACATTTGAACTAGTCTGAAAGATCAGACAGGGTTTTTTGTTTGTTTCTATGTTTTGCTCCTGATAATGAAAGTAATAAATTCTCACTGCATAAAATTTGGAAAGTAAGAAGAAAATAATGTAAAGCACTGGAGAAAGCCACACCGGCTTGCTAGTATCTTGGAATATTTATTTTCTATCATTTTTCCTAGGCGTGCGATTATTCCACCTGGCCAGGGTCATCCTGAACACAGCATCACAGTTGACTGTCTCTAGGCAAGGAGATGGGAAGGGCTTTGGTGGGCAAAGCTAAGGAGAAGGAAAGGGCTCAGATAGAGGGAAGACGAGGCTCTGCTCCTGCTACTAGCTGCTGTGTGTTCTCCTGCCAGCTGCTCACCCTCTCTGAACCTTGTTCTTTGGTCTGCAGAACTGGCACGGGGCTGCCACAAGGACGGATGAGCTACAAGCGGTGGCAATGGGCTTCTGCGCAGACGGCCCTACAGGAAGCTCTGAGATAGCGCCCCCTGCTGTGCCCTGCCCACCACCACCCCATTTTGCTTTTCTTCAAATTGATCTCCACCTGACACAGTGCATGCCAATGCTGGTCTCCTTCTCCCCCACCCAGAGGGAGGTGGGGAACCTCCTGAGAGGGAACCCGCTGTTGTGTTCAAGGCTGTGTTTCTGGGGCACATGAGGCCCGGGCTGGGTGCTCAGTGAAGCTCTGATGAGTGGATGCAAGGCTTTCCAGGAAAGAAGGTGAGGGCAGGAGGATGGCTTAGGAGGAACGGGAGGGGACCAGCAGAGGAGCCCAAGGACAGGAGGTCACAGAGCGCCCTGGCAGCCTGGGATGGGGGTGCCATCCTCTTCATAAGCTGCACAGCTGCCTCAACCCCTGAGCAGGCACACAGTGGGCACGGGTAGGGGTCCTTCCTCCTGGCACAGACAGCCCCACAGCCCATGGGGCGGCAGAGCCTCCACCCCGGACACTCCTGCTCCCGGATGCAGAGCAAGAGGTGGCTGTGGCCTTGAGGGATGTCACGCAGAGGCTGACGGGAGCACGGTTCACTGACAGAGAGAAGCCAGCAGGCCTCAGCCATGGAAGCCGGTGCCCAATTGGTGCCCAGCTATGATTAGAGAGTCCTATTTCAATGTGGGCCCCTCAGGCCCATGTCCAGAGGCCTCTGTCTCATGGAGAATTGTGCTCAGCACACCGTTTCTGGACCCTCTTGAAGGATTATCTGCTAGTCCGGGGGCCTGGGTGCCATGTTCTGCATAGACAGCCATGGGATGGAACCTGGACCAGCCCCCGGAGCAACTGAGTGTCCACCCATTGGTTCAAACAGAAGGACCCCGGATGTCTGCCTTGGACAGCCGGCCCAGCCCTTTGTGGGCTGATGGGAGCTCCCCTTTCCAGGGCTCTGGGCCTGTCTCCAGAGCTGGAAGCGCTGAGGACTCCCAGCCCTGGCCATGACAAATGACAAAGCCCACACCTGCCCACCCTGTTTATGCCCACCCTCCTGTGGTGGATGCCCTTGTCTCGTCTCTGTGATACCATGGGCTTCCCTTGGCAGAGGCTTTGTCACAAAACTCTGACTGATGTTTACTCATCTCTCTCCCCAGCAAGCCCCAGGGAGCATCTCGCAGGCGGCCACCCCGCCAGAGCCACCCACCTCTCCTAGTGCTGGGTCACTGCACGCATGCAGGGCTGAGTCGTCCACTCCCCCCATCTGCCTTCGGAGCCAGAAAATCACCCACTGGCATTCATCAAGTCCCCGAGTCAGTTTTAGGGCTGGAAGGACCTCCTGAGGCCTGCCTGTGTTCATTCACTGGTCCGTTCATCATTCATTCAGTAGTGGCTGCAGGTACATTGCTCAGGAAAGAGATGTGATCCCTGAGTGCCTGGCCTCAGTGTGCTGAGAGACAAGTGAAGTGGTCCCAGGGCCACGGTGGGATTCAGAAGGTGCAGCGTGTCCTGCCAGTGGGGAGACAGGAGGGTTATGACTGTCCGGGGCAGACAAGACGGAAGGATGAGTGGAGTCATCAGGCAAATACAAGTGCCCAGGGCAGAGACTCTGGCCCTGGGAGGCCTGGGGGTGGCAGGGTGAGTGCCCAGGCGAGGGCCCTGCCTGGCACCCACAGGATGAGTCGGTCAGGGAATGCGGCTGGACCCAGAGGGCCTGGAGGCTGTGAGGAGGGCTATCTGTCTCTCTCTGTAACAGGACTGCCCAGGAGGGTCTGTGCTTAGGGGCGCCACATGCCCCTTATGCTCCATCTCACAGCTGGGCCCAGTGGCGCAGGACTGCCCGGGATAGAGAGGCGTGCAGCGACCTTCCAGGCTGCAGCAGCAGAGGGGTGGGGGTGGCTGGGCCTGGGCAGTGGCAGCAGGGGAAAGGGACGTGGACGGAGGTGAAATGGACAGGTCTGTGGATTGTGGGGGAGCCTGGATGTGGGGTGGGGGGCGTCGTGGTCTTCCCTGCCCCTGCAGATGAGGTAGCAGGCTCTTGGGGCAGCTGGGAGAGGCAGAATTGGGCTGCTCTGCTGAGGGCTTCTGCACAGAGTTCCAAGTTCCAGGAGCTTCTGGGGGCTGGGACCTGCCTGCATAGTGAGGTGGATGAGTCCAGGCCTGCGGCACATGGCCTCTGCCATCGGCTTTGTTCTCAGTGCAGAGCTGGCCTCGTCCTCATGTGTAGCTCAGGATTTGGAGGCCCAGAGAGACAAAGCCAGCACCTGCACGGGCCAGCTGCATAACTCAGGTCCAATTCCAGGTCCCACAGCCAGGCTCCATGGTGATCCACTGCCAGGGATGACGGGCAGACTGCCACTCTCAACAGAGCCTCAGCTTTGTCACCTGCAGGGCAGGAGAGCAGCAAGACCTGCTTGGAAGTTGAGCGTCCCCGTGCCCAGCAGGCATCCCGCCCTCCTCTGCCTCTTGACGAAGGCCAGTCATCCTGTGCTTCCAACACCAGGGCCGGGAGGAGCAGCGTCCCCCTCTCTGGGCCCGTAGGCCTTTGACAGGTGGGGACACCTGTCCCTGCTGGGCCCCAGGTTTGTATATGCAGCCACAGAACAGAGCAGGGAAGAGCCAAACTGACCCGCCAGGAACCTCAGCTCTTCCCTCTCTGGGTCCTGCCCTGACCACATCCGTCACCGTCAACACCAGGAGGAGAGCGTGCGGCGGCCCATGCTCCCTGAAAGCAGCCTTCCCTAAAGAGCCAGGCCCACCCCACGGACCCCACCCTGGGGTCTCTCAAAGGCTCTGGGCACTGCCTTGGCTGAAGCCAGTCCTGAGCTCCAACTTAGGGACAGAACCAGCCACCTTGGTAGATGGGGCATGGCAACCTCCCAGATTCCCGAACACACCTTATGGGCCCCTTCCAGCCTCAGGTTTGGAGAGGCAGAGGGGGAAAGGTCCCAGCTAGCCAGCCAGGGGCAGGGAGAAGGTCCGCTGGTCTGGTCAGTTACCTCCCTGACTTCCTCATCCATGCAGCAGCTGAAGCCTGTGACAGGAAGAGGCAAAACCAAAACCAAACCTGTCCCTAAAGGTTAAGCTTATCGGTCCTTACGTGAGAGTGTAAAGTGTTTTAATTGGGGAAGCTGACGCATCCCGTTAGCTGAGCTAAACCAGACAGAGCTGATTGGAGGAGGCAGGGCTGATTTCAAAGATAAACCTCCAGCGGAGAGTGCCCGTGAGGATGCTCGGGCTTCCTCCTGCAAAGCTGCAGGTCCTCATGTGCCCGATGCTCTCCCGCTAGTGGTTAGCTCTGCGACCGCCTCCAGGTTGCCTCAGTTTCCCCAAATGTAAAATGTACAGTGAAGCCCCCCCTCCCCTCCGCGGATGGGACACAGGTGAAGAAAGGCAGTCGGGTGACCTGCACCATCCCAGGTGGCTCTTACTGAAGGTCGGCCACTATTGTTAGGTCATGTGCACATCCTTTGCATGGAAAATGATTGAAATCTGCACCTGGACAGTGCTACCAGCTGTGGGCCACCAGCTCTGCAGGGACCCGAGGCCCCAGTGCAGGCTCAGAACGAGGCAGAAACAGCCCCATGCACCGCTCCAGGCATCCACATTCCCAGGGACCAATCACCCTCCTCCGTGCCTGTCTGGGCCACCATGGGAGCGATTCGGGGCTGCTCAGGCCTTGGTCCTCTCGTCCTAAGGGAAGAAAGCTGAAAATACCTAGATGTCTAGATGGCCCTGGATCCACGACAGTCTCCGTCAGGAGCACAGGAGCTGTGCATGACCACGCCACCGATTTCCTCTTGGGAGACTTCTAGCGGTGGGGGGCTGTGGTAGCAAATACAGAGTGTGTATGACCCCAACATTAACCACGCAACTCCTAGCCTGCAACACTTAAAAGAGGAACCTGCCACCCTCCATGAGGCTGGAGAATCAGCAGGAGTTTCCAAAAGGCAGCTTTGGTTTAAACCACAAGATAATGGAGGGATCTGCATTTTGCTGAAGAAACCGCAAGCTACCCTCCGACATTGTTTCACTTCTTTTTTGTTGTTCCTTTTTGAACATCTCTTATTGAAGCAATTTCTGGGCAAATCACACAAATAAAGCGCTTGAGAAACAGGTTATAGCCCACTTGCCCAACTTGCTAATTAGATGTGGAAATTTCTAGAGAGACTTGAACTTCAGTGACCAGCCACCCTGGTTTGCCCTGGGGACATGAGACTGTCATTGCTAATATTGGGACAGTTCCAGGTGAAAGGATGGGATGGTCAGCCTACCTGCATCCTGGTCATTGTCTTCGCCCAGCAGCTCCACCCCCCATTTCCGTCAGTTGTGATGACTGGCAGGTGACTAGCCAATCAGATTCTTCCCTAGGATTCTTCATTGGGGATGGGAGGTTCACTTGCCCCCCTAACTCAGAGTATGATGGAGGTGACTTAGTGGTGACCATGGCTGACTGGGCTCTCTCTGCCTCTGAGAGAGTGCTCCTCTGGAGAAGGAGAGAAAGAACCCAGGCAGGGACAGAGTGTGTACATGTGTGCGTGTGTGCATGTGTGTGTGTGAGCCTGCAAACCCACGTGCCCATCCCCTGGTGTCTCTTGTCACTGTCATGACCAGATCAGGGTGCTGGGAGGATGAAAGAAGTTGCGGTCACATGCTCTGGCCTCTACTGTAACAGAGAACCCGCTACACAGAGGTGACTGTGCAGGGGTGAGGGAGGTGGAGGAGAAGGTATTTATGTGCAATAAATATTTAATTCCACCCAGCGCTCCTCCCGTACCAACGTGGATCCTAGATTAGTTTTATACATTCCACCCACATCGCCATACCCTTCAGCAAGGTTAATCCTGTCCTAATGCGAGTTTAAAAATTAAATCCACTTCGATGAATGAATGTCCTTTGCAGCTTCATCCCATTCTTTTATGCAGAGTAAATATGTTTGCACAATGGCTCTGGGAACAGCGCTCCAAAGCGGATCACACAGGCATCCAACACGGCTCCTGGCCCCGACTCCATGCATTATATATGACAGTCCCAATCCAGTCTCGCCGCTGTGCTGGGGAGTGGGCAGCAGCTTGTCAGTGCCTTTAAATCAAGCACAAAGCAGATTGTGAGCTGGTTCCGGGGAACAAAAAGCAGTAAAATAATTTGGGATTTTGAGAACCACTGGTTTAACTTAGGTGAGAACGTGCACCTGGATTTTTCTCATCTTTTCGTAAGCTTTAAAAATATACACAAAGCTAAACAACAAAAACAACCACCACCAAAATACCAGCAATTGCCCCTTGCCCCAAACCGATGCTACTTTCCAGTTTGTTTTCCCTGGCTTCGCAGAAGGTGATACTGACCTCTCTCCTACACAGAGCTGGAGGTGGAGGCTGAAGATTTGGTTGCACCACTGTGTTCTAGGGCTTGGAGACTCAATTAAGATATTAAAAATAGGACTCGGGCCAGCAGGGTGCTTCCGTGGAGCTGTCTTTGTTTATGTCTTCAGCAAGCAGCCTGTGAAAGCCCCTCCAGTCCTAGGGAGGCTGGAGAGTTCTAAAGGGGATTATCTGCCTCCTGGGGTATAAATTCCAATTTACTCTGACACAAACTATTACCCTGCAAACACTGGTCATCCATCTTCAGGTGCCTGGCAGATACTCGGCGCCGGTGTTATTATCTCTGGGAAATTAAAGTGGGCCTCAGGGTGAGGGATACCTCCTGCTGGAGCCCCAGGTATCTCTGCCTCGTGGCCCGGGCTGACCTCCAAATAGTTCCAAGCATGAATGTGTTTGTCCCTCTGGCTGGTGCTGCCCCACGTCCTCACTCTCACCCTCTGCTTCCCTGTAAGGGTTGATGAGCACCTCACCTTTCGTAGCTGGTAGGGGGCTTTCTAAAGGGCAGTGTTGCTGCCTGCCCAGGGGTCTGGGCAGGGAGGAGGTGACAGTGCTGGGACAGAGGAAAGGGGAAGGAGAAAAGAAGGAAGGAAGAGGGGAGAGGAAGAAAAGACCATGTTGTGTAGCAGAGCAGGGCCTGTCCCACCCTGCAATCCTGGGATAGAGAAAATCCCCCCTTTAAAGTATTCAGAGTCAGGCTCCTCCACCTCGCCATTTAAGAACCCTGGGCCTGGGTGCTGGGGGAGTCCTACTCAGTACCTTCATCCCGGCACTCTTTGCAAAATGTAAAGGCTTTGTTGAAATGTAAACCACATACCACAGAATTCACCCATTTATTTTATTTTATTCATTTATTTTTTTAAGACAGAGTCTCACCCTGTTGCCCAGGCTGGAGTGCAGTGGTGCAATCTCAGCTCACAGCCACCTCCACCCCTTGGGTTCAAGCGATTCTCCTGCCTCAGCCTCCCCAGTAGCTAAGATTACAGGCATGTGCCAACACGCCCGGCTAATTTTTGTATTTTTAGTAGAAATGGGGTTTCACCAAGTTGGCCAAACTGGTCTCAAACTCCTGGCTTGAAGTGATAAGCCCACCTCGGCCTCCCAAAGTGCCGGGATGACAGGCGTGAGCCGCTGCGCCTGGTGGAATCCACCCATTTAAAGGGCACAGGTCCAGGGTTTGCTGTATAGTCACGCAATCGTGCAGCCATCATCATATTCTAGTTTTAGGACATTTTCATCACCTTAAAAGAAACCCTGGACCCTTTGGCTGTCACCCCCCTGCCACCCTTCTTCCCATCCCCTGGCCACAAGGAATCTCCTCTCTGTCGGTGGATCGGTCCACTGTGGCGATCTCCCATCAGTGGAATCCTGGGCTGTGTGGTCTGGCTTCTCATGTGGGGCATGTTAGGAGGGCTGACCCTGTCGTTGCCTGGACCCATGCTCTGTGCATTCTGCGGCTCACTCCTGCCCTCTGCTCCCTCATAAGGGCTGATAAGCACCTCCCCTTTTATAGCTGGTAGGGGGTTTTATAAAGGGCAATGCTGCTGCCAGCCCAGGGTTCTGGGCAGGGAGGAGGTGACGGCGCAGGGACAGAGGAAAGGGGAAGGACTGTCCCCTGTGTGGGGAGACCACACTATGTTCATCCCTTTCTGTCGAGGGTACCCGGGTCGCCTCCACCTTTTGCTGATTGTGAAGTGTGCTACTGTGAACATGCTTGGGCGAGGGTTTGTGTGGAGGCCTGTTTCATTTCTCTTGGGTATATCCCCAAGGTTGCTGCTGGGGGCAGTCGGGGGAGCTGCCAGCCTGTTTCCACCACCGCTGCCCCATCTCACATTCCCACCTCCTAAGCATGTTATTGGTCTGCTTTGCCTTGAGCCCTGGGTCAGACCACCTGAGGGCGGGTGTGTCTATTCCTAAACCCATTCTCTAAAGATGTCGGGATCTCTTACCACAAAGGAGATCCTGACACAAGAGCCGGGGGACCCTTGCCTGCCCATGAGATCTGAGTAGTGGCAGGGTCACCAGCTGACAGCGACAGTGACTCCTGGAACTGGAAGATGGAGCCAGCAGGGGGGCGGGGGTGGAGTAGAGGGTGGAGAGGAGCTTTAGCTTCAGCAGAGAAGGCTCTGAAAGGTCATCTGGTCTCAGTGGGTTACACATGGGGAAACCGAGGCTCCGAGCAGGGGAGTCCATCCTGTTGCAGAGCTTGCTCAAAGCTGGGATGGAGCCCTGGCTTCTTGCCCACCCTTTCCCCGGCCTGGGCTGCCGCTGGGCACTACAGCCTAGACTACCTGGAGTCAGGGAGTTTATCCGGCAGGAGGCACCCGTCCTCCAGAGAGGCCCGCCATCAGGTGTCCTCCAGTGAGGCTACCAGGGGCCGGGGACTGGGTCTGCTGGGTTGTGTTTTGCCTTTCAAACTTGGTAGCCCTCCCCCCGCCCCCGCCCCGCCCAGTCACTCCAGGGAGAGGAAGAAGACACCTCTGAGGCTGGAGGAAAGAAATGGCAGAGAATTTGCTCCCTTGCTACCAGAACTCTATGAATACCTGGCCTGTTTGTTCAAGCAGGCTTGAGCTCTGCTGCCTGTCTCCCTGGTGTGCTGTGGATGGAGCACGAGACATGACACCAAGCAGGACCCATGAGGCTCTGCAGGGGAGAAGACAGACCAGGTGTGTTGGGGAGGTGTGTGTGCACGCATGCATGCGTTCGTGCACGTGTGTAAAGAATGAGTTCTTACCACTCTAGACAACGGAGAACTAGTTTTTCCAGAGTTCATTTTTAGTGAGTCATTGACTTCTTCCTAATCAAATGATCTACCTAGAAAAAAGCCAGTAGGATTGACAGATACATGGCCTATTTCTACGAGACATATTGGGCCTACAGAAGTGCAAACCATTCCTTTTCCCCAGCAATGCCAATTAGAAAATACAATTTTGAAAAAGATGCCATTCGCCACGGGAGCAGAATTCATTAAGTATCTAGGAATCAACCAAAACTGTCCACTCTGATACAAGACATGGAAGACCATCTGAAGACAGGCAGGGCTCTGCGTTCTCCACACTCTCAGAAGCAGCAGCCTAATGTCAGGACAATGCCAAGTATCTCCAGACGAACCCACAAATTCAATGCAGTCACAATCAACAGTGTTTGGGAAAATCAGCCATGATGGAGGAGTTAAGGTCCTCAGATGGCTAGATCAACATCAGAAAAGAAGGGCAAAGGGCATAAGCTCATCCTGTGAGATAGGAAGATGCCCTGCAAAGACACAGAAATAAATGCCATGTGGCACTGGCAAGAAGAGCAATGGCCTAGAACCCAGAGCCCAGAGACACGGCCAACATTGACCCCACATGGGAACTTAAATCCCAGAGGCAATACTGCAAATCCAATGGGGACGTTTGCTTAGCAGAGGGAGGTCAGCAATGCATTTCTGCACCTGTGGGTCACAGACACAGGAGGACTCCATGGATCAAAGGGCCAGATTGGAAAGGTAGAAGAAGAAAGTCGGTAAACTAAAAGACTGGAGAGTATTTTTAGAGCTTAAGGGCCACAAAAGACTTCTTAAAGAAAATTTATTTAGACAGGGTCTCACCCTGTCATCCAGGCTGGAATGCACAGGCTATAATCACAGCTCACTGCAGCCTCAAACTCCTGGGCTTAGGGATCCCCCCACCTCAGCCTCCTGAGTAGCTAGGGCTACTGGTGTGTACCAACACACCTGGCTAATTTACTTTTTTGTAGAGATAGGGTCTCGCCATGTGGTCTTGAAGTCTTGGGCTCCAGCGATCCTCCTGCCTCGGCTTCCTGAAGTACTGGGATTCTGGTTCAAACTTGCTACACATAGGGAAACTGAGGCTCCAAGGGGGCAGCAGGCATGGGCATGCACACACACACACACACACACACACACAGGCACACACCTGGTCTGTCTTCTCTGCTGCAGAGCCCCATGGATCACACGCACACACCTGGTCTGGGATTACAGGCATGAGCCGTCACACCCAACTAAGAAAACTTTAGAAGCCAAAATGGTTCGCTCAAAAAACTATAGGGGCAAAGTCCATGGAGAGCTGATAGAATGGAAGAAGAGGTTTGCAATGTCTGAAGCACATAAAGGTCGACATCTAGAGCTAAGGCATGAACAGTGAAAGGCAGCAGTCCCCGCAGAGAAAGCTAGGAAGGAGCAGTTTACTTGGTCGACAGTTAACGTTGTCCACTGTGAAGCTGATGAGTACCAGCAGGATATTCCAAATCCCGAGCACACTTAGGCAGCAGGAGCGTGCAAAGAGTTGGTGGGAAAATGTAGAAACCAGCACCGGGTCAGGTGCGGCGGCTCACGCCTGTAATCCCAGCACTTTGGGAGGCCGAGGCAGGTGGATCACGAGGTCAGGGGTTCAAGACCAGCCTGGCTAACACGGTGAAACCCCGTCTTTACTAAAAAATACAAAAAATTTAGCAGGGCGTGGGGGCGGGCACCTGTAGTCCCAGCTACTCGGGAGGCTGAGGCAGGAGAATGGCGTGAACCCGGGAGGCGGAGCTTGCAATGAGCCGAGATGGCGCCACTGCACTCCAGCCTGGGCGACAGAGCGAGACTCCGTCTCAAAAAAAAAGAAAAAAGAAAACAAAAGAAAAGAAAAGAAGCCAGCACGGTCCCCACCAGGCTTTCTAAACAGTCCAGTTTTACTGCTCGGAAGTCCTCACCTTGGCGTGAGCCAGGAGGACTCTGGCACAGGTTCCGGTGGAGGTGCAGGGCAAGGGGAGACGGTGGAGGGGGTGCGGGGGTGGCACTGCAGCATTGGCCCTGGGAATGGAGGTGAGCTTAGAGGCCACCTGGATCACCCAGTAGGTGCAGCCTGGGGAGCGTGGCATGGCTGTGGAAAGCATCGGGCTGAACGCAGATGCACCAGGATGCGTGACGGTAAAAGTCACACGTGCACGATGCAAGCTCGGTGGAGGAAGTAATGTTCAGAGCCAGGTGCCACAGATGCCATTTACCTAAGTTAAAAATACACACACACAGATTCATTTTGCAAGAACATGGTTAAAATAAAAAGCTGTGCACTCAACGCATGAAAGTGGTGCTTAGGCATGGAGGAGAGGCAGGGAAAGAAGGAGTGCGGGATAAAGGCAGAGGGAGAGAAAGGAGTCTGTGGGGACGTGGCACTGGTGGGTGATGGTGCCTGCTCCAGCCCCAGGCCTTTTGAGGTTGGATTTTCGGCTTCTCTTGTGTCCGCTGGTGTTTACAGAGCCCCACACCATCCTCGCATCCTGCTCTCTGCAGCAGCGTTTCCCCCAAGCACACCTACCAGGAGGTGGGGAAAGCAAATCTACCCACTCTTCCCTGGAGACCTGAGGAGGACTGGCATTCCAACCAGGTGGCTCCCTTTGCTGGAAGAACCCTCAGGAGGACTATGGCCGTCTCTCTGGGAGATGGAGCAAAGGGGAGGAAGGCCAAGAGAAACCAGTGCTTGGACTTTGTCTGGGAGATGGAGCAAAGGCGAAGGAGGCCAAGAGAAACCAGTGCTTGGACATGGGGACATGAGGAGAGGGGAGGGAGAAGACTGCTCTGTGCAGTACAACTCTCCCCCAACTCAGCATGACTGTGCCCCAAACTCAGCACCACTACTCCGTGCTGTCGGCATGACTATCCCAGCTGTCAGCAGGGCTGTCTCTCCCTCTCAGTAGAAGGGGCCGCAGCTCTCACCTGCCCTTATTGGCATGGCCTGTAGGGAGCTGGTCTGAGGTCCTGCATCCCGGGTGGGGAGAGCCCAGGTCTGTGTGGGCCCACAGTCCCTGCTCCTCAGGCCTCCCACTCAGGGGGATAACAGGCGCTCAGTAAACCTCATGCTCCCAGATTGGGGCCTGGTGCCTGAGCCAGGAGGCAAGGGTGGCCTGGGCTGTCCTGAGGACTGCACAAGATGGGATATTGGTGAGGAAGAGGTAGTGGGGGTCAGGCTGGGTCAACTCTGTGAGCTGCTGGGTCCCTACCCAGGGGTTGGGGATGGAAGGATTCCATGGGTCTTCCAAAAACTCCTGTCCTGGAGCTGGCACATGGTGACAGAGTGTGCCTCTCTGGAGGAGAGAATGAAGAAGTGAGCCACCTTCAAACCTAGGGCAGGAGTAGGGCTAGTCAGCCACAAGGAGGAAGCAGGGGCAGAAGTGGGGCTAGTTAGCCACAAGGAGGAAGCAGGGCCGTGTGTCCTGAGGTTGAGGAGAGGAAGCCCATGGGTGTGGACGCATCTGGCATTGCTCAAGGGAAGTCCTGGATTCCTCTTCCCGCCAATAGGAAATAACCAAACAGAGGTGGAGCAGGCAGCCCTTGGTCCCTTTCCTGGGGTCTGGGCTCTGGTTTGACTCGGTAGAGAACCTCTCCCCAGCGGCAGGGCTGCAGGCACAGTCTGTCCTCACAGCCAAGAAGAAGTGCCCTCTGGTTCCTCACAGGACCCTGAAGAGTAGTGTGTGTGGGGCTCCACCAGGTCCAGCCAGGTGAGCTGTCCATCTTCCCACCACCCACCAGACGTGATACGTGGAAAATGAGGGGGCGGGTCCCATCAGAGGGACGGGGACTGCCCAGCCCAGGGGACACGCCTGGCCTTGACACTGGTTCCAACCCCCACTCTGGAGGGAGCCAACTGCCCTGCAGCAGCCAGGCCTCTGTGTGGGTGCGGGGGGCACACCTGCTGCTCTCAGGTGCCCACTGAGACCAGCGGGTCCTGGAAAGCTCCACCAGCAAGGGTGTACATTTCAAGGAGAACCTGGCTCTAGGTGTCACTCTGAGTCGGTTCCTGACTCCACGGCTCTCCACTGGGCTTTTGGCGATGTTACTTGCCTATTGGGGCCACAGCTTAGACTTCTACCCCCAAGTCTGCATTAGCAGAACTTTAGTGTTCCTGGAGACTCTTGCTCAGGAAGATGAAACTTGCAGAGGACTTAATTGCTCATTGCAGGAATCTCCCTAAAGACCCTGTATTAGTCGGGGTTCCCTAGAGGGACAGAACTAATAGGATAGATGTATATATGAAGGAGAATTGAATAGGAGAATCGACTCGCGCGATCGCAAGGTGAAGTCCCGTCATAGGCCATCTGCAAGTTGAGGAACCAGGAAGCCAGTCCGAGTCCCAAAACCTCAAAAGGAGGGAAGCTAACAGTGCAGCCTTCAGTCTGTGGCTGAAGGCCTGAGAACCCCGGGCAAACCACTGTGTAAGTCCAAGAGTCCAAAAGCTGAAGAACTTGGAGTCCAATGTTTGAGGGCAGGAAGCATCCAGCACATGAGAAAGATAAAGGTTGGAAGACTCAGAAAGTCTAATCCTTCCATCTTCTTCTGCCTGCTTTTTTCTAGCCGTGCTGGCAGCTGACTCGATGGGGCCCATCCAGATTGAGGGTGGATCTGCCTCTCCATGTCCACTGACTCAAATGTTACTCTCCTCTACCAACATCGTCACAGACACACTAGGAACAGTACTTTGCATCCTTCAATCTAATCAAGTTGACATTCGGTATTAATCATCACAGGCCCACCCCTTGTCAACTTGAACCCATACACATCTCCTGAGATCACATGTAATTTTCAAATAAAGACAATAATAAAGCCATAATTACGCCTAACATAAAATATAGCTGTCCTTCGTACAACTGGAAGCACACTAATCCTTAACCTAAATGGTATTACATGAAGTTAACAACACTTAAATATTGATATGAAGTCAATACATCTTATGTCACATGGTAGAAGGAAAAAGAAGAAATGAAGTGAAGATATTTTCTTAGTACAAGGGTGTGCATACACAGACATATTCATAATAAAATAAGGAGGAAATACTCATGACTTGGCTCACTGCAATCTCTACTTCCCGGATTCAAGCGATTCTCCTGTCTCAGCCTCCTGAGTAGCTGGGATTACAGGTGCATGCCACCATGCCCGGCTAATTTTTAGTAGAGTTGGGTTTCATCATATTGGTCAGACTGGTCTCGAACTCCTGACCTCAGGCGATCTGCTCACCTCGGCCTCCCAAAGTGCTGGGATTACAGGCGTGAGCCACCGTGCCTGGCCCATTTCACCATTCTATCAATCCAACTACTTCAGGACAATGTTATGTTCTGCTGGCCTAGAGGTCTTACTTCCAACTACTTCAGGACAATGGGGAACATGGTAAGACCAGTGAATTCTGTGAACATGAGCCCACTGCCACAATTTCTTAGCTGTAAAGTGAGTGCCTTGGTCAGAGGCAATGCTGTGTGGAATACCATGATGGTGGATAAGGCATTTCGTGAGTCCACAGATGGTAGTCTTGGCAGAGCATTGCATACAGGATAGGCAAACCCATAACTGAACTGTCTATTCCAGTGAGGACAAACCACTGCCCTTTCCACGATGGAAGAGGTCCAGTATAATCAATCTGCCATCAAGTAGCTGGCTGATCACCCTGGGAAATGGTGCCATATCAAGGGTTCAGTGTTGGTCTCTGCTGCTGGCAAACTGGGCACTCGGCAGTGGCCACAGCCAGGTCAGCCTTGGTGAGTGGAAGACCGTGTTGCTGAGCTCATGTGTAACCTCCATCCCTGTGGTGATGGCCACTTTGCTCATGGGCCTATTGGGCAATGAGAGAGGTGGTTGGGGAAAGAGGCTGAGTGGTGTCCGCAGAACGGGTCATCCTATCCACTTGATTGTTAAAATCCTCCTCTGCCGAGGTCACCCACTGGTGAGCGCTCACATGGCATACAAATACCTTCACAGTTTTTGACCACTCGGAGAGGTCCGTCCACATACCTCTTCCCCAAATTTCTTTGTCACCAATTTTCCAATCATGCTTCTTCCAAGTCCCTGACCATTCAGCCAAACTATTGGCTACAGGCCATGAATCAGTAAATAATGGCACATCTGGCCATTTCTCCTTCCATGCAAAGTGCACAACCAGGTGCACTGCTCGAAGCTGCCCACTGGGAAGATTCCCCTTCACCGCTGTCCTTTAGGGATGTCCTAGGAAGGGGCTGTAGTGCTGCAGCTGTCCACTTTTAGGTGGTGCTTACCTATCGTGGAGAGCCATCTGGGAACCAGGCCCTCGTCTTCTCTTCCTCTGTCAACTGATCATAGGAAACTCCCCATGAGGCCATCAGTGCAGGCTGGGGGAGAGAAGGAAGGGTGACAGGAGTGGAGACCACGGGCATTTGAGCCACTTCTTCATGTAACTGACTTGTGCCTTCAGAACTTGATCAAGCCCAATCACGTACATATCACTCCCATTTGGTGATGGGATGCTGCTGTGCACAACCCACTTTATGGCTAGATGGGTCAGAAAGTACTCAGTTCATGACACGCAGTTCAGGTCACATGGGGACTTGATGACCCATAGTCAAACTTTCAGTTTCCTCTAAAGCTCAGTAGAGGTCAAGAGCTGTCTCTCCAAAAGAGAGTAGTTACCTGCAGAAGACGGCAGGGCCTTACTCCAAAATCCTAGAGGCCTCCGCTGTGATTCACCTATAGGGGCCTGCCAGAGGCTCCAGACAGCATCCCTATCTGCCTCAAGCACCATTGGATATGCTGGGTTGTATGGCCCAAGTGGCAGAGCAGCTTCCACAGCAACCTGGACCTGTTGCAGAGCCTTCTCCTGTTCTGGACCCCACTCAAAACTGGCAGCCTTTCTGGTCACTCAATAAATGGGCTGGAGTAACATGTCCAAATGAGGAATGCATTGCCTCCAAAATCCAAATAGTCCCACTAGGCATTGTGCCTCTTTCTTCATTGTAGGAGGGGCTAGATGCAGCAGCTAATCCTTCCTCTTAAAAGGAATATCTTGACAGGTCCCACACCACTGGACCCCTAGACATTTTACTGAGGTAAAAGTTCCCTGAATTTTAGTCAGATTTATTTCCCACCCCCTAGCACACAAATGTCTCACCAATAGGTCCAGTGTGCTTGCTACTTCTTGCTCACTGGATCCAATCAGCATAATCTCATCAATGTAATGGACCAGTGCAGGCTGCAGACCCAGCACGTGGAGCAACAGCCAGGCCAGGGGCTGCTCAACCTCCCAGAAGCCAGAGCCGCAACAGGGAAGCGAACCAGCAGCCGCTCAACCTCCCCAAGCCTCCCAGAGGCAGCTGGGCTACAGCTTGTGGTGGGAGCAATAAAGGACGATGATGGCCCTTATGTGTTCTGTTTATTTTATTTAAATAGTTTATTTAAGCTTGCTCTTTTAAGTGAAATGTAATACCCTTCCACCAGAAAGCATAAACTAAACATGCATCACCCAATGACGCCATAACCCATCGCCAGTCCACAGTGCGCCTTCCAGGCCTCAAGGCTCCCCCTCCTAAGGGAGCGGTCTTAAAGGGAGCGGTCATCTGACTGGCCCCTCCCAAGAGAGTGGTCTTCTCACTGGTCCCTCCCAAGGGAGTGGTCTTCTCACTGGCACCTCCTAAGGGAGCAGTCGTCTGACTGGCATGGTCTGTGCCTTTCCCTCCACGTTGCCATTGAGCGTGCATTCCTTCACACTGCGGTTCAGCTTTGCCCACTTTCAAACTCTGTACAGATGCAACTGAACAGTTTGCATTCCTTAGTGCTGGCGTCCTGGATGCTCCGTGTGCTTGCGGATTTCAACAAAGCTTTTGCATGAAGCTGGAATCGATCGTTGTATGGGTCCAGAGGATGCTCCAGTATGAACGAACCTCAGCTGACGGACCCCTTCTGCTGCAGATGGATGTTTGGGTTATTTCTGGCATGGTGCTGGACATTTTCACACATGTCTTCTCTCCAACTGGGCATACCTTTCTGTTGAGGAGAACTGAGATGAACATCGCTGGTTATGGAATATCTCCAGCTGGGCATACCTTTCTGTTGAGGAGAACTGAGATGAACATCGCTGGTTATGGAATATCTCTAGCTGGGCATACCTTTCTGTTGAGGAGAACTGAGATGAACATCGCTGGTTATGGAATATGCTGGTCATAGGGAATTGTTGGGAATACCACCAGTTTTCCAAAGTGCTTGTACCAAGGTTTCTGACACATCTTCACCAAAACCTGGCAGGGTTGGCTGTTTTGAAAAATTTTAGTGTATGCAGTCACCTCATGAGATCTAAGTTTTCATTTCTTGGATTAGTTATGAAGTTGAGCATGTTTTCATACTTCCATCGTCTATTAAATATTATCTTTTATCAGTGTTTGTTGAAGTCACTTTCCCACTTTCTATAACATTGTTGATTTATAGAAACCCTTTATTCTAAATCCAAGCCTTTTGTCACTTCTGTGTGTTGAAATCCCTCCTCCCTCTCCCTGGCTTGTCTTTTCCCTCCCATGGTGATATATTTTGAAAAAGAAATAATGTACTTTCATGATCAATTTTTTGACTTGTCCTTTATGGTTTGTGATTTTCCGTCTTATATAAAATACCTGCAAGGCTATTGGAGATCTTGTAATATGAAATAAAACTGCTGTTTTCCCTCTCACATTTGGGTCTACCATTCTCCTGACATGAATGTGTTTTGTCTGATAAAATTTAAGTGTCACTTCTTGTTTTTCCATATGACTATCCAGTAGTTTGTGCCACTCACTGAACGTTTATTCTTTCACTATAGCTTTGAAGAGCCACCATGTCATAAATCGAGGGTCTATATGTGCCTGGATTTGTTTCTGGACTCCCTACTCACTTCCCTAGGTTTGCGGTGTACGCCCAAGCCAGCACCACACTGCCTCCATCACTATCGCTTGATAACAACTGCTAGCATCGCTTAAAGCAACTCGCCCTTCTTTTTACTTGCTCAAGAGTATCATGGCTATCAGCTCTTTGCCTTTATATAAATTTTATTTATTTATTTATTTATTTATTGAGACAGAGTTTCACTCTGTCGCCCCGGCTGGAGTGCAGTGGTGCAATCTTGGCTCACTGCAAACTCCACCTCTCGGGTTCAAGCGATTCTCCCATCTCAGCCTCCTGAGTAGCTGGGATTACAGGTGCTCAACACTGTGCCTGACTAATTTTTGTATTTTTAGTAGAGACAGGGTTTCACCATGTTGGCCAGGCTGGTCTTGAACTCCTGACCTCAAGCAATCCATCTGTCTCGGCCTCCAAAAGCGGTGGGATTTCATGTGTGAGCCACTGCACTCAGCCCTTTATATAAATTTTAAATTCACCCCGTCAATTGTCACAGAAAATGGTAGTTTAATTGATAATACAGTGGATATCTAGATAAATTAAGGGAAAATGAATATTTTTCCTATATTTGGTATTCTAATCCACACACATAGAATATCCTTCTAATTATTTTAATCTTCTTTTAGGTCTTTCAGTTCCTATTTGATAGTTTTGTACACAGAAGACCAGCATGGATGTTGTTAGATTTATTCACAGTTATTTGACTTTGGCATTGCTGATACAAATTTTTTAAATTTCATTTTAAAATTCTTTGAGGCTAGTTTTTAGAAGCACAATTGATTTTTGCTAAACTTTTTATTCTGCTTGTTTATCTTTAGAATCTCTTGAATTTTCTACATCCTCAATCGTATCTTCTGAAAATAACAACCTTGCATCTGCCTTTCCAATCTTTTTATGGTTTCATTTTCTTTCCTACTGCACTGGACAGTGACATGCAATACACTGTTGACCAGAGTGGTGACGACAAGCATCCTTATTTGTTCTCAGTCTCTGAGGATGGTTTTCCATTTTCCCTGTTAATTATGTCATAGCTTCAGTAACCACAGCTTCCAAAGACCCCTTTCTATATTCTGTTGTTTCTGTTGGTCCTGATATCTGTTGTCTTTTATTCCCATGAGCCTGGTTATCGTTGATGGTGTTCTAACATTTCATTTGAAAAAAATAAAATGCTTTGCAGAAACAATGACCTGGGATGATACCATTTCCTTTAGCTAGGAGCCTGGGGGCACAAGCAATAATTCCAGGAATTGAGATTCCTTTCCTGGGGACACCTAGATGTCTCAAAACCAGTTTTCAGCCCATGTGAAGGTTGGTTATTGCTCACTCATCCTGTTGCTAGGGTGCAACCCTTCTGAAAGCCAACCCCAAACCCATACCTTTGGGAGGCCCTAGCCCCAGTCTTTGACCTTAAGCTCTGCAAGATGGTGAAATAACTGCCCAGCTTCTCACCTCTCTTTTGGAGATTGGCAAATCCCCATGCGAAAAGAGGTCCCCACAACTAGTTTCACTTCTCTAAGATTTCTGTGGCTCCCAAGACCTTGGCAAAGTGATCCTTTACTACATAGCTAGCTTGACTGTGCCTTCAAGCAAATCTCTTTTTAAAGGTTTTGTCTGTTTGTTCTTAATAAGATGGTACCAAATACCTAAACTGCCATTGCCAGGAGTCAAATGACTTTTACTGATCCGATGTTAAGATATTTTAACTTGCCAGAATCTTGCATTCTTTCATACTCTTGGGCTCACATACTTTTGGGAACATTAACTTGATATCCGAGTGTGTTGTTGACTTCTTACCTGAAATAAACCTATGGACGATGCAAGGAAGAGGAGGTCCCGTCACACCCAGGGGGCAGCTGGCAAATGGAATTGAGGGGCACAGACCCGCTGGCTCTCTCCCTGTTCTGACCCGATCCCAGGTGAATGTCCCTCCTGAATTGGATCCTCTCCAAAAGAGGAGGTCGCACCACTGACACCCAGACCTCTCCCGCCTGGGCCAGTAGCTCAGGGACATTAAGCAGTGTCTGAGGCAATGAAGCCCCCCACCCCTGTCTCTCAACATGCTGGAGCCAACACACACAAACACACAGAGTCTAGAGTTGTTGTGGTACCCACAGAGCCTGGACACAAGGTTCTGTGTCTCCTGGGCCCCCCACCCCTGGGCCCCCCTCCACTTCTCTCCCACGTGGGGAGCCAGTGAGTTTGGAAACCCAGTTTACACACACTGGCCCAGAGAAGTTGCAAACCACAAAACAGCACCTCTCCCTGCTCCTCGGTCCTGCTACCATCTGACTCTCCTTAGTGACCATTTCTACACCTCCTAAAAATCCCACACAAAGTGCCCACAACACGTCCTGGCTAAGCATGATTCACAGCACGAGATGTGGAGTAGGAACACGGCCTCAAGGATTTGAAGGGACAGGAGGCATCCCCACCTTCAGGTGAAATGAGCGAACCCAGTGATCCACAAGATATTAGACAGACTTGAGTCCAATGCCTGGCTCTTACTAGTGGAGTGACTTCAATTTCTCCAGCTGTAACTTTCAAATAATTTACTCCACCCAATGGGGCTGGCGTAAGATGATATGATGGAGATAGTATTTGGGACACAACAGGTGCTCAACATTTTTCTCCTCCCCATCCACGTTAATCGCCTGATGCCTGACACACCTTGAATTTTCTGGGAATAGATGAGGCAAGGAAACGTCTTCAGCAAAGCCTTCCTTATCCCCCAAGGATAAGGCCAAGTTCTCCAATTATTGCTTGGGGACAGCTGGGGAATGGAAAGGGGGTGTGGGAGTGTGTTCTCCTTAAGCCACAAACAAAGTCGACCCTTTCCAGCAGAGGGGTATTGGGAGCTCTCTGGACTGGGAGCAGCGTGTCTTTGCTGGGGAAGAGAGCCCAATGGGGTGGGCATCTTGCTGGAGCCTAGTGGAAGGAAACACCCTTTGAGATGACCTCATACCTCCTGTTGGTGCAATGAAGCAGCCCATAGGAAGTGGGTGCCCCCCAGGGAGTTGAGAAACTGTGGCACAAGGCGAGAGCTGGCTTCCTCTGCCCTATTAGAGCTGGGAGACTCTTCGGAGTCAAAGGCCAGAGAGCATGGAGCTGAGTGGAGCCACCATGGCCCGGGGGCTCACTGTCCTACTAGTCTTGTTCCTGCACATCAAGGACCTGCCTGCCCAGGCTGCTGACACCTGTCCAGGTGAGAAGGACCCAGGTTTTCTGGTCCCGAAAAGCTGGTAACAACCCCATTCATTGACACCCGGGTGTCCCAGGCAAAACCTTTTATGCACATCTTCCTGCAAAGGTGCCCAGCAGATCTGTTCTATCCTCAGGCAAGGACATGGAGGCTCAGGGCAGCCAAGGCGTCACCCAGGGTCATGGAGGGATAGGGGAGGGATGTCACTTCAAGTCTGTCTGCCTCAAAAGCCCAGGATTTGCCCCATGGAGCTTCACAGATGGGTCTGGAATCTGTCACTGAGAAGGAAGAAAATACTGTTGACTTTATCTTCTTACGGGCTTACTGGAGAGGCCCTCTAAGGCCCTCTAATACGGTGGCTGTCACACTGACTTGGGGGGTTTGTTAAAAAGGCAGATTTCTGGCTCTCCCCTAAAAGAGTCAGAATCAGTTGATAGGGGCAAGGGTTTGGACAGCGACGAGGTGTTTCCCTCCTTGATTCAGGAGCAGGTGGTTCTGTGATGCTCAGTGAGAGACTGCTCCTAAGGACGGCCCGGCCTCCCTGGCTGATAACATATTTATGGCTGCTCCGTTCCACAGTCTCTAAGAGGGCCCTTAGCAGGGCATGTAGATTTTGTAATGAACAAAACGAAAAATATTTCTTCAAGGAGTAGACAACCTTGGTTTGGCTCCAGCTGTGCCACACCTGGCTCTGTGTCCTTGGACCCCACACTGCCCTTCTCCAGAGGACCTAGAAGGCCCCTTCCAGCCCAGTAATTCCACAACCACATTCCCGAGGTCTGGGAGGGAAAATGCTTTGTCAGCCTCAGTTCCCCAAGTTTCTTAGAAATATTAATTGTCATTGGTTATTGCAAGAGCCCACTATTTATTAAGCTCTTTCTAAATGCCACAAATTACACTAAGAGATTAAAATGCACATTCTCTAATCCAGCCCTGGCCACAACCTTGTTATTATCGCCACGTGGCAGCCCAGGGCACACAGCCCAGAGGAGTTAAGTGACTTGCCCCAGGACACACAGCACTGAGGCGATGAGGCTCCCCTATGTCGGGGTGGCCTCCAGTGCCAGGACTCTGCCCCCCATCACGTCTCCGCCTCACCAGTGCCCGAGGGGTGAGGACAGACCAAGGCCCCAGCAGAGCTGAAACCTCACCTCCCAGCCACTGTTGGGCCAGGCACTGAGTGGGCACCTGTGTTTCTCTGCAGAGGTGAAGGTGGTGGGCCTGGAGGGCTCTGACAAGCTCACCATACTCCGAGGCTGCCCGGGGCTGCCCGGAGCCCCAGGGCCAAAGGGAGAGGCAGGCGCCGATGGAAAGAGTGGTAGGTGCAGGCCGGGGGGGAGGCCAGGCACGGTCAGCGGAGCGGGGCACTGGCTTTTGCTCTTTTTGAAGCTAGATGCTGAGTTGGGTAACACCCCCACCGTGGTTCATAGATTGAGAGCTTGGGCCCCTGTTAGAACCAGGAACAGAGCTGACTCCCAGGGCCCAACAGGGTTCTGAAATGGAGGGAGTGTCTTTCCTAACTATTTCATGAGCTCACATTTGAACACGCTTCTGTAGCTCTGTCTCCTAGTCCTTAATCCAATTCCAGCTTTGCTTGGCCACTGGCACGACTTCTAAGCTCTATGTCCCTCCACATTCTCACCTGAAAATTGAGGTGACCGCTTTCTTCTACATCTGCCTCAGATGGGAAAACTGAGGCTCAGAGAGGTCAGAGACTTTCCTACTTGACAAACCAGTAAGGAGTGGGGATGGGGATGGGACCTGGACCAGTCTACTTCAGGCACAGAGGGTGCCCGAATCCTGAGCCCTGAGCTCTGCATGCAGGTCTGCAGGGCGCGTGGGAGAACCAACAGCAGGCACCTGCCTTGGGTGGTTTAGGGTACCCCCTAAGCACGGCGTAAGGCAGATGTGCATAAAAGCTCGGAAAGGACGCTGCCTTAGAGGGTGAGCTCCCCGTGCCTGGAGGCATTCAAGGTGATGCCTGTGGAGCACTTGGCGGGGATATCCCAATGTAGATGGGACAAGCTCAAATATCCCCATGACTTGGACTTTCGCTGGCGTGTCCAGGCTTCCATGTGGGTGTCCAGGGCCAGGTCCTCTGTGCCCACGCCGCAGGCTGGACCTGAGAGTGGTGTCTCTGTCCCCTGTTGAGGGATCACTGTGGAGAAAGTCATTCCCTGGCAGGAGAAGAATCAAGTCTGGTTCCGACTTCCCTTCAACCAAGCTTCTACCAGTGGGCGTGGCTGGCTAATATACCCTAAAGCAAGAACCAGTCCCCACACACTCTCCCCAGCCATCAGGATCAGCAAATGGACTGGAGGCTGCCTCTCGGCTGGCATCGGGGAACGGGAGGGTCCCCTTTGTGGTTGGAACCGCGTGGAGGGCTGTGTGGCACCCCAGGAGTTCAGGCGCATGGTGGAACCGGATCCTCCCTGGCAGCAGCGGCCGCACGTGGGGCTCACCCTCTCTGTGTGGGGACGTAGTAGGACGAGGCTCTCGGAGGACGCGTTCCTTGCTCCAGAACGTGGTCCCTTGCTAGACAGTAGAGCTCTGTGATGGTGACTTGGGCCCAGGCTTATGGTCAACAAAGGGTGAAACCCAAGATGCTCCCAAGGCCCAAACAGGAGCCAGGAGCACCTTTCCTTGAGCCCAAGGTGGGGTGCAGGCCCCTCCATCACTCCCTCACCTCCATCTGCGGTCACCCCCCAGCTAAGTCCATGGCTCGCAATTCTGAGGGTTCCTGGAACCAGAATGGGTTCAAGGCAGAGTTGGGGAGGGTCAGGAATTTATCACTTGGGGCAAAGATTTCCAGGGAGAATTGTTTAGGTTGCATTTTTCTCAATGATATGTCTTTGGAATTTTCAGGAGAACGCGGTCTCCCTGGAGCCCCTGGAAAGGCGGGACCAGTGGGACCCAAAGGTAACCAGGGGGCAGGGAGCGAGCAGGCCTTGAGCAGGGACCTTGGAGTTGTCTATAATGAAATGAGGGAGGGAGAGACAGAGATATAGACACAAAGAGACAGGGTGGGGAGACAGCAACAGAGAAAGACAGAGGAAGGCAGACAGGGGCCCTGTCATATTCCAGGCCTCGGGGCCCCTCGCCAACATTGAGACCTGAGCGTTGTGATGACTCAGTGAGCCTGCAGGGCTGGGGAGATGCAGTGCCCCAGGCCAGGAGCCCGCCCTGGGGCCAGCCTCTCCGTGGCCCACACATCCAAGGCCAAAAGCTCATTCTCCTGCATCTTCCTCCAGGAGACCGAGGAGAGAAGGGGATGCGTGGAGAGAAAGGTGAGTCACCCGTGGACCCAGGCAGGAGCCTCTGCAGCCTTTGTCCAGGGGAGGGGTGTCGGAGACATCAGTCCACCCACCCGCCTCTCACGTCCCTGTCAATCTGGGCTGTGGGCAGGGAGGGGTGGAAGGAACCTGGCGGGCTTTGCTGTCAGAATCCACGAGGGCTCAAACCCCGGTGTCTATGGCAGTCACTCCCAGTGGCCAGCAGGACCACATCAGTGTGTAGATAAAGTGTGACACTTTAATATTTCAATTTCTGTCTTACTTATGCTTGTTTATTCAAAAATTGTAAAAGTTTAAAAAAGCCAAATGTGCAACACTCTAAGACACAGTCCCACACTCTGCCTACAAACACAAATGAGAACCAGAGCCAGGGGCTGAGGGTCCGCCGATATCTGTGTCCCAAGAAACAGAGGCCAGGGCGGAGGCAGGGCAGGCTTGGAGTGACCCTACCAGGCTTGAAGAGTTATTCTGCTGTTATCAGTGGTGAAGGCCCCACTAGGGGTCCAGTTAGTCCAGCAGGACCCACAGCGCCTGCCACAGCCCACAGAGCTCCAGCTGCACAGCAGGGGCCTACGGACAACCATGTGGCCGGTGCCTCTGGGGAAGCAGAGTCTGGCCACCCTTCCCTAGGCCTGTGCCATGTGTCCTGGAGACATCAGAGGAGCTGCCTTTGCCCATTCTCTATTCTGTGCTCAGGGAGCCACTGGGGCTGACCGGGACGAGGGCTCTGATGCTCTGATTTCAAGCTTATGACGAGTGTCTCTCCTCTCCCTACACAGGAGACACTGGGCAGCCTCAGTCTTGTGCGACAGGTGACTGATCACACCCTGACCTCAGTACCCAAGCCTTGCCCCAACCCCTAGGTCCAGTTGCATGCGTTCACGCCACAGACTCTAAGGAAGAACCCTGTCTGCAACTATCATCCCCCGCTCAATCACTCGAGTAATGGGTAGCCATCGCCTGAATCCCTTCCATGACCACCTGGGCTCCACTATTATAATCTACCCCAAAAGGCCGGGTGCCCAGGAGCTAAAGGTGGGGGAGACACTGGGAGGTGGGAGGGTCAGGCAGACTGGGCGTGGCCATCACAGCATGGCCCCGGGAGCCATGTCCCTGTCTAGGTTTCGGAGTCCTGCTCTGTCCACACAGAAGCCTGTGGCCCTGCTCCTCCCTGCCAGGTCTCCCTCCCACTGCACCTGCCCTGCCCAGGGGCCCCGTCCTGCAGCCATTCCCTGGGTTCCCTTCCCAGGTCCACGCACCTGCAAGGACCTACTAGACCGAGGGCACTTCCTGAGTGGCTGGTACACCATCTACCTGACTAACTGCCAGCCGCTGGCTGTGCTCTGTGACATGGACACGGACGGAGGGGGCTGGACCGTGAGTGGGGGACTGAGGGGCCCTGGGCAGAGGCAGTCAACCTGGGAGACCTGGAGGCCAGGCTGCACACCTAGCCGGAGAACACACTCTGGAATTCTCTATTCTCCTGGACGGGGACAATCAAAGACAATGGGGGAGGTGACCCGTGGGTAAAAGTCCAAGCCATGGCGGGGGGGCGGTGCTGGGAGGGGCCTGGTGCTCTCCTGTTGTGTGGCTTGGGGTTCGTTGCCTCTCTTCTCTGAGCTCCCATTTCCTCTTTCATTCCATGGGGTCTGCGAGGAGATCAGCTGGGCATGCTTGTGGCACCGGCCCATGATGCTCTGCCAACTACAAATGCTGCCCCTCTGGAGGGCGGGTCCTCCGTGCTATGGGACGTCGGCCTGCCCCGCCTGGCTCCTGTCCCCTGGCTTCTCCACAGGTTTTCCAGCGGAGGATGGACGGCTCTGTAGACTTCTACCGGGACTGGGCCGCGTACAAGCGGGGCTTTGGCAATCGGCTGGGGGAGTTCTGGCTGGGGAACGATAACATCCACGTGCTGACCACCCAGGGTAGGGCCACTGCTGGGGCTCAGGGGTCGGGGGGCCCTGAGGTGCCCCTGCCCCTTAGGCCTGGGCCACCAGGAACATAAGCGCCTCTTAGTCCACAGGGGAGTGGGCCCTGAGCACACTCAGGGTGGCACTGGGACCTCTAAGGGCTGCGTCCCCTGCCGCAGGCTCTGGCAGCATCGGGAAGGGAAATAAAGCTCTGGGCTGAAGGCCTCTTCAGGTCTTGGCCCCACTGGCATCTTAGATCCTGAGAGTGGGAAGCAGGAGAGGGACCACTGGGGCTTGGGGTGGCCTTCATCTCCAGCTGTTGATGTGCCTCTGAAGCTTGCATCTTAGTCCCATGGAGAGCCCATGCTTGCCTCCTCCAGCCCACGCCTCAGCAGGCCCCCTGCCGCCGCACCCACCCGAGTGAGAGGGCCTTGCCCCAACCCTCCACGGCAGGGAATGAGTTTTGCAGCTGGCTCTGAGGCAGTCTGTATCATCGCTGGTCCATTATCCCTGCCCACTGCCCCATGGTATGATTGAAGGTATCCACTCAGGTGCCTTAAATTCCTGCAAGAGAAACTACAATTATAGCTTTGCCCACTCCTGCATTAGTGGCTCACCAACCCTTAGAAAGAGAAGGTACACTTTCAAAATGAAAGAATGCTCCCTTCCACCCAATGAACTCCAGTGGGGCGTGTTCAGGTCTCCAAAATACCAGGAAAGGTGTTTAGAAACAGAAAGCCATCTCTGAGGGCCTGAGAGCAACAAGGGATTTTCCAACACTCCCGGTTGATTTTTTTTCCTGGATGCCACGTTCAGCCATCCCTTAAGAATGTATCCATCCCCAGCCGGGCACGGTGGCTCACACCTGTAATCCCAGCACTTTGGGAGGCTAAGGTGGGTGGATCACGAGGTCAAGAGATCAAGACCATCCTGACCAACATGGTGAAACTCCATCTCTACTAAAAATACAAAAAAAAAGTAGCTGGGCGTGGTGGCACATGCCTGTAATCCCAGCTACTAGGGAGGCTGAGGCAGGATAATCGCTTGAACCTGGGAGGCAGAGGTTGCAGCGAGCTGATGTCGTGTCATTGCACTCCAGCCTGGGCAACAAGAGTGGAACTCTGTCTCAAAAAAAAAAAAAAAAAAAAAATTACCCATCCCCAGCTCTCATGCCTGGTGACAGAAAGATCTTGAAGGCTGGGACCTTAACATCTTTTTCCAACAGGAAGCAGCGAGCTCCGTGTAGACCTGGTGGACTTTGAGGGCAATCGCCAGTTTGCTAAGTACAGATCATTCAAGGTGGCCGGCGAGGCGGAGAAGTACAAGCTAGTACTGGGAGGCTTTGTCGAGGGCAGTGCGGGTGAGTGTCTGCTTGGGGCCGGGTGGCCTGAGGGGGGTTTGGGAAGCAGAGAGAACCTGGCTGTGTCTCCCCTGGTGACCTTGGGCCCTCCCCTCTCTGAATCCCGTTTCTCCATCTGTCAAGCAGACACTAGCATTTGTGTCTCTATACAGCGTGGGGCTCACAGGACATAGCGGCTGGCATCCCTAAGGCTCTGTCTGCCGCACAGTGAGCCGTCTGGGCAGGGCGGAGATGACCCACCGGCGTCACCTGCTGAAACCTGGAAGACAATGTCCTTTTCTCATGTGTACTTTGGAGCTGTTTCCCAAACTGTGCTCCATGGAACACCAGCCTTGTGGGACATTCTCTACCAAAGGGAGTCTCTGGCTGCATGATCTGGGGAGGCATTTCCTACAGGGCGTCTGCTTGGGGAATTCCCAGTGCACATTCGTTCATGAAAGGCGCTGAGAATTGCTACAGCAGGAAGCCTGTGTAACTAACTGTTCCATGGAGCAAGGCAGTCTCAGGGGAGCCTTGGAAATGCTAGCCCTGGAGTCTGTGCAGTCCTTTCTCAGGCGCGATCTCACGCGGGACCTCCAAGGAAGGCAGCAGGGCAGGGAATGTCACCCCGATTTTGCAGGTGGTAAAACCAAGGCTCAGGGGGTGACACTTCTCAGCTGTAGGAGACAGGGAACAGCTTCGGGCTGAGGGCTTGAGACAGAGGAAGAGCCCCCAGGTGAGGGCTGTCCTGCACCTACCAAGGGCCACCAGGGCCCCAGGGGACGTGGAGAGAGACCGGAAGGAGCGGTGCAGGCTGGAGGAGGGAGGCCATTCCAGGAGGGAGCACGAGGCCGGACAGTTTAGGGGGGCCCTGGAGGAAACAGGTGGTTGCTGGAGCAGGGGCCTCAGGTTGTGGAGAGGAATTTCCAGACCAGGTTGCCAGAGGTTGCCTCCTGCTTCCCCTTCCTCCAAGGCCTGGGTGGGTCGTTTGCGCACCTGTACCTCGGCTCATGCATCTCTAAAGTGAGGCTGGCTCTGCTCAGGGGCAGGATGTGGGGAGGGTCTCACGGTGGCAGGGCTTTTTCTAGCAGCTGCAAACCTCACATTTTCTGTGAGCAGGTAATGCTCTAGGGGCCCACAACAACCACTTCTTCTCCACCAAAGATCAAGACAATGATGTGAGTTCTTCGAATTGTGCTGTGAAGTTCCAGGGAGCCTGGTGGTACGCCGACTGTCATGCTTCAAACCTGAATGGCCTCTACCTCAGAGGACCCCATGAGAGCTATGCCAACGGCATCAACTGGAGTGCGGCAAAGGGGTACAACTATAGCTATAAGGTGTCGGAGATGAAGGTGCGGCCCGCCTAGCCAGGCCAGGATCCCTCCACATGCACCTGCTGGTGGGGAGGCCACACCCACAAGCGCTTCGGCATGGAAGTTACCCCGTTTCCCCAGCCAGACGCACTCCTACGACGCCCACAGCTGCCCCTTTGCCCCTAGCCCGGTCAACCTGCCACATGCCCACAACCTCACCAGAGGGAGAATTATGCTTCTAAATATGTTTGCTTTGGGACAGACAAGTTTTTGCAGTTTCCGTATGTGTTTCTTGAACACCAGTGGTTTTGATCACTTTCCTGCATCTGTTGCACGGCAGGTGTTTCCCTGGAATTTGCTAAGTCAGGAAGAGTCAGGATCCTCATTTAGCAGATGGCATTACCGATGTTCAGGGAGGTTGAGGACTTTTGCAAGGATTTTCCACCTCCAGTAATTGACACAGGGCAATCCTCACCTCCATCCCCAGGCCTCCCCCGTCCCCCCAAGCCTCATTCACAGCACTTCACACTCCTTGAGAAAAGTCACTTTGGGGTCCAGAAAACACTTATTAAAAAGGGGGAAAGTTTAGTAGGAACTTTTCTGCTTCCCACCATAGCAGAGTTCATGCTTTGGACCGCCTGGCTGCTGAGAAGAGATAAACACTTAGCACTTGCCCCCAGGAAGACAGCGCCTGGTCAGCCACCTGCACAGAGAAGATTCCGAAGAGGCCTTCCTCCCACACACAGACCTCAGCTAGGGGGTCCGTGGACCTCAGAGGGAAATACTGCACAAGGTTGCTAGGAGATGATGGAGAAGGGGCTTCTCCAGCTCCCAGGCCCGGGAGATTTCTCAACCATGACCTAAGAGGCATCAAAGGGAAAGTGGCAAGTGTGACCCCATTCCAATCAAGAGCTCCCACTTACCAAAGGACACTAAGATAACCGAAGGAAGGCCAGAGGGGCAGAATCGCTGGGTGGCACACACATCTTTAGTTTTCCACTATTGCCACAACCAGTCACCACAAATGGAGTGGCTTGAAACAACAGGAACTTGTCACCTCCTGGCTCAGTAGGTCTGGAGTCCCAGGGCCTTACTAGGCCAGCAAGAAGGACTCAGCAGTGGCAGGTCCTTCCAGGGTTCTAGGGGAGAACCTGCTTCCTTGCCTTTTCCAGCCCCAAGGGTCACTGGCATTCATTGGCTGGGACTCCCTCCCCCAACCCCAAAGCCAGCGGCACCACATGTCTCTGACCCTTCGTCCATTGTCACCTCTCCCCCCAAGCCCCGCGGGACAGTCTCTCCACTCCTGAGACTCATGGGATTAGAGTAGGCCTACCTGGATAATCTGGGATCCTCTCCCATGTCCAGGTCTCTATCCCCAACCACATCAGCAAAGTCTCTTTTGCCATGGAAGGCATTTGCAGGCTCTGAGTTTGTGTGTGTTAGGGCAGGACATCTTTGGCTGAGCAGTGGTGGGGGCGGGGAATTATTCTACCTACCAGGCCCTATACAAAAATAAATATATCACAGGTTTCTATCTGAAAGGATTCCTGCAAATAATAAAAGAATTAGAGCAGCTCAGTTAAAAAAAAAAAAAAAGGTATGAGACGTGAAGAGACACTTCACAGAAGATGACATGCAGAGGAGCAAGGTATTTATCAAAAGGTGCTCCACTTTTCACTTACCAGAGAAATACAAATTAGCACCCAAAGGAGTCGCTGCATCCCCCTCATCTGAGCCACAGAAGTTAGAAAGACAGCACCCGTGTCAGAGGTGACTGTGGTAGGGGGATTTGCATACACGGCTAGTAGCAATGCAAATTGATGGAGCCAGCCTGGAAAGTGGCTTGGCATCAACTGTTGGAGCAGCAGACACACAGTCCTGTAACCTGCCAATTCCGCCTCAGGGCCTGGATGTGGCTATCATGTGTCCCAGGTGGCATGGCCAGAAATCTTTACAGCCAAATACTCACCATAGCACCAAACTGGAATCAGCCCACATACCCATCAGGAAGAGAATGGATGTTAAAACATGCAAGGTAGCCATTGGGTAGAACGCCAGACAGCCATGACAATGACACAGTGACACCTACACACGGGAAGCGTGAGTCTCACAAACACGGCAGCAAAAGGAGCTGTTTCAAGAGGGTATGTGCTGTGGATTCCATTGTAGATAAAGCTTTTCAAAAGTAAAAGTAGCCGATGGTATTTTGGATGCATACTTAGGTGGTAAACGTATACAGGGAAAATAAGAAAGTGATTGTATCTGAGGGTGGGACCGCATGGTGACTGGGAAGGGACAGGGACAAGCCTCTGGGGTCCTGGCAATGTTCTGTTTCTTGACCTGGGTGGTGACTGTAAGGATGTTTGTTGACTAGTGATAGAAATAATTAAGCTATACTTTTGCTTTATGCACTTTTAGATACATGTTATGTTCCACAATTTAAAAACTACTTATAAAGAAACAGTACATGCTTAGATCCAGGAACTTGAGCTATAGGCACATCCTTCCCTGATGTCCAGTGTTCCTGACTCAATACCTGTAAGGAGAGGTCCTTGTAGCCCACTGGGGGCCGACCAGACCCTACCACGCCCCTGCCACAATCTCTAGTCCATCACAAAATCCACTATTGGGATAGGACTTTCGTCCCTCAGTAGGTAAGCATTTTTACAACCTAGGAAGACTTAGCGTTAAGTCTAGAAATGATTAATATAAATATAGATATGATTAATATAAATGCAAATATAAAATAGCCCTACAAATATGCCTTTTTGTTTGTTTTTTTTGAGACAGAGTTTTACTCTGTCACCCAGGCTGGAGTGCAGTGGCATGATCTCAGCCTCCCAAGTAGCTGGGATCACAGGCGCACACCACCATGCCCAGCAAAGTTTTTTGTATTTTTAGTAGAGATGGAGTTTCACCATGTTGGCCAGGCTGGTCTTGAACTCCTGACCTCAAGTGATCCACCCGCCTCTGCCTCCCAAAGTGCTGAGATTACAGGCGTGAGACACTGTGCCTGGCCAGAATATGCCTTTTGCATTAAGGAGTCTGGACAGGTTTGATTTTTCACAGTCTTATGTTTAAATAATTTGGCCTATTATGAAGAATCTCACAAATCCAATATAAAATGTGGAACTAACTAATCAAAATCATCTTGTAATGTTACATGGAAATCTAAGTGCATTTATACACAGTATTGGAATACTTAAGAGACTGGGGGCACTGCATTTCTAAGCTAAATTATTAAATTTCTTAAGATTAATTAGTGCTAAGGAGGTTTTTCTCATTAGAGAACTGAAACACTGAAGGAGAAATTCGAGCGTATTCCACTTTTTATCTTTTTATTGCAAGAACTATTTATTGCAAGAACTAAATTTATGGTATCCAAAAGCTCTAAAAAGGTGACCTTTAAGATTTGGAGGTCTTATAAATAGAAAAACAAGAACTGTAAGCCAAACTTAAAATATTCAGGATGAATTGAGTTTTTGAATTTGTAGCTTTCAGAAACTGAACATTAATTTTAAGAAGCAAAGCAGGCTGGGTGCTGTGGTTCACGCCTGTAATCCTAGCACTTTAGGAGGCTGAAGCGGGTGGATCGCTTGAGGTCAGGAGTTCAAGACCAGCCTGGCCAACATGGTGAAACCTTGTCTCTACTAAAAATACAAAAATTCACCAGAAATCGTTTGAACCTGGGAGGTGGAGGTTGCAGTGAGCTGAGATCATGCCACTGCACTCCAGCCTGGGCAACAGAGCAAGATTCCGTCTCAAAAAAAAGAAAAAGAAAAAAAAGCGGCCAGGCGCAGTGGCTCAAGCCTGTAATCCCAGCACTTTGGAAGGCCAAGACGGGCGGATCACAAGGTCAGGAGATCAAGACCATCCTGGCTAACATGGTCAAACCCAGTCTTTACTTAAAATACAAAAAAAATTAGCCGGGCGTGGTGGGGGGACGCCTATAGTCCCAGCTACTCGAGAGGCTGAGGCAGGAGAATGGCGTGAACCCGGGAGGCAGAGTGAGCCAAGATCGTGCCACTGCACTCCAGCCTGGGCGACAGAGCAAGATTCCATCTCAAAAAAAAAAAAAAGAAGCAAAGCAAGCTTATGAAGAGATGAAGAGTCTTTTCCCATCACCAGTTCCTCCCCAACTCACATCAGCAGAACTGAAAGAGCCTTTGTGATTTGAGGCATGAAACTGAATGTGTGAAAAGACATCAAGCCCTCCTCCTCTTGGGCCAGCGCTGTTCTTCCCGGCCATGGGAACGCTCAAGTAGGAGTGTAGGCGTGGCCCCATCCAGCAACATTTGGGCATTCGTGGATGTCCACACAGTGTTGTTTCTGTTCTTTTCCTCTCCTTCCTCATCTTCTCTCATCTCTATTCAATATTTTTCTTATCCTCTCACCTCCTCTATCAGCTTATCATTCGTTCATTCTTTTCGTACTCTTTTGGTGTTCATGCTTGCGAATGCAATATATAGCCTTGATTTTTTACGGTGTACTATAAATTATTCCTTCTACCACTTTACCAATGAAGACTTTGAAACACCTTTAACTACGTTAACTCCCTTCTGCTTTTTATGCTACTGTTGCCACCCATTCCATGATACATTTATTTAAAGCCCTGCAAGAAATGGCTATCAGTATTGTTTTGTGCAGTCAGTATACATCTTTACCACATTTTTACACTTTATGTTGCCCTTTATTCCTTCTTCTATTTTTTTTTTTTTTTTGGTCTGAGATCATCTTTATTTTTATTTTTTGAAACAGGGTCTCACTCTGTCCCCCAGACTGGAGTGCAGTGGCATGATCTCAGCTCATTGCAACCTCTGCTTCCTGGGCTCAAGCAATTCTCCTGCCTCAGCTTCCGATGTAGCTGGAGCTACAGGCATGCATCACCATGCTGGGCTAATTTTTGCATTTTTTGGCAGAGATGGGGTTTCACCATGTTAGCCAGGCTGATCTTGATCTCCTGACCTCAAGTGATCCACCCGCCGCAGCCTCCCAAAGTGCTAGGATTACAGATGTGAGACACCGTGCCTGGCCTCATATATCTTTTGATGAAAGTCTGCTGAGGATGAATTCTGTCCACTTTTGTTATCTGAAAACATCTTTATTTTGCCTCATTTTAAATAGTATTTAGATTGGGTGTAGACTTCTATATTGCCAATTAGTTTCTTTCAGCACTGTAAATACAGATGTCCAGGATTTTCAGATTTAGTTATTTCAGCTGAAAAGCTAGCTGAAAGTCTTGTTGCTCCTCTGAAGGTAATATGACTTTTTTCAAAACATACATTTATGAGATTTTTTTTTCCCTTTGCCTTTATAGTTTTACTACAAGGCGCCAGGATGAGACTTTCTCTGAATTTGTCTTGCGTGGGGTTCATAGAATCTGTGACTTGATGTCTTTCATGAGTTTTGAAAAATGCGAGCCATTATCTCTTAAATATTGCCATTACTCCCTCTTCTCTTTCAAATATTTCAGTTACACCAGTGGTCAATGTTTGCTCATGTCCCATATGTCTCTTCTGCTAGTTTCTGGATTTGTATTCTTTTTTCCTTTTCACATTCAGTCTGGATATTTTCTCCTGACCTGTATTCCAGTTCACTAATAATGCTTTTCACTGTATCTAATTTGCTTATAAGTAGAAAACCATTGACTGAGTTATTAATTTCAGTTATAGAATTGCCAGCATAGACTCCAATGCTTGGCTCCACTTCTCCATTTTTTCACCTATTTTTTTCACCATCTTCCATTTTCTTCAACATACCAGTCAGAGTCGTTTTTAAAGACATTTTAAACACCTCAGTGGCCTGTGGATCTTATCTTCTGTTTTTGTTTGTTTGTTTGTTGTTTCTTTTTAATCTTAGCTTTTTGGCTAATGTCTTTATTCCACACTTGGAGGGTTTTGATTGAATGCTAGACAGAGTATACAGGAAAGCAGAAAGGATTTTTTTTTAAGCCAGATTTTTTGAGGTGTAATTTAAATACAGTAAAATTCACCTATTTTAGTTCAGTTCTAAGAGTTTCCTCCATGACCTCTCCTTTGGCCCATGGTTTATTTAAAATTGTGTTCCTTTACTTGCAAATTATTTGGGATTTTTCTAGACATCTTTCTGTTATTGATTTCTGGCTTACCTCTGTCAGGGTCAGAAAACATACTTAATATGATTTTGATTATTTTACATTTGCCAATGTTTATTTTATGGCCCAGACGATGGTCTATGTTGGTGAAAGTTCAATTTGAACTTGAAAAGAATATGTTTTATGCTGTTGTCTATATTGACATGTCGAAATGTCTGTATAAGTAAAATAGATTAATAAACTGATTGATAGTGTGGTTCACCACTTTTATCGTCTTGCTGATTTTTCTGTTTAGTCATTCTGTTGATTACTAACAGAGAAGCATAAGCTTTCTAACTATAATATATTTATAAACTATAAATCTGTTTCTCGTTTCAGTTCTAGCAGCTTTTTGCTGATTTTTTAAGTTGCATTTTTTAGGCGAATGCACTTCTGGAATTGTATTGTGTCCTTGTTGAACTGTCCCATTTATCAACATGTAATAGCATCCTTTATTCTTGATGAAAGTCTTTGCTCTGAGTTTTACTTTGTCTGTTATTCATACAACCTTTCCAGTTTTCTTTTGCTTGGATTTTACATACTTTTTTCCCCCCACTTTACTTTTAACAACTCTATATTTTTTAGTTGAGGTTGGGTTCCTCATAAACAGCATATAATTGGGGTTTTTTTAATCCAATCTGAAAATTAATGTCTTTAATTTCATGTTTATACCATTTACACATAATGTAATCATGTATGAGGCTTAACTGAAACCTACTATCTTGCTAGTTGTGCTGTACTTGAATTTTTTTTTAGTATTCTGTTTTAATTGACCAACATTTCACTATATCTCTTTGTGTAATTATTTTAGAGGTTGCTGTGGGCATGACTATGTATACTTAACTTTTCTCAGTATACCGAGGGTTGAAATTGTACTACTTAGAGGAAAACACAGCAACCTTGCAATGATATAGGTTGTATTATACTACCTCCATATGTTGCAATTATTAAACGTATTAGATCTACCTACCTTGAAAATTCATCAGACAGTCTTTTAACTTTTGCTGTCAACAGTAATACACATTAAAAAAAAAAAACTTAACAGGCAAAAAATCATGTGATTTTTTATTCAATTATTTATCATTTCTGTTGCTCTCTTTCGTTTCTGAAGTTCTGTGCTTTCCTGTTTTCATTCTCCTTCCAACCTAAGAACTTTCTTTAGCATTTCGCTTAAAGCAGCTCCATTGATGATCAGTTTGCATAGCATTCCTTTCCTTCAGAATGTCTTTATTCCACATGCACACGTATGTTTATAGGGGCACTATTCACAATAGCAAGGACTTGGAACCAACCCAAATGTCCATCAATGATAGACTGGATTAAGAAAATGTGGCACATATAGACCACAGAATACTATGCAGCCATAAAAAAGGATGAGTTCATGTCCTTTGTAGGGGCATGGATGAAGCTGGAAACCGTCATTCTGAGCAAACTATCACAAGGACAGAAAACCAAACACCGCGTGTTCTCACTCATAGGTGGGAAGTGAACAATAAGAATACTTGGACACAGTAAGGGGAACATCATACTCCTGGGTCTGTCGTGGAGTGGGGGGAGCAGGGAGGGATAGCATTAGGAGATATGCCTAATGTAAATGGCGAGTTAATGGGTGCAGCACACCAACATGTTGTGCACATGTACCCTAGAACATAAAGGATAATTATAATAAAGAAAGAATGTCTTTATTCCAAGTTTATATCTGAAGAATATTTTCACTGAATATAACATTCTGGGTTTACAGTTATTTTCTTCCCATGCTTTAAACATGCTATTCCAGCCTGGCCACAGTGTCTCATTCCTGTAATCCCAGCACTTTGGGAGGCCAAGGTGGGAGGATTGCTTCAGTTCACGAGTTTGAGACTAGCCTTGGCAACATAGTCAGAGCCCATCTCTACAAATAATAATAATAATAATAATAATAATAATAATAATAATAGCCAGGTGTGGTGGTGAAGGCTTGTAGTCCCAGCTACTTGGGAAGCTGAGGGGAGAGGACCACTTGAGCCTGGGAGGTCAAGGCTGCAGTGAGCCCTGGTCACACCACTGCAACATGTAATAGCACCCTTTATTCAGCAGAATAAGGGTGAGACAGCAGAGTGAAACCCTGTCTGGAAAAAAAAAAAAAAAAGTTATTTCAGTGTCAGCTGGCTCCAGCGGTTTCTTCTTCTTCTTCTTTTTCTCCTCCTCCTCCTCTTCCTCCTCCTCCTCTTCTTCCTCCTCCTCCTCCTTCTCCTTCTCCTTCTTCTTCCTCTTCTTCTTCTTCTTTCCTTTTTTTTTTTTTAGTAGGAGCTTTGTTCTTGTTGCCCAGACCAGAGTGCAATGCCACAGTCTCAGCTCACTGCAACCTCCGCCTCCCAGGTTCAAGTGATTCTCCTGCCTCGGCCACCCAAGTAGCTGGGATTACAGGCACCCACTATCACACCCAATTATTTTTTTGTATTTTTAGTAGAGATGAGGTTTCACCATGTTGGCCAGGCTGGTCTTGAACTCCTGACCTCAGGTGATCCACCTGCCCTGCCTCCCAAATTGCTAGGATTATAGGCACGAGCCACTGCATCTGGCTCCCAGTGGTTTCTTGTAAGAAACATGCAGTTGTTCAGATCATTGTTACCTTATTTGTATAGCACATAATGTGTAGCTCTGTTGTTTGTTGTGCATACATTTAGAATTGCTGTGCCTTTTTAGTAGGCTGACCCTTTATTATTATATTCTGTCTCTGGCAATTTTCTTTGCCTGAAGTCGCTTTTATCTGATAGTAGCAGAGCCTCTCCTGCTTTCTTTTGATTAATGTTTGCATAACATACATTTTCCCATGCTTTTACTTTCGATATGCTTATATCATTATATTTGAAATAAGTTTCTTTTAGACTGAGTATGCTTAGCCAGGCTTTTAAATACACTCTGACAATCTTTCTCTTTTAATTGGTATATTTAGGCCATTTACTTTTATGTAATTATTGAAATGTTGGGACTCCTCATTACTGCTGGGTGGGAGTAGAAGATCCAGCTGCTCAGGAGACCTGCCCTGGTACCTCTGTGAATAGGAGAGTTGTGTGCCTCCTTACTATTCTCCATGAGGTCTCTACTGGCACCATAAGGGGAGGGGTGGACTCATTGCTACTGCGAGATGGTGAAAGTCCTGAATCTCCACTAGGACTCTCTGATACCAGCTAGTGGAGAAGGAGATGAGCAACTCATAACTGCTTTGTTGGGGTGGAAGTCTAGTTTCCCCATGTAGACACCACTGACACTGCAGGGGTAGAGGGGACTTGTTACTGCTTGTGCACAGAGGAGATGAAAGTGCCTTCTCTGATACCAACCCATTCAGCACTAGAGGGTGCTGGGATGCCTCATTACAGTTCGATGAATGTGGAAATCTAGGCTGTCTACGTAGCCTTTGCTTGTAGGGGAGGAGACAGGTCACCTCCAGCGTTTGACTGGAATACAGCAATTATTGTCTAAAGTTTTCTGTCTTGCTGGGCTGCCTTCTTCTTGAGCCATTGGATACAGAGAGCAGTTTTTTTTTTAACCAGCCTTTCTTTTTTTTTTTTTTTTTTTTTTCATCTGTGACTATTGCTATTTTGAGGTTATTAGCTTCTTCAGGTCAGGGATATCTGTTATATTTATTGAGTGGAATAGGGTAAAAGTATGTCAACTCCATATTACCAAAACCAGAAGCCTCTATTTTTCCCAATGGGTTTTCTCTCCATTGTTCAAAATGGAAGACTTTTATTGACTTGTCTTCAAGTTCACTGGCTCCTCTGTTATCTCTATTCTTGTACTGATTCTCTCTGGGGAAATGTTATTTCTATTGGTACATTTTTCAGTTCTAAAACTTTCATTTGATTGATTTTGTAGTTCTTTGATGAGACTGTCTAGCTTTCCATTCATTTCAAGAGTGTTTGTCCTTACTCCTTAAAGCATGGTTGTGATAGCTGTCTTAAAGTCTTTACTACTTCTAGCACTTGGTCATATCAGGGTTGGTGAATGTTGAGTGCCTTTTCCCCTCAGAGTTGCTTACATTTTCCTGGTTCTTTACAATATTCTGGGAAAATGTTGACTTTGTTGCTGTTTCAGCAGGCAACGCACCTAATTTAGCTTAGACTGCAACTTTTGTTTTGCTTTCCCTGGATGGGTTATTTACACAAATGTTGTGTTCTCTCTCCAATCTGTCTTTGTTACTTTTCAAATCATCAGGTATTTGTGTTTTGTCCAGTGTCTGATGTGCTGCGGTGAGCTCACTCCGTTGTGGGAAGCATCATTCAAAAATGCAACTCAACCCCAAAGATTTTCTGTTGTAATTCCCAGTGCTATAAATACAGGCTATCATGCCAGTGATCATGGTATGTTACATTGCAAAAGGGATTTTGAGATGTTATTAAGATGGCTAATTAGTGGACATTGAGTTAATTAAAAACGGGATTACCAGGGTGGGCCTAATTTAATCATGACAGCCTTTAAATGCAGAGAGTTTTCTCTGGCAGGTAGCAAGAGAGGAGTCAGAGAGATTTTCAGCATGAGGATGATTTGACACAATTTTGCGGGCTTCGAAGATGGAGGTTCATCTAGAAAGAATCTGAGAGTGGCCTCCAATAGTTGACAGCAGCTCCCAGCTGACAGCCAGCAAGAAAATAGGAACCTTACTCCTAAAACCACACAGAACTGGATTCTGACAACAACCTGAATGATTCTGGAAGCTGCTTGCCCCCCAAATTCTCCAGCTGAGCATAAGGCTTGGCTTACACCTTGACTTCAGCTTTGTGAGACTCTAACCAGAGGACCTTGCTTGCTGAGCCCACTCAGACCCCTGACACACAGAACTGTGAGTTAATAAATGGGTGCCGTTTGTGGTAATTTGCTGTGCAGGAGTAGAATACTAACACAGCCACTTTGACTGCCATAGACATTGTGAACATTTTTAAGTGTTGATGTAGATCACTTGAAACCTAGCAATACTTTGTCTTCCTCCAACACAGGTTTCATTTGCTTCTCCAGGCATGTTCTGGAAGTTAATATCCAGTTCCATTGCCAGAGATGGTCTATGCACCCATATGACTTAAAACCAGTTTGCAATTTTGGGGAAGAGCTGGTTTACTTGCAGGTGATCCTTACCTCTGGGATGCACACGTACATAGTTGTCAGGCTAAAGTGCAAGTTCCTTAACCTGAAACTCCATCCTTGGCAGGCTCTAAACATGTACCCTGGTCCCCTTCAGCCTGCTAAGTTGTCAAAACTCCTGCACAGACTTGAAAGCTTCTCTTTGATTGGTGAATGACCCCAGGCAAAGATACTCACAGATGCTCCACTCTGGGTTTCTGTTTCTGCTGAATCTTATTCTGGTCATTCCTCATTACTCTGATTATCTTTAGTGCTTTAGAAGAGTATCTCTGAACTTTGTCCAGCTTTTTCGATTTCAAAAGGAAGTTTGGCCTTGTTTTCTAACCCATTATTACTGGAAGTAGAAGTCTGCACTTCCATTTCTATGTTCTAATTTTACACTTAGGTTTCCAGGTCACTAGAGCTTGCACATTGAGCATTTTTTAAAATGGCCACTTAATACTCACTGGAGGAAAAGGACATCCTCTTATTGTTGAACACTTAGAATCTATCCAGCGTTTCCTCTTATTGTTGAATACTGATATCCTAGCCAGTAATTTACACATTTATGTACATGCTTTTTTCCCTTATGTTGCGTTTTCACCCCAAGAGTAAGTTCTCTGGTGAGCTTACTGATTCAAAGGGTACAAACTTTTCTTTAAGCTCATATTGTGTCGTAAGGGACACTTATGAAACAGACCCAGGTCATGATACCATATCCCCATAAAACAATCTATTTAAGGCAGGTAAATATTCACCGTAATTAATTTGATCTGTGTTTAAAAAAAAATTGACCTTGCTGTTGATTTGGGTCACTCTCACCTTTATTCTGAGGGATGGGTGTGGGGCCTGGGGACACGTGGCCCACAAAAGGCTGGAGATGGAGTGGGAGGCAGGCTGACTTGTCATCTCCGTTTGATGTGCTGTTGTGTGGCTTCCTACCTCAGCTCATCAGCAGAGAAGAGGGATGGCTCTAGGCATCACCCACTGAGATTTTGGTTCTAAAAGTCTGGGATGGGGCCCCTGAATCTGTATTTTTCAGAGCGTCCCCAGGTGGCTCCGATGGACAGTCAGGTTGAGGAACCACTAGTGTGCTAGTTTCAGAGAGTCAAGTAAAAGGCTTGATGATTTTAGTGCAAGTAAACAAAACCCGGAGACCTTCTGGCTCATCAGAGCAAACTCATATTAAAGAAGACAGCAATCCTGGAAGGGAAAAGAGAGATAAATAAATTAACGCAAATGGGTTTTAATTAGAATCCAGGCTCCCACAGCCTGGAGAAACAGGAGCTAGGAAGCCAGGTAGGTATCAGCCAAGACAAATATTCATCAGAACCAAGCATGCTGGATACGTAATGGCCACTCCGGGTTTTGTTTTTGGTTTTGGGTGTGCGTTCTGTCCTTGACTCTCATGTCTTGGCCATCAGCCCAGTAGAGGCCCTTCCTGATGGTATGGGGTAAACAATCGTGGACTTCCCACCATACAGGTCGCTTGGCCCACTCCAAAGATTAGCTTTTATGGAGAAGCAGAGCTACATTTGACAAGAGGAAGACCTTCCGATGTCAGTCACCACCATCCCAGGCCACACCGATCTGGTGGCTGCTTATGACAGCAGTGAGTTTCTTGTAGTGAGTTTCTCGACACTGAGTCGAGTTCTGGGTGGCAAGATCACCCAGAGCAGCTGCCCCTTAATTTCCACTTCTCAGATTTGATGATTTATGTTTCAACCCCAATTAAATTGTAGAGCACCCATCCCATCATGGAAAGCACAGGGCTCTGGGAGGGCCCATTTGCTACCTTGGGACAGATGGACATTTCCAGATTGTCATTGGCTCTGCCGGCTTCCTGACTGGGACTTCTGCCACGTCGTGGGGTGGGCGTGTGAGCTTCCAGCCTCCTGTAAAGCTGCAGGAATCAGATAATTGGCCGCCCCCTACCCATATGGCCTCAGGCTGATGAGCCACAGTGACAATGAAAACCAAACTGAGTAGCTCAAGAGCAGCTAAAGAAATCAGTAGGAGGCCAACTTGGCACAAAGCCCAGAGTAAGTTTTCGAACCAGGAGGAGAATGCAGGTTTCTCCTCTCCTCGCCTGGGCCACCTCTTTGTAAAGATAAAAAACAGCAGCTATTTTAACAGGCAATCTTAATATCTCAGGGCTGAAATACAATGCAAGTTTGTTTCTTGCCCAGGTCATAGTCCAGGGCAGGGCATGGTGACAAGAATCACTCCTGCAGTGATTCAAAACCCCAGATTTCTTCTGGGCATCTTCTTTTCTGAGATGGAAATTTGGTTCATATTTGACTCAGATTTGATGCACTTCTTTGCTAATTTATCCCCATGCCTCCCTGTATCTCTCATCTTAAGGAAGTATTCCTTGAAGTTTTCAGGCTTGAGCAGGAAGGAGCTTTACTACAATTCTGGTCACTCTGTTCAAAACAACATATTCCATTGATCCTTCTTACCCTAGTGCTTTTAAAATCTCATCTCTTACTGTTTGGAGTCTAACAACGTTCAGGCATTTTCCAACTCTAAGGGATTTCCAATTCCTAGACTCTTTAATCCATTTTATTCCTGCTTGCTAAGTTCTTTTCTAAGCTCTTCTTTCTCTTGTAACACCTAGTCAGTCAGTCAATAAAAATAAACACACACTGAAAATTCTGTTTTTCAAGCTGTTCCCATGCGGCTAGAAGAGATGTTCTAAGGAACTGCCTCCCAAGTTATTGAAGGCAACATGTTCATCAAACAAAACTCCGCAGCCCTCCACCCACCATGTGGCTGCTAGGCCAGTGCCTTGGATTTTAGGTGTTGCACTTCCAGTACCAATCTCTGCATGAGTCAGTATAAGTACCAATAGCTGCTATAACAGAGAACCCCTCAGGATCACAGTGCCATCATTTCCCCTTGTGCTGCAATACAGGGCCCATGTGATGCAATGCAGGTTTACAGAGGGTTTTGGGGTTCCCCACCAGGACATGGGACTGAAGGTTTGGGGGGCCAATTTAGAAAGGGGTCTGCATAATCTCTGTGAACATCCCATTGACTAAATCTCCATCATCTAGTCTCATTTAACTGCAAGAGAGGTTTAGAAAAGCAGACTTCTTGTACCCTCAGGAGGGAGAAAAACAGGTTTGGTGAACATATAACATCATCTCTGTCTCAATACCACAAAAGGCTTATAAAATGCCTTCTATGAGCAACAATAATGAGAAATTCTCCTGGAGTGATGGGAGCACGTACAGTAATGATGCAGCCATCTTCCCCATGGGTTTGCCATTTGTGTATGGATTGGAATGTGAGCTGTCTGTATTTGCACTTAAATTTGGACCTCCATCTGATGCAGGGCAAGTGAGCCCCAAATTGGGGCTTAGCCCAGGAAAGAATTCAAGGGTAAGCTGGTGGCATCAAACAGCAACTTCTATTGAAGTGGCCATGTACGGCATTAACCGAGGTACTCTCCTTGCAGAGCAGGGCTCCCTGTAGGCAGTGTGCTCAGAGCGGCAGCTCAGAGACAGTTCTGCAGACACACTTATACCCACTTTTACCTATATGCAAATTAAGGGTGGTTGATACAGAAGTTTCTAGGAAAAGGATGGTAACTTCCGGGTCATCAAGTCATTGCCATGGAAAGGGGTGATAACTTCTGGGTGTTGCTGCGGCAACGGTAAACTGACGTGGCACACTGGTGGGTGTGTCTTATGGAAAGCTGCTTTCACCTCGGCCCTGTTTTAGCTAGTCCTCAGTCTGATCCAGTGTCCAAGTCCCTGCCTCCAGAGTCACGTCCTGCCTCCTAACTCTCTGTCTCTCAGGTCAGACAGGCAGTGAGAAAGTAACTGGGAAGTTCTGGCTCCTCTAAGGATTCAGGAGAACTTCAGGCTGAGCCTGGAAGAAAGAAACAGACGGGACTCACTGGAGCCACTGCTTTGAGTCTTCCATTTAGGCCGTTTGTCTGATGCTATTGGAAAAGGCCTCATGCTCCTGGTGAGAGGACAGCCTCCTTCCGAGCAGGAATTCACTGCCCTGTACTCCAGACAAGGCTGGGCACCCAGCAGATGTTCCATGGGCATAGTGGGAGAAGGGCTTGGCTTAGTCTTTCTTCACTAAGTGATTAGTGTCATTCTGGTGAAGAAAAGAGAAGGTGAAGGTCAGTCGGGCAGGTGTCCTGAACTCTGTGTCTTCCTTGACCTTGAGGATAGGGCATCCAGGGTTTTGGGGATTTTTCACCTGTTGCATCTGACTGGGGTCACTGAGATTCCTCTTAGGACAACCGACCATCCTGGTGGCTAGGGCTCACGGGCAAGGGCTGTCAGCTGGGCAGGTAGTCCCGTAGGAGGAGGACTGGCAGCTGGGCCAGGTGGGTGATGCTGTGCACATTGCAAATCCCGTGTGGGAGCACAGTCTTCTTACTCCTTGGGTCCTTCAAATCCACCCTGTCATCCCATGTCACGCGAGAAGGAAGATTCAGAGAGGTCAGGTCACTGATCAAGGCCACACAGCCCAAGTCTGTGAAGGCGAAATGCTGCTGCACTTCACCCGCTGAAATGAAGAGACTTTGCTTTTGAATGAGGCAAGTTCTACTCTGAGACCCTGCCTGGGAGCACAAACCACTCATAATACCATGTAGCCAATGTCTCCATAAACATGTACTAGCAGCTGAACAGAACCAGGGACCAAAGGGCACCAGGCAGAGCCACCAGCACCAAGGCCAGGAGGCCTCACAGAGCCCCAGACTCGGTCGATTCCTCCCGAAGACTGGACAGGAAGCGAGGTGGGGGTCAGGCTGCAGCAAATCCCTTGCCCGAGGGCTGAGTGCCTCTGGGTGCAGGATGGAAGGGTCCTAAGTTCCACAGAGCACCCACTGCTGCTCGGGAGGCAGAGCACAGGGAAGATAAAATCAGAAACCACAGATTCTGGAGAGGCGAAGGTAAGTGACAGTAAGGTCTCTCTGGAGCAAGTATAGCAGGGGCAGCATGGAGAATGAGGATCCCAGGGAAGGGTCAGGGTGTGCTCCCATTCCCAGAGAGCATCACACTTTCATGGAGAGAGTCCTCGGAGGTGGAGGACTGCCCTGGGCCTGGATTTGTTAAATGGCCCTCTCTCCTGCAGAGGAGATTTCTGGGTACACTGCTTCACCTTCCTAGGGTTCCAGCCCATGGGGTTCCAGCCCTGCAGGGCGGGTTCCTTTCTCATCCTAAGGATGGGGCCTTCCTGATGTTGCAACCACCCAATGGGTTCGCCTTGCCTGCTGCCCAGACAGAGCCAATTTATCAAGGCAGGGGAATTGGAATAGAGAAAGAGTAATTCACGCAGAGCGGCCGTGCAGGATACTGGACTAGAGTTTCATTATTACCAAATCAGTCTCCCCGAGCATTCAGGGATCAGAGTTTTTAAGGACTGCTTGCTAGGTGGGGAGAAAGCCAATGAGCCAGGAGTGCTGATTAGTCACGGTTGGGTGGAAGCCAATGAGCCAGGAGTGCTGATTGGTCAGGGTTAGGGGGAAGCCAATGAGCTGGGGGTTCCAATTGGTCAGAGATGAAATCAGAGGGAGTCCCCACTCTCTTCTTGCACTGAGTCAGATCCTGGGTGGGGCCACAAGGTCAGATGAGCCAGTTTATCAATCTGGGTGATGCCAGCTGATCCATCAACTGCAGGGTCTGCAAAATACCTCAAGCACTGACTTTAGGAGCAGTTTAGGGAGGGTCAGAATCTTGTAGCCTCCAGCTGCATGACGCCTAAACCATAATTTCTAATCTTGTGGCTAATTTGTTAGTCCTACAAAAGCAGTCTAGTCCCCAGGCAAGAAGGAGGTTTTGAGAAAGGGCTATTACCATCTTTGTTTTAAACTATAAACTAAGTTCTTCACAAAGTTAGTTCAGCCTATGCCTAGGAATGAACAAGGATAGCTTGGAGGTTAGTAGCAAGATGGAGTTGGTTAAGTCAGATCTCGTTCATTGTCTCAGTCATAATTTACAGTGGCGGTTTCAATGTCAGCTACTCCAGACAAAGCAAGGCTTCACAGCTTTGGGGAAAACAAGCATCCTCATCCAGACCCCAAGAAAGGGTTCCTGGACCTCCCACAAGAAATAATTTGGGGCAAGTTCATAAAGTAAAAGCAAGTTTATTAGAGAAGTAAAGAAACGAAAGAATGGCTACCCCGTAGGCAGAGAAGCGCTGAGGACTGCCAACTGGCTATTTTTATAGTTATTTCTTGATTACATACTAAACAAGGGGTGGATCTCTCATGAGTTTTCCAAGAAAGGGGCAGGGAACAGAGGGTCCCTCCCTTTTTTAGACTATACATGGTAAGTTCCGGAAGTTGCCATGGTGTTTGTAAACTGTCATGGGAGGTGTGTTTCAACATGCGAATGCATTATAATTAGCATATGGTGAGCAGTGAGGACGACCAAAGGTCACTTTTGTCACCATCTTGGTTTTGGTAGGATTTGGCTGTCGTCTTTACCGCATCCTGTTTTATCAACAGGGTCTTTATGACCTGTATCTTGTGATACCCACCCTGCCAGCCTCCTGTGACTAAAAATGCCTAACCTCCTAGGACTGCAGCCCAGCAGGTCTCAGCCTCATTTCACTCAGCCCCTATTCAAGATGGAATCTGGCTTGAACACCTGTGTCACCCCCAGCCTGACCACAGAAACCACAGTTATAGTTAAGAATCTAGGGTCTAGTGGGCACAGGCCCGCTGCCAGGTGCTGTCCCTTCTTCCAGCCCTCCCGACAGCAGAGGCCTGAGACCTCTGAAAATCAGGAAGGGAGGCGGCGGTCCCCAGCAGAGGGACAGGGACAGCCCAGCCCTGGGGACACTCTTGACCTTGGCTCAGGCCCCAACCTGGCTCAGCCCCTCCTCCGGAGGGAGCCAGACACCCCGAGGTAGCACTGGTGGCATGCAGGAGCCAGGTCTCTCGGGAGATGGGAGAAGCAGGCACCTGCGGCTCCAGGTACCCGCCCAGTGCCAACTGGTCCTACAGAGCCCTTCCAATGCCTGCCTCAGTTACACCTCCCAGAGGCCCCGCAGGTGCACGCATACACACATATACACATGTGATGCACGTGTCATGCAAATACGTTTATGTTACATTAGGTTAATTACACACGCCCCCATGACCTCTCTGTGCTGTGTTAACCACACAAGCCCCCTGACATACTGACTGCAATTTTACAAGTACTTTTTCTTATCGCAACAAAACCCCAAAGTTTGAGAGTATTTATAAAGTATAGCAAAGTTACATTAAATATTTAGAAAAAGTTACTTTTTAGCTCATCTCTCAATTAAGAAAATTTTAAAAACAGTATTTTAAAAAATCTCTAGCTTGTCAGGCTAAACATATTTCTTTATTTCATAGCTTTATTTTTGCATTTCAGAATAAGGCCATCATAGATTCCAGAGAGGACCCCGTTTCTAGAACTCGAGGGTCAAGATTTGAGAGGAATTCCCAGTTCCTCCCTTTACAGTTGAGTGAGGTGCATGTTTTCCTCATTTCAGTTTCCTATTGGAGATTGAAATGCCCAGAATGGAGGGTGGATGGCGCTGAGGGGAGTCCCCCGCTCTGAGGGGAGGTCTCATCCTGACTGTGGCCTGGGGTGTGTGGCTGAGCTTTTTGCTGCCCTAGAAGACTGTCTGGCAGTGAATGGCTGAAGTGTGAAGCTGCAATGCATGTAAAGTCAGTACCTGTCAATGATGTGTCATCCTGTCTAAAAGCTAGGGACCCAGGTCTATGAGAAAAGAGATGTCTGGGTGTAATTTCCTGGGGCAGCACCCCATCATTTAGTTATAAACCCTCAGGTTTGACAACTTGCTAGTTTCTGTCCTGAGGATGGGTCAGCCCCCTGGGTGGGTGGTGTGGCCCCCTCCTGCGGGCCCAGGAAGGAAGGGCCATGCCCAGGGCTGTCCCTGCTTCCCCCTGTCCTGGCTCATCCCAGGCCTTGAACCCAGAGTGAGGAGGGAAGGTCGGGATGGCTCACGGAGGGTGAGCCCTGATCTTCATGGTGCGCACCCTCCAGGAACTCAGAGGAAACGGTGCACATCCCCCCAGAAGTCCCAGACACTCAGCCCTCCCCATGACTTGCATGGAGCTTAGACCAGCTAAGACCCAGGAGGGACCCTTGTAGGGGAGGGAGGGGGCCCACATTAAAAAGCTCAGGGATCATGGCCTCCTTGGACCCTTCTGGATCCTCTCTGAGTAGAGGGTAGAGGACAAGGGCAGGGCTGTTATGAGAGGGATCAGGGACCCAAACAGCCGTACAAGGGTCAGCACTGGCAGATGCTGGGGTGCGGAGCCTCCGAAAGCCTCATCAGGCTGAGTTGGCCGGGAACTGGGGACAGGGGATGGGTCCTCAGGAGGACCAGGAGGTGGCGAGAGGAGAGGCCAGGTGCCGTCCTCAGCAGACACAAGCTCCTGCGCTAATACACTTTGCTGTCTTATAGGTGGCTTGCGGGTGGAAGGAGCCTTGGCTTTCTGATTCTAACTGCACTGGGCTCAGCTGCAGGGCAGCTTTGGGCTGGACACTCATGGCCAAAAGGAGGGTTCTAACCCCCTCAGGAGTGCTTGGGTCCCTTGCACCTGCCTTATGTAACCGCTGTCTCCGTTTTGAAGAGGGAGTCACAGGCACACAGCCACTCTTGCTTTGGCTTGTGAGGAAGTAGTGAGCAGGTCCCACCAATACCCAACAGAGCGGGCGGCAGGAAACCTGGGTGACGGGGGTGAGTGGGCAGAGCTGCAACTGGGAGGCTGGGGGCCTTAGACAGGCAACAGCATCTCTGAGTGCAGGAAAAACTTCCTCTCCAATGCGCCTTCTCACTTCCCCACCATCCAGCTCACAGAGAAGCCCAGATGGTCGAGCCCCAGGAAGGCATTTAGCCTGCCCAGGGACCCGAGCACAGCTGCACTCTGAGCCCATCACAGCGTCAAAGTCTTGTATTTGTTCTTAAGGAAGGTTCCTGCTGGCATGGTCAGAAACACATTCTTACTTGTTGCCAAGGAAAGACAGAGGTTTGAGGTGAGTTAATGTCACAAATCTGGAAGGGCTGATTGTGGAAACAGAGCAAGATTTGAACCTCTTCTGCACAGCAAGACAAACGCAATTTAGAATCACGACATGTGTTTCTTTTACAAACCCTAGGGCCAAGTTCCCAACCCTACCCTCCACCAACTATGTGTGGAGGTGTCCTGACCCTGAGGCCAGCCTGGGTTAGGCAGGTCGCACCTTCATCTCTGACACCTTGTAGCTGTAATTGTATCCTTTCCCCGACTTCCAGTTGATGCCATTTGCAAAGCTGTCATGAGCACCCCTGAGGTAGCGACCATTCAGGTTTGACACATGGCAGGTTCTGTACCACCAAGCTCCCTGATACATCACAGCACAGTTTCTGGTGTTAAGGTCATTGTCCTGGTCTTTGGTGGAGAAGGAGTGGTTGTTGTGGGACGTCAGGGAATCACCTGTGCAGGAGGAAATGTGAGCATCATTACAGGCAATAACATCATTATAGGCAGTATAAGTCTTTATACCTGAGGTCTGGCCTGGTGTGTCCTCCATGTATGGTTAAGCAGGTTATGCACTGCACAATCCAAGAAGTGCAATCCATGACTCCAGTGAATACTACCCTGCTGTTGGCAGTGGTCTTGGCAATTTGTCTTTAGGTCTAGCCCTGCCACCGAATGTGTACTATTTTATTTCACAGAAGAACAGGAGGCAGGGGTCAGGATCATCATTCTCTACTCCAGATTCCACCATGGCAGACCCCTTCCAGCCACGCCCCACAGAGATATCAGCTGCTGTCAGTATGCATAGGTTCCTGCTCTGCAGAGATTTCCTTCCTACCGGATGTCCTTGCTGGGGTTTCTGCAGTCATGCACTGATGTGTCCCGTGACCCCCATGCTACGCAGAGCACAGACGTTAGTGTCTGCATGTAGAGATGGACAAATCGGCTCAGAGAGGTGAGGCCTCTTCTGTAAGGCTGCCAGGACACTGAGCATGCTCTCTCCACTTCGCAAACCCCCCTCAGAAGCCCAGGCCGCACAACCCCAAGCAGACACTCACCCGCACTGCCCTCCACAAAGGCCCCCAGGACCAGATTGTACTTCTCCTCCTCGTCGGCCACCTTGAACGATCTGTACTTAGCAAACTGGTGGTTGTCCTCAAAGTCCACCAGGTCTACACGGAGCTCGCTGGTTCCTGTTAGAGGAAGGTTTCAGGGTCCCAGCAGAAGGGCCCTCTACCTTTAGACATGGGAGCTGGGGATCTGGGGCAGAGCCTGGAAGGAGCTCTGGACTCCACAGAGGCAGAGGGCGGAAAGCACCGCAGCTTCCCCAGGGCCTGTGTAGCTCTGACCCGGCAGGGTGAGCTGAGCAACAGGGCGAGACTCTTGACTCCCAAATCCTAGCGGATTAGAGGCTGAGTTGGGGTTGGGCCCAACCTCCACTATGGGGCTGCTGTGTCCTTCCTTCCCACTCTCAGGATCTGAGATGCCAACGGGGCCAAGACCTGAAGAGGCCTTCAGCCCAGAGCTCTAACCCTCTCTGTCCTGATGTTGCCAGAGCCTGCGGCAGGGGACGCAGCCCTCGGAGGTCCCAGTGCCACCCTGAGTGTGCTCAGGGCCCGATCCCCTGTGGGCTAAGAGGCGCTTATGTTCCAGGTAGCCCAGGCCTAAGGGGCAGGGGCACCCCCATTGAGGACCCCCGAGCCCCAGCAGCGGCGCTACCCTGGGCAGTCAGGGCGTGGATGTTGTCGTTCCCCAGCCAGAACTCCCCCAGCCGACTGCCGAAGCCCTGCTTGTACGCGGCCCAGTCCCGGTAGAAGTCCACGGAGCCGTCCATCCTCCGCTGGAAAACCTATGGAGGAGCCAGGGGACAGGAGGGAACAGGAGCCGGGGGGAGCAGGCGACGTCCCACAGCACGGGGGACCCGCCCTCCAGAGGAGCAGCGTTTGTAGTTGGCAGAGCATCGCAGACTGGGGTCCCCAGCACGCCCACCTGGTCTCCTCACAGACCCCACGGGATGAAGGAGGAAATGGGGGCTCAGAGAGGGGAGGCAACAAGCCCCAAGCCACACAGCAGGAGAGCACCAGGCCCCTCCCAGCCTCCCGCACGGCCTGGACTTTTACCCATGGGTCACCTCCCCCATTATCTCTGTTCCCGACCAGGGGAATAGAGAATTCCAGAGTATGTTCTCCAATCGGGTGTGCAGCCTGGACTCTGGGTCTCCCAGGCTGACCACCTCTGCCCAGGGCCCCTTAGTCCCACACTCACAGTCCAGCCCCCTCCGTCTGTGTCCATGTCACAGAGCACAGTCAGGGGCCGGCAGTCAGGCAGGTAGATGGTGTGCCAGCCACTCAGGAAGTGCCCTCGGTCTAGCAAGTCCTTGCAGGTGCGTGGGCCTGGGAAGGGAACCCAGGGAGTGGCTGCAGGACTGGGGCCTTGGGCAGGGCAGGGGCAGTGGGAGGGAGGTCCAAGAGGGAGGAACAGGGCCATAGGCATCTATATGAACAGAGCAGGACTCTGAGGCCTAGACAGGGACACGGCCCCCAGGGCCACGCAGCTGTGATGGCCACACCCAGTCGGCCTGACCCTCCCACCTCCCAGTGTCGCCCCCACCTTCAGCTCCTGGGCACCCAGCCTTCTGGGGTAGATTAGAAGATAGGAGAAAATTGCCATAGAATGTATGTAAGTTGTCTGGACAATATTTGTCACTTCCTTGAATACAGAGAGGACAAGGAAACGGGCAAGCAACCATTTTCTTTTGTTCCTATTTGTCACTTCATTCCGGCAATGACGTCGTATGACCCTGAACTTCCAGACAAGAACAGCCACAAGCCGTGGGGGAAAGTGGGGATGGCCAGTCACCTGTCAGGCATGGCTGGGGCTCCCCAGGTGCTCCTGTTCATGGATGAGAGAGGACACACGTGTCACAGTTTGGAAATCAGAGCCCTTCAACCCCCACTGGTCCATGGACACTGCGTAGAAAGTGGAGACCATTTTCTGGGCCTCCCCAGGAGGAGATGGTATGGGTCCAGTCAAGGAGTCCCTGACTCTGCTTCTGTTGACCAAATTTTTCTTTCCCTCGAGGGTTGCCTACACTGGCCCCTCCACCACATGCACCCCTTTCAGAGGTCCCTGGGGAAGGAGAGGCCACCATCCCAGAGACTGCTAAGGCCTCCACATGCCAAATAGGGGAAGCCTGGATCTTCAGGGTTCTCCTGAGAACCCAAGGCCTACAAACAGCCCATCTTGGTGGACACGGTAATAATGATGGGGGTAGGGTTGCTTGGGGTCTGGGCACCAACCCTGCATATTTTACGTTTAGACACAACCCATGACTGAGCCTGGGGTTTGGTGAGCGTAGGGTGGTCTTATTCTGAGTAGGTGTGTGGGTAAAGGTGAGTGAGTAAACGGAGCTTCAATTTCCGACTGCATATTTCTCTGATTCTTCAAAATATTCCTCAAGAAAATATATCAGAAAATTCTTTGTTTTAAAGCGGAGAATTTCTAGTAATTCTGTATTTGGAGCTTGTTGGCATGGTTCTCCAAGCCATCTGGGGCTGATCCTGGTTTTCGAGCAGAGTCAGGAGGAGGGGACAAGACAGGGCCTCATGCTCAGGGGACAGAGGCCAGGACTGAGTGGGGCTTAGAGGATTGAGCAGACACTCCCACCCTGCCCTCCCAAAACCATTTCCACCTTAGAGGAACAGGATTTGGCCTCAGACCCACCCTCAGGGCAGATGCTCCTGCATTGAAAACCTTCCCCTACTTGAGAACCTCTTCCCCCATACAGACAGCCCCCCACTAAGAACCCCTCCCCACACTATAAGTCCCTCCCCCAATAATCAGAACCTCTCCCCCATCCCAGAATCTCTCCCCCATACTGACAGCTCCTCCCTCCATGCTGATAACACCTCCCCACAACCTGCCCACTGGGAACCCCTCCCCCAACACACACCCCAAGAACCTCTCCCTACACCACCAAGAACCCCTCTTCCGACACTGAGAACCCAGCTCCCACACTGAGGACCCCACTCCCCCAAACTGAGACCCCCCACATACATTGAGAACCAGCTCCCACACTGAGGACCCCACTCCCCCAAACTGAGACCCCCCAACACACACATCGAGAACCAGCTCTCACACTGAGGACCCCACTCCCCCAAACTGAGACTCCCCCACATACATTAAGAACTAGCTCCCACACTGAGGACCCCACTCCCCCAAACTGAGACCCCCCAACACACACATCGAGAACCAGCTCCCACACTGAGGACCCCACTCCCCCAAACTGAGACCCCCACACACACACATCAAGAACCAGCTGTCACACTGAGACCCCTGCCCTGGACTGAGCCCCAGGAGCGCTGCCTGGGCAGGCGTGGGCTCCCGCCGGAGGACAGCGTGGCAGCCCCAGAAGACCTGCCCACATTCCTCTGCAGCTGGGTCTGGAAGGGCCTCAAAGCCCCTCCTCACTCTTGTCCCCTCCTTACCCTTGGACCCAGGTGGTCCTGCCTTCCCAGGAGGTCCAGGGAGGCCGCGTTCTCCTGCAATTTCCAAAGACACTGCCTTGAGCAAAACTCCTCGGCCCAGGCTCAAAGGCCCACCCTGGAGCTGGCGGCTGTCATTTCCAATCATGACCATGACCCTGCTCGTGCTACGATGTGACTGTGGCCCCACCCGGGCTTGCCCATCCTGCACCAGAAGGTTCTAGACCCAGGACCCAGGCCTCACAGGGCTCTCCTGTTCACTCAGGGGCTGGGAGCTGGAAATCTGGAAACCATGGGTGGAATCCTGGCTGTTTTCCTTCCAAGTGTGAGAACAGAGGGAAATCCCTGGACTCTTTGAGCCCCAGTTTCCTCATCTGAGACAGGTGGAGAAGAGTGTCGTGGCCTCCATGTTGAGGTGGGAAGGCAGAAGGAAGTAGAACTTAGAAGTCATGCTCGTGGCCGAGCAAAGCTGGAATTTGATCAAGGACTAGGAGACAGAGCTACAAAAGCGTGTCCAAATGTGAACTCATGAAATAGTTAAGAAAGACACTCTCTCCATTTCAGAACCCTGTTGGGCCCTAGGAGTCAGCTCTGCTCTTGGCTGTAGCAAGGACCCGACCCAGGCTCTCGATCCAGGAACCACAAGGTGGGGAGGTGTTACCCAACTCAGCATCTAATTTCAAAAAGAGCAAGAGCCAGTGCCCGCCGCCATGCCTGGCCTCCTGATCCGGCCCGCACCTACCTCTCTTTCCATCGGTGCCTGCCTCTCCCTTGGGCCCAGGGGCCCCGGGCAGCCCCGGGCAGCCTCGGAGAATGGTGAGCTTGTCAGAGCCCTCCAGGCCCACCACCTTCACCTCTGCAAAAGCACAGATGGCCACTTACTGTCACCTGGGCCTGAAGACTCCACTGAGCCACAGACACACCACTCAACGGAAAGGCGCCTGCCACCTTGGTGACATCAGGACTGGGCAGATGGCTATAGCCACAGCCACCTCCCTCAGCTGGAGGGTCACCTGGAAGGGAGGTTTTCCTGCCCTGGTGGCCGCTTGGTCTGTCCTCACCTCTCGGGCACTGGTCAGGCAGGAAGGTGATTTGGGGCAGAACCCTGGCCTTGGAGGCTACCCTGCCCGAAGGCAAACCTTACTTACTCTGTACTGTGTGTCCTGAAACAAGTCCCTTAACCCCTCTGAGTCTCTGTTTCCTTACCTACCTAGGGGTGCAGGTTCATTTCAGCTCCTACCATTTGGGATAGCATCCTAATCTCGTCTGTTCTGTAATCAATATCCGGTGAGAAGGACAGGGAGAGAAGGCTACCATCGCGACTCCCACGCCTGATTTTGGAACAGATCTGAGAATGAATGGGCTCCTGTGGGTCCACCTCGTTCCTCCACACAGGGAGGTGTCCTTCAAGGACACAGAACAAGTTGGTGCAAAACTAGAACTGGAATGCAGCTTTGTTGTTTTTAATTAGATAACTCAAATTCAAGTTAGTGTGTTACAAAAATCACACGTGCTATTATTTGATCATTTAGAAACTCTAGAAGTGTTTAAGGAAGAAAATAACGCCACCCTAACCCCACCACTCCACAACGAGCCACTAGGAGTTTCCAAGCGAATCTCTGCTGTTGCTGGCCTGTGTCACACTTCACTCCACCGATGGCTTCTTGAATGTGATGCCAGCCACAGCACACCCCAGATCTCTGTGTCTCACATGCATTCCAGAAATCCCGACACAGATCTCTGCAAGCATCGGGAGCATCGCAATTCCTGACCCTCCATCCCAGCCTCAGGTGGATGTAATCAGGACCTGACTCCAGAACCTGCATTTTCAACCTGCCCTACCATGCATTGAAGCCCATGGTTTGGCACCCGAGTGTCCTCTTGGGAGCCCCGAAGGAGGTCCAGAACTCGTGGGGACAATGTCACCCTTATTGTACCACATCAGGGACACCATGGGAAATGTCATCTCCAGAGCCCAGCAGGTGCTGGACGGAAAGGTCCCACAGTGCTGGTTGCTCACCCCCGCCTAACACCCTGTCTCTCCGTGATGGTGATCATGGCAGAATATCCGACTGGTGTCTGTCCAGCTGGCGCCACAAGCCCCACCTCCCCACACAACACCATGACTGCGCTTTTTACGCTTAGAGGGGGACATGTGGCCCAGGGAGGTCGGAAACCTGCCTCGGTTTCCATTATGGGAGGGCAAGCAGAAGAAGCCCCGTCTCTGACATGCCACATCCATTCAGGGCCTCTGCATTTGTTCACATAAGATGAGGTGTGCAGAGCTGCTGTTTTGCTAGACGATGCACCACATGGCCTGGTGCAAGGCCTGGAAGCCAGGAAGCCACCAATCACGAAGCTGCCAGCTTTCAGGGATGAGAAGTTTCCAAGAAGCAGCCCTGGAGTGCCCTTACCTGGACAGGTGTCTGCCGCCTGGACAGCCCAGGCCAAGCCCAGGAAAGTGAGCAGCAGGGTGGCAGGGCCCAGGACCCTCACAGCTCTGTCCAGGTCCATCGCTTCTGGTCTTTGCTTCAAGAGGCCCCTGCGCTCTTATAGGGCTAGAGGAGCCAGCCTCCCTCAGACTCCAATTTCTCATCTTCCGAGTGACAGCCGCTTCCTCTCCGTGGGCTTGGTGACGTCAGCAGGAGGTGCGAGATCATCTCCAGGGCTGCTCCCTTCCCCCCGCCCGGGGATACCATGGCGACTCTCATCCCTGCAGGGGGACGGTCTCCTTCCGGGGAACAGGCTGACTTGCTTGTGGCCTTGCGTAAAGCCCAGGCCCATCCTCCCACCTTTGTTCAGCGGTGAGCAGATGACACCATGAGCTGAGAACGGGGAACAAGGAAGGGTTTGCTAAAGACGTTCTGCTTCAAAGAGGTCTCTCTGTTATCCGAATACCTAGAGTCCCCGTGGCCAGAGCTGGTCATGGGCCACTGGTGTGGGCCTTACATAGTAACCCTCACCACGCCATGAGCAGACTTGGGACGTTCCTCAGGAGGCTTGGAAACTGCCACTATGAGGTCCAGGCAGGCTGCCAGGGTGAAAAGGAGAGGAAAATGCGCGTGTGTTCAGCGTTTCCTGGGGCAGTATGTACAGCACAGTGGCACACACACAGGAGGGAAAGGACAGAAGGGTGGGGAGCCTGGGGGACTATGACCCAGGTGCACATCTGAGGGGGAGACCTTGAGCGTGAACGCAGGGGCTTAGCCTGTAGGGAGGATGAGAGGAGGCGAATTTCACTCCTAGGGCCCAGGAAACCGCCTGAGCTCTGAGGCCAGGCATCCCACCTATAGGATGGCTGTGGACGTCAGTGGTTGTATTCGCCTTTTGGAGAAGAGCTGGCCTGAAGGTGCACTCTCACCTGGGACTGAGCCAGGTTAGAGACAGTAGCAGGTGGGGCCCCAGAGGCCGTATACTTAAAGCCCCCAGAGACAGAACCAGCACTGCACCTTCCACTACCACCCCCGCACCCTGCTACCTGCTGCCATCGGGATGCGGGGGTGCCTCCTTCCTTAGCAAGATCAGTAGAAGGAGTTTTAACTGTGACCCCAGCCCAGCAAAGTCATGCAAGAAACAAAATCCCGTCGGATATTCCTTCAATGCCCATGGAGATGTGCAGTCCTGGGATGATGACGAGTTAAGAACCCCCCTCGGGTTCCATGGTGTTTAGGGCAGACCTCTCAAGACTTAAGGCTATGTCAGATGCAGATGAGGTCCAGGGATGAACCTGGGGAAGACACAGGCTCCATGGCGGTGCAGATACGGAACGTAGGAAGATGGCTTGGAAGCGTCTTCCTCAAAGTCCTGAAGTCACCTGCAGAGGAGCCAGCTCCCTGGAGCTGCCCAGTGAAACCCCAGCAGCCAAAATTTCAGGTCCTTAGGCAAGTTCCTTTACGGCATGCTATTTGTCACTCTTAATAGAAGCATCTTTCAAGCCTGGATGACTTATAATTAAGCCTAGAAGACTTCAAAAGCTCAAAGACATTATATTAATATTTTAGTGTTCAAAAATCTAAAAAATATGCTGTTTAAAGTACTTGTAATAATCAAGAGAATTTGGCCTATTGGAGTAGGTGCAGGGTAACTTCAACAGAAAATGGCCACTTGAGTAATTGATTTGGCAGAATGCATTTATGCAGAAACCTTACTGAATTCATATAAACTATTGAATCAGTTTATTGGAACTCTGAGTTTATCACATGGTGAATTTAAACGATTACATTTCTAACAGTTCATATTCAGAAGGATTTTTTAAAGTTAGACAAGGTACTAAAGGATGAATGTGGGTATATTAAATGTATAAATGCAGTAACAACGTTTGAAGGTGTTTAGTTAGCTAAGTTAGGGAATGGACCAAGAATTATTCACAGGTTCCTTATACGTGGTTATTAAAAAGATAGAAGAATAAGATTTATAAGTCACACTTTAAAAATGAAGGCAGAATGCAGCTTTTAAAGTGCAATTTTTATTTTTATTTTTATTTGAGATGGAGTTTCGCTTTTGTTGCTCAGGCTGGAGTGCAATGATTTGATCTCGGTTCACCACAACCTCCACCTCCCAGGTTCAAGCAATTCTCCTGCTTCAGCCTCCTAAGTAGCTGGGATTACAGGCATGCACCACCATGCCTGGCTACTTTTTGTATTTTTAATAGAGACGGGGTTTCTTCACGTTGGTCAGGCTGGTCTTGAACTCCCGACCTCAGGTGATCCACCCACCTCGGCCTCCCTAAGTGTTGGGATTACGGATGTGAGCCACCGTGCCCAGCCCTAGAGTACGATTTTTAATAAATGGAAATAATTAAATTTGAATTCGTTTTAGAAAACAAAGGAAGACCTGAAAAGTCTGTGGTGAACTCAAAATTGCCCACAAATGATAACACATAAAAACCAAAGCCCTCACAGGCACCAGTATAAACGTTGGTGGGGGGTGCTTCCAGGGGTCACGTCACTCGTTACGGGTGAGGAGGCTGAGGCCCAGAGGAAAGGCAGAAGGTCCTACAAGGGACATGGCCAGTCCATGGCTGAGCCAGCATCCAGCCCCAGCTCCTCAGGTCCCACCCCAGGGCCTTTTCTACCCCCCTGTATTAATCAGGGTTCTTTTAGAGGAATGGAACTAATAGGATAGATATAGATAAAGAAGAGTTTACTAAGTATTAAATTACAGGATCACAATAGGCTGTCTGCAAGCTGAGGAGCAAGGAAAGCCAATCTGAGTCTCAAAACGGAAGAACTTGGAGTCTGATGTTCGAGGGCAGGAAGCATCCAGCATGGAAGAAAGATGTAGGCTGATAGGCTAGGCCCATCTCACTTTTTCATGTTTTTCTGCCTGCTTTTTATTACTGGCAGCCGATTAGATGGTGCCCACCAGACTCAGGGTGGGTCTGCCTTCCCCAGCCCACGGAACTCAAATGTTCATCTCCTTTGGCAGCATCCTCTCAGAAACACCCAGGATCAGTACTTCGCATCTTTCAATCCAATCAAGTTGACACTCAGTAGTAACCATCACATCCCCCTTCCAGAAGTTTCCCTCCCACACAAGCTACCTCTGTGCCTGAGCTCAGGTCTCCACCCTCAGGTTGCCAGCTGTTCTAGGACAGGTGATGCTGTGCACAGGAGACAGACCAGGCAGGCATGGATTCCGTCTGTGAGGTCTCTTAACGTGACTACCTTCTCACAAAGGCCAGGAGGAGAGAAATGGAGAATGGGGCCATGAGACTCTTGTAGCAGACAGCAGTGGCGTGGCTTCATGTTTCCGGAAGGTCAACTGTGATCATGGAAAGAGATTTACTACAAATTCTAACGTGGCCACTGAAATAACAACTTTCTACAGATTCAAGCCATGCAAAGTATGTTCTCCGACAACAATGGAATTAATTAGAAATCAAGAAAAGAAGTGTGTCTAGAAAATCCTCCCAAATATTTGGATGCTAAATAACATTCTTCTAAATAAGATACAGGAAACAGAAGAGGCCAAAGGAGAAATTAGAAAGAATTTTGAATTGAATAAAAACAAAAAAGCAGTAAAATACAGTTTGCATGGTGTTCCTAAAGCACTCCTTGGGAGGCAGATTACAGTGTAAAATGCCCACTAAAAAGGAAGAAAGGCCTCAGGTCAACAGCCTCTGCTTGCATCTCAAGACTAGAAAAACAAGAGCAAATTAAATCTGAAGTAGAAAGAAGAGAATGAATAATAATGAAAAAGAGCAGAAAAACAATACAACTGAAGCCAATTCTTTGAGAAGGTAAATAAAATTTATAAACCTTTAGTCAGACTGAAGAAAAGAGAAAAAAGAGAGAGAATGCAAAATATCACTATTAGGAAGAGATCAATGACCTCACTACATCTTCTACAATTATTAGGAATATAAGGGGATATTAAAACACTTTAGCACCAATATATTCAACAGCAGAAATGAAATGGACAATTTCTTTGAACCACCAAAGTCACTCAAGAAATACGTAAGTCGAACAACTGGGGTGGTGGCTCACGCCTGTAATCCCAGCACTTTGGGAGGTTGAGGCGGGTAGATCACCTGAAGTCAGGGGTTTGAGACCAGCCTGGCCAACATGACGAAACCCTGTCTCTACTGAAAATACAAAAATTAGCTTGTGTGGTGGTGGGCACCTGTAATCTCAGCTACTCAGGAGGCTGAGTCAGGAGAATCGCTTGAACCCAGGAGGTAGAGGTTGTGGTGAGCCAAGATCGTGCCATTGCACTCCAGCCCAAGTGACAAGAGCAAAACTCTATCTCACAACAAAACAAAACAAAACAAAACAAAACTATACATATAAAATAAACTGAAATTGTAGTTAAGCCTTTATTTTTATTATAAAGAAGTTTATCAGGATAATGTGGTACTGATGTGAAGGTAGACATACAGACCAATGGAACAAACAAGAGAGTCCACGAAGAAATAGAGAGTCTGCAGAATAGAGAGCCCAGCAAAAAAATCTCCAGGCCCAGACAGCATCACTGATGAAATCTACCAAATATTTAAGGAAGAGATAATAACAATCCTTCCCACATTCTTTCTGAAAATCAGAAAGTTGCAACTACTTCATCACTCATTCTATGAGGCCAGCATTTCTCCAATAGCAAAAGTAGATAGAAATCATTGCAAGAAAAAAGTAACTATAGACTGATAGCCCTCATGAACATAGATACCACAATTGTAAGCAAAATTTTAGCAAACTGAACCTGTCTATGAAAATAATGAAGAACATACCATGCTCATGGATAGGAAGAATCAATATCGTGAAAATGGCCATACTGCCCAAGGTTATTTCTAGATTCAATGCCATCCCCATCAAGCTACCAATGACTTTCTTCACAGAATTGGAAAAAACTGCTTTAAAGTTCATATGGAACCAAAAAAGAGCCCGCATTGCCAAGACAATCCTAAGTCAAAAGGACAAAGCTGGAGGTATCACGCTACCTGACTTCAAACTATACTACAAGGCTACAGTAACCAAAACAGCATGGTACTGGTACCAAAACAGAGATATAGACCAATGGAACAGAACAGAGTCCTCGGAAATAATACCACACATCTACAGCCATCTGATCTTTGACAAACCTGAGAGAAACAAGAAATGGGGAAAGGATTCCCTATTTAATAAATGGTGCTGGGAATATTGGCTAGCCATAAGTAGAAAGCTGAAACTGGATCCTTTCCTTACTCCTTATACGAAGATTAATTCAAGATGGATTAGAGACTTAAATGTTAGACCTAATACCATAAAAACCCTAGAAGAAAATCTAGGTAGTACCATTCAGGACATAGGCATGGGCAAGAACTTCATGTCTAAAACACCAAAAGCAACAGCAGCAAAAGCCAAAATTGACAAATGGGATCTAATTAAACTAAAGAGCTTCTGCACAGCAAAAGAAACTACCATCAGAGTGAACAGGCAACCTACAGAATGGGAGAAAATTTTTGCAACCTACTCATCTGACAAAGGGCTAATATCCAGAATCTACAAAGAACTCAAACAAATATACAAGAAAAAAACAAACAACCCCATCAAAAAGTGGGCAAAGGATATGAACAGACATTTCTCAAAAGAAGACATTCATACAGCCAACAGACACATGAAAAAAGGCTCATCATCACTCGCCATCAGAGAAATGCAAATCAAAACCACAATGAGATACCATCTCACACCAGTTAGAATGGCAATCATTAAAAAATCAGGAAACAACAGGTGTTGGAGAGGATGTGGAGAAATAGGAACACTTTTACACTGTTGGTGGGATTGTAAACTAGTTCAACCATTATGGAAAACAGTATGGCAATTCCTCAAGGATCTAGAACTAGATGTACCATATGACCCAGCCATCCCATTACTGGGTATATGCCCAAAGGATTATAAATTATTCTACTACAAAGACACATGCACACGTATGTTTATTGCGGCACTATTCACAATAGCAAAGACTTGGAATCAACCCAAATGTCCATCTGTGACAGACTGGATTAAGAAAATGTGGCACATATACACCATGGAATACTATGCAGCCATAAAAAAGGATGAGTTTGCGTTCTTTGTAGGGACATGGATGCAGCTGGAAACCATCATTCTTAGCAAACTATCACAAGAAGAGAAAACCAAACACCGCATGTTCTCACTCATAGGTGGGAACTGAACAATGAGGAAACTTGGACTCGGGAAGGGGTACATCACACATTGGGGCCTATCATGGGGAGGGGGGAGGGGGGAGGAATTGCATTGGGGAGTTATACATGATATAAATGATGACTTGATGGGTGCCACCAACATGGCACAAGTATACATATGTAACAAACCTGCACGTTATGCACATGTACCCTAGAACTTAAAGTACAAAAAAAAAAAAAAAAAAAAAAAAAAAAAACAATAAACAGCAGGCATAAAAAAAAAAAAAGAAAAGAAAATAATGTATCATGAGCAAGTGAGGTTTCGCCCAGGAATAGGATGTTTGTTTACCACTTGAAAATCAATGTAATTCTCTATTTTACCATATTAAAAATGATATATGACAATCTCAAAAGAAACAGAAAAAGATTTGAACATTTTCATCAATTCTAGATGAAAAAAGGCTCTCCAAAAATAAAGAATAGAAAGTATTCGTTTTCTATCATTGTGTAGAGAATTACCACATCTTAGCAGCTTAAAAGAACACCTGTTTATTATCTCATAGTTTTTGTGGGTCAGGAGTCCATGCACAGTTTAGTGGGGTCCTCTGCTAAGGTCTCAAAAGCAACAATCGAGGTATGAGATAGGGCTATAGTCTTATCTTTGGTTCAACTGGGGAGTGGTCTGTTTTTAAGCTCGTTCAGTTTAGGGGCAGACTGCAAACCCTTGTCATTGTATTAATAGGAATTGAGGGATCCATTTTCTTGCTGGTTTTTGGTTGGAAGATGCCCTTTATTCCTAAAGACTACCCACAATTCCTGTCCCATGGGGTTCCCCAAATGGTCACTTCCTCTCTCAAAACCAACAAGGGAGTGAGAGACTCCAGTAAGACCAACAAGATGGGAGATACTATCTTATGCAGTAATCATGTGCACATAATCACATGCACAGCTTCCTCTTTGCCATACTCTGTTGGTTAGAAGCAAATCACAGATTCTCTCTACACTCAAGGAGGGTGGGGGCTGGTGGGGACCAGACATGGCTGTAAGCAATGAGAGGCAAGGATCCTGGGGGATGCCCTGGGGACTGTCTACCATGGAAGGAAGCTTGCTCAAGGGCATCCACAAAAAAACCCACAGTTCACATCACGTTGAATGGTACAAGACTGAATGAATGCAATTAGAACAACCAGGAGCAAGAGAAGGCGTCCACTCCCACCATTTCTACTCAGCAAGGTGCTGAGGTCCTCAGCAAAGTACTAGAGGTCAGTGTCACTGGCAAGAAAAAAAAGTCATGAATGTTAGGAAAGGAAGAAGTAAACCATCTTTTTCAATTTAACACATGACATGATTCTGTAGAAAATCTGATCAAATCTGTGAAAACTCTAGTAGAAGTACAAAGTGAGTTTAGCAAGGTTGTAGTATATAACTTCAATATACAAAATCCATTTTTTTTTCAAATCACCAATGAATAATCAGAAATTAATTAAAACACCATTTACCATAGCATTGAAAATATAAAATACTTACGGATAAATCCAATGAAATATGTGTAAGACCTATTCAGAAAACTACAAGATATTGTTGGAAAAAATTAAAGATCTAAGTAAATGAGAGATTATACCTAGTTCATGGATAGGAAGATTCAATAATGTTTAGCTGCCTAATCTCCCCATATTGATCTGCAGATGCAACACAGGCCAAATAAAAATCCCCGCAGCTTTTTAAATGCAAACTGAAGTTGATTGTAAAATTTATATGGAAAAACACAGGATGTAGAATACCAAAACATCTTTTAAAAAAAAATTTTGAGGGGTCAATACTACCTAATTTTGAGAATTATTATAAAGCAACACTATCAAGAAAATGGTTGCTTGGATGTAAAGACAGACAAATAGAACAATGAAACAGAATAGAGATTTTAGAAATAGACCTACATGGATGTGGAAATTGATATTTGATAAAAGCACAAAGGAAATGTAGTGGAGAAAAGCTAGACTTTTCAATAAGTGGTGCTGGACTAATTGAATATATAACAAAAAGAACATTGATCCCTACCTCACACTATGTAGAAAAATGAATTTGAAATAGATCACAGCCCTCAGTGGGAAATAGAAAAGACAAAACTTCCAGAAGAAAACATTGGAATTAGGCAATGATTTCTTGGAAAGGATACTAAAAGCATAATCTCCAAAAGCAAAATATTGATTAATGGATTATATCAAAATTAAAATATTCTGTTGTTTGGGCTGGGCACAGTGGCTCCTGACTGTACTCCCAGGACTTTGGGAGGCCGAAGTGGGCAGATCACTTGAGGCGAAGAGTTTGAGACCAGCCTGGCCAACATGGTGAAACCCCATCTCTACTTAAAATACAAAAAATGAACTGAGTGTGGTGGCATACACCTGTAATGCCAGCTACTTGGGAAGCTGAGGCATGAGCATCACTTGAACCTGGGAGGTGGAGGTTACAGTGAACCAAGATTGAGCCACAGCACTCCAGCCTGGGTGACAGAGCAAGACCCTATCTCAAAAAAAAAAAGTTCTGCCATTTGAAAGGCTGTGTTAAGGGAATAAAAAGAAAGCCACAGTTCAAATGAAAATCCCAGCAGCCCTACTTTTGTACAAATTGAAGAATCAACTTCGATTTGTACAAAAACAGAGCTGCTGGGATTTTCATTTAGACTGCATTGCATCTGCAGATCAATTTCAGGAGAATAGGCAGCTTAACATCATTGACTCTTCTTAGCCACAGACTCAGAGAATATATTTGCAAATCATATGTTGCAGGCTGAAGAATGGCCCCAAAGCCCATCGACTATACATGGCAAAATGCAGATGAGATGAAGGGTCGTGACCCGGGGAGATGATCCTGGCTTCTCTGAGTGGGCCTGATGTAATCCCAAAGGTCCTTCTAAATGAGGAACAGTAGAGTTAGGGTCAGGGAGGAAAAGGAGGCAATGAGGACAGAAGCCAAGGTTGGAGTCACACTCTGCAGATGAAGGGAGGGGCCATGAGTTATCATGCAGCAGTCTCTAACAGCTGGAAAAGTCAATGAAGCAGATTCTCCCCAGAAGCCTCCAGAAGGAACCCAGCCCTATCGACAACTTGAGTTTAGGCTTCTAACTTCCACAACCGTAGAATAATAATTTCGTGTGACTGTAAGCCTCTAAACTTGTGGTAATTATCTTACAGCAGCAATAGACTCTCATGGATCACATACAGTTGATAAAGGGGTAGTACTCAGAACACAGAGAGAACTCTTCAAACTCAGTAAAAACAAAACTAACCCTCGGATTAGGAAAACAGGCACACGATGTGAAAGGATGCTTCACTGAAGAAATGTATGGATATATAGCAAACAAGCCTATGAAAAGATGCTCGACATCATTCGTCATAAGGAAAATGGAAACAAAACATGATGAGACATCACCACACACCTGTGAAAATGGCGCAACCAGAAAGGACTGACGATACCCAGTGCTGACAAGGATGTGGAAGACCAGCCTCTCTTGCACCTGCTGGACGCAGCAGGGCAGGAAAACTGCTTTGCAATTTCACAAAAAACTAAAAACATACCTGCTGATATGGTTTAGCTGTGTCCCCACCCAAATCTCAAATTGTAGCTCCCATAATTCCCATGCGGGAAGGACATGGTGGGAGGTAATTGAACCATGAGGGCGGGTCTTTCTTGTGCTGTTCTCGTGATAGTGAACAAGTCTCACGAGATTTGATGGTTTTATAAAGGGGAGTTTCCCTGCACACGCTCTCTCTTGCCTGCTGCCAGGCAAGACGTGACTTTGTTCCTCCTTTGCCTTCTGCCATGATTGTGAGGTCTCCCCAGCCATGGGGAACTGTGAGTCCATTAAACCTCTTTCCTTTATAAATTACCGTGTCTTGGGTATGTCTTTATGAGCAGTGTGAGAACGGACTAATACACCTACCGTACAATCCAACAATTTCCAAGCCTGGATATTAACCCAGGAGAAATGAAACCATATATCTACACAAAGACCTGTGCACAGAGGTTCATAGCAGCCTGGTTTGTCGTGGCCCCAGTTGGAAGCGACCTAAATGTCCATCAACACCGGAACAGATACACAGCTGTGGTCCATCCACACACGGAGTATGACTCTGCTGAATGGATACACAGCTGTGGTCCATCCACACACAAAGTATGACTCTGCAGTGAAAGGAAACGAACCGCTGTGCACAGTACAACATCATGACCCTTAAAATAGGTCTGCCGAGGAGAGGAAGACAGGCAGCAGAGAGTGGATAGGATACGATTTTCACTCATAAAAAATATTAGGAAAATAAGCTGTAGTGACAGAGACAAGCGCAGACATTGTCTGGGGACACAACAAGGGGGGCCAGATGGGGGTGGGATTGCAATGAGGAAGCTTCTGGGGGTGACAGATCTGTTCCTTGTCTCTACTGTGGTGCTGGTTTCACGGGTGCATCTTCTGTCAAGCTACTCAAGTTGTACACTTGAAAGCCATGTAGCTTATTCAATGTCAAGTACACCCCTGTAGGCTCTTAGAAAAGAAAATCCTACGGGACCCAGAGCATAAGCTTTCTGATGGCTCTTGGGGGCCCTTCCTCTCGGGTGAGGGGCAGCCAGGACTCCTGCCCATCACAGTCCTCCACCTCCCCACAGACCCACATCCTCCCTCCTGGCACTGGGTTCCAGCAGGAGCTCAGGAGGGGCCGGGCAGGGAGCCCAGTGCCCACTCTGCACAGCTCCCTGGTCCCAGAGGGTCTGGGGCCCCAGAGCCAGAGAAAGGCGAAGAACAGAGGACTGGGTGTGGGCTCAGCGTGCGGTCACAGGGGAGTGAGCACGCAGCGGCAGCACAGCCCAGCCCCACTCCTCTCTACTTCCCACCCTTTTCTTGGTCAGGATGACAAGGTGACCTGGCGAGTGGGACCCTCGAGATGCCAGGCATGTGCCCCCCATCAAACTGCCAAGCAGGAGGACACAGGAATGGCCCAGACAGTGGCCCCCAGACCAGGATGCAGTCAGTGATCCCAGAAACCACAAGCCATGAAAACCACACTCAGTGGCCAAGCTGTGGGAATCCATAGCAGAGACAACCCATTCCACCAGTCCTCAGCGCTGAACACTGGGCTGGACAAGGAATATTGCCCTGCCTGATTCAGATCACACGTTCTGAGTAGATTATAGAAGAGTGGTAACCGTAATCAAACCCAGGCCTGCCCACTCAGGGTCTCTCGTAGTGCTCAGATAAATAAATAAAAAGTACAAGGCATATTAGAAAAGAAAACACACTTTGGGCAAGGAAACTAAAAACCATGTCGGCCGCAGTGGGAACGGGGTCGCCTGGCTCCGGGGTCAGAGGGCAGCGCCTTTGGGTAGGGAATGGAGAGAGGGCACACTGAGCCCAGTTCTGGTGCTGGAGGAGACCTGTGCAGTGAGGATTCTGATCCACTTAAGGGAGGAGGCTCCAAGCGCACAAGCTGCCTTCTGCCAGCTTCCCTCCCACCTCCCTCCCACCCCACCTTCATCCTGATACCTCTCCCTCCTCTGGGGCTCAGCGTCATCTCCCCTCCCCTCGGAGCATCTGTGACGACTCAGTCTGGGGGCTCACATGATACTCTCTGAGTCCCCCTTCCTTTATCACAGTGCAGCGGCTGTGCGGTCAGCAGTGGGTTGGCTGTCCCCCCGCGGGGCCGGGCTCTGTGCTCAGGGTGGAGTCCCCCTTGCTCACAGTGGCTGCTTGGGGCTCAGTACAGGAGGCACCCAGGGCACCCCCGAGAGCACTCATTGCTGCCACTCAGGCACAGCCTCCCTCCACGGAGGTAACATGGACTTGGCCCCCCAGGGGCGCAGCTGAACTCAGAGGCCAGGTGGTAGAGGTGCAGGGAGTGGCAGGCGTCACGGCCCCCAGGGGTGAAGGCTGGGACTGGGAATTTCTGGGCACCCCCTGGCCCTTGCCATTCCCAGGTCTATACTCAGCCCTCCCAGTGAGCCCACGGACCCCTGCACTCACACTAGGGCTGGGTGGACAAGGCTCCAGGCAGTGGAGTCAGAGCCGTGGGGCTGCGAGACCTGCTGCCTCAGCGGGGGCAATGTGCTGGGGGCTGCTGTCTCCCACACGGAGCTGCGGCCAGCAGAACTCGGGGAAGCCAGCATCCAGTGTCCCACGGCAGGGGGTTTGCCAGGTGCCATCAGCCACCTCCACATTAACTCCTTCAGGCCAGGATGTCCCTTGGGCAGAGGAACCCTGCCTAGTCCAGGGGCTGTCCGCAGGGGAGTCCAAGAGTAGACAGAAGGACCACCAGAGTCAGATCCGATTCATCCTCCCAGGCCTGGGGCAAACCCACCCCATGTGAAGCCCCCAACAACAGGAATTTGTGGGCCCCCCACCTCCTGCAGCTGTCTGTCCCCCTTATGCAGTCTATGGGTCCTTACAGATAGCGGGAGCTCAGGAACAGTGCGGTGTCCATCTGAGGGGCCTGTTTCGTGATCACATAGCCCTCACCTGCACCAGGAGCACCCGAGAGCAGGAGCCAAGGCTCCTCCATGCTCCGCATACCCTCCCCTGCGGGCCTCAGCCCCTCGAGGCCTCTGCTAGAGGCTTATGGGTCCCTGTAGGTCACAGGTTGAGAATAGTCATCTGTACAGCAGCCGCACTGGGCCTGCCAGCATTTCCACCTGGCGAGTTGAGTGGAGCAGAGAAAAGGCAGAAGGAAGCCTCGGAGAGACTAACAAAAGCAAAAGCAAAGCCAGAGGCCCAGAGAGGGCCCTGAGTTCCAGAGGTGGGGACGGGAGCCTGCAGGGGTCTGAGCCCTCTCCAGGAGAGACAGACTGAGGCTGGGGAGAACCCTCCATCCTCTGCTGGGTCTGGGCTTAGGGCAGCTGGTCCCAGGAGAGGGCCTGCTTGGCTGACTGGGAGGAAAACAGGTGTTGTCAGGCCTTATGCAACCCACAGTTTTGTGAGCTCAGCCTTCTGGCTACTTCCAAGAGGAAATGCTTGCGGGAGGAGGACTTTCCCACCCTTCATCTCCGACACTCAGATCCATCCCACCCACTTGCCTCCTTCAAATCTTTGCTTCATTCTTGATGAGGGATTCACGCGCACACAATCACCTTTGCTACAACAGGGGACCCCAGGAGGCAGGTGGCAGGAAGCCCCAGCAGGGGTGCCAAGTGGGCAGAGCAGGGGCCAGGCAGTCGGGGTCAGGTGGCTGTGAGTGCAGGGGTCAGCGAACATTCTCTGTAAGGGACTGTTTAACACACAATTCAGGAGTTGTGAGTCATATGGCCTCTGTCCCAACTACCCTATTCTGCCTGGCGTTTGGAAACTGCCAGAGATGATAGAAACCAACCAGAGACAATATGGAAGCCATGGGAATGGCTGTGCCGATAACACTTTAATCACAAACAGGCATGGTGGCCCTGCTTTGTCTTAGCCAGTGGGAAAGCCCCTCAGCCCTAGGGCATCTGATCCACCCACAGGGCCAAGTCACAGGGAAGCAAGGACAGATGAGCAGCACAGTGGCATGGCCAGTGGTCAGGGCAGGGCAAATAGCCATGGCATTCCATGATCGCCTGTGAGGCAAGCAAGCACTGACAGCTGCGGTGAGGGAGGCACGCTGGGGCTTCGCCTAACCTTGCAGACGTGAGGCAGGCGGTTGGATGCCGGCACTGGGCGCAAAGCTCTGCGGGCCATGCCTACAAGGGACTGGTGGGAACTCCCTCTTTCCATGAGGATGGGGGCCACGATCCCCACGTTGCCCTCTTGGTGAGGACTGAGGGATGTGCTCCTCCAGCCAGGGTGCGTGGAGAGACCCTCTAACCTCACTGCCGGGCTAGGTGGGCCGCACCTTCATCTCCGACACCTTGTAGCTGTAGTTGTACCCTTTCCCCGAATTCCAGTTGATGCCATTTGCAAAGCTGTCATGGGCCCCACCGAGGTAGCCACCATTCAGGTTTGACAGGTGACAGGTGGCATACCACCAGGCTCCCTGATAGTGCACAGCACAGTTTTTAGCATCTTGGTCGTTGTCTCGGTCTTTGGTGGAGAAGGGGTAGTTATTGTGGTATGTCAGAGAATCACCTGCTCAGAGGGGAAAAATAGGGCATTTTCCACGAAGTGCCAGGGAGCCTGGATCCTAGGTCCAGTGCAGAGCTGCCATGGCCAGGAGCCCACGTTGTGCACTGCACAACTCCAAGGGGCACCACCCAGTGAACATGCACTCTGCTGGGACAGCAGCTTTGGCATCTCCTTGCCTGGTCTGCTCAGCCAGCTAACAGGCATTCCTACACTTGGAGACCGCCTGGCTCTGGGTGGGGCAGCAGAGGGGAAGAGTGACTTCCGGCAGAGTGTAGGAATTCAGTCTCTGTAGAAATAGACTTATCATCTTCCCCATTTTTCATCAATAATGGTAGCAAATAATCATAGCCACTATGTATTGTACTTTTTGTGACATGTGGATCCTAATTTTCACAAGTACAATAAACTGGGTGAATTGATGGATGAACAGATTGAGGGTTTGTGGGTTGGACAGGTTAAGTCACCCCCCAACGTCACACAGCAGAGGCACAGCCAGATGCTGAGCACGCTGTCTCCCCTTCCCCAACCCCCCTCAGAGGCCCAGGCCACTCAGCCCGCACAGACACTCACCCGCGCTGCCCTCCACAAAGGTCCCCAGGACCAGCTTGTACTTCTCTGCCTCACTGGCCACCTTGAATGATCTGTACTTAGCAAATTGGCGATTGCCCTCAAAATCCACCAGGTCTACACGGAGCTCACTGGTTCCTGTGGGAGAAAGGTTTTAGGCTCCCAGCCCAATGGCCCTTCTGCCTCCAGGAACCGCAGGTGGGAATTGGAGCGTTTCAGATGTCTGAACTTGGAATCCACGGAAAGCTTCCTCAAGTGTATGCAGAAAGTCCTCTGTGGTAGGAGGGATTGGAAGGACCTACTCCCTCAGGTCCACCTGCTGAACCTGGAGTTTCCCCCCTCCTACAACTATTACTTCACTTCATCAAGGAACCGTGCATTTCCCTGGAATGGGCTGTAAGGTCACCGATCCTCACTGTGGGAAAGTACTGCAGTCCTTCCTTTACGTGGAAAGGTCACAGCAAACATGAGGAGGTGGCTTAGGAGCTCGGAATGGGCTCCTGGGGAGGAAGGGACCGTTTTCCAGTTTCCCCAGGATCAGGGACCAGCTGATACGCTGGAGCTGGTGGCGGGAGGATGAAGATGCTGTCCTCACTGCTGCTGAGGGCTGTGGCCTGGCCGGAGGAATGAGAGGGGGCCCAGAGAGGAACCTCCCTCTGCCCCTGAGACAGCAGCTTTAGGAAGGGGAGACAGTGGGGAGTGAAGTTAGGGCTAGGGGTTGGGCCAAGCCCCGATGGTCTCTCCCTTTCTCTGCATGGGTCTAAGATACCAGTAGGGCCAAGACCTGAAGAGGTCTTCAGCCCAGAACTCTAACCCTCTCCGGTCCTGATGCTGCCACAGCCTGCGGCAGGGGACGCAGCCCTCGGAGGTCCCAGTGCCACCCTGAGTGTGCTCAGGGCCCGATCCCCTGTGGGCTAAGAGGCGCTTATGTTCCAGGTAGCCCAAGCCTAAGGGGCAGGGGCACCCCACTCAGGACCCCCTGACCCCCCGAGCCCCAGCAGCGGCGCTACCCTGGGCAGTCAGGGCATGGATGTTGTCGTTCCCCAGCCAGAACTCTCCGAGGCGACTGCCGAAGCCTTGCTTGTACGCGGCCCAGTCCCGGTAGAAGTCCACGGAGCCATCCACCCTCCGCTGGAAAACCTGTGGAGGAGCCAAGGGACAGGAGCCAGGGGGGCAGGCAGACATCCCACAGCACGGGGGACACGCCCTCCAGAGGAGCAGCGTTTGTAGTTGGCAGAGCATCGCAGACTGGGGTCCCCAGCACGCCCACCTGGTCTCCTCACAGACCCCATGGGATGAAGGAGGAAATGGGGGCTCAGAGAGGGGAGGCAACAAGCCCCAAGCCACACAGCAGGAGAGCACCTGGCCCCTCCCAGCCTCCCCCACGGCCTGGACGTTTACCCACGGGTCACCTCCCCCATCATCTCTGTCCCCAACCAGGGGAATAGAGAATTCCAGAGTGTGTTCTCCGGCCAGGTGTGCAGTCTGGACTCTGGGTCTCCCAGGCTGACCGCCTCTGTCCAGGGTCCCTCAGCCCCACACTCACGGTCCAGCCCCCTCCGTCTGTGTCCATGTCACAGAGCACAGTCAGGGGCCGGCAGTCAGGCAGGTAGATGGTGTGCCAGCCGCTCAGGGAAGGCCCACGGTCTAGCAGGTCCTTACAGGTGCGTGGGCCTGGGAAGAGAACCCAGGGAGTGGCTGCAGGACGGGAGCCCCTGGGCAGGGCAGGGGCAGTAGGAGGGAGGCCCGGGAGGGAGGAGCAGGGCCACAGGCTCCTATGTAGACAGAGCAGGACTCCCAGGCCTGGACAGGGACATGGTCCCCAGCGTCATGCAGCTGTGATGGCTACACCCAGTCTGCCTGACCCTCCTACCTTCTATTGGTTCCCCCATCTTCACCTCCCGGGAACCTGGCCTTTCGGGTACATTCCAATTTTCTTTGTGGCACACAACTATGAAAGCCATGCCCTGCTCCTTCCAGGGGCATCTGCCAGGGGACCAGACACCACCATCCTATGAATCTGGCCAGTGCAGAGAGGGAAGAAAGGGCAGAGGCCTCGGGCTGGGACTGCACAACATCCCAATGCTGCCCTCCTGGTGGGTGCAAGTCGGGGTGGGTTGGGCTGGGTTCCGTAGGACAGGTGGAGCTGGAGGATCCTGGGGCCTGCCACCCACCTGTGTTACATTGATCAGATTCCCAAGCGTCTCCTGGAGATGGGGACAGACAGACACACACACAAAGAGTTGGAAGTCAGATAACTTGTCCCCAGCACAGAGCAGAAGATGGTGGCACTTGCCTCACTTTCCTGGCATGCAGGTGGCCACTGCCCTCCAGAAAAGCTGCCAGTGCCATGGCCATCTGGGGTGACTAGCCCTTCTTGTCCCTGGAGGCAGCAGAGTCACTGTGCCTGCATTCATTGGCCCCTTCCTCCTGCCACACGTCTAAGCTAGAGGGAGCTTGGTGCTTCAGGGCTCCCCTGAGCCCCCAGAGGCTCCAGAGTGGCCTGTGTTTGTAGATGCGGCACGAAGGATGGGGTGAGGTGGGGTCTGGGCAGATAGGCATGTATTTACATTCAGAGGCAAAGTATGACGGAGCCTCCAGGTGAGTGAGAGAAAATACTCCTCTCACAGCGCACCCAGAACAGCGCAGAGCAGCTCGGGGGTGAACGGAGGGGTGAGTGTGGGGCTGCTTTTTTCCCTGCAGCACATCGCTCTGGTTTTTCTAAATAATCTGTAAACATGTGCCTCAGAAAATGCGTTCTATTTTATATATTATACACACATAACAGATAAATACATAATATGTCTATCTGCTTCGGATGCATAGATTTCTATTTGAATATATCTAGTGTCTGTTTACACATTCTCTCTGATCAGAGCTTGTCATTAATATTCCCTGCCCACTCTGGCCAACCTGGGTTTTGAAACAGTGCCCCCAAATGACAACACCTGCAGGGGGCAGGAGACACGAGGCAGCAGCACAGGTGAGATGGGATGAGAGGGGCTGGCAGAGGTGAGCAGACAACCCTGTCCCACCCACCCCAGCTGATGCTGACCTTAGATGGGGAAGGCTTGATCTCAGACCCACCCACAGGTGGATACTTTGGCACTGAGAACCTCCCCCAGACTGAGACTCCGCCCCCAGACTGAGACCCCTCCCCCAGACTGAGACCCCTTCCCCACACCGAGAACCCTCCCCCACACTGAGACCCCTCCCTGTGAGAACCCCTCCCCCACACGGAGACCTCTGCCCTGGACTGAGCCCCGGGAGTCCTTCCTGGACAGGCGTTGGCTCTGGTGAGGACAGTGTGACAGCCCCAGAGGTCTCATCCACGCTCCTCTGCAGCTGAGTCTGGAAGGGCCTCGCAGCCCCTCCTCACTCTCATCTCCTTACCCTTGGACCCAGGTGGTCCTGCCTTCCCAGGAGGTCCAGGGGGGCCACGTTCTCCTGCAAATTCCAAAGATACCGCCTTACACAGAGCTCCCGGCCCAGGATCCGAAGGACCCACCCTGGAGCTGGCGGCTATGACTCTTCCTGTCATGACCAGGATCCTGTTTGTGCTGCGATGTGACTGTGGCCCCACCTGAGCTTGCCTGCCTTGCACCAGAAGGTTCTAGACCCAGGACTCAGGCCTCACGAGGCTCTCCTATCCACTCAGGGGCCAGGACCTGGAAATTTGGAGCCCTTCCCAGAGAACGTAGGTGGAGTCCTGGCTCTTCCCCTTCCAGGCATGAGAACCTGAAAACGTTTCCTCGCTTCCCTTAGCTGCAGGTTCCTCCTCTGAAGCTGGTCCCTGGGAGACGTTTAGCCCCACAGCCCAGGTGAGAACAGGGACTGGGAATCAGAGTCCTGCAGGGGGCCACAGAGCAGATGGTAGGTCAGGACTGAAACCAAGTTTTCTGCCAAAACACCCACTGGGCACTCATTAGGTCATTAAAGGATGAGCACCCCACTAAGGCCTTTTCAGAATGCCCAATGGGCCCTGGGAGTCAGCTCTGTCCCTGGCTCTAACAGGGGCCAGACCCAAGCTCTCAATCTATGAACCACGGTGGGGGTGATGCCCAACTCAGCATCTAGCTTCAAAAAGAGCAAGAGCCAGTGCCCTGCTCTGCTGACCGTGCCTGGCCTCCCTACCCGGCCCGCACCTACCTCTCTTTCCATTGGCGCCTGCCTCTCCCTTTGGCCCTGGGGCTCCGGGCAGCCCCGGGCAGCCTGGGAGAATGGTGAGCTTGTCAGAGCCCTCCAGGCCCACCACCTTCACCTCTGCAGAGAAACACAGGTGCCCACTCAGTGCCTGGCCCAACAGTGGCTGGGAGGTGAGGTTTTCTGCTCTGCTGGGGCCTTGGTCTGTCCTCACCCCTTGGGTACTGGTGAGGCGGAGACGTGATGGGGGGCAGAGTCCTGGCATTGGAGGCCACCCCGACATAGGGGAGCCTCATCGCCTCAGTGCTGTGTGTCCTGGGGCAAGTCACTTAACTCCTCTGGGCTCTGTGCCCTGGGCTGCCACGTGGGGATAATAACAAGGTTGTGGCCAGGGCTGGATTAGAGAATGTGCATTTTAATCTCTTAGTGTAATTCGTGGCATTTAGAAAGAGCTTAATAAACAGTGGGCACTTGCAATAACCAATGACAATCAATGTTTCTAAGAAACTTGGGGAATTGAGGCTGACAAAGCATTTTCCCTCCCAGACCTTGGGAATGTGGTTGTGGAATTACTGGGCTGGAAGGGGCTTTCTAGGTCCTCTGGAGAGGGGCAGTGTGGGGTCCAAGGACACAGAGCCAGGTGTGGCACAGCTGGAGCCAAACCAAGGTTGTCTACTTCTTTGAAAAAATATTTTTCATTTTGTTGATTATGAAATCAATACGCCCTGCTAAGGGCACTCTTAGAGACTGGGGAACGGAGCAGCGCTCTCACCGGAGACACAGCAGCTGCCACTGCTTGGTGGATTTTTTTTTTAATCTGTCCTCACCCCTAGCTCACTGGTCAGAGCAAGTGTAGATCATATTTTTTATTTGCTTAATTTTTCTCGTTAAAAAAGAATACTTAGTAATGTTGGATAATCTAGAAAATAAGACATGTTTGGGGGAAAAAGTTAACTCACTCATAACATAACCAGTGAAGGGCCTCTGTGGTGTGCATTTTCTTCCTAGCCCCACTCGGGGCCTTTCTCCACATGACCCATCATTGCCCTGGTCCCCTGGTCCACCACGAGCAGGCTCAGGCCATGGGGCCCACCAGGGTTTTTGGAAGCCATCCCGGGTTCTGAGTTCAGAGCAATGTACTCCAGCGTGGCCACGATGCAGGGGGACCCAGAGCCTCCCCCAGAAGGCAGAGCTACAGGTGGAGCTGCTGGGAATACCTGAGTGCCCCCAGGAGCTCAGGGAAGGAGGTCTGGAGCCCTGGGGTCACATCAGCCTCACTAGACTACATCAGGGACACAGTGGGGACCACCTGTCCCCAGTGCTGGGCATATCTCAGGCCAAATTCCCCGCAGAGCTGGGGCTTGACTTTGCTGGCCACGTCCAGCTGGGTGGTCTTCCAGTGTGACATGATCGTGGCATAGACTCTAACTAGGACCACCTTCCACCAGCGCCCTGTATGCCCACCGCCTCCTCACACAGCTTGTGGGACTCTCAGGATGGCCCTTCAGTGGAGGAGGATTCGGCCCCGGGGAGCCTCCCCTGCTGCATGCTCTGAATTTGAGACCTGGCCCATTTGGCCCCAGGGCTCTGTTCCTAACCCCCGTGTTAGGCTGCATCTGTTTATTTGAGCCTCTGTCTCCTCTTTAAAGTGTGAGGCTTAAAACAAGCTGTTGAGAAAATAAGGCAGGAACCTTCACAAAGGGCATAGTAGCGGGCCTGGCGTGCTGTGAGTGGTCAGCAGGTGGCCGCTGTCAGCTTCCCGGAGTGTGATCCCTCTAAGGTGCTAACCCCCGGGGGACTGACTCACGTGGACAGGTGTCCTCAGTCAAGGCCATGGTCCACAGGAAGGAGAGGGCGAGGAGAGCAGGTCCCATTGCCACGGCAGCTTGGCTCAGCCCTGGAGCTCTGGTCTTTGCCACTGAAGGAACTCTGTGGTTCTTATAGGGCTGCAGCCACCCACTGTCACCTCTGTCTCCATTTCCCAACCACAGTGGGGAAGGCCACTCCCTCCTGACGGCTTGGTGGCACCAACTGGCGGTGGAGACAGCCTCAGGGCGGCTGTCTTCCGCAGGCCCCGCAGGCTTCCCACTTAACGAGCCTGGCTTCCCCTGGCAGGGACGCTCTGCCCAGCAGAAGGCTCCCTGAGGCCGGTGTGGAAAGGGCCTGCCTGTTTGTGTCTTTAGGGAAAGCTTGGCAGGAACACTGCCTGAGGCCCACAGCAGGACAGAAGGGCTTGTGGAATCCAGCCCTTGAGGAGATCACTGGCCGAGAAGCTGCTGTGAGTCCACAGAAATTTAGGAACATCCACTGCGGTCTGAGGTGGTTCCCAGGGGAGGGAGAGGGAAGCAGGACGATTACCAGGGACCTCCCTGGGCCAGCGTGCAGGGAGTTGGTTCCAACCCTAGAGGACACTGGCTGGAGAAAAGTGATATGAGCAGACCAGGAGCCTTGGCAAGGGGTGGCACGCTGGCACTGGATCAGGCTCCTGTCCAAGCCAGTGCTACAAAGATGCAGGACTGTGAATGACACACAAGCAGCTTCAGCTGGGAGCGGGGGCAGGGGTGGGGAAGGGTGGCATGAAATTGCTCGCAGGGGCCATTGGACACCTGCCCCCTGAACAGGGGAATTGGTGAATTGGCCCCAGCTTCAAAGTGAGGTTATCCGCACCTCTTAACGGAGAGCAAAATCCTGAAGCAAACGCTGGCCTCGGGTTCAGTCCCATTAGGGAGAGGTGGCAGGCTGTGGCCCCAGTTGCACCACCAATGGTCCCTGTGCAGGTGTCAAAAGGGTTAGAATCATGACCCCAAGTGGAAAAAGCCCTGTGAGGTTCCTCCATGGCAGACCAGCTCCATGTCCCTGGCATCATATGGGCCTGAAAACACAAAGCCACTCAAAGACCTCGACTCTGACCGTGCCAGACCCAGTGTGAGCAGAACGTGGCTGGGAAGGGCAGGCTCCCAGGGGTGTGTGAAAACGGAACCCAGAGATGTGGCCTCCCTCCTGGCACCTTCTCTTCTCACCAAAGTGCCGTGGGCAAGACTCACACAGAAACGGTGAGCCCCCCAGAACAGGTAGCTAAAAGCCCACGGCAGGCTGCCCAGATTCCCTGGCTGTTAGTCACCTGGGCTCCCCGAGTGGAGACGGCCTCCTGGGTAGGTGTGCGTTTCTTCTAAAGTCTAGACAGGATCGAGAAATTGAATTTCATAGTATGAATATTTTAGCATAAAGCAATCTATGCCAATTTGGTATTTTGAGTAGTGGAGAATTTGGCCTATGTCAGTGACACCTTGATAATCCAATTGAAAATGTGAAATCGAGGAATTGAACGAGTTAGTGTGTACAGTTTTGGAACATTTAAGAGACCTCCCCTAAGTTCATCACAGTCATATGTTTAAATTATTAGATTTTGAAGAGCTAGTTTATACTCAGAAGGCTTTGCTAAAGGTAGAAAGCTAAAGTACTAAAACATAAATTTAAACATATTAATTTTGGAAGTGCAATCAAAATGTTCAAAACTATTAAATGAACTAAGTCGGTGATGGACCAAGAATTATTCACAGGCCTCATCAAGGACGTTATTAACATTTGCCTGTTACGGGTAGAACCAGGTTTATCCGCCAAATTTGAAGTCTCAATGAAGCACTGGACTTTTGAAATTGGGATTTTAATACATTGAACAAATTACATTTGACTCGAACTTTTTAAAAAACGAAGTAATCCACAGAGTAATCTCTGTGCAAGAAATAAAAGTAAGCAATAAAATACCATGGAAGGAACCACCCACATCACCAGGACCGGGCACAGGTCGGCTGCTGGGCCTCTGAGGGCATTTTTGCTAAGGATGAGAAAACGGGGTCCACGGAGCTCCCTATGGGTCTACAGATGCTCCTGCCCCACCCCTGGCCTCCCTATGGGTGCTCCATAACATCATAAGGATTTGGCTTCCAACTGTTGTGGTCTCATAAGTATGAGAGAAAAAGGGCTTGTGTTTAATAAACACCTACTATGTGCCAGGTACTGTTTTATGCCCTGTGGTGCAGTAAGGAACAGAAAGACCAGTCCTGGTGCTCTAGATACCTGCTCTATTGAGGGCAAACAGAAAATAACCAACTAGACAAACAATCAAACGAAGGCATAATTATAATATCAGATCATATATCTCAAGAAAGCAATGTGGGCTGCAAAGTAAATATGAGTAGAGAGTATTATTAAAGTAAAGCCAAATGAAACAGCTATCTCAGTGGCTACACACACATGCACATACTCACACACTCACACGCACACACACACGCATGCACACACACACATTTATTTTTTGCTGTCATAAAAGTACAGGGTGAGTGCCCCTGGCCAGACACTTCTCCTTCCACAGTAATTCCAGGTCCCCAGCTTCTTCTAGCATGTGGCTCTTCCCCCTTCCATATGTGGCTCCTGTCCTGAGGGTGGTCTCCATTCCAGCCACTTGGAACTGGAAGAGAGCATGGGGGAGTCTGTGGCAGGGGCTTCTGGTGACTTCCTGGTGCCTAATGGTGATGATGCTCCTCCCTTCCACTCATTGTCCCTTGGCCTGACCTGAACCACCGCTGGGTGACTGCAAGGAACACTAGGGAACACAGCCTGGTTGTGTGACTGGGAACAGGAAACAAGGGTTGCCAAGCACGCAGGAAAACGAACTGAGGTTATCTGGAGGGTGTGTTTCAAGGTCACTGTTTGTGGGGTGTATGTTTCTCTATTCATTTGCTTTCATCCTGTTTGTCCCTCCAAGTGTCTTCTTGTAAACAGCGTATCACTGGATCCTTCTTTAAAAAAAAAAAAAAAATCCATCCTAACAACCTGTGCCTCCTGAGTGTTTAGTTGATTTACATTTTATGTAATTATCGATATGGTTCTGTTAGGGCTACCATCTTGCTATTTATTTTATATCCTACCTTTGTTCTGTCTTACCTATATTGCCTTGAGCTGGTCAAGCATATTTTAGTACTTCATTCTCTCTCCTCTGTTGGCTATTTATTTATTTATTTATTTTCATTTGTTTATTTATTTCGAGATGGAGTCTCACTCTGTCACCCAGGCTGGAGTGCAGTGGTGCCATCTTGGCTCACTGCAACCTCTGCCTTCCTGTGTAAGTGATTCTCATGCCTCAGCCTCCCAAGTAGCTGGGACTACAGGCACAGCCACCATGTATTTTTAGTAGAGATGGGGTTTCACCATGTTGGCCAGGCTGGTCTAGAACTCTTGACCTTCAAATGATCCACCCGCCTTAGCCTCCCAAAGTCCTGGGATTACAGGTGTGAGCCACCACACCGTTTAAGGGAAAATCTTAAAAGCAACCGGAGGAGAAGAAAAAAGCAAAAATTAATCAGAAGGGTAAATGACTTCTCATAAAAGGAGAAGATAATGAAAGAACATTTCTGAGGTGCTGCAAGACAAAAATTCTTCACTTAGAATCCTAACTAGATGATTCTAAAATGAAGGTGAAATAAGACTTTTTTCAGTTGAGTGAAAGCTGAGAGGATTTGTTGCCAGCAGATCCATATCCCCAGCAACACTGAAGGGAGGTCTACAGCTCAGGGAGGTGTTCCCAGATAGAAACACTGATCTGTAGGGAAGGCGGAAGAGCAGTGGAAGTGGGAAGTCTGAGCGAGACTCCTTCTCAAAAAATAAAAAACGTTTTCCCTTGATCTTTTGTTTTTAGCAGTATGCCTTGGTGCGATTTTTGCTTTGTGTTTATCCTGTTAGGGTTTCTTTTTCTTTCTTTTTTTTTTTTTTTTCCCCCAAAACAGAATTTCGCTCTTGTTGCCCAGGCTGGAGTGCAATGGCATGATCTCAGCTCACTGCAACCTCCGCCTCCCAGTTTCAGGCAATTCTCCTGTCTCAGCCTCCCAAGTAGCTGGGATTACTGTCGTGCATCACCACGCCTGGTTCATTTTGTACTTTTAGTAGAGACAGGGTTTCACCATGTTGGTCAGGCTGGTCTTGAACTTCTAATCTGAGATGATTCACCCGCCTCAGTCTCCCAAAGTGCTGGGATTACAGGCGTGAGCCACCGCGCCCGGCCTCCTGCTAGGGTTTCATCGAGATCCTAGATGTGCAGGTTCATGTGGCTGATCAGATTTATAAATTTTTGGCCAGTATTTCTTATACTATTCTCCTGCCCCATCTTCCCTTTCCCTTCTTTGGACTGCAGTTGCACTCTCTCCCTTTGCTCACTACCTTCCCAGTGAAGACTGAGGCTTTGTGCACTTGTCCTAGAAACTTTATTTTCCATGCCTTAACTTTGGTATCTATGTTATATGTAAAAATGTTTAGAAACAGAATGCTTGTTCCCAGGTGCTACAAAGAAATAGCCCTTGAACATAAACTTAATTATCTCAGCAAGGCTTTTTGTACTTTCTGCAGAAAGGGTGCTCATCGCAGATGGAACAATGGTGAGAGCACATCCGAACAAAGGAGGGAAGCAATTTTTATTCCTTACGCAGTTAGTCCCTGCTACTGTGTCCTGTCTCCATCGGCTGGAGTCAGACCTTACAATCTAAACTAAAACCTGATTGGCTAATCTTAGTTGAAAACTTTTCTAAATAGGTAAAAATAATGGAAAGACAAAGGAAAATAGGAAGTTGCTTATGAAAGGACTTAGAAAAGTAATGACATTCCCAAAAAGGAAGGAGTACAGGTTGCGAGCTGGGACATGCCTGTGAGCACGTCCAGCACAGATATTTTGGTAAAAGTACAAGGACATAGAATGTCCTACGTGCCTGTGAGCACGTCTAGCATAAAGCTAGTCTTTAAAAGAAACTATTATTTCTGACACTTATGATTTATTCTTTAATAAGAATGGAAAGTTTGAAGAGGAACTTTTTACTTTCTACATCTATCAACACTTCTTTATAGTCCCTGATCCTTCCTTATATTCTCCATCTGATAAATGCTTAATTTTACATACCAAAATTTTTACTTTTAATATTTATACTTCGCTCGTCATTAGATTTCCATATCTTTTTTGAAATCCTCCATTTCTCCACTCATTACATCTTAGTTTTCTTGCATATAAATTAACATTTATTCTACTTATTTAAATAATTTGCCTGCAAATTTCAGCATCTGAACATTCATGCATTTGTTTCCATTGAATTTTTTTTTTTTTTTTTTTTTTTTTTTTTTTTTTTTGAGACGGAGTCTCGCTCTGTCGCCGGGGCTGGAGTACAGTGGCCGGATCTCAGCTCACTGCAAGCTCCAAGCTCCGCCTCCCAGGTTTAAGCCATTCTCCTGCCTCAGCCTTCCGAGTAGCTGGGACTACAGGCCCCAGCCACCTCGCCTGGCTAGTTTTTTGTATTTTTTAGTAGAGACGGGGTTTCACCGTGTTAGCCAGAAAGGTCTCGAACTCCTGACCTCGTGATCCGCCCATCTCAGCCTCCCAAAGTGCTGGGATTACAGGCTTGAGCCACCGCGCCCGGCCTTTGTTTCCATTGATTTTCTTCCGTTTGATTACAGATTATATCTTCCTTCTTCACTTGCATGTCTAGTAAGTCTTGATTCTGTGCAAAGCATTGTGAATGCTATGTTACAGAATTCTGAATTCTGTACCCTCTCTCAGAAAAAGCTGAGCTTTGTGCCAGCAGGCAGGCAAGTTGCAATCACTTTTGATTTTGTGGGTGCTTGGTTTTAGACTTTATTAGAATGGTTCTATGTTGTCCTTAATCCTAAGGTAAAAGCTTTGGTTCTGGAATATGGTGCTTATATAATACTTAAGCATTGGGTCTCAATGGAAAGCCTGATTTGCCAAATTCATTAAAGTGTGGGGCTTGAACTCCAATTGTCTCCTCAACACTGGGGAGCTGCTGGAATCTCTGCTCAGCCATGCCAGCCTTCCAGCAGCTTCTCCCCAGCAGGTTCATTGGAGTCTCACTCATGCATGTTGATACCAGGAGGCAGGCAAGGCTATGAAAGCGTTCTGTCAGCAGATGCTGGGGCTTCCCCACACGGCTCCCTCTTTTTCAGGATTTCTCACCCCAGTCCCAGCCACTCTGGTCACCTCACTCTCTGGCAGCAAGTCCTCAGCCTCATAGGACAGCTTCCTTCTGCTTAGCCAGTGTCCCCTGCATTCCATGGACTTAGAAGGGCCCAGGGGAGGAAATCGGGGTGCCCAGCTGTCATGCAGGGTGGCTCCTATCTCCTGTCTCTTCCTCCACATCCGGATTCTGCCTGCTTTTAGTGACTCTGCATTGCCTTCCAATAGTTGTATTTTCATAGGTTTTCTAGAGTATTTTTTTTTTCACAGGAGAGTTAATCTAATGTAAGCTGTCTCTCAACTGTCAGATGCTAGAAGTCTGAAGGCTGATTTTTTTTTTTAACTTTTAGTTCCACAAAGCCTCTCTGAGAAGGTGACATTTGAGTCAAGAACTGAAAAACATGAGTCAGATATACAATATTTGGGGTAAAGTCTTACAGAAAGAGGAAAAAGTCTTGGCGGATCTGAGACACAGTAAAGGGGCCAAGTTGTCAGAGAGGAGAAGAGTGGGAGAGGAGTGGTGGGAGCCAGCGTGGAGGGTATTGGCTGTAGAGATGGCCTGGGGTCCCCTCCTGCACCAAGCGGGGTGGCAGTGAGCAGGGTGACTGTCGTCCACACTTTCTCCCATGTCCTTACTAGTTCTCTAGACTGCTGAAGCCACCTCTGTGTCTCCTACGCCTACCTTTCACACCAAATGCCAGGTGCACATTTTTTTTCTTTTTTTCATTATACTTTAAGTTCTGGGGCACGTGTGCAGAATGTGCAGGGTTGTTACATAGGTATACACGTGCCATGGTGGTTTGCTGCACCCCTCAACACACCGTCTACATCAGGTATTTCTCCTAAGGCTCTCCCTCCCCTCGCCCCCCACCCCTCGACAGGCCCCAGTGTGTGATGTTCCCCTCCCTGTGTCCATGTGTTCTCATTGTTCAGTTCCCACTTATGAATAGGACCAGGTGATGTTTGGATTTCTGTTCTTTTGTTAGTTTGCTGAGAATGATGGTTTCCAGCTTCATCCATGTCCCTGCAAAGGAGATGAACTCATCCTTTTTCATGACTGCATAGCATTCTATGGTGTCTAAGTGCCACATTTTCTTTATCCAGTCTGTGATTGATGGGGACATTTTTAGAGCGAAGCTGGGATTACATCCATCTCCCATCCTCAAACCCTGTCCCTGGATGCCTGTCCACTGCTCCTGAACACAGTGTAAGCCTCGTAAAGGGTTCAAAGCCATGATCCATATTCCAGGCCACGCCTGATTTCCTGCACTGTCTTTTTTTTTTTTTTTTTTTTTTTTTTGAGACGGAGTCTTGCTCTGTCGCCCAGGCTGGAGTGCAGTGGCCGGATCTCAGCTCACTGCAAGCTCCGCCTCCCGGGTTTACGCCATTCTCCTGCTTCAGCCTCCCGAGTAGCTGGGACTACAGGCGCCCGCCACCTCACCCGGCTAGATTTTTGCATTTTTTAGTAGAGACAGGGTTTCACCGTGTTAGCCAGGATGGTCTCGATCTCCTGACCTCGTGATCCGCCCGTCTCGGCCTCCCAAAGTGCTGGGATTACAGGCTTGAGCCACCGCGCCCGGCCAACCTCCCGGACATTTCTTATGATGCTCTCTCAACTGTGAATTCCCCTCCCTCATTCATCCGTAAACCACTTCTTATCCAGGCGCTTCATTCTTCTTTCTTCTGAGAAGCAATCACATTCTTCTCCCAGAGGAAAATTAGATGCCAACTAGGGCGGAACAAACCAGTACGTGAGACCGCAGTCTCCTCCATCCATGGTTACGTCCAGCGGGATCTCGAACAGGAGAGAAATAACACCTGCCTCCCCTGATGAAGGATTAAGTGGACGAGATCGGCTCTTAGTGCCACATGCAGCACACTCTTGGCCTCCATCCATTGGAGGAGCCCTCCACACTTTCTCTTCTTTCTCAGGATCTTGTCTTCTGTACCAAAATTCTACCCTAAATAAAGGTTGTCAAACTGATTTCTACCAAAGGATCAGAACCTTCCTAGAATGGTTTATAAGAAAAACACCTGGCCGGGTGCAGTGGCTCACGCATGTAATCCCAGCACTTTGGGAGGCCAAAGCAGGCAGATCACGAGGTCAGGAGTTCGAGACCAGTCTGGCCAACACAGTGAAACTCCATCTCTACTAAAAATACAAAAATTAGCCAGGCGTGGTGGCGAATGCCTGTAATCCCAGCTACTCAGGAGACTGAGGCAGAAGAATCACTGGAAACCAGAAGGCAGAAGTTGCAGTGAACCGAGATCATGCCAGCCTGGACGAAACAGCGAAACTGCATCTGGAAAGCAACAACAACAAACAAAAACAAAAACAAAACAAAACAAAAAACACCAGTGAAGTCTTTGAGACACTTGCATTTTAATGATATTTCAAGCTTTATATGGGAGGAGTAAGTTTCTTGACAGTGGAATTTTAGCATCCGAGGAACCTTGGGGGTATGGTTTTGTGAACCCACTGTGCGGGATGTACCTTACTTTGAGTACGACCTGGCTGGGTTGACAGGAGAAGTCTGGGAAGCCTAGCAAATCCTGCCTATTTCAAGCAGCAGCAACACCTGCGCACTTTCTAGAAACACATGTTCTCGGTGCTGCCCCCTACCTACTGAACCAGGCCCTCAGCGGGGAGGGGGATTGAGGGGGAGCTGCAGGGGGACCCTGCAAACTGTTTCAGGAAACCTTCCAACAGGCTCTGAAGCAGGCTCAAGTGTGAGAACACTGTCAGCCCTTTCCAGGGGCTCCCAGGCCCTGCCCTCTGTCTCCACAGGCTCCCCTGAGGGTGAAGGAGAAGCAGCTGTCCCGACCTGAGACAAACCTCTCTTCTTTTAGTTCAATCTTCTCTTGTCACCCAGCTCCAAGCGTGGAGCCCAGATCCACACCTTCCATGCCCACCATGAGCCTGAATATGGAGCTTTGACGAACGGTGCCCCCCTCTCTCTGCCTACGCTCATCAGAACCAAAGCCTTGGGCCAGGCTACGCTCCTGCTTCAATATCTGCCCTGCCGCTGTCTCTCAAGAAAGTGCAGAATGAAGTGATCACGACTGACTCCCACTAGCACAGTCTTTATTGTGTGCCCAGCACTGATCTAAGCGACTCTCATGCCTGGCACAAAAGTTGGGTGGGCAAGGCTCCTCCAGGGAGATGAGGCAGAGCCACGGGCTCGTGGGGCCTGCCCTGCCTTGGGGAGCATGCGACAGGAGTGGTGTGTTTCCAAGAAGAGTCAAAACCAATAGAACCTGAGAAAGCGGCGTGGCATCTGGCATCAGGACTGTGGCTGGGAGTGGGTGGGAGGCTTGCTAGCTGCACCCAGACCCAGCCAGCCCCGTGGAACTCCTCACTCCTGGAATGCCCCCCGGAGGGAGGAACCAAGCTTAGCAGGGCGGCTTTCCCTGGGCTGAGGCAGACAGGCAGGGTCAGGGGTGGGGAATTCATCCTCCCAGGCCTGGGTCAGATCCACTCCACCCGGGATCTGCGTCCCTCCCCAGAGCCTGCTGGTGCTGCATGGGCAGTGGGAGCTCAGGAGGGGCACAGCGAATGCCGGACGGCCCTAGTCCCAGGCCCACATCGACCTCCACCTGCCTCGCGAGCACCCGAGGGCATGGCTGCCTCCTCCATGACATTTGCAGTGGGACAGGGTTGGAGCTGGACCAACGTGGACTGGTGGCGTGTGGCCCAAGCTCCCACCCTGGTTGTCTTGGCTCCAGCTATGAAAACAGGGGCTCCCTCTACCCCACGGGGGAAGACCACCTCTTCTCATTTTGTGCTCTCATCTTTTGGAATCTGGGAGAGAGGTGCAGAGGGTCAGCCCCAGGACCCAGCCTCCAAGTGCAGAGGGCAGAGGGGTGTTCCATGAATAGCATTCCATGCAGACCTCCAACAGACAGACAGACGGACATCACAAAGGCAAACTTAAGAAAGGTATCCAAACGGCTTCTTCGGCCCATCTCCACGTTCTACCTTCTTGTGGAGGGTGAGATCCCACCTCTTCCTGGAAGCCTGTCCTGAACACTCCGCCTGCTTAGAGCAGGCTCGGCGCTCAGCCTGGGGGCCTGGGGGTTCCTGGCCTCTGCGTGACTCTTGGGGGGTCTCAGTTGTGAGTCTGGTCTCTTTGGGTGTACTTGAGGTCATCACAGGCAGGACATTCTCTTCTCTCAAGATACTCACTCGACAACCAGGGCCACACACCCAGCAGGTTCTGGACACTAAGAGACTATTCTGTGATCAGTGGCACCCTGAGATCCCCTGGCCAGCACGTGGTGAGCAGCACTGGTGTGACGGAGTGCATGACAGTTGCTGGGGCCCTGGAAGAAAGCATTTCCCAGCCATTAACTCAGCTGGCCCTGCAAGCTGTGGAAGCTTCGTCTTTTTTGTGGATGAGGAAACCAGGCAGCCGGACATCTCGCTTCCGACCTATCCCATGCATGAATGGTTAAGAAATATACTTCAGGTCCCAGACTTAAGGAGCACTCGGGCACCGACACTCACACCTCCTGAACGCTGAGCAGGCCGACCGAAAGCTGGCACCGCTGCTCCCCAACTCCCGCACCCTCAGCCTTGTGGAGTCCCCTCCCCTTGAATCCAGGCTGGGCGTAGTAATTTGCTTCTAACCCACAGAATATAGCAAGGGACATGGTGCATCCCTTCTGTGATTGGCATAAAAGATGGTACTTCCATCTTGCTGGCAGACTCTCCTCTTGTGGTTGTGATGGAGCAGGTGGCTGTGCTGGGAGGCCCGCATCATAAAGAACTGAGGGTGGCCTCCAGCCAACAGCCAGTCACCACCTGAGGCCCTCAGTCCAGTGGCACTCAGGGCCCCGAATCCTGCCAACCGCCGTGAGTGAGCTTGGAAGTGGAGCTGTCCCCAGATGAGCCCCGGATAAGCCCCCAGCCCTGGGTGACACCTTGATTGCAATTTTGGGGCAATCAAAATTTGCCTTGATTATAAATTTGGGGCAAGGTGACACCTTGATTGCAATTTGGGGGCAAGAGGGATCCCAAGGCAGAGACCCCCTGAGATGTTTCTGGATTCCTGACCCTGGGAAGCTGTGAGATGATACACAGGTACGGTTTTGAGCTTCCAGGCTTTGGGATCATTTGTCATACAGTGGTAAAGGATGCAAGCACGGAGGAGGCTGCCCTTGTATGGTCAGTCGCCCACCTTTAGGAAGTCTTTGAAATCATCCCCACCCTTATAAGGAGCATTCAGTCTAGTCTAGTGACTTCTAGTTTTAAAATGAGTTTGAGAGAGTCCCAAAGGATAGTGAGATTCTTGCTCTGTTGAACATGTCAGTTCTCAACAGATGTCAGGGAATTCGGCTTCTCCCAAACCTACGTGATTTCCATTTGTCAATTTGGAAAGAAAAAAAAGCAAGATGTTTGGGGCAGAAAGTGCATGTGGCTTTTGTGGAAGTATTCACTCCTGGGGTATTACTAGAAAGGGATGTTTTCCAGGCTGGGGTACAGAAACAGTCCCCAGTCTCCAAGAGAGGCTATGGGTCATTACAACCCAACCCGAGTCGAGCCAAGGCAGCCTGCACGTCCTCCCAGCTTGGGCTGGGAGGACAGGAAGAGGAGCAAGCCCAGTCCCTCCAACCCCTGCCGGCTTCCCCAGGCTGAGGGCGTGATGGGGATGGCCCACGGAGCTGGGGAGTCTCTCCCAGGCCTCAGAGTCCTTTGGAGACCTGACCACACTGGGAACACAGGCTGTGTGCCTGAGCCTTGTATGCCTGGAGAGGCTCTCCTGGGGGAGCACTGTACCCTTGAACGCCGCTGGCAGGTCAGGATGGGCTTCACCGGGCCCCTGGGCAAGGATGACGATGCTGCATTCTCACCTTGCAGGCTGCCTTGTCAGGGGAAATCTGGACAAGCATCTATGCCTCCCACGCCTCAGTGGTCACCCCAGGGCTGTGGGACCTTGTCACGGGGTCTGCTCCTCCCATGTGCTACAGTTGCACATCCAGCACCCTCAGACGGCCACATCACCTCCCTGGATGGGCCTGCCTCGCTTCGGTTGGATCCTCGGCCTGTTTCTTCTCCTCTGTTGAAATTGTCTTCATGACAAAGTCTCATTTGTGAGATTGTTGGATCAGAATGAATGGCTCCCTTTCATGTTCTGGGTAGGTTTCATTATATTAGAAATATTTAAATCTGACTCCCACATCTCCATGCAGTGGTCTGTTTCCTATGACACGTATGTAAAATATATGCTTACGTTTTATGTCTGCATCTAAAGCACCCACTGTTACATGGGCACGCCTCCAACTCCATCTAAAGCACACACAGTGCTTTGTGTGCACACCTCTTAACTTCATCCAAAGCATACAAAATGATACTTGTGCACAGCTGTAACTTTAACGCATACATAACGCTGCATGTGTGCACCTCTAACTTTATTCAGTGTGGTTTCCTGCATCCCTCTTTAGGAGGTTTTAGTATTCGACTTCATGCAGCTGCAGGCCCAGCCTGCTGTGGGCTCTGACGGGAGACCCCTTCCTGCAGAAGTGCAGGTGTGTGGGGACAGGTGGGGCTATTGTCTCCATGCAGCTGAAGTGAAGTGAGCTCCAAGTGCAGCCGAGCAGAGAACCCTATGGGGTGGGGTGTGGGACCTCAAGCACCGCAGGTTCTACCTTCTAGGCTTAGAAGGCCTAGAGGTGGACCTAGAATGCGAACTTTCAGGGGGCTCCCTGGGCGACTCTGACAGGCAGCCAGGTTGGGGACCACTGATGGGCAGACACCAAGAAACACCAGGAGCATTTTGCTGAGCACAGGCCTTGTCCCATCCAGAACCTGTGGCTCCCCTGGGGGCTGTGACCCCGCGCTCACTGGGGGGTGTGCTCCCGTGCTCCCTGGGGGGTGTGCTCCCGTGCTCCCTGGGGGGTGTGCTCCCGCGCTCGCTGGGGGTGTGCTCCCGTGCTCCCTGGGGGGTGTGACCCCGCGCTCGCTGGGGGTGTGCTCCCGTGCTCCCTGGGGGGTGTGCTCCCGTGCTCCCTGGGGGGTGTGCTCCCGTGCTCCCTGGGGGGTGTGACCCTGCACTCCCTGGGGGGTGTGACCCTGCACTCCCTGGGGGCTGTGACCCCGCGCCCGCTGGGGGGTGTGCTCCCGTGCTCCCTGGGGGGTGTGACCCTGCACTCCCTGGGGGGTGTGACCCTGCACTCCCTGGGGGGTGTGACCCTGCACTCCCTGGGGGCTGTGACCCCGCGCCCGCTGGGGGGTGTGACCCCATGCTCCCTGGGAGGTGTGAACCTGCGCTCCCTGGGGGGTGTGACCCCACGCCCGCTGGGGGGTGTGATCCCGCACTCACTGGGGGGTGTGCTCCCGTGCTCACTGGGGGGTGTGCTCCCGTGCTCCCTGGGGGGTGTGACCCTGCACTCCCTGGGGGGTGTGACCCTGCACTCCCTGGGGGGTGTGACCCTGCACTCCCTGGGGGCTGTGACCCCGCGCCCGCTGGGGGGTGTGCTCCCGTGCTCCCTGGGGGGTGTGACCCTGCACTCCCTGGGGGCTGTGACCCCGCGCTCGCTGGGGGGTGTGCTCCCGTGCTCCCTGGGGGGGTGTGACCCCGCGCTCGCTGGGGGGTGTGCTCCCGTGCTCCCTGGGGGGTGTGACCCCGCGCCCGCTGGGGGATGTGATCCCGCGCTCACTGGGGGGTGTGACTCCGCGCTCGCTGGGGGGTGTGCTCCCGCGCTCCCTGGGGGGTGTGACCCTGCACTCCCTGGGGGCTGTGACCCCGCGCCCGCTGGGGGATGTGATCCCGCGCCCGCTGGGGGATGTGATCCCGCGCTCACTGGGGGGTGTGACCCCGCGCCCGCTGGGGGATGTGATCCCGCGCTCGCTGGGGGGTGTGCTCCCGTGCTCCCTGGGGGGTGTGACCCTGCACTCCCTGGGGGCTGTGACCCCGCGCCCGCTGGGGGATGTGACCCCGCGCTCGCTGGGGGGTGTGCTCCCGTGCTCCCTGGGGGGTGTGACCCTGCACTCCCTGGGGGCTGTGACCCCGCGCCCGCTGGGGGATGTGATCCCGCGCTCACTGGGGGGTGTGACTCCGCGCTCACTGGGGGGTGTGCTCCCGCGCTCACTGGGGGGTGTGACTCCGCGCTCGCTGGGGGGTGTGCTCCCACGCTCACTGGGGGGTGTGACCCCGCGCTCGCTGGGGGGTGTGCTCCCACGCTCACTGGGGGGTGTGACCCCGCGCTCCCTGGGGGGGTGTGACCCCGCGCTCGCTGGGGGGTGTGCTCCCGTGCTCCCTGGGGGGTGTGACCCTGCACTCCCTGGGGGCTGTGACCCCGCGCCCGCTGGGGGATGTGATCCCGTGCTCACTGGGGGGTGTGACTCCGCGCTCGCTGGGGGGTGTGCTCCCACGCTCACTGGGGGGTGTGACCCCATGCTCCCTGGGAGGTGTGAACCTGCGCTCCCTGGGAGGTGTGACCCCACGCCCGCTGGGGGGTGTGATCCCGCACTCACTGGGGGGTGTGCTCCCGCGCTCCCTGGGGGGTGTGCTCCTGCGCTCGCTGGGGGGTATGAGCCCATGCCTGTTGGTGATGAAGAGGTGAAGCTCCCCAGTGGGAACAACCAGGACCCGGCCCTGGGAGGCATGGATTCGGGAAGGCCCTGGAGGCCTGCATGAGGCAGTGAGAGCTAGGAGGTGGTGTCCACACTGGGAGCTGGGCCCACACAGCGGGCATGGGGGGTAAGCATCAGTGAAGTTCTGGGGGTCAGGCAACTGCCCCCGCCCGACAGCCCTGGAGCAGCTACGAAAGCTTCCTGCTCTCCCCTCTTCCCCTTCTCCAACCGACTCCCGAATGCAGACGCTCCCGGCCCTCCTGGGCTGTCAGAGTCTGGGGACATTCACTAGGACAGCCCTGGGCAGCTCAAAGCAGCACTTTGGCCTGGCACGGGCCAGCTCCAGGGACGCCCCTACCTTCCTCCTCATGCATGGATGGGGTTTCGTCACCAAGACATCTGCAGGACAGGAGCGGGGCCACATGGCCAGAGTGCCCCTCCATTCATGGGTCCTACGTGCAAACGGGCAGACAGGAGCTCTGAGCCGCAGATTCCACGAGGCCACATGGGGCACTGGTGGTGTCTGAGCCTGGGTCGCTGAGGCAGCTGTCCTCAGCCCATTCTCACCAGGCCACAGCTGTCAGTGGGGAAGCGTGTGTGCATGTGTGTGTGTGTTCCTGTCAGTGGGGAAGCGTGTGTCCACGCGTGTGTGCGCTCCTGTCAGTGGGGAAGCATGTGTGCACGCGTGTGTGTGTTCCTGTCAGTGGGGAAGCGTGTGTCCACGCATGTGTGTGTTCCTGTCAGTGGGGAAGCATGTGTGCACGCATGTGTGCTCCTGTGGGGGTCATGCATGTGGCCGAGCATCTTCTGGAATTCTCTCTTCTCCCTTCCGACCGCCTCTTCTCAGCAAATCCCATCAACCCCACCTTTGAAACACCTGGAGCTGGAGCGTGACCCGCTCTCATGGGTCTGCGCCGCCCCCCATGCGGCTTCCCTCCCCGTCTCTGCTCAGGCCACACCAGCCCCTCCCGCTTCCCCTCCCTCTCCCCCTTCCCTCTGGCCTCTGCCCTGTTGTTCTCTCTCCTGCAAGGTCCTTCCTGCCCACTGGGCTCCAGGCAGAGAACCTTCCCAGCAGCCCTGGTCATCTGGGAGAGCACTTCAATCCTCACCCCCCACACACTACACACCCCGTACACACAGGCACACACAAGCACGCACACCACATACACAGGTACACACCATGCACATGCAGGCACACACACTATACACATGCAGCACACACCACACACAGGCGCACTCCCCACAGGCGCACACACCACACACAGAAACACACACCACACACACAGGCACACTCCCCACAAGCACACACATAGGCACACACCACACACAGAAACATAACACACCACACACACAGGCACACCCATACACAGAGGCACACACACCACAGCCACACACACACTATACAGATGCAGCACAAACCACACACACAGGCACACACACCATATACACAGAAACACACCACACACACACAGGCACACCCCTCCACAGGCACGCCCCTCCACAGGCACGCCCCTCCACAGGCACGCGCACACACACACCAGCACACACACCACACAGGCACACGCACAGACACCACCCCCACACACAGGCATACACCACACACACACCATACACACACAGGCACACACACCACATACACAGGCACAGCTCCCCACAGACACACACACCACACACAGGCACACTACACACACAGGTACACACACACCACACACGCTTCACATAAACACAAATAGCATGTGCCAAATACACACACCACATAGCACATGCACACACATGTGCCATACACACGTGCCATACACACATGCACATCACACACACACACACACCACACATATGCACATTGTCTCCTCCCCTTTACATTCCCTCAGGTCTCATTCCTCTGGGCACACCTCACCCCTGCCTTGTGGGTCTTGGTCAGCCCGTGTCCCCTGGAGTGACATCTCCTTGAGGGTGGGTTCTCCCTTGCTGCTCCCACCTGGCACACAGCAGATGGTCAATGAACTGCCACTGAAGGAATGGAGGAATGAATGGATGAATGAAAGAGTGGATGGATGGATGGATGGATGGATGGATAAATGATGAATAGATGGATGGATGGATAGATGAATGGATGGATGGATGGACAGATAAATGGTGAATAGATGGGTGAATGGATGGATAGATGAATGGATGAATGAAAGGGTGAATGAATGTGTGAATGGACGGATGGATGGATGGATAAATGGTGAATAGTGGGAGGAGGAAGGCAAGGAAGGCAGACTGGGGGCATGCACCCCCGCTCCAGGATTCCTTCTCCCCAGGAAACTTCCCAGAGCTGCCACCTACAACCTCGAGAAATCATGGGACTCCCCTTGCATGACGGGTGCGAGGGGAGTCCCACAACTCTGGGTCACAACTGTGCCATGGCTCAGCCGCCGGCCTCCCTGTGACGGAGAAATTGGTTGGATCTCAGCCCTCCTGGGCCCCAGCCAGCCAGGTTGGCTGAGAGCCAGGGGTCTCTATGCACATCCACATAGAAGCCCACCCGTGGCCCACATGGAAGCCACTGCCTGAGGCGGGCTAGGATCTTGGTGGCCAAGGGCCCTGGCAGGCAAGGAGGTTCCCTCACCCCACACCTGGAGCCCAGGGGCCCAGCTTTGCAGGGACAAGGCCTCTTGGCAAAGCCTCTGTACCCCGCCAAGCTGCTGTGCACACATTTCCCCTCCTGCCTTCCTTCCTCTCGGTCATGCTGAGGACACCCTTTGGGCCCAGGGCACTAGTGCTAGGATAAAGGGGGCTGAGGGACATCTCTTCCGATACAGGAAGCTTGAATTCCCGCTCCGGATGGCAACTGACAACCTGCTTTCTCTTTCGTGGGGATAGACGTTTTCCCTCATCCAGCAAGGATCAACCCAGCCCTCTGGGAATGCTTAAAACGAAAGGACAGTGACACCCACTCCTGTTGGGGCTTTCCACGCGAGTCCCACTCTGGGCTCATGAGACGCAGTGAGCGGCGACACAGCCCCGGCCCCAGCCTCCGTCTTTCTCACAGGGACGCGGTGGGCAGGGAGCGGATCTCATCTCCAAGGCTGAGACTGGGGACCGGCACCCTGTCTTCAGGAGACTCAGCCCAGGCCAGGACATGTTCAGGTGCTTGCTGAGGAAATCGCTGGGTCCATGACGGTGGGAGGCAGAGGTGTGGGGGCTGAGCCCAGCTGCTCTGCTCACGTTCCTGGGGACACTCATTGTGAACACTCATGGGGCACCAGGCCCAGTGCCGGACCTCCAGCCAAGCTTGCAGGCAGGTGCTTTTATCAGCCAGGGTCTTAGGGGTGAGGCGAGGCGCACAGAGGAGCCAGGGGCGGGCCTCACTTGGGAGCCTTAGCCTTGGTTGCTTCACTTGGAGGCTGAGTTCACAGTGCTTGCCTCAGATGAAGCTGGCAGGTAGCTGAGCTCTGTGCCTGCAGGCAGCGGGGAGGAGTCGCATTGTAACCCCCTGGATGAGAGTCACTCTGTCTCCAGGGCACCCCCAACAGGACCTTGGCTTTCCCCTGGCCTAGCCTCACTTAGCTTGTCCTGGAGCTTGACCCGGGGAAGAGAGGGCCCTCCAGGTTGCCGGCCTCTACCTGGGTGGTGCCTTGAAATGAAACTCTTTCCAGTCATCTCCAGAGCCAGTTGCAAAGGGAGCATCTCCAGAGGCTGCACCCAGGAAGGGGCTTCTGCCCTAGCAGAGCATTTGCCAGTCTCTCAGCTCCTGGGAGGCTCCTTCCTTCCCAGGCTTCCCTGCCCACACCCTCGGGGCACTTCATAGGAGAGGGCAGTCCCTGCAGGCTGAGCAGACCTCAAGCCTCCTGCTGCCTGGGATGGTCAAAGGGTCATTGTGAGTCTGAGCCACCGACTCCTCCAGACCAGGCTGGGGCCCCTCTGCAGGAAGCCTCTCTGGAGGACAGATCAGCTGCCCACCTGTGTGATTCTGGCCACTCCACCAGCAGGCACCACGCCGACTGTCCGCCCACCTGCCTTGCTCTCTCTCCCGCTCTGGATGCGATGGCAGGGACCTTCAGACCCGTCACCCTTTGACGACTGCGAGCGTCTATTGCCGGAGTCACTTTTCACTTTCCCAACTCAAGTGCATTTATTAGGCGCCATCCTAATCTACTCCGGGGTTTTAAGAAAGGGATGGGCTGCTCAAATTCATGACGACTGAGTTTTAATTGGCGTTGTGTCCCTCAAGGCGTCTCTCAATGTGGTATTTAAACAGTTGATGTCGGGAAATGGTTGCCTCTTCCAGCCCTGCACAGCCTTGATTCGTGGACCGTTTCCTTTTGTTCCTGGCTCTTTCCAGAGCTGGTCTGCCACGTAGTACCTTGCCACAGAGAGTCCAGGCATCCAGCCTGCCCATCATCATTTCATGTCGAGCCTCCTCCCCAAGGGCTGCTGGCTATGAGTTCGTAATCTACCTCTGAGCTATCACAGTGATCAAACAATTATACCCAATGCTCTGCCTGTGGATGACATGGGTCAGCAGCCTCCCATCCTCTCACAACAGCCCCAGCTTCCCCGGGCAATGCTGCAGAATACCCTTCTGTTGTGAAAGTCGCCCCATCCTTAGGCACCTACACAATTCAGGATCACCTAGGTCACCGGCTCTCCGACTTGAACGTGCAGCAGAGTTGCCCAGAGGCCTGCTTTCAGATGACTCAGCCCTCTCCCAGAGCATCTGGATCAGCCGGTCTGGGATGGGGCTCAGGAATCGGCACTTCTAACAAGGTGGTGCCGTTGCTGCTGGTCCCCGGACCCCGCTGGAGACCCACTGGCCTAGGTTCTTCGGCAGTAATAAACAGTCCCTGATATCAGTGGCTTTAACAAAGCAAAAATGTGCTTCTCCTGCTCCTGCTACCAGTTCTCACAAGCTGGCAGGGAGCTCACTCAGGGAACCTGCTGGTGATGCAGTCCCTCCATGAAATGTGGCAGGTGTTATGCATGAGGGCACCACACCTTCAGACCGGAAGTGGCGAACGCCATGTGGGCTCAAGGTCACTGGCTAGAACGAGCCTCATGCCTTCCCCGACCCCTAGTCACAAGGAGCCAGGGAGTCTAAGCCTGCTACACAGTTGGAAGGGCAGTGCTGGAGAGCTTCCAGAACATTCCTGCAGGGCGCTAACTGCCCGGAGTGAAGAGTGAGGCCAGTACACGGTGGTGTGGACGCCCAGCAGTTGCTGAAACTCACCTCTTGGGCTGATGCCCAGCCATGTTCTAACATCCTCCCAAGGGCACGAAGCTGTTCATGCCAGCCTTGGCCTCTCCTGAGGGACAAGCTCCACCTAAGGACGGCCGGGGTCATCCCTTCCTTTCTCCAGGTGGCCAGTGTGGTTATCTTCAGAGCCCCTAGCGTCCTGGGACTGTGTGCAGTCCTGTCTGGGAGGGGCCTGGCCACCCTTAAGAAGACAGCCACTCACATCTGTTTAGGGTGGAAACAGCCAACTCGATTTATTGAAAATCTATTACAATTATTCCTTTGTTACACAAGTTTAGAATATTTTAAGGTATCCTTTCCTGGGCATTACAGTTAAAACTTACAACACGTCTACCGGATTTTTTGAAACTGTACAATGCGTCAATTGACATTGTATTTCAAAGGGCCTCATGTCCTAAAATCTTTATCTTGGGTTTTTTTTTTTTTTTTTTTTTTTGGCTTGCCATTTTTTCTTTCCACCAGCGTTTGTCCAATTATATATATTGGGAGGAAAAAATTACACCAAAAGAATTTCTGCAAATATAAGAAGTAATTTTATTGCAATATACTGTGGCAAGAGTGGTCTGGGGAGAATGGGACATATTTTGAAGTTCAGTACAAATTATAACAACTTTGAAGGGACCACAGAGGAAGCAAATGACAGCAGAAAAGGACAAATTGGATGGGATGAGAAATGAAAACAGAATCACATGACCTAGACGCAGTCCACGGGGCGTAGCGGGGCAGTCCTCAGCTATGGCTTTTCTTTTGAAGAGGTGAAGGTGACAGTCATTGGCACATGCTGGTATCCTGGGCTCCAGAGACTCTCCAAGCCAGACTTTTCTTTGGCAAGAGCAAGACTTATTTTCCAGGGAAATTTGGAAAAGCCGCGTTGGCGGTATTGTGTTCCTCCTGGATGACTTGGTTGTGGCTTCCTAAGCTGGAACTGCGTTCTGGTGGGGGTGGGGGTGGGGGACAGCACCAGAGCCCCGCGGGCTCACCCCGAGGGCCCAGCCTGCGTTTCCCACAGTGGAAGGAAAAGGCGCTGCACCTGGACAACTTTTCACAGTGAAGAGATCGCCTTTCCAGGCTGCCCCTCGGGTCCTCCTGCCCGCAGACGGCAGCCCCCCGACCTCGATGGCCAGGAAAGGGTTCCCCAAAGGGGACCTGACCCGCCCCGAGCTCTGGAGCTGCTGACGCTCGCATCCAGGACATTTGAGATGGGAATCCGAATCGGCTACTTGGAAAAGAAGTGCTGCAGGCAGCCCTGGAGAGACTCATGGAGTTCATTGAACATTCCATCTACCGAGGCAGCACATGGCACGACTGAACGGCTTGGAACAAATACAGAAATGAGCACCACAAACATTCAGGAACCAAATACAATCCGCTATGGTCACATCACAGACAATGCAGGAAGAGGCTTTTTATTGCTTGTGTGTGTTTTCAAATCAAGTAGGCACAACCCAGTCCTCATAACAGCCCTCGGGAGTGGACGCACTGGGGTGGGAGGGCGCAGGAGAGCGCAGGAGGGAGAGTGCTTGGCTATCCTGCCCAGTGGAAAGGAAAGTGACGTGCATTGATCTTAAAGTCCTTGGCAACAGACTGTGGAGGCAATAACAGGATTAAGAAAGCAGGGAGAACGAGGCATGGCCAGGTACCCCGGTGCGCCTTCAAGGAGACCTTAAAACAGATAGCACCACAAGAGAGAAGTGTAAAAAATAAGCACCAATTTTCATTGAGTTATCACCTACAAAAAATGTGGTTTCCCTGCCCTGGACATTCTCCCATCAGGCTCTGCGGGAAGAAAAGCGGAAAAAGGAAGCAAATAAAATTAATCTAAACCTGTGTTTTAGTCTAAGTGCATGTAGAAAAAAGTAAAATATCAAATTCTTTCCCTCCCTATTAAAAAAAGGTCTAGAGTGAATCAAACACTGTCTGAAAAGGGGCACTGGTACCTGCTTTTCAACGGCAGCATCAATTCTTGCTGCCTCGGGTAAATCTCCAATTTATTGCACGTTCTTGGCCAGGGCGGGGGTGGGAGGAGACTTCCTATTTCTAATCAGAACTGTACTGCAACCCAGAATCCATGCCTCGCCCATTCTGTCCGCGGGACTGAGACTGGGTTTCCGTGCATGATTGAAAGCCAGGCACACTTAACATTTATAACAATACAATACAAATATTTACTTAAAACTCACAAAAACATAAGCACCTTTAATCCATCGGGAAGGCACCTGCAGAATGACATTTGGCCTCTAAATGGATCGTGTTGGGGGTCGTTAAAAACGGAGGCTTTGGTGACGGTGGGATGACCTTTACAAGGCTTACCTCGGAACATGTTTTGAAGGTCAGGGGAAATACGCATCTTCAAGTTGAATTTAGAAAAAAAATACAGTGTCCAAATCTGGCAGTCCCTCCCCCAACCCCTGCCAGCTATTCACGAACAGGATTGGTCAGGCGAGCTGGGGGGCCGGAGGCGTGGCCCCGCTCCCGGGGCGCGTGGGTGTGGACAGAGCGTGGGGCGGGCCCAGGCACTGTGGTGCAGCTAGGTCATGTGATTCGGCTCCAGGTGGGGGCGCGGCTCCTTCCCTCTGTTCTCTCCGGGCTGGGGTCCCACGCCCCGCGGTGCCGAGGCGCAGATGAAGTCAGGCGGGAGGGGAGGGAGAAGCCTTCACTGTCCAGGATCAGGACATGCACGGGACACTCACGAACGAACGGCATGCTGAGGTCACGAGGTTGCTCTCGGGAGCCCGGGCTCCGCGGCTCCTAGCCCATGAAGCAAGCTGGCCCCACTTCAAATCCAAATTTCTGTGACGCTTCACCGAAGTCATTGAACATGATGTCCACGATGGGCACCTGCTCCACTTTGGGGGTGTCGATCTCCAGAACCGTCTTCTGGTAGCCTTTCTTGGTCTGGGGAAGAGGGAGACAGGTGGCCGGTGGGTAAGAACAGTAGGGGGTCTTGGGGTTTACCAGTCGCGCCCCCCACACTTTGGCTGGCTCGGAAACCTGGGCTGGTGTCCTGTCTCCCACCCATGGCTGTGCTTGCCTGGGCGAGTGTTGGAGGAAATACGGCTGATCAGAGCATGCACTTAACCCCTGTGGATGTCCGGAGAGTCCCCCTTGCACAGGTGGGAAGGGGGTGGGGTGGGCATCAGCGAGGCGACAGGACCCTCCCAAGGCTTCAGGTGCATCTGGGGCGCACACAGAATCGAAGCTGATCAGCCTTCGCCCCGTGCCCAGTCCAGACTCCTTGTGATACCCCAGGTATTTGCTTCCAGGCAGCCCCCCAGGACCCAGGGCCAGCTACAGAACAAGCAGGGCACATGGGAAAATCAAAGGGAGGCTCTGGGTTAGCAAAGGAAAGAGTCCAAGTTGGCACCGGCAGAGCCTTGAGCCAAGTAAGATCCCCCCTACGATCCCCTGCCTCACACCACCTTAGGCACTCGGTGGGCTGGGTCTTCACCTTCACAAGTATGGGAAGGGGTGGGGACCTTCTACACCCTCTGGTCCAGAGGAGTCGTAGGTAAACTGAGGCACAGAGGGCAGGGGTAGCGCAATGAACCTGACCTGCAGGATGTGTCGGCACCCATCCCTTGCTCAAACCAGCACAACCCTGGGTGCTGGGGTGGGGGATGGAAGCCTAGGAGAGGCCTCCTCCCTCCCAGAACACAGGAGGCGAAGGTGTGAGACAGAACACAGGCGGCGAAGGTGTGAGACAGAACACAGGCGGCGAAGGTGTGAGACAACACAGGCGGTGAAGGTGTGAGAACACAGGCAGCGAAGGTGTGAGACAGAACACAGGTGGCGAAGGTGTGAGAACACAGGCGGCAAAGGTGTGACATGACAGAACACAGGCAGCGAAGGTGTGTGATTCTTTGGTCCCTCCCCAAAGCCACCCAAATGTAACTCCCGGTGTTCAGGGCATTTATTACTGAGGCTGAGCTGGCCCTGCTGTCCTGTCAACTTCCCCCAAGACAGGGGCCCCGGAGGCCGCATCTTTCCCGCAAACCAGGAGCCTGCAAACGCATGCTGAGCAATGGCTTTTGCCACCTCAGACCCAGACCGGATTTACAGTCTCAGCGGGATCTGGGCCTGGGAAGGATCTTCCACTGCCCCATCCCCAGAAGAAATGATCAGATAAGCAAGTCGAGCCAGCCAGGGTTCCCTCCGGGGTGGGAGGCAGTGTCCCCAGGATGCAGCCCTGCAGAGGGCCCAGCACAGGCTCCCAGGCCAGAGATTTCCATAGCAGACAACAGCTCCAGCTCTCCCGGTGTTCCGTTCCCTGACCTATGGGGAGGGCGTGGCCGTGAAGGGCCTTATTCTCCCCGGCTGTGATCTTAATGTTCCCGTTCCCAAGGATGGTGTTAGGAGGTGGGGCCGTTGGATGGGAGCTGAGGAGGTCCTGAGAGTGGAGCACCATGAGTGGTATTAGTGCCCCTATAAAAGAGGCACCCAAGAGACCGCCGCGTGAGGGTGCAGTGAGAAGCTGCTATCTGCAACCTGGAGGGGAGCTCACCAGAGCCTGCCTTGCTGGCAACCTGGTCACAGACTTCCAGCCTCCAGAGCTGTGGGTGACAAATCTCTGTTGCTTATGAGCCACGCAGCTGGTGAGATTTGTCGTGGCAGTGAGTGGACTAAGAGACCCTGAGCTACAGCCAGCCAGCCGCGCCTCTCCCAGGCTTCTGACGCTCGGACACGGAGTGAGATAAACATCTGTGGTTTTAAGCTGCTAAATTTGGGGGGCTAATTGGTTACAAGCAATGGATAACCAATTCGCTTTCTGTGACTCAGTTTCCTCAGCTGGAAAATGGGCACGCCACTGTCATAGACGCACTGTGAGAATGAACGAAGCTCAGCTCCCCTGCATGCATTCCTGGTATTACCCACGAGACTCTCGAGCTTCACGTGCTAATGTCCACTTCTCCCCACAACCCTGCCCTTCTCACACCCCTGCCTGGATAGGAACACCTTTCTCCTTACTGCAGCTGGCTCGGCCTGGAATGATTTTCAAGTTGGGATTGGAACTTCAGAGCGAACGCGAGTTCTCGGGGAGCTGGTTAACCCCATGCAGCTCTGACCCCCGCCCAGAGAGGCTGATTCCGTCAGGCTGGGGTGGGACTCAGAATCCGCATTTTTAAAAATGGGCATCTCAGATAATTCTGATAGGCGTGTTCATGACTGGCCTTTGAGAAATGCTGTCCTAAAGGACCTCACCACAGGGCGCCCCGGGGCTCGACAGCGAAAGCACACGGTTCCACAGAATGCTGAGTGTGGGGCAGACAGCACCCTGTGGCCAGCTCAGCCCTGCAGAACGCAGCTGGGATGCTGCTGTCCCACAAGCCTGCCTGGGGGTGGCCACAGCTCTCCCATGGAGAAGGAGGGCAGGGCCAGTCGCAGCTCTGCAGTGGCTGGGAAGGATGGGTAGGCAGCAGGGCTGGACACAGGATATTCAATGAGAGGCGGCCACCCATACCCTCCAGGGGTGAAGCCCTGGGGGTACTGACCTCCTCACCCTTCCCACTGGCGAGGAGCGAGAGACCACCCCTGCCTGTCTAGGCCTCTCTCCTCAGGCCTCTGCTCCCTCGCCTGGTCCCACTCAAGGAGTCCAGTGAGATGATCAGGCCTGGCTTCGCTGGGCCACTGCAAGGCAGCGCTGTCCTGGGGAGCTACGTGAGCTTGGCGACAGGTCAGGAAGCCAGCAGGGCAGTGCCCGGCCTTTCTCATCCACCCAGGAGGCCGGGCAAGCAGTTCTTCTCAGCGGTGGCATCGGTCACAGCCCTTCTCGACGATGGCATCAGTCTCTCCCCGGAGGGATGGGCAGCGTTTGCTGAACTGTCTGGTGATTTCAGGGGATTTATGGGACCCCTCTGCTCCAATTATCAGAGCGCTTAGAGAGGGGCGTATTTAAAGTAGGCCACTGCAAGCCGCTCTGTTACCCCGTTATTCCAGAGGCATAAATAACCATTACAGGCCAGGAACGGCCCCCCGGAGGCGCCGAAAGCTGCACAAACACCAGGATTTATGCGGCGCGGTGCCTGGGCCCTCCTGCAGGTGATTTGTGCCTCTCCACTGGGCCCGCTCAGCGGCCCCGTCAATCAGGCGTCCCAGCCAAACGATGCCTGCGTTGGAATTCCAATTTCTTGGGCCGTTATTACAGTATGAATCACGCAGACCTCCGGGGGCCGAGGCAGGGCTTTTGCCGCTGGCCCGAGTTCGGGGCATCAGGGCCTCCTGCAGCAGCCCCCGTAATTAAATGAGAGGGTTGTGACTTTTCAAATTGTGGCTGGGCTTGTCAGGGACGAGGGTCAGCAGCGCACCTGCCAGTCTAGGCCAGCGTCCCTGCACGCCACCCCCATGGCCGCCCCGCACCCCAGCTCCACACTGCTGCCACTGCCCACCATTCCACGCAAACCTCCCGTCCAGCCTGGCCACACAGCCTGCCTCTGCCCTCTGGGGTTATGCAGTTTTGAGCCATTCTCTCTCCATCTTTTCAAAGTCAGAATCTTTGCTTTCCAGAAGTAAAACGGCCCTGGGGAGGGAGCTGCTTCTCCTCTCCCAGCCCAGAGTGCAGTCTGGGTAGCCCCGTGTTTCCAGTCCCGTCTCTGTGTGCAAAGGCACTCCAAGGACAGTCCTGGAACTCAGGAACGCCCACCATGGGGAAGGGGTGAGAGAGCGAGCCAGTGTCTCCTGATTTGTAGCACTGGGTGGCTAACCAGACCCACGCTGCTGACTGCCTGAGGACGTGGCGCGGTCTGGATGGCAGCTGCACTTGGTTCTCGGCTTCGAGGGTCCTGATCCTCGGCCCCAGAAGTGCCAGCTTCTTTGGGTTCCATGGGGAAGAGGAAGGAACAGGTCCTCTATGCCCTTGCAGCAGGTGAACCCTCTGCACTCCCTTCAAACCTTAGTTCTCTATGTAGAACGGTGCTTCTCCATGGGGGAGATTTTGGCCCTGGGAGATGTGTCTGGAGACATTCTGAGTTGCTGTCACTCGGTAGGGCGGCTCCTACTGGCGTCTAGTGGGTGGAGGCCAAGAACGTCAAACAGCCTGCAGTCCCCTGTCAGAGAGCCATCGGGCCTTGATGTCAGAGGGGCTTGCTGGGAAATTGCTCTTGGACCCCGTTCCCTCCGCATGGCTGATGGGACCAGAACCAGGAGGTGATGGGCGGATGTTACAGACAAGTAGACTTGAGCCCAGTTCTCAGAAGAGCTTCCTTATCCTGAGGCTCTGTAGCCACGGCCTGGGCTGTCTCAGGAGGTAGTAAGGTAACTGTCAACCGAGGTATTCAAGCTGCAACTATGCCAGGAAGGGGCTATGGTGAGACGAATGCTGCAGTGGGAATTAGGAGCCTCAGCGCTGCCACACCTGGGGACCTTGGGCGAGCCGCCGTAACTCTCTGGGCCTCAGGTTTTGCGTACGTAGAAAGAAGGGAATACTGGTATCGGAGGTTCACATTCGGAAGTGGGGAGTGTTTCTGGTGGCGTTTGGCACACCCAAGACTGGCAGAGTTACATGTCCAGATGCCAACAGCACACCCTCATCACCGGGAGACAGTGGGCTGAGCAACAGCCCTCTCTGCTGGTGGAGTTTAAACCATCCCAGCTTGACCCTATCCCGGGATGCAGGTGCAGCCAGGAAGTCAGGTTCTGAGTCAGAAAGCATTGCCGAAGACTTCTGGGACCTCCCAGAAGTGGATTTTGCTGACGGAATGAGTAGGGGCAGGAGCATCAAGAGGAACTGGGATGAAAGAAGTTGGATCTTCCAGGACGGCCTTAAAGGCAGCGGGAGCCTGTCTAAGCCAGATTAGGGAGCTGGGGTCTGGCCTGCCCTTTAACCTCCACAGGTCCTCTGTGGGATCCATCTTTCTAGCATTGTCTTCCAGGAAACGTTCCCCTCTCTGGAAAGCTGTTCCTCTCCCTTTACCAGACAACACCCACTGGGCCAACTAGTTTCCCTTTTTGCCATGGAAGCCAGGAAGCTCAAAGCCAAACTCAGGGGTCTGTCACTCCAGGTCCTGCCTCTCCTTTAGAGGGTTTCTGATTTCTCTTCACCTCCATGCTTACTGCCTGACACTTGGTGGTCCATATTATTATCTAAAAATAGTCACAAGAACTGGGTGCTTATCCAGGGCTTGTAGTGAGTCAGACACAATTCTGAGCTCTAAAGGCATGGTTTGATATGCTCCCCAGAAAGCCCTGTGAGGCAGGTGCTACATTATCCTCATTTGGGGAGGACGGGTAAGGTCCCTGGCATTTTTAAATGCCTCTTTCCAGGGATATGGATCCATCAGCCTTACACAGGGATGAGTTCTGCATATTCCACAGTCAGATCTGAAGTACTGACCCCAACCTATCACAGAAGGCAGTGGCGGTGGCAAGTACTCCCAGTGGCCGCGGGATGGCCTTGGGAGACACAGCTTTAACCCTCAGTGTAGCCCTTGGGCAGCAGAGAAAAGGAGCTGAGCGTCCTATGGCTGAGGGCCAGGTGCTCCCCAGCGGTGCTGTGCAGGGGGAGGCGGGATTGGAACCCAGGTCCACTCTGCTCCCAGGGCTACAGACGGGCCTGGCATTCTCAGTCAGCGCCACCCTCTGGCTTTCCTGCCTGCCCGGGCCTCACTCTGAGGACCCATCTGTGCTGCTCAGAGGAGGGCACCCTGCAGGGCTGGCCCTAACGCCAGCCCCATTCCCCTCAGGAGCTGGCCTGGGTCGGTGCCATGGCTTGGACGTTTGCCCCCTCCAAATCTCCCATTGAAATGTGGTCCCAGTGTTGGAGGTGGGCCTGGTGGGAGGCGTCTGGGTCACGGGGCTTGGTGCTGCTCTTGGGGTAATGAGCGAGTTCTCGCTTGACTAGTTCCCATGAGAGCTGAAAAAAGGGCCTGGCACCCCCTCGCTTCCTCTCTCCCGTGCCTTCCACACCCCGGCCCCTTCACCTTCCCGAGACTGGAAGCAGCCTGAGGTCATCACTGGATGCAGATGCTGGCACCACACCACCTTCCTGCACAGCCTGCAGAGCTGGGAACCAGGTAAACCGCTTCCCATTTACCCAGCCTCAGGCGTTCCTTTCTAGCAACACAAAAGGACCCAAGCGCTAAGGGGTGCTTTCTGCAGGAATCAGTAGTGGAGAGAACGGGCTCCAATGTCAGTGACAGGAAGACCCACAGACTGGGCTTCTCAACGACTCCCACCTCCAACCTCTAAAAGGCCACACGAGGGGGACATGTCTGAGGCTCCCACAAGCCTGGGATCCTGGGGCACAGCTGCACCCTAAACACCTCCAGGACACGCAGGCACATCCCGGACCTGTGCGATAGCCCTGGCAGCCCTGGGAGGGGCAGTCTCGAGGAAACCTTAGCGGAGGTGAGCCCAGCTCACTAAGGAGAGAGGAGGAAAGGTGTGCATGTGGGAAGGCCCATGGTGGGGCAGAAAGGCAGGGGTATAAGCGCCAATACCAGCCCTGACTGCCCGTGAGGTCTGAGCAAGCCTCCCACAGCTCAGGCCTCCGTTCCCTTGTCTGGGAGCAGAACAGCTCTCCCCACACAGAGAGGGCCCACGGGGCGGGCAGTCCAGAGAGCTGGCAACTCTCAGTCTGCAGCGTGTTTCCAGCATGGCCGTGCTCTCGGGAACAGGCCTAGCTTAGTTCTGGCCACTCTCAGAAGAGCCCTGTCCAAGGAGAGGGAGGCTCCCAGCTCCCAACTGGAACCACAGTGGGTGCTCCGTTCCTCACTCCACGCCACAGCCCTGGATGGGGCGAGGGACCCACGCCCCTGGCTTTTCCAGCCAGGTCTCAGATTTCCCGTCCTAACCCACGGAACTCTCCAAAAGTCCCAGAGCTCTGGCTACACAGCCCTGGGATTCCTAGTCTCCCTGCAACTGTAGGGCTGCCTGGGGGCGAGAGCCTGGTCCGAGGCCCTCACTGCCCTCCGGCAGGCATCCTGGGGACAGGTAAACCTGTGCTGAGTGAGGAGTGAGCCCCACGGAGGCGTGAACAGGGATGCTGGGGGTGGCGCGGGACACTCACTGCACAGCCGTCCACCAGGGCGCGGATGTAGGGGTTGTTATCATAGGACATCTCCTCGTCGTTGGAGCCCAGGAAGCGGATGGCCTTGTCGTAGCTGCCTGTGGCTGCGTCCTGCCAGGCCACTGACTGGTAGCAGTGGTAGGTGACGTTCTGGTGGGCTGAGGCACTCAGCAGCCGCAGGAAGGTCATCTGTACCACGCCCACGGGGTTGCCCTCGGCGTCCACGTAGGAGAGCTGGGGGGACAGGGGGGTTGGGGCTCAGCAGGGCAGGGACACACACAGAAACAAAGCCCCACATCCGCACTGCCCTGGGCTTCACCCACACTGTGGTCTTCTTGGGGGCACTACCTGGAAACGTACTACACCCACAGACTCCCCCCGAGGCCAGCGCACATGGACTCTCCTGGATGTTCCCAGGAACAAAGAGAACCGTGCCTCATGTCCTTCGGGGCCTTAGATAATCCACCCACTCCTCTTGGCCTGTGTTTATCCTTCAGGGCTCGGCACCTGTGCTGCCTCCTCCAGGAAGCCTACCCAGAATAGATGCTCCTGCACTTGCTCTATGGCTGCCCTCCCCAACCTTGTCACAGTGTCTTCCCTAACAGACCGTAAGTTCACAGAGGGCAGGACGGCATCCTTCTTGCTCGTTTCTGGTCCTGGTACCCACTCCATGGCTGCCCCAGTGTGGACTTGATAAAGCTTTGCTGCATGGTGAACGGCAGCCAGTGTCTCCTGGGCCAGCGCCCACTGCAGTGCCGGCTGCAGCTGCTCTCCCTGCACATCCACCCACAGCCCTCCTCCCCTTCTGCCACCTGGGTGCACCATCCCAGATGGTGATCTGGGTCTGCCCGGTTTGTATGTGTTGAGTGAACAGAGAACCATTCTAAAAAATATGGCTTGCATGAAGACCTGCCTCTCATCCCTGAAACGCAGAGCTCTGCACCCGATCGCTGGGTCAGGGCACCTGGAGCAGCAGGCGAGCCCTGGCTTCCCCTGAGTCGGGGGGTGCCGGGCCAGAGAGGGGCATTAGGTTCCCTGGGGGTGAGAGGAGGCGGTCTTAGAGCCCCCCTCCCAGCTGTACCACACTTTTCCCTGCACCCTGGACAGTAGGCGGCCTCCTTCTGCCCCTGAGCCACCGACCGGCTCCTCCCTCTGCCTGGGACACTCCCCACCCGGTAGCAGGTGCCCCCACTGCTGTCCTTTGGGTCACAGTCCAGACCACTGCCCCTAGGGAAGGCTCCTCCCCACCTCCAGCCTTTAGGGCTGGCTTAGGGCCCCTGGTCTGCATCCCAGCCCTCCCTATGTCCCTCCACTCCAGCCCTGGCCCGCTATTATCCTGCCCCAACGCTGGCAAAGGAAGGTGCTCACAAGATTATGTGAACAAATGACCATCTGCCGGGTGCCCAGGATGTACAAGGCCCTGGCCAGGGAGACTGTGAGAAGCTGGAGCCAGAGGGGGCACGAGGCCTCAGGGAGTGAGTGGGCCAGCTGTAGTGAGGTGCTCGAGGGGAGGCAAGCCTGAGGGTCAGGGCTGTGCAGATGGCTGGGGTGACCGGGGACCCTCCTGGAGGCACGGGGGTCCTGGATGATGTCTGGTATGACCACTCAAGAAAGGCCACTCCTCCCCTTTCCAGAAGTGTCCCCTCAGTGAGCAGGCTTCCTGTGGCTGGAGTGGCTCCATCTGCCTGCCTCGCCTGTGCCAAAGGTCAGCCAGGAACTCTGGTGACATTGACCCTCCCTGAAAGCCCTCCCAGTCTCTGCACAAATCCAGAGAAGGCATCAGAGAAGGACAACGTGCAGCTTCTTTGACAGCCTCTCCAGCATCACTAGCTGGATGTCCAGAACTGGGCTGCTCAGCTCCACCAGGCACAAGGCCCGTGTAGGGCATCCTGAGAGATGATGCATCTCACTTTTGCATCTGCTGCAAACTCAAGGTTTCTGAAAAGCCTGACACTGCCAGGGGACATGGATGCATCTTAGCTCCCTGAAATGAAGCACACATCTCTCCCAGCTGAGGCGGGACCTTGAAGGACCTCTCTGCAGGGAAGGCCTGGCTGGGCAGGGCAGTCTGTCCTGTTTGCAGCGTCAGGGAACGAAGCAGGCTAAAGCCAGGGCCTGAGACCTGCTCTGCCCACTTCTGTGCAACTGCTGCTTCGTGGTGGTGTGTTTCGGACCCTGCCTCTGGTCTGCTCCGGAAAAGCCCCAGTGAACATGGGAAGGGAACTGACTTCAGTGTTGCCATGGGTGTTTGGACACCAGGAGTGGGAGGAGGGTGAACACACTGCAGGACCCACTTTTTCAACAGATGCCACTAGAACGTGCCCAAGGCGAGCAGCCGGCCCAGGGCCTGGGCCTTCCCAGGGGCGAGGGAACACACTGCGGCCCCAGGACTATCAGCGAACTCCACTCGGACGCAGCCACGAGAACCTTACAGGCAAACCTTGAGGAGGAAAAGTGAATACCAACCGCCAGACTGTGCCATCCGGCGCTCCTTCCGGGAGGGAACGTGACTGACTCAAGGAAGAGTGTGCACCACAGGGAGCAGCGGTGGGCAGCACCGGACACAGAAGGACCTGAAGCCCCCAGTGCCCATGGGGCGGCAGGGGCCCCGGGGGCATGGGGCACGCAGCCCTGTATTGGAACTCCAGGGTCCCACGGTGAGGCCCTGCTCTCCTGGTGGGAGGGGTCTCTGCAGTATTATCTCAATATGGTGCATCATGGGTAGCCCTGCCCAGATACAATTCCCATTTCTGGTGTTTTCTTTTTTTTTTTTTCCTTTTGAGATGAAGTCTAGCTCTGTCCCCCAGGCTAGAATGCAGTGGTGCGACCTCAGCTCACTGCAACCTCTGTCTCCTGGGTTCAAGAGATTCTCCTGCCTCAGCCTCCCGAGTAGCTGGAATTACAGGTGCACACCACCATGCCCGGCTAATTTTTGTATTTTTAGTAGAGATGGGGTTTTGCCACGTTGGCCAGGCTGGTCTTAAACTCCTGACCTCAGGTGATCCACCTGCCTCAGCCTCCCAAAGTGCTGGGATTACAGGCGTGAGCCACCATGCCCAGCCCATTTCTGCATTTTTTTTTTTTAAATAGAGATGGAGTCTTGGTATGTTGCCCAGGCTGGTCTCAAACTCCTGGGCTCAAGCGATCTGCCCGCCTCAGTCTCCCAAAGTGCTGGGATTATAAGCATGAGCCACTGCACCCAGCTGAAAAATCCAGTATCTTTGAGGAGAGGCCTCCATCTACCTCTTGTCCACGTATGATATTCACAGAGCTAGAAATAAGGCCGTGGAAAGATCCTGAAGTAAGCTGACGTGTTCCCTGGGTCGTCCCTTCACCCCACCCTTCATCAACTGTCTATGGGACAGGATGAGAGGTGGAAATAGACTACTCGGGCTGAAGGTTGCAAATGAGGTTTCACAGCCATTTCCTCCAAGCCAGGAAAACAGGCTCTTTCTACTTTTCCCACGTTGGAGGGTGCCGTGAGAGGCTCTTTTTGGAGGCTGAGAGCTGTCATTGCAGGGAGAGGGCAGTGCCGAGCACAGGCGGTAACCACTCGCAAGACTGCAAAATGGACCCTGCCACCTCGCCCCCCAGCATCCCCAGGGTCCCTTCCCTGCCTGAGCCCACACACCGGCATCCCCTACGCTCTGTCCCTCCGGGCCAAGCAGCCTTGGTCCCAGGCCTTCCCTGTCCCCAGGTGTTTCAGGTCCTTCTGTATGCCAGCAGCTCTTTTTGGAACACAGCACAGAGGCAGCGGCGAAAAGGAAAAGCAGGAGGAGGAAGGGAGAAGAGGACTGCAAGTCCACAGCAAACCACAAAACAGGAAGCCTCCAGAAACACGGCCACAGTGAGCACAGACCCTCGGAGTGTTGGCAAAGGAGCTGGTATCTGACTTGAAATCAGTAACAATGAGGGCACGAGAGATTAATAATCAGCTGTGAATACCTTCAGGTTACGAGACGAGAGGCTTCAGGGCTGCAGACAGGGCAAAGGTGGCTCAGGGCCAGTGCTCTGAGTCCTTGGGGAAAGTATGGCCTCCGTGTCCACCCAGGGAGGCTCGGCCTGGTGCCAGGGTGCAGCAACCCATGGCAAGTATCCAGGCCAGAAGCCGCAGAACCCACGGGCTGGCTTCTGAGTGAGCATGGCCCTCCTTTGAGGGCCACTTGGGAGTGGGGTCACCAGATCCCAAGAAGGGAAGGAAAGAAGGAGAATCTGGGCCATAAATGGCACCCAGAACCCATCAGTGTTCTGGAACCCTGGTCCTTTAACTTGCTGGGAGAAGAGACGGAACTCTGCCCTGCATTCCAGGAAAGGGCCCAGATCCAGCTCCCGTGGGGCTCCTAGGGGGACACTCCACGTGGCAGAAGCAGCCGCTGTCCTCACATCAATGTGCCCAAACTGGCTCTTGGGCACTACACCGGCCAGAAGAACCACCTATGTGTTCCTTCCTGGGAGGACAATGTCTTTTGCCTTCAGGGATGGATTCCATAAGACTCAATCCCCAAAAGCAAAAGCAAGATTCGTACAGTGGTGTGCAGCATAACTGGGAATCTGCAGCCCAGCAGGCAGAGAGACAGCCCCTCAGCCCTGAGCAGCTGGGGAGAGGGGATCCGTGGTGCAGGTCCTAGAAAGGAGTTCTGAATGGCTTAAGTGGTCTGGGATCCGTATCCTCTGCCCTGCCATCAGACACAATGAAAGCAGCTTCTGGAGCGTCTGACCTCAGTGCCCAGGTGCCTGGGGCTGCACCGTCCGTGGGCAGAGGTGCAGCTCAGGCTGGGGCCCACACCCGGCTCTGGGCGCCCTACACAGAAATGGAAAACCATCCGCCTACTACAGGCTGAAACACACTCTTGTTGGGGTGGCGGGGGCCGGGGAGAGGACTCCACACCTAGCTGAGTCTTGCTGTCACGTGATGTGGAGCAGTTTGGCAAGAGTGGTGTGGCACACATGGCAGCGATGGGTGCCATGCAGAGCCGCGAGCCAGCCGTGCTGCAAGCAGGCAGTGCCGAGGTGGCCGGGCCGAGGTGGCCACTTACCAGGGACCCCCGCTTGTACTGACTATACCAGGTGGAAGGCTGCTCTTTGGGCCAGCGGGCCATTTTACTCTGTAAGATACGAGATGGGCGGGTTTAAAGTGACAACCGCAAAGACGCCAGAGGCCACCTTACCAGTTTCCCACGCTTGAATTCACTGAACCAGGAGCCCGGGTTTTCTTTGGGCCAAGAAGTGATTCTGGCCTAAATGTGCAGCGGGGAGGTGGGGAGGGAGAGAAACAGAACAAGAGGGTTACTTCTCTGGCCTCCAGAGCAATGCCCCACGCTCTCCCGGCCCCTGGCACCTGCGTCCTCAGGCGAGGGGCTGCAGGGAGGCCCCACCGAGCACCTCCAATGCAGCCTGAGGGCCCCGGCCCTTGGGGAGACTGAAGGTCACGTGAGAATGAGGCTGGCCCAGGCCCTCGGGGGGATGAGCCTGGCCTGGGGGATAGGAGGCCGCGTGAGGAGCCCAGCCCCAGCCCTTAGGGAGACTGGAGGCTGTGTGAGGAGCCTGGTCCCCGCCCTTGGGGAGACTGAAGGCCGTGTGAGGATGAGCCTGGCCGGGGCCCTCGGGGAAACAGGAGGCCACGTGAGGAGCCTGGCCCTGGCCCTCAGGGAGACTGGAGGCTGTGTGAGGAGCCTGGTCCCCGCCCTTGGGGAGACTGAAGGCCGTGTGAGGATGAGCCTGGCCGGGGCCCTCGGGGAGACTGGAGGCCACGTGAGAAGCCCAGCCCCAGCCCTTAGGGAGACTGGAGGCTGTGTGAGGAGCCTGGTCCGGGCCCTTGGGGAGACTGAAGGCCGTGTGAGGATGAGCCTGGCTGGGGCCCTCGGGGAAACAGGAGGCCACGTGAGGAGCCTGGCCCTGGCCCTCAGGGAGACTGGAGGCTGTGTGAGGAGCCTGGTCCCCGCCCTTGGGGAGACTGAAGGCCGTGTGAGGATGAGCCTGGCCGGGGCCCTCAGGGAGACAGGAGGCCATGTAAGGAGCCTGGCCTTGGCCCTCAGGGAGGCCGTGTGAGGAGCCTGGCCAGGGCCCTCAGGGAGACTGGAGGCCGCGTGAGGAGCCTGGCTGGGGCCCTCAGGGAGACTGGAGGCTGCGTGAGGAGCTGGCCCAGGCCCTCTGGCCCCTGCTGCTGCCCAGGAAGGGTGCGCTCTGCCTGTCCTGTTTTGCATGTTAGTCCCCAGGCCAGTGCCTGGTGCTCAATCACTGATGACAATGCTCACTGAGGGAGGGAATGAATGAATGAATGAAGAATGAATGATGGACCAAGAGAATGGTAATAAAAGCCAGCATTTACTGCAGGCGAGGGGTGGGGACATCCTCATCCCATCCTCACAGCCTTGCCTGGCTGCTGCGGCACCAGACTGTGTGCGTGTGGTGTGTGTGTGCATGGTGTGTGCCATGTGGGTATGTGGGGTGTGTCTGTGCGGAGGGTGTGGTGTGTGGTATGCATCTGTGTGTGTGATGTGTGGTGTGTGTTTGTGTGTATGGTGTATGTAGGGTAGTGTGGTATGTATCTGAGTGTGTAGTATCTGTGTGTGGCATGTGATGTGTGATTGTGTGTGGTATGTATATGTGTGTGTGTGATGTGTACCTGTGTATGTGGTGTGTGTGTGGTGTAATGTGTGGTCTCTGTGTATGTGATGTGTGGTGGGTATCTGTGTGTGTGGTGTGTGGTATGTGTGGTGTATGTAGTGTGTTATGGGTCTATCTATATGATGTGTGTATCTGTGTGTGGAGTGTAGTATGTGTGGTGTGTATTTGTGTGTAATGTCTGTGTGTGGTATCTGTGTGATGTGTGGTGTGTGGTGTGGTGTGGTATGTGGTGTGTATTGTGTGCGTGGTGTGTGGTATCTGCGTGTGTGGTGTGTATCTGCGTGGTATGTGTGGTGTATGTCATGTGTGTATGGTACGTATCTGTGTGGTATATGTGGTGTTGATCATATATGTATGTGGTGTGTATCTGTGTTGTATATGTGATGTGTGTCGTGTGTGGTGTGTGATGTATGGTGTGTATCTGTGTGTGGTATGTGTGGTGTGTGTGTGGTGTGTGTGATATGTGGTATGTGTGGTGTGTATTGTGTGTGTGGTGTGTATCTGTGTGTTTCATGTGTGGTGTGTATGTGTGATGTGTAGTGTATGGCATGTGTGTGGGTGTGGGTGTGGTGTGGTATGTGTGGTATGTATCGTGTGTGTGGTATGTATCTGTGTGTTTGATGTGTCATGTGTATCTGTGTGGTGTGTGGTGTATATGTGTGTGGGGTGTGTGTGGTGTGGTATGTGTGGGGTGTGTGAGTGGTGTGGTATATGTGGTGTGTATCATGTGTGTGGTATGTATCTATGTGTTTGATGTGTCATGTGTATCTGTGTGGTGTGTGGTGTATGATATGTGTGGGGTGTGTGTGGTGTGGTATGTGTGGGGTGTGTGAGTGGTGTGGTATACGTGGTGTGTATCATGTGTGTGGTATGTATCTGTGTGTTTGATGTGTGGTGTGTATCTGTGTGGTGTGTGATATGTGTCATGTGTGGTGTGTCTCTCGGTGTGTGGTGTGTGGTATGTGTGGTGTGTATTGTGTGTGGCAAGTATCTGTGTGTGTGGTATGTATCTGTGTGTTTGATGTGTGGTGTGTATCTGTGTGGCGTGTGGTATGTGGTATGTGTGGTGTGTATCTGTGTGTGTGGTATGTGGTATGTGTGGTGTGTATTGTGTGTGGTATGTGTGGTGTGTATGGTGTGTGGTATGTGTGGTATCGTATATCTGTGTGTGGTGTGTGGTATGTGTGGTGTGTATTGTGTGTGGCATGTATCTGTGTGTGTGGTATGTGTGTGATGTGTGGTGTGTATCTGTGTGGTGTGTGGTATGTGTCGTGTGTGGTGTGTATCTCTGTGTGTGGTATGTGTGGTGTGTATTGTGTGTGGTATGTGTGGTGTGTATGGTGTGTGGTATCGTGTATCTGTGTGTGGGGCGTGTGGTATGTGTGGTGTGTATTGTGTGTGGTGTGCATCCGCGTGTGTGTGGCAGAGGCTTCTTGGAGACTGACACGTGTGCAGGTGGGGGCTGCTCCTCGGCTGCCTGCCTGGATCATATGCAGCCAGCTCACTACCATGAGGCACCACTTGTGCCCGCTTCCTGGGAGGGCGCCCGCTTAGGGCCTGCTTTCCTCAGAAGCCGAGGCTGTAGACACACAGGCTGGGCCCAGCAGGGCAGGCCTCAGTGACGCTACAGAAGGCACGGATGGATGGGTGGGTGAGCGGCCATTCCTCTGAGAGGAGACCTGCACGCTGGGTCCCAGCAACAGGACAAGGGGAGCCCCGGCTGCCCGAGGGTCCACTTGCTGCAGGCGGTGGAAGGGCCCCCAGGGCCAGCCTGTCCCCAGCCTGGACTGACAGGGGCCCACGTCATGTGCCATGAGGACACAGAAGACTGATTCTTGGCTGATCCCCCCCGCCTTCTTCTTGAGCTGGCCTCGTGCCAACACGGCCAGAAAGGGGATCCCCTGGAGGAAACGGGTGTCCCACCTTCCTCTCACCCCACTCAGAGCTCTCCCACCCTCTCTTGTTTCCAAATCTGCCACTGTCGATGCCAAGCCCGGGCGGTGTGAAGGCAGCTTCTTCCTGGAAGAGCCCCAGGATGTGGGCAAGTGCGGGCTCCCCCAGCCTCTGCTGTGAGCCTCCTCTGGGTCCAAGGGGGCCACCTAGGAGAGCGTCTCTACTTGCCCTTGGCCAAGCAGCTGTAGCCCAAGCCCGAGGCTGCAGCCCGTGGACGCCTGGCTGGTCAACACTGGGAGAGCTTGGGGTCACTCAGCGGCCCCACACAGCTGTGCCGTGAACACCTGCCACAGCTCCCCAGGAAACCTCTGAATCTGGAGGACTCTGTCCCATCATTTCCACAGTGGAGTGGCCACCCGTTTGCAGAGGCAGGCCGTGAGGGAGGGCCGAGAAACCTCTTTTCTAAGGGAATTCCATGCAGGGCCTCTGGCTGGACTGAGGGAAAGGAGAGCTGAGATGGAAGGCTCCCGTGTTTGGGTTCTCTCTGAACAGGTTTGTCACTAGGAAGGCAGGTTCTCAAGGAGTTAAAACTCCAGGTGGGGGAGGGGACCCCTACACTCGGAGCCCCACAGATCTCCAGCCATGTGCAGCCTCCACTGCAGCCAGTGGGCTCCTGACCCAAAGCGGGTGCTGAGTTCAGCACAGTCAGGGAGTGACTGAGGGGTAAGGGGATGGCAGTCCCTGGGGAGAATGTAGCTGCTCTTCTCCTGACAGGAAACTGCTTCTGGGGCGCTGAGGGTGTTAGGAAGCGGAGGCTGCAGGGGCGCACAGGTCTGGACCTGCACAGCAAACCGTTGTGGCCCCAGAAACAGGCGGCCTTTTCCTGGGGCCACGCAACAACCGCGAGCTCATGGAGGAGTCGCCGTTCAAGCTGATGCAGGGGCACGAGAGCTGCAGGCTTGGTCACCTTCCAGGAGCAGCAGGGAGACCCAGTCCTCGCCTGGCCTGGACCAACACCGGACCTGCTTCAGGTGCATGCTTGAGGGATAGCAACACACGCCCGTCCACACGCATGCACATGCCAGCCACATGCACCCACACACCATCCACATGCATGCACACACCAGCCACACACACCCATGCACCATATACACACCCACATCAGCCACACGCACCCAAACACCACCTACACACCCACACACCATCCACACACATGCACACGCCAGCCACACACACCCACGCACCATATACACACCCACATCAGCCACACGCACCCAAACACCATCTACACACCCACACACCAGCCTCATGCACCTGAACACCATGTACATACCCGTACACCACACCCACACACCCACACACCACCCACGCACCCACACACCATACACACACACCATACACCCACATACCAGCCACATGCACCCACCACCCACACACACACACCATACACACACACCAGACACCCACACACACCCATATACCAGCCACCCACCCACCACCCACACACACCCCCACACACCCACACACACCACCCACACACACCATACACATACCAGAGACACCCACCCACCACCCACACACACCCACATACCAGCCCCCCACCCACCACCACACACATCCCCACACACCATCCACACACCCACACACCAGCCACACGCACCCACCACCTACACACACTCATACACCACCCACACACCCCCCACACATCCACACACCATACACACACCCATACACCAGACACCCACACAGCATCCACACGCACCCACACACCAGCCACACATCCACACACCAGACACACCCACAATCCATACACACCCAAACACCATCCACACACCCCCACACACCATCCACACACCCACACCAGCCACACACCAGCCACACGCACCCACACACCATCCACATGCCATCCACACACACACCATCTACACGTACCCGCACATCATCCACATATACCCAAACACCATCTATATGCACCCACATGCCATCCACTCACCCAGACATACACCCACATACCATCCACAAACTCACATACAGCATCCACATGCTAATACACATGTACCCACAAACCATACACACACACATTTACATGCGCTCACATGCCATCCACACCCATTCACACACCCATGTACCATCCACATGCTTGTCCACGCATACCCACAAAGCACACTCACACCCACACGTGGACACACACCATCCACACGCACCAACATATCATCTACATGTAACCACATGCCATCCACACACGCACCTACAGACCATCCACACACACGCCCCAGCTACACACACACACACCATCCACACACCTATCTACATGCACCCACATTCTATCCACACACCCATCCACACGCACCCGCAGACCACACACACACACATCCCAACTACAAAACCATCCACACAGCATCTCCACACACACACAGCATTCACATACCCATCCACATGCACCCACAAACCACACTCACCTACACACGATCTACAATACTCCCCACCACACAGCATCTACACTCACACACACACCATCCACACCCATCCACAGGCACCCACATTCCTCCACAGGCACCCACAAACCACACACACCCACACACCATCTACATGCACCCACATACCATCCACACACTCATCCACAGGCACACAAACTCCTGCTACAGAGCTGAGGCCTCCGACATGCCACAAAATCTCAGCAGAGCCTAGCTCCCCACCCCAAATTCTTGACTAAACAGACTTCAAAACAAAGCACTCAGGAGGGACTGGGGCCAACCCACAGAAACAAGCTGGAGAATAAGAATTGAGGCAAAGGGCAGCTTCTGGAACATGTCTCGGGCTCATGTTATTATACCTGCTCCCAATTCCTTTAAAGGGTTTTAATGGGGGTCTCAGGTCAGTGGGACCACGGAGTCACTGGAGAAAAGCTTTTATCAACCGGTGAGTGAAGTCCCAGCCCTGGGACGGCAGGATGGCAGGTGGAAAGCCCTCCAGCCTTTCCTGACCCCAAGCTGCACAAACCTATTGTATTGCTAAAAAATTTATTAAAACAATTTAAGGTCTACTTTTGGAAGAACAGTTTCACTTACGAAACTGATTCATTTCTGGCTTTCAGTCTTGAAGCTGCATAGACAAGAAATGCTTGAAGCCCTCAGCATGGCCCTGTCTGCGACGACTGCCCCGCTGGGGCCATCGAGGGATGCAGCTACTCACCCCTTCGGACTTCTTGTCAGGGAAGACGCATGTCGACCCCCCGGCTGTGAAGTTGCAGTAAACCTTGAAGGAATCTCTGGAGCATCCTTGGTTAGGATCGACCCAGTATTCACCTGGATTTCAGAGACGGGGAGGGAGGCAGGCAGATTCAGGAGGATTGCTCCCTGGATGGTTCCGGAAGCCGCGAGGACATTTCAGTCCAGCAGTTAAAATGCATGCCCCAGGAAGGCCGCCAGCACGGGCCTTTCTGGGGTTTACTTTATTGCATTTTGCTTTTCCTGCTGGGCCCATAAAGAGATGGGGAGAAACTCATTTGCCAAGAACACAGCTGGGGCATCAAGCAGCTGGGTACGTGTTCTGGTGGCCGGGAGGGTTGGGGTCCGGCCCACTCTCTGGGCAGACAGAAATGCAGAGAGGGTTCTGGAAGGAACTCTGGAAACTCATGCATGTAGGATCACAGTCTACTGGAACTATGAACATCCCTTGAATCTTGTAGGGGAACATCTGAACTTCCCAGGGGGAAGACAAGCTAATGTTATTTGATCCTTCAGTTGGTGCCTGATGCAATGACAGTGAGAAGGAGGATGTGTTTTACGGTATCGCGGATTTGAAGGCCGTCTGCCCGAGCGTGCCATCTGATGCCCGTCCTAACACTGGCCCTTACTTCCGCCGGCACTGTGCCAGCCTCTCATCCACTGCCTCATGCACTGACCCCTTCCTGGGAGATGTTTTGATTCCCATTTGACAGGTCAGGAACACGAGGTTCAAGCAGGTCACCCCGCCAGAAAAGGGCTAAGACCAGATGAGAACCTGGAGGGTCAGACCTCAAAGTCTTGGCCTCTGCACCCAGCCTCACCCTGAGATGCCTCCATAAAGTTCAAGAGGGGAGGCTCTCGCGCACCCCTGCCCTACAGATGGGGAGGCTGCGGCTACCCATCCTGTCCCTTCCGCTGTGCCTGGCTGAGCTGTCCTTGACACACTCTGTGTGTCCTGCAGGTCCATGCCCACTTTGGGGGGCCAGCCCTGCCCCCACTGGGCCCTCACCATCTGGGAAGTCGGGGTGGCAGAGCTGCAGGTCCTTGCAGGTGCGGGCGGGGTTCTGCGGCGTGCCCAGGGGCCGCTTCATCTGCTCGATCTCCAGCTTCAGGGAGTTGAGAGAGCCAAAGATCTCTTCCATGCCGTCCGCGTAGTCCACGTAGTTCTCGCCATTCCCGTCGTCCAGCAGCTGGCTGGCGTCGATGTTCCGCCGCGTCCTGGACGCCTGGATTGGCAGGGGCTGGATGACCTCTCCTGGGGGGCCCTGGGGGACAGAACAGGAGCAGTGGTGGGTGACTGAGGATGGGATGGGTCCCAGGATACGAGCAGAGCAGGGACAGCTGGGGCCACATCTGCAAGGATTCCCTGGGGCCTGGCAACCTGGGCTACATGGACATCTGTCCACCTTAGAACTGTTTTCTTCCTTTCCTCTGGTCTCTGGAACATTCCACACCCATCTCCACTGCCAGGTGCTTGCCAGCATGGAGCACTTCTCTAAGCCACATCCCTAGCTCCTCTTCCTTTTCTCTCTAGAGCTGAAACTTAACAGTTTGCAGCCTTGGGCTTGCATCTACCATCCTGCCCTCAGCCACACGAAAGGTCAAGCCTTGAGGAAAGGGGACCAGGTCTCCCCGCTCTCGCCTCTGCAGCCCTAGCTGGGGCTGAACACAGTGGGGCCACATGCATGCCTCCCGATGCAAGGAGCCATTCACTTCCAGGAAGCCCCAGCTAAGATCATGACGGGAGTTGAGAGACTACACAACCAAAGGGGGGTGTTCCATAGTGCTCTCGCCATGCCCTGGTTCCAACTGGCTTCACCTTGCACCTCTAGGGCCTCGTCTAGTGCTCCCCCATCCCAACACACATGTACGCATGCACACACACATTATAAACACACACACGCACACACACATACACACATACACGAGTCTAGTGTTCCCCCATCCCAACACACACGTATGCATACACACACACTATAAACACACACACACGCACACACACACATACACGAGTCTAGTGCTCCCCATCCCAACACACACGTATGCATACACACACACTATAAACACACACACACGCACACACACACATACACGAGTCTAGTGCTCCCCATCCCAACACACATGTATGCATACACACACATTATAAACACACACACACACATGCACATATATCCCAGACATGCATGCACACGTATACATATGCACACACACATGCACACATACACACAGCCATGCAGGCACATACACAATATACACACACTACACATATATACATGCACATGCACTACACATGCACACACACATAAATACACAAGCACACATGCACACACATACGTGTCCCACACATATATGCATGCACGCCCATACACACATCATGTACACACATGCACATACAGACCATGTACACACACATTACACATGCAGGCACATATACAGGATGCATGTACACATACAGACATGCACACACACGTGCCCAGTCACATACACGCATATACATGTTCACACATTTACACACCATGCACTCACATGTATGCATACACACAGCACACACACACGTGTGTCCTCTCTCTCCTGACCAGCTGTTCTTCCCAGGGCCATTTGGCCTGTAAGCTTCCTGTGGACAGACCTGTGGGGCTCGTTCCCCCTGCTGTGCGCCAGGGACAAGGCCCGGACATACCACACGGGCTTCATGAGTTTTGGGGGGCAGTCACACACACAGTTGCTTTCTCGATTCCCTCGGAACTAGCCAGAGCCCCCACCCCGCTTCCTGGGCTTCAAGGGCTACTTACCGGGGGGCCTGGGGGGCCTGGGTGGCCTGCCTCACCCTTCGGGCCAGTCGGACCCTGAGAAGAAAGAAAAGAGTCGACCCTTGGTCACAGAGGCATGAGGGGACTTTGAATCCACCTTCAGCTCTAGAACGGTCCCTGGAGACCTGGGTGGGGGAGGTGGCCCTCACAGCCACAGGAGAGAAGAGAATGGCAGAGACCCCCATACCCTCCTGGATCCCTGAGATGAGGACAGAGCAGGATGGAGCCCTTCCTAGGGCAGGGCGTGAGCAGCTCACATGCCTCAGTCTGCCGTGCTGGGGTCAGTTCAGAAAGACGGGAGGATTGTGAGCCGCAGAGCCTGAGCTAGGATGGATGTGTGGGTGGTTTGTTCCTGTGCCAGGGGACCCGCCGCCCTCCCCTACCTTCCAGGCATGTGGCCTGGCTGGGGCAGCGTGTCACTTACCGAGGAGCCCTTAGCACCTTTTGGACCAGGTGGACCCTGCAGAGAGACGACGGCAGAGCGTCAGCAAGCCGGGTCTCAGCTCCAGCCCCACCGTGCTCCATGTCCTGCCCAGCCTGGTCTCGCCCCTCGCCCCTCTCCCTCCCGCATCCCCCTCAGGAGTCTACGCCTGTATTTGCCTGGCGACAGTGGGAGGAGGGTCGGGGCCTGGCTGGTGCTCACCCCTCGTGGAGACACAGGGTGGTCCTACCTGCCCCCAGCTGGCCTACCACCCACCCTGGCTAGGAAACCACAGCTCAGACAGCCAGGGGAGGGGCAGCGGAAAAGAGTGTGTCCTGGCTCAGAAGGGGCTGATGAAATGCACCCCCCAGCCCTCTCTGAGAGCACACAGCAGGGGCCAGCACTCAGCGCAGCAGGGGCCCCGGGGACCGTGTGCACCTGCGACCCAGCGGCTGTGGGGATGTCCTGGGGATGCGGGGTCTCCCAGCAATGTGAGACCCAGGAGGCAGTGCCAGAGGAGGGGAGCTAACTCCTCTTGTCTGGGCCAGGCTGGCCGGGCTTCTGCCAGATGCCTACAGACAAGTGTCCTTGTTCCCTGAAATGGCCACCGTTTCCCGTCCCTGTCTTCCCCACCCGAAGCCAGCGCCAGGCAACGCCACCTCCTTTCTTCTGTCTCCTGGGACCCCAATGTTGAGTGAATGGGCAAAGCTACCCTGGAGACCCCAATTCTAGTTTCTCATGTGACTTTTCCACAATTCTCCAGCCCCATACTGAGGCCCCAAGGCTTACCCCCACCCTCCCTGCCCTCCCAGGAAGGACCACACCCCTCCCAGATACACACCGGCAGACCAGGGGGCCCAGGAGGCCCAATCGGGCCAGAAGGACCAGTGATACCCTGAAAAGGAGCAGAAAATGCAGGTTATCACCTTCAGACAAGGTGGAGCCATGGAGCTGCGACCATGCCACCCAGCCACACCCCTCGGCTCCCCCTGTCCCTTCCCCACGGTGCCCCTTCGGCCCCTCAGCAGCCTCCTGTGGCTGCTTTCCGATCCCAGGCTGTGCATGTCGGGGGAGCCATTGACCTGAGCATCCACCCTAAGGCTGCCAGCCCTTGGTACTGCTCCCCTGGCTGGGCTGCCAGGAACTCTCTCTCATCCCCCAGGCCACTGAGGACTTCGGGCTGAACACCTCTTTTCACGTTCAATCGGAAATACAGAAACCATTGCCCTGACATCGCAGTCCCGGCTTGGGCCCCTCTTGCTGTTTCCTGCTCATGGTGTTGGTCTCCCCACTAGAACTAAGCCCAGAGGGGTTGGGCAGGGAGTCCCATCCATGCTGACTGTCCTGTCCAGCCTGTAAATGTGCCTTCTGCATCCTTGGAGCACGGAACCTCTGCTCAGACCTCTTCTCCCCACTGGCTCCCTCGGGGGCTGAGCTGCTGGCACAGAAGAACTTCGGCTAGCTTTGCCACAGACACCTGAGCAGCTGGAGCCACTGCAGCCCCTCCCCGCACAGCCCCGGATTCCACTCAGAGCTCTCTCTGGGCGGAAGCTGGAGGCAAGGGTAGCGGAGGGCTGATGGCCATATTTCACTGGGGAAGGAGTGCTTCCCTCCCTTCACCTTATCCCTGCAGGAACTTGGGCTGTGGCTCATTGTAAGAACCCCACAACTCGCCAAGCCTGCACACTAACCCGACACCTTCATCAGCAATGCCGCCAAGACCACAGTTCGGGGTGAGGGCAGGGGAGCAAACAAGGTGGACACAGGGGTGTTTTCCTGTTGGCCGTGGGGACCCTGGATGCCTCTGTAATTTTCATGTTCACTGCGCCACCACATCCTGGGCGGCATTCCTCTGAGGACCCTGCTGTAACCTGGGGACACCGGCTGATGAAAACAGTCAATGGCATGGAGGACAGTGGCCAGCGATGTAGGGTTTGCAATGAGCTCCACCCTTCGGCAATGTCCTGCAACCTTCCTGGAGCCTGTGGTAAGGATGCCACCTTACTCCCAGCCTGCAGGGGCTCTGCCTGCTCCTGCCCTGTCCCCGGCATCCTATGAGGCATGGGCGCGGGCGGGCACAGCATACTGTGCGTGTGTGTGTCCGTCACACCTTGTTCGGGATGGATAGATTCCCACATGGGAATAAGGACCCGTGGCCCTCATGGGGGAAGGACAGAGACACCACAGGTCACCTCATCCTCTCTCCTGCCTCCATGGCACACGTCACCCTCCCCAGGCCATTTCCAAGTCGCTCAGAGTGTAGGACAGAGTGAAGCTCCCTGCATGGGGTTTCCTTGGCTATGGTTTGCAGAGGCTGCAAACTCCAATGAGCTACAGTGGCTTCCAGGGAAGTTTGGGGGCGGCTGGGGGCAGGGTGGAAGCAGGAGCCAGAACAGTCACTCTGCCCGCAGCACCGGCAAACACGGCTGGTTGTCACCAGTGACCTCCTGGGCAAGTGGTGGGTGACAGGCTCTTCCACAGGGCTGGGAACCAGGCAAAATGACCTGACTTCCCAGTCCCTCCAGCTCTGGGGGCCACCATGGTCATGAGGAGGAAGCCCCGCCTGCCAGTCAGGGCATGGGACCGGGAGACGGCTCTGCCCAGCTCCCTGTGCACCTGGGCGAGCCCAGCTCCTCAATGTTCCCATCTGCCAAGCTGGATGACTGGACTCAACTGACATGTGGACGTCCTTCCAGGTTCTGATGGGCCTCGGGTCCCCTGGGTGCTTGCCCCAGGGATCTAAAATGCTTCTCGACAGCCCACATGCAAGAAGTGCCATCTCACGCACCTGTTCTCCCTTAGGACCGGAGGAGCCCTGGGGGCCGGGGAGACCGCGGTCGCCCTTCTCACCCTGTTCACCCGGAGGACCGATGAGCCCGATCAGGCCTGGATGACCCTGTGGGAAAACGAAGACGGGAAGGGGCATTTGAGGGAGCCACGCCTCATGCTCGACCACGGTGGGCCAGGAAGCATGCAGCACAGCCATGGCACAGGAATCTTTACGTCATGGTCAGCCTCCCCTGGAAAGGGAACAAGCTCAACAGAGAGGCCAGGTGACGAAATGGCAGGTCCAAGGCAGCCCTTCGCTGGCCACAGTCATGTCTAAAAACAGACAGGGAGCCACAGACACAGAGACAGACCAAAGTGATAAAGGGGTTTTACTGAGCAGGAATGTTTATCTCTGTCTTTCTCTTCGTATACACTCGCCAATTTCCTTAAGGCAAATCCAAACGCCTGCTCCTATACGGAACTAAAACAAAGTTTGTCGACTGACACGGAAAGAAAGATGCAGAATTACAGATATTACAATCGTGGGTTGTTTTTTAAAAAAGAAGAATCCATGACATTCGCTGTCTACGTTTGTCTTCTAGGAACCCGTGGCAAGCCCCGCAAGGAAGCCCCAGCTCTCGTCTGCCTTGGGGCTGGGGGCGGTGGCGGCGGACGTCAGAGTGGAAATGAGAAGGCCCTATTGCCTTCTGCTTCATATACAACCATCTCACTCCTGAGTACCTTTTATGTTTGTAAATAAGTCAGTGCAAGTGGAAAACAACTCCCAGCAGTTAGGAAAAATAAAAGGGCTTTGCTCCCACTGCAGAAATGTCCCCACACCTCCTGCGGGAAGGATCTGAGGCTGCCCAGCCCAGGGAGAGCAGCAACCTGGGATCCTGCGCATCCATCAGCCAGGGCCTCTGTGCTTTGCCGGAAGGTTTTCCATCAATACCGCAGGGGCCTCTGGGATCTCCCGAACTGCTCAGTACCCCTCAAAGGCAGGGGCCAAGCCTCAAACACAGCGTGTCTATTTTCCTTTGTTTTGTCACCTCTCAGGGTCCCCACCACCAGCTTGCAGCAGGTGCTTGACAGATTCGGGTGACAGAGCAAGAGCTTGTTGAGTTTGAGACCCAGGGTTACAAATTTAAAGGTCCCGAGTCACAACTGCCTGGGCAGGGAGGTTCCTCTTACCTTTTCGCCTTTGGGACCAGAATCTCCTTTGAGGCCGGGAAGTCCTGGGGGACCCTGTGGGAGGAGGCAGAGGGATCAGAGTCCTCATCCCAGGGGTTTCGGGCGGCAAACTCACCACACCCCCTACCCTCACCATGGGGAATGTCACTCACCATGGGGCCGGGGGGACCATCCGGGCCTGGGGATCCTGGGAGACCTTGTTCACCCTGAAACACAGAGACACTCCGCATGAATTGCTGGGTCGCCCGTCCCTCCACCTGGCAACCCCTCCACCCCTCACAGCCTACTCACCACAGGGCCAGGGATCCCGCGAAGGCCATCGGGTCCGGGCTTCCCAGGGGCCCCCTGGGGGCCGATGGGGCCAGTCTTCCCAGGAGGGCCTTCCAAGCCGGCTTCTCCCTGCAGGGTGGCGGAGGGCAGAATGAGGTCTGGAACTTGAGGCTCCAGGCACCCTGGCCCAGGACCACTGCCTGGAAACCCTGGGCACCTCTGGGAGAGCCCCAGGTGACCCCATATCCAGGGTTGCCCTAGTTTTCCACATTCTCTGTGGAAGCTGCCCTGGCCAAGTCTCCATCCCAACATTTCCCCGGCCAGCAGGGATCCCCAGTCTCCGTAGACAGTGCCGACCACAGCCCGGGGGTCACAGCACCATTGTCTGAGCAGGGATGGAACCGCAAAACCTCCCGTCTCACTTAACAACAGGCGCCTCCAGGAGGGAGGCAGACAGTGCCAGGCCAGGCCCCCAACACCTTGCCAACAGAACAACCTCCTGTGTGCTCCAGGCCAGGTCCCAACCCAACTGCGTGGGTGATGGCGTCCCATCTTCTCCACCGGCCCCGAAGCAGACACGGTCACCATCGGACACGGTCCACTTTAGAGGTAGGCAGCTGAGGTGTGGCTGGCTCAAAGAGCAAGCATGAGGTCACAGGGCTCCCGGGGACAGAACTACTCAGCACTGGGCTCCCTGAATCCCATATCCACCACCCGCCTCCTCCCTCAGGCAGGCAGGACAGATGGCCCCAGTCTTGTGGCCAGCACTTGGCTGCCTCCTTGAGAGAGAACCAGGTCTCCTCCCCAGGTAGGCCATGAGCCAGGTGCCTCTGGGGCGGCCACTCTTGGCCTCCGTGGCCTTCTCTGCCCACACGCTTATTCACTCCCCGCCCACTGGGCTCCCTTAGGGGAGGTCCATGCAGTCATGGCCTGGCCCCAAAACACATTACCTTGGCCCCTTTCTCTCCCTGTCTGCCTTCGGGGCCTGCAGGGCCTGGGGGACCCTGAAACAAGTAAGAGAACAACAGGTGGTGAGTGTGTCCTGCAGTGGCGGGGGGACGAGCTCGGGTGCAGGCGCTCAGGGTGTGCCAGGCTGCAGGGCAGGGGTGCAGGGTCATGGAGGCTGCTTCCGGGCCACCCACAGGGACACGGGTCCTCAGCATGAGTCCTACGGACTCCAGTCCCAGGTAAAGGCCTCTCAGGCCACATGGGGAGGCGCGGTGCACGCCTCGAGTTCCGTGTGGCCTCCGTCCTGGGTGCACCAGGCAGCTGTTTACTACACCACCAGCAAGTGGCTGGGCTATTCAATCCGCAAAGGATGCCTTCTCATTTGCTTTGGCTCTTCAGTAAAACCTGAGCTAGGGGAAAAGGACTTTCGCAGCTTTGCGGGAGTCTCTCCCACAATGAATACCACTGACAGTGTCGGCAGCCGGCCTGTCCTAAAAGGAGCAGCTGCGTCCGCCCGGCAGGCCTGTGATTTTGTGATACGGTGGAGGCTAAGTGGAGAACACGCCATACCCAAGCCCTTCCACATCAGTGCGGCTCGGAGCACCCAGGGCCCAAGCAAAAGGTGACGGGAAGGGGTGAGGGTGCTTCAGGCAGGGAGCTGATGGCGAGGATGTGCTTGCAGAATTATTTACCCTTTTTCCTGGAGGCCCAGATGGACCTGGTTCACCAGTAGGGCCGGGGGATCCCTGGTATTGGGAGAAAGAACAGTGTCAGGAACTGGGGTCTGTTAGACTCAGTTAAGGCAAAACACACGGAGATTTCAGTCTACTCTCTCCTCAGCCGTCCTGCAGCTGCCTCTCTCTTCTTTTGGGGCTACCACAGAGGCTGTTAGGAGAGCGTGGCACCGGGCTGTGACAGCATAAGGAACCCTGACTCCCATCCCACGGGTTTTCTGCATTTTGGAAGAGAACTTTCCCACTCACAGTACTGACTCTTGATACACAATGACTGGTTCAGTCCTCGCCACAACCCGGGCAGGGACGAGGCACTGGCATCCCCTTTCATGGAAGCGGGGACAAGAATCGTCCCAGGACACAGGCCGGGAAGTGGTGGAATGAGGCCATCAGTTGGGGAAATCCAGCCCGGGGCTTGATCCCTAATGCCTTCTCTGAGTGGACACTTCTCTCAACTCGGTGACATGGTCTTTGCCCTCAGGTCCGCAGTCCCCTGCGCTTGGCCAGGCTGGGTGCAACGTGGAGCAAGGGCACCTGCAAAGCCTCAGGGGCCACCTCCAGGCCCAGTCCTGCCCAGGGCCCATGGGGGTCGATCCATCCCAGAGAGACCATCCGGGCTTGAAGCAATGTTTAAAACACTCAACGCCAAGCGTCAGATGCAATGTCCAGTGTGATCTTGGTCAAAGTAAGGCAGGAAGGGCCCGGTGAGGAGAGGCACCGGCCCTGCTAGGCAGAGCTGTGGGTAAGATCTGACGTTCCTGTGCAAGCCCGTGGCGGGTTGTGGAAGCCCTGGGGCTGCCTGCAAACCTGCTGCTGAGATGGCACATACATCTCAGAGGGAGTTCATGAGCCCTGTCACTGTCCAGAATCAATACCGTAAGGGAATCCATATCATAAGGGAAGCAATATTGTAAGGGAGTCAATATTAACGAGGTTGGAGTTTTTCCCAGACATGAGCCAAGCAAGTTGCAAAGTCCCAAGAATACACTGACACCTCCACCAGGAGGCCAGCCCAGACTGTGGACTCACCGTCTGCCCGGGTTCACCATCGTCTCCTTTGTCACCGGGGGGACCATCTTGACCCTGTGGGAACAAACGCGAGCTCCTTGCTGACCCCCAGATGGCACCCTGAGTTCATGCACCAGCTCCCAGTGCATCTCCAGTCCCTTCCCAAAACCCAAATCCATCCTGGTGCAGCACAGAGCATGCTCAGTGGGGTCAAAGGCGTCTTCTTGCTCTGATCACCAGAACATGAGTGCATTTTGGGACATTGCCTGCCCCAGTGAGAGTTCATCACAAAGAACAACCAGAAAGAGGGGACATGGGGCTGGCAGAGGCAGGCCAGCGTTGTGGGGATCTAGTGGCTTTGCCCTCTTGTGCACCTACCGCGGGGCCAGGCTCTCCAGGGGGACCGGGATCTCCAGGAAAACCCACTGGGCCCTGAAAAGAAGAAAGAGGCAGCCGAGGCCATCAGCAACCTGACTGAGACCACATGTGGCCAATCATGTTGCTGCCTCAAGACAGCCACCTGCCACCGTCCAGCTCCTAGGACATTCCAGCAATTCCAACACCCCAGCGCACTTTATGACACAGAAACCCTCCCATGTGCAGCATGTCCCGGAGCCAGCAAGCCCGGCCAGGGGGCAAGGCACAGGTCAGCTGTCTCTTGCTTTCCAGAGCCAAGCAAGGGGCAGGCGTTCCACTCATAGGTCCATTCCTGGGAGCTCCAGGCTGGAAGTAGAACCTGGACCTTCAGACTTCCGGATGGGCCTCTCCAAAGCCCCTCTGATGCAAAATCAGGGCCGGCCAAGGGCAGGGGCATCTTCCCAAAGCCCAGCTGTCACTCGTACATCTCAGCTGGCTGTCTGGCCCATAGAGAAGAACCACTCAGGGCTTCCTCCTCCAGTCCACACCCTCTGTCTCATCTCTGCTATTTTGGTTCAGTAGCTGGTATGAAAACCTCTAGTGTCTAGAAAAATTAGCCGAGACATGGAATGGTCTTGAAGCTGCTCTCGGAGCAGAGTGCACAGCCAATGAGCCAGAAGGATCCCAGTGCAGAGCCCCACTCCTACTGCAGGGTCCCTGAGGCGTGACCGGCATACTCACAGGGCTGCCTTTGGGACCATCGTCTCCGGGAGGGCCTTTGGGTCCAGGGGGTCCAGCAGCACCCGAAGGGCCCGACTCGCCCTTCTCTCCCCTTTCTCCTTTGGGTCCCTGGAGGAGAGACACCAGGGTCAAGTTCTCAGAGCCAACCACCTCGCCGCCCAGAGCAGGGCAGGTGCCGGTTTACGGTGGGTCTCCCCGGTTCTCACCCCATTCAGACCAGCCTTTTCAAGTATCTGCTGAGCCCTGCAGGGGGCCGGCTGCCAGGTTGCTCCCCCAGCCCTGGGCAGAGTCAGCTCCTGTGTGCACCCTGAGGGGGGCCTGAGGAGCCTTCACTTTCTGGGAGCCCTCAAAGGCTGAGATTCGGCTCTAGGTGGGAGGGACCGACTCCTGGACCAGACGTCAGTCAGTGAAGACCACAAGCGGTGTCCACGGACTCCATGGATCTCATGGGGAGGGAGCAGCTAGAACCAGGAGACCTGAGTCCACCCAGCTGGTCCTGGGCCTGAAAGCCACCTTTGGGCTCGCTTCACAGTGAACACTCATCCGGCCTGAGAAGGCCTGGATATTCCTAGTCTGGCCCTCATGGTCCAGGGGAACGAGGTGACAACAGACACCCTCACACTTATGGGAGCCCACGAAGGGGCCAGGAGCAAACACTACAGAGGACAGAGTCCCTGCAGGTGACTGGACACAGGTAGTTATTGCTAAGTCTGCGTGCACACGCTCACTCCCACATCCTACACCTTGTTCACGGTAATTCCATGAAACAATGGAGGGGTTACAACTCCCATTTCACAGATGGAAGAGCTAAGGCAGAGCCAGAGCCTCCAACCCAGCACCCCATCCACACATCTGCTCGGTCGTATCCCACCCCTCCTGCAGTGCCCGCTCACTTACCGGGGGGCCGCCTTCTCCTGGAAGGCCAGGCTCGCCTGCTTCGCCGGGCTCGCCCTAGGGAGATAGTGCATGTGGTTACGGCAGCGGTGAGTGCTATGGTTTCAAGCATTTGCCAAATCCTGCCTGCTGCCTGCCTGCCCCTGGGCACCCAGGACCCAGCAGTTCCTGGGGCAGTGGTTGCTATCCCCAGACACTTCCGGAATTGGAGGTGCATGAGGAATATGGCAGACACATGATGGATACAGGGCAGAGTGTCCAGGTTGCAAGCACACTGGCTGTGAAGGCTTTCCCGGAGCACTGCTCCAAGGGTTGTGGAGGGCAACTATGAGAAGCTGGTAAGTGGCTAGGACGGCACTCCAGGTGGGGGATGGCCAGGGCTGAGGCAGGAGGACAGGCACGCAGTCCTCAGGGACACAGACCACAGGGGCGCAGGGAAGGGGGCACCCACAGTAGCAGCAGGTGAACGGAAACACGTGCCCTACGGCAGAGACACCAAGGCAAACACCACCTCTCTGCACAGAAGCCACACACCATCACCCTGTGGTCTCAGCAGGGCATATTTCTCTTTAATTCTGTATCATAAAAAATGAGCAGTGGTGGAAGGCGTCTTCCAATTTAATGGCCTGACTGATGTCAGAAAGCAAGCTCTGGAAACCGTGCACAGGAGGCTCGAGTACATGGATGCACACTGTGTCTTCCCTCTTGTCCAGGGGGAACTGGGAGAGGTGCTTTTGCAGTCGGGCAAATGCAGGAACAAGGATGTGGAGTCACAGCTCAGCGCCGTCCTACCCAGCATGCAGGCACACACACATGCACCTGTGTGCACACATGAACTCACACACACAGGCATGCACACACACACGGGTCCATCATGCTCATGGAGTCTGTCTTCCAAAACCAATCAGATCAAATGGAGAGGACCCATTTGAGAAAATAATTCGGCTGAAATGGAAACTGCAAGCTTAGAAACACCAGTTCTTTAAGGAACAGATTGTCTCCACCAGAGCTGAGCCTTGGAGAAGGAGGCAGGGGCTTTGCTGGTGGGGCGTTGTCTGGAAATTCTGCAAAAGGCTGTCACGAATGGACAGTCAGAGTTCCCAGTTCCATTTCACAAGTATTTGCCTACATTTCAAAATGCCTTTCATAGGAATAACCCAGCCATGCCCATAGAGATGAGTACATCTCATCTCTGTGTACACACAGAGAGGTACACACACATGCATGTACCCCCACAAGCACGCATGTACACATACACACACACATACACACCTCAAACAACCACAAATCTGCCACCAGAGCAGGCACAAGCCTCACCTTCTCTCCCACTGCACCAGGGTTTCCTATTCCACCTGGGGGACCTTGTGGGCCATCAGCACCTGGAGCTCCAGAGGGTCCTCGGGGGCCAGGGGGACCTGGGGGGCCCTAGGAGAGGGGAGAGACCACTGAGCCCAGAGGAAACGCAAATGTTTCCCCAAAACTGAGCCGCCAGTACGGCAAGGCGTTGGAGTCTCAGGCACACTTACCATCTGGCCCACGTCTCCTGTCTCACCCTTCTCACCCGGAGGTCCTGGCAAACCCTGAGAACAGGAAACTTCCCAGTTAAGCACTGTTCTGTCACGTGTATGTCAGACACACACACGACTTTCATGACCTCCACCCACACAGCACCACTGAGCATCGGAAGTCCCGGGAAGGTGCTTCTCTGTGCATGGCTACCCATGAGGACGTCCTGGGGTTCCCAGTCTCAGAATCAGCCCGAGGAAACAAGGAGAGGAGATTGCAAAGATTTACGACAAAGGTGATTGTGGCAGGATCCCATAAAACAATAAAGCCTAAGGAGCCAGCAGCAGGGGACGCCTGGGTAAATTATGTCACCGCCAGATGCTGACTTACTGTGCAGTGACTAAAAATCATGTTTTCCAAATAAATAGAAAGTCATGGGTAATGACGTTCAACACACTCATAACCTAACATGGGAATGGAGGATGGGAAATGGGGAAAGCTGGGTACAAACTTTCTCTCTGACTTACGACATGATTCATTTTTCAGAGACCAACTACGATTACATATGTGCCTCTGTGTATGAGAATACACACATTTAAAAGGCATGGCAATGAAACGTGCCCAAATGGTTATCGCTGTCATCTCTAGGGGGTGCATTGAGAAGTCACTCTTGCTGTGTTTCTTACGAATCGTCAGTTTCCACAGTGAGCACAGACATAAATGAGACTGTTGAAGAGCGGTAAATGCAGGCAGGCCTGGAGTTCTGGGAAGCTACAACGCTTCCAGTTGGAATGAGGAGGCCCGGGAGGCCCCCTGCAGCCTGGCCTTAGTTTTCCATTCTTAAAAAGACAAGAGGGGAGAGCACAGGAAAGACACAGGGGACGTCAGACGCGGAGACCAGCGTGGTGAGAACCCCGCAGTTACCTGCAGCCCCACTGGCCCGGGGGGTCCAGGGAAACCTCTGGGACCTTCATCACCTTTCTGCCCAAAAAGGCCCTGCTGGCCCCGAGGCCCTGGCTCGCCGTCAGCTCCCTGCAGGGGAATAACCAGCCACAGGTGAGGATGCTGGCACCCCAGCAGCTCCAGGGGGCACGGGGCTTTCCAAAGGCCATTGACCGTGGATACTTACAGAGGGACCCGGCTGTCCGATGGGGCCTTGAGGACCTGTAGGCCCGGGAGGACCCTGTGGGGAACAAGACAGAGACATGGGTGGCTTCCTGGATTGTGGATAAGGCTGAGGGAGGGGTGGACCACATCCTGAGCCCGGGGACTGATGCATCCAACATCATCAGTTCGGTCTCCACCTGCGTCGTTCCTTGCACCATGGTGCAAGCCTGCCGCAGCCTCTGGGAGGTAGATGAGGATCTTGGTTCCACCCCGAGCCCATTTCTGGATGGCAAAGAGCTGCCCCCAACGTCTCTCGAGAGCACCATGCATCATCTCAGCTCCCACCATGCACCCACAACACGGGCACGTGAGGCCCCCTTCAACAGTGAGGGTCCCAGCACCATGTCCCCTGCTGTGCCATCCTCAAGAGACCTCCAGCATGGGACCACAGGAAGGAGGCAAGCAAGGAAGGCACAGTGCCCTTGGCCCCGGTAGCCCAACCCACGGCTGGAAGGACACAGCCCCTGCGGCAGGCCTCCCAGGAGCACGGATCCTGCTTGACTAGGAATCAGCAGACTGGGGGAAAGGCCTGGCTGTACAGGAGAGAAGGAGACATTTCACCCATCGGGTGGGAGCTGGTAGCAGAGTGATGGGGCTTTTGCAAGAACACACTAGGATTTCTGAACAGATGAAGAAACAAAAACGGGAAAAATGAACAGGCATTTGGTCAATGGTGCTGCCTGTGCCGCAGCAGTCTGGTTCCCTCACCTCAGAGGGCAATGCGTGTGTCTGCAGAACCCAAACCCTCAAGGACAGAAACGCTTGATGTGTTTAATTTCACAAAACCGGAGGATGCATCCTGTTCATTCTAACACAGAGAAACTCACTCCCAGATATGCATGCGTGTGCACACACAGATGTTGTTGGAACACACATGCATGGGAGGTTTTCACAGCATGTCCTGCCAGTCATCAGCAATGCTGGAAGAGAACGTGCATGGCACACGGCCTACAGCCTGTGACGAGGCCCCTGGGGACCTGGGGGCCGCCGCGCCCCCCGCGCCAACTCTTACCTGCTCTCCTTTGTCCCCTTTGCTTCCTTTCTGCCCTGGCTCCCCGATCTCTCCCTAGGGGAAGAAGGTGTGTGGGATTCTGTTAGACAGTTTGACAACCGTTTGGACCTTTTCTGTTCCCCATAATGAATTTTTCTTGGAGATTAAGAACAGTGTCTTTTCCACGTGGCCCTGTAATTTTCCTATGCATAAATGTTTCCATATATTAGCTTGATTTCCTTTTTAATACACGGGCTAAAAGGGATGAGGTCTTGATCTGATGCTAGACGGGCTTTTAGTAGACCTGAAAATGTGGGAAAAGTCATACTGAAAATATTTACTCTGTTTTTCAAATTGGGCCGCTGCCATGACAACATAATAACAGACAACTCAATTACTGTGTTGCCAAAGAAGTTATTAAAATCCTCTCTGTTGTTCCTGTTGGTGCAAGGCTGTCTCCTGCCCAGAGACCTAAGGCATCATCCATGCAGAGGTGACCAAGTCGGAAATGTTCCCAGAGAGGGGTCATAAATAGAAAGTTACAGCAGAGCAAAATTTCACTGTCTGCATTAAATGAAGGATAAAATACAAGCTCCTGCAGTCATCATTTGAGAATTATAAAGCACATTCTTAATGAACGGGAGCCTGGATAATTCAAGTGGAGACATTTAAAAATAGATATTGAGCAAAACCTCATTAAACCGGGCTCTGCAGCTTCAGAATTGGACATGATTCGGGGGGGACCGGGAAGATTTTTCTCTGCTCTGGCTACTCACAGCAAATGTCGTGGGCAACCTCAAAATGACACAGGAGGAGGTGGTTTCTAAGTCCCTCAAGCATGCCGGGGACTGCGGGTATTACCATTTATCTGTGGGCTGCTGGGACATTATCCCCTAACGCCAGGGCTGCGGGGTGGGTGCAGTATCACTCCACCAGCTGAGCCGCTCTACCCACTGGCATCCTATCCTTTAAATTCGCCACCCTCCCTCGCACCCGCCTGCCCAGCCAGGCCCAGCCATGGGTCACTCTGGATTCGCCTTACCTTATCTCCGTCTTCTCCAGGGGGACCCACAGGGCCAGCTGGACCCGGGAGCCCCACAGGACCCTGGAGACCGTCTCGGCCAGCTGGGCCTTGGGGGCCTTTCTCACCCTAGAGAATACAGAAATCTCAGGTCAAATGTGGTTCCAACCTGGGAACATCCCCCCACCAGCTCATTACCCAAGAGAGGGACCCGTCGGCAGGGAGTGGGAGTTGGTGAGGGTTGACTGTCCCCACAGTCCTAATGGATTTCAGCCAGGGCCACTGAGGGCCGACTCTGAGCCCGCCCCCGGACCGTGAACTTCTGGTGCATCGCTTCAATTAATCCATACTCATCCCATGAAAGGCTGCTCTTTCACAGATGGGGAAACTGAGGCACAGTTAGTGAGCAGTAGAGACAGGATCCAAACCCAGCCAGCCAGAATTCAGGCTCAAACAAAATGAGCCTGTATGTGAATCGTCTAAGCTAGTGACTGGGAGCCAAGCCCAGTGACCGGGATAGCCTGAGCTCCAGCCTTCACCAACTTTCTGATTCTTTATACTCTCTGCACTCTCCCTGCACACACGCAAAAGGATGTGCATGCACACACATGAAGACATACAAGCATACACCAACATGTACATATATGCACACATGCAAATATGCCTGTGTATATACATATATATGTATGCACACACAAACATGTGCACAAAACAAGCATACTCACATGCACGTGCACACACACGAATATGCACCGACATGTACACACAAGGACATGCATGCACACACAAGGACATACACACAAACAAGCACACCAACAGCTATGGGCATGCATATATGAGTATGCACGCACACGTACACACACAGGACATGCTTGCATGCATACGCACACCCTATTTTTCCTGTCCCTGTAACTTCATTTTCCTCCTAACTGCCTGCTTGGTAATCTCAAATGATCCTTCTTAAGTTCTTGCTTTGCTCGGTTTTACCAGCCATCACATCACTCGGTGAGCAGCCTATATTTTCTCACTCCAGACAGGAATCCCTGTCTTTCGACAGATACACAGGAGGAGAGTGTGCACATCGGGAAGGGAAACATGGAAGAGGGAATGTACATGCAATGTTCTGGTCTAAATGTAGCTGGGATTTAGTCATCCATCACTATTTCGTCTTACCATTTCCTCCCTCCACAATGCACATCCTGCTCCTCAAACTTAGCTCCTATTCATAGAAATTTCTACCCTACTTAAGCCAGAGAATGCAAAGACCACGTGTGGGGCTTTTGTGGAAGTTTCCCGTCCTACATTCCCAGTCAGGTCGGGAGTTCTCGGAGATGTCCGACCTTTGCTTGGCCTTTCCTTCCCTCTGGAGCTATTCTGGGAGGATAACGAGCTTCTCCCTGGATAGAGCAACTCTTGCAAGGTTTCTGCTTAAATATTTACTCTCTTGAAACCGTGAACCGAGCCATTTCCAACTGACTTTGTGCGCACTCTACGCACTGACTGCCCAGTTGGCTTCAGTGTTCTGGCACAGAATCCAGCTGGATCCATGTCCTGGGTGCCTCACTGGAAATGATTAGAAATCACCAAAATTGCCAATAACATATTAAACAGATTCTCAATGGCCCAGATGTTTCCAATGTGGTTTCCAGGGAAGTTCCTGCCCAGGGAACGTAGGCTGTTCCTGCCACCCACGAGCCACTGAGAGTGAAATGTACAAGAAAATCACAGCTTTCTGGCTGGGCGCAGTGGCTCACGCCTGTAATCCCAGCACCTTGGGAGGCTGAGGCGGGTAGATCACCTGAGGTCAGGAGTTCGAGACCAGCCTGGCCAAGATGGCGGTACCCTGTCTCTACTAAAAATACAAAAATTAGCCGGGTGTGGTAGCGCACATCTGTAATCCCAGCTACTGGAAAGGCTGAGAAGCAGGAGAATCGCTTGAACCCAGGAGGCGGAGGTTGCAGTGAGCCGAGATCGTGCCACTGCACTCCAGCCTGGGCAACAGAGCGAGACTCCATCTCAAAAAAAAAAAAGAGAAAGAAAACAGCTTTCTAACAATCAGCACTCAGACCTGACTCAATTTGACATGGTCTGCACTGATATCTGCTGATTGCCCCAGTGAACTCAAGCTCACTCCGACCGTCTGTACTGGGAAGGAAAAGCTGAGATTAAATTGGTCTCCATAGCTGATTGAATGCAGGGGTAGGGGACATCGCAAAATTGTGTGGCAGAAGTCAAACACGGGTCAGGGTGGACCACTTCTGGACGGTAAGTGGTATTTTGTGGGTTATTTACAAAAGCAGGTTGGCAGGAAGCATCTAGGCAAGGGCGCTCACTCATCTCCTTCATGGGGACCAAGATCTGGGCGGCCTCAAGACATGCTCCTCTCCACTCCTGAGGCTCCACAAAGCCTGCAAAATTTGGGGCTCACCAGCAGGTGGGCTTTCCTGGACACAGAGGAAGGTGACTGGTCTTCCCGTGATCCACCCATCCCCTGCCCCTTCTTTGCTGGACATCTGGTCTGTACACCTGCCCCCCAACCAAGAAACGGGACTCCCCAGTTCCAAATAAGCTTTCCTATGAAGAGCCCAGCCATAGGTCTAGGCCAGTAGCGGGGAGCAGTTCACACAGTGGGCAGCTGTGGTCCGACCACACAGGTGGCACTGAGGCTGGATGGAGACCAAGTCCACAGGACACTGACTGTGTTTGGCCCTTTCCTCTGTCCACACGGGTGGGGAACACCAGCGTGCAGGCGTGGACAGGCTGAGCCCTGCCCGGCATCATCCTCACAGGGCCCCTCTGGCTCAGCTAATGGCAGGAAGAATGTGGTTGGCACCGGGGCTCCTCCTGTGCTCCTTGGGCAGGTCACCAGGTCACCGTGGGACACTCCCTCTGTCCTAGAGGGCCACAGACCCCACCCCATCCCCAATCCCAAGGAAACACCCCTGGGGTCATCACAGGAGGAGGGACAAGGCTGGACACGGAACGATCCCAGCACCTCTGAGGGAAGGGCTCCCCCAATCCAAGGCAGTACTTACAGGAGCCCCTTTCTCTCCTGCTGGCCCTGGAGGTCCCTGGGGCCCAGGTCTCCCTGGAATTCCAATGGGCCCAGCGGCTCCGGCTGGACCTCTCTCCCCTGGAGATCCCTGAGGCGAAGCAAGAAAACAGTCTGTTTCAAAGGCTCTCAAACTGCGTGGACGTGACTTTGTAAAGTACCAGCTGATCGCTCCACTTACCTGCTCACTCTAGAGCCCACAGTGGCTCCCTATGGCCCTTTGCAAGCACAAACTACCTGGTCTAGCTTTTGGGGCTCTGTGTCCTCCTGTAACTCCAAGCTCCCAGGTGCTCCTCCCCTTGGTGTCTGACAGTGTGCCCTGTGGTGAGCTTGCCTTCAAAGGGCTCCCTCTTCTAGGAGCCTGGCACCCCCTCCCCTCGAGGGCCCGCATGTACATGGGGTACCCTCTCTCCTCCAGGGCCCACATGTCCGTGGGGTACCCCCTCCCCTCTAAGGCCCGCAGAATACCCCCTCTCCTCCAGGACTCCCATGCCCATGGGGCACCCACTCCCCTCCAGGGCCCGCATGCCACAGGGCACCCACTCCCCTCCAGGGCCCACATGCCCCCAGGGCACCCACTCCCCTCCAGGGCCCCCATGCCATGGGGTACCCATGCTCCTCCAGGGCCCACATGCCCACGGGGCACCCACTCCCCTCCAGGGCCCACATGCCCCCAGGGCACCCACTCCCCTCCAGGGCCCCCATGCCATGGGGTACCCACGCTCTTCCAGGGCCCACATGCCCACGGGGCACCCACTCCCCTCCAGGGCCCCCATGCCCACAGGGCACCCACTCCCCTCCAGGGCCCACATGCCCCCAGAGCACCCACTCCCCTCCAGGGCCCGCATGCCCACAGGGCACCCATGACCCTTTCTGCTGTTCTCCTCCACGGTGTGCATTTTCCAGGGAATGCCTTGCCTGGGGGCTGGCATATGGATGGGTGGGTACCTGGCCTAATTGAGAGGGCCGTCCTGCCCAGTGTGCCCCCGCCGTGGGCAGCCTGGCTTTAGCGTGCATCTTCAGAGTCCCTGGAGACCCGTGTCTGCTTCTTCCCCTGCTGGCCCAGCCCAGACCCACGCTAGGTGTATAGGCTTTCTCCTTGCTCCAACACAGGGTGGCTCCTCCTGCCCTACAGGCTGCCCAGCGCTCTCCTTTCCTTGGTGTGCCCCTGGGACCCTTCATCATCCTGGCTGTGGACTTGGGATGCGCTGTCTACATCTCCCCAAAGGCCATCTTCCCCCCTCCACGTCCTCCCCAGGATCCTCAGGGGTCTGGGGCAGCTGCATGCTCTGGGCTCTCAGGGACTGCCCCTTCTGACCTGGAGAGTAGGATTCAAGAAAGAGGATGGGACAAAGGCTTTGACTCACCGCAGGGCCTGGTGGGCCAGGAGGCCCTTCATTGCCTTTCAGTCCAAGAGCTCCCTGCAAAGCCATGAAAAGGTTGGTCAAGGGCACGCGGGGAGAGGCCTCCAGGGCTGCATACTGTCCCATTTCATTCCCCGCCTGGCCTCTCACTCACCACTGGACCAGGAAGCCCTCGGTCCCCAGGGAAACCACGTAATCCTGGAGGGCCATCTTTCCCAGGGAGGCCTGCGGGGCCTGGGTCACCCTGAAAACAGAGTCAGAAATGAGTTTTCCTGGAGCCAGCGACGCAGACCTCTCACCCACCCCGGAGCGAGGCCAAGGGCTGGGGCCTTCTCTCCTGGAGCCAGCAACGCAGACCTCTCACCAGCCCCAGAGCGAGGCCAAGGGTTGGGGCCTTCTCATCAGACACCCCTGGACTTGGGCTGGATTGGGCTTCTCCTGGCCACTTTCCAGAGTCGTGACTGGACTCAGCAGTCCACACGTGGGAGCATAGCCTGAGCCTCTGCCTGGAAGCCATGCTCATAGGGCAGGCTCTGCGTGCAAATCTGACTCTACCCCTGCTCCATGGAGTTTCAGGGTCCTTTCTCCCAAGGCCCTTAAGGGCTACGATGGGCCCCGTGGCAGCTGAGGTCACATCTACCTTTTCCATAGATTTGGGGCTCCTTGTAAGACTGTGCTCCAAGAAATTCATGGTCAAAACAGCGTTAAAAGCATTGTCCTAAATGGACGTATCGCTTAAGGGACTTCTTCAAGCCTGAAACCACATTTTCTGAAACAAAAGTCACCACTTAGCCTCGACTCTCCCTGAGGTACAGTAAAGATTTGATATCTTCCAAAATATTCTCTGGGGTCCAATGTGGAACACAGTGCAGTTTCAAACGAGCAGGTCAAATGCCCGTGGCCGCCTTTCCAAGCCTGGAGAGCTCTCTTTGTGTCTAGAATACACACACGTGTGCGTGTACCCATGTGTTTTGATTCCTATATCTACATGCACACACGGGTGTGTGGTTTTTTCAGTATTTCTTCATTTGCTTCACTTTATTATTTTTCAGGTTTACTCTTCTGTGGTCCTACAGGCTGAAGAGCTTGCCCTTGCAGCATCCCTGAAAGGGAACGGCTATTTTTGTGCTCATACAGCAAGTTAAGGCCACTCACTCTGGGGTGCCCAGGGGAGGAGATATGAAAAGGGGGTAGGTGGAGCTGGCATCAAGAGGTGGGACAAAAACATGTTTGTTTTTCACTTTTATAATTTCTCAGGCTCTTGGGGTGAGGGCTGTTTTTTTTTCCTTTTTTCTTTTTTCTTTGTAACCAAAAAAACAAAAAAATAGAGTTTCATTGCTGTTAACCAGGCTGGAGTGCAGTGGCACGATCTTGGCTCACTGCAACCTCCACTTCCCGGGTTCAAGCGATTCTCCTGCCTCAGCCTCCCAAGTAGGCGGGATTACAGGTGCACGCCACCACACCCAGCTAATTTCTGTATTTTTAGTAGAGATGTTGGCCAGGCTGGTCTCAACTTCCTGACCTCAGGTGACCCACCTGCCTCAGTCTGCAAAAGTGCTGGGATTACAGGCGTGAGCCACCGCACCCGGCTGGGGTGAGGGGTTTTTAAAAGGGCCACTTTCTGCTAAATGTGTGACGGACGCACGAAGTCCCAGAGCTTTTCAACCATTTCTGGGAGCAGGGCTGGCAGCTGGGGAGAGAGCAGACGGCGGAGGATGGTGGTGACCCCTGCACTTCCCCAAGCCCATCCCTGAGCAGGTCAGCACGACTCCTGGAGTGAATCAAGCAAAAGTGAGCAAATCGTGCCATCTGGGGAGTGAGCTGGTATGAGGAGCGTCTGTTTCAGGAATTCTCCATTCATCAGAAAAGAGCAGAAAAACACCAAGCCCCAGAATGATTCCTTAGGAAACGCCTGAGCTGACACAGAAGGTTCCAGAAACTCACCTTCGTCCCTTCTTTTCCAGCAAGGCCCGGAAGCCCCTGTTCACCGGGGGGTCCGGGGGGCCCAGGGTGGCCACGCTCACCCATTGGGCCCGTTTCTCCCGTGGGACCCTGTGGGGAAAATCAGTGTCAGCCACAAATGCTTCGAGTGACTTGCAAGGGAGCGAGCATTTCTTCCTAAACCTAAGAACAGCCCTGGTCACGGAGGCAAAGGTCTGCTGCAGGCCCACCAAACCTCCAAGTGCCTTTGCAAGCCTTCTTTTCCTGGCAACAATCCAGAGGGTGGGTGCTGGTGCGCTGCTCACTGCCTGGTCCCTGCTGGGCCCCACGTGGCCCTCTTCCCCAACCTGGCGCCTTTAGGAGGCACAGCCAAGCCTGCCTTCCTGGGACATGCCCTGAGAGAGGCTGATTCAGCCACAGGACAGGCTGAGGATGGGAGAAAAGCCACACCAGGGGCAGAGCCCACATGCCCTTCAGTTCTGTGGCTGCAGCGGGTCCACATCTTACCACTACATGAGGTGTGCGCTTTCTAGGACACAAGGTGACCCCTTCCCGTTTTGCAACTCTAAGCCATCAATCCCGGCCCTAAGCCGCTCCTGCCACTGATCTGCCACCGATTTGCGATTAGAACCGCAGGCCCGTGGCACCCACAGGGCCCAGTGGCAGGAAGACTTGGCTGCCTTGGACACCCACAGCAGAGATAAGCCCAGTTCCTGAGCTGGCCCAGGTCTGGCCCCAGCCACACTGTGAGCCTCGGGCAGCCTTCCTTGCCCTGCGTGCTGGGTTCGTGTCGAGGGCAAACACATCTTTGCTCGTGTGTGGGGGCGAGCCTCACGCTGACCAGCATTCAGGACCTAAGACAACCTCTCAGCAGCACCTGCACCTCCGGAATCGTGGAGGCAACAGACGCCTGGGCTGGGACCCTCTTCCCTGCGGGCAAGTGACACCGGGTGACCCATGGCATTCGGGAAGGCTGGAGCTTACCTGAGGGCCGACCACGCCTGGGGGTCCTGGAGGGCCAGTCTTGCCTTGGAAACCCTGTCAAGAGAGAGTCACTCTACTGAGGGTGCTGCAGTGGCCTGCGCCACCCTGCCCTGCGCTGTTCTCAGCAGGATGCTTGCCCCCCACCTCCCTTCCCCCATAGTAGACATTCCAGACTTTGTGTGAGAGGCCTATGTCTCTTGTTTCATTTTTTTTTTTTCCCCAGATGGAGAGTCTCCCTCTGTCACCCCAGCTGGAGTGCAGTGACTCGATCTCCGCTCACTGCAACCTCTGCCTCCTAGGTTCAAGTGATTCTCCTGCCTCACCCTCCTGGGTAGCTGGGATTACAGGCACGCACCACCACACCCGGCTAAGTTTTGTATTTTTAGTAGAGACAGGGTTTCACCACGTTGGTCAGGCTGGCCTCGAACTCCCAACCTCGTGATCCACCTGCCTTGGCCTCCCAAAGTGCTGGGATTACAGGCGTGAGCCACTGTGCATTTGCACTCATTTCACGAGGGTAACGAAGCCACACAAGCTCATCTCACTGGCTGCTCTTCTGCCTCTGCATCTTTAGGCCAATGCAATTCGCCTTTATCATGTCACCAAGCGTTCCTTTTCTGAGTCGGCTCGGTGCCCTTCCTGGACCCGGGGCTACCTCTGGCTGTTTCTCAGCAGTGGCTCTGTGGCGACTGCCCTGCTTTGGCGTGAACGCCTCTGATGCACGACAGGTGACTCTGCCCGTGTGCTCCTCGGCATGTATTTAAAACAGGCTAGAGCAAGAGCCAGCTGCTTTCATAACACGGCAGCTTGGATGCGTTATTTTTAGTTTGATTCAGCGGGAATATCTCACGGCCGCTCTGCATGCTCACGCGTAGGTAACGATCCTGGCTTGGCTGTGGGTGTCGCCACGCTTTCTGTACTCGCCCTCAAAGGAGAAAGATGACCTTAAGGCAACATAAGCTTCATTTCCGGGCACCTCTGCAGAGCACGACAGGTGCCAGCGAGAAGCCACCTGCAGGTGCCACATGACACTGGTGGAGACATGCACACCTTCCACCCGGAGGCCTCGAGGCAAACTCTAGACTCTGGAAGAGAAGGTGGCTGGCCCCGAGGCCAAGCTAGGGCTGGAGGGTGAATGGCCCCAGGCCTGGGCTCACTGCCTCACTGTCCAGCAGCCAGTGGCACAATCTCACACCAAGCCACTGGGCCATATGAACCCACAGCAGACTCAGCTTCCTTTTTTTTTGAGACGGAGTTTCACTCTTGTTGCCCAGGCTGGAGAGTGCAATGGCACGATCTTGGCTTACTGCAGCCTCCGCCTCCCGGTTTCAAGCGATTCTCCTGCCTCAGTCTCCTGAGTAGCTGGGATTACAGGTGCCTGCCACCAGGCCTGGCTAATTTTTGTATTTTTAGTAGAGATGGGGTTTCACCATGTTGGCCAGGCTGGTCTCAAACTCCTGACCTCAGGTGATCTGCCCACCTTGGCCTCCCAAAGTGCTGGGATTATAGGTGTGAGCCACTGTGCCTAGCCCAGATTCAGCTTCTTTGCAAACTCTAGAAGGGCTCTCTCCTTTAAGCCCAGCTCAGTTGTATACAGCTGGCTAGAATGATCGTTTCTAATGTACATTACACTTACGGGATCAGAAGGAAGGGGTGGCGGACAGGTGTCAAGGGCATGCCCTGCTCAGTGGACCCAGGGAGAAGAGCCCAAGAGCCCAAGGGGAGACAGGAGCCTTGGTTAAGTTTTGCTAATGTCAATGTTAACACAAAACAAAAAAGGCCTCCCCCAGGGGCCCTCAGCCACTCCTGGCTGTTGAGGACGGAATATGAGCTCAGCCCTTTGCTGAGAAATAAGTTTCTGGCTCACATTTAGGAGAAATAATGACCATTTATGTTTCCTTTTTTTAAAAAAGAAGGAAATCCACACTCCAGAGCAGCTCTTTCTGGTGGGCTTGTCCGGACCAGCCCATGGAGAAGATGCTATGTCCTAAGTGGGTCTCAGAGACATGGAGTGCCCACTGGCATCACTCCAGTGCCTTGTGTCTAGGGAGGCGGCCGGGGTGGCAGAAGGCAGCTGGAAGTACATGTGCAACTTTCTGAGCAGAGACGAGCAGCTTAATTCTTTTACCAGCCTCCGTCCAGAATAAGTCAGACGGAGAAAAGCAAATAATATGTAAAACCTTCTATCTTGTCTCCTTGAAAAGGCATTAGAGAAAAACATGCAAAGCTCAGAAGAAATGTTTTCATTTTTTCTATCAACAAAAGAGCAAAGCAATCTCCATTTATCAGGCAGCACGCGCCATGCAGAACACCAGTGAAGGTATAATTAAAAGAGGTTTCATCACAACGAACCAAAGAGAGACAAAGGGAACTTTTTCAAAGCAGGCATGGAGAATATATTCAACAGGGCACTCACAGACCCATTCCGCGAGGGGACCTGCTTTTGCTGGTCCTGTAGAAATCCTGACCCCTAGAAACCTGGCTGCAGAGACCCTTGCAGTGACCCTGACATGCCCCCCAGTCTCCTTGGTGGGAAATGTTGCATCTGTGCCATTCATCCTTTAAGCTGGACAGAGCAGGTGGGCACTCAGAGAAGGAACACAGCGTGGTGATGAGGAAGTCGCCAGACGCTGCACGTCCCCAGATAGTCAAAGCCTGGAGTCCCAAGCTCACAGGTGTGGGCCAGGTTACAGGCGTACCTGCACCCTTTCCTGACACACACCTTTAGGGAGCTGGGTCAAATTCCAAAGGGCTGATGGGGCCAGGAAAATGATCCCGTTTCTGATGAGGGCTTTTTCTCCCAACTGAAAACGTTGGAGTCCTTTCTGGTCTAGATGAAGTAGCCTGTGATATGCATTTCTAAAGTGAAGGGCAAGGTCAACGGGGAGTCTTTGGCTGCAAAGACCACGTGCCCTGCGGCATGACCAGTTAGAGGCCACTTCCACCTGACTGGCGCGTGTCTTCTTTACTGTAAAGGGGACATCGCAGGCATCCTCCAGACCCCCTGGATTGGAGCTGGAAGGGCCTGGGTAAACGCGGGTGGGGATGGTACGTGGCCCATAGCCGCCCTCTAGAAGTGCTGCAGCATCAAATGACTGAATGACACTGAGTAACATGTAGACCCTTTGCCAGCACTTTCCCAATTAAAAGACGTATCCCTCAAGCTGGGTGGCACTCAGCATTATTCCAGAGGGAAAATAAGGCTGAATGCACGAGGCTTCAGTCTGCCCAGGATAATCTATGTATATCTTTAAATGTGGCCTTTTACCAAAGTTTCCAAAACCAGCCCACAGTCAGCACCTGCCTTCTGCCCACAGATGCCACAAGGCGCTGCCAGCCAGCATGACTGCTCTGCCCCGGCCCTGCCTCACAGCCTGGCTGAGTCAGCGGAAGGGTCCTAGATGGCACTGGGTAGCGAGGGCTGTGCCCACATGCAGGGTGTTCAGAGAGCCAGCCAGCCATGTCCCCCAGCACCCAGGATACTCACAGTCTCGCCTCTCTGTCCAGGGTGCCCGGGGAGTCCATCCTTGCCTGGAGGGCCCTGAAGAAAAAAAACACAGGAAAGGAGGTTCATTCGTGTCTGAGAAGCACCCACCTTTGAGATTTAATGCCACGTGGAGTGACTGTTATTTCCATGGCTCCTGTCCCTGCACATCCTCTGAGAAGGACAATCACCCGGCAGGCAGGGGGACAGTGACAATAAATCTAAGGCTGCCCTTGGCACCTGCCCGTCATCCTACAAAATCCTCACAACTGCCCCAAGGGACGTGCTGTTGTCGCCCTCATCTCCCAAGGGAGAAACCGAGGCAGAAGAGGCCACTTGGCATCCCGAGGTCCAGCAGCAGGTGGCACAGGCGGCGCCAGGACCTGAGTCTGTCGGTTGCAAAGTCCAACCCCCTCCCCACCAGCCCTGCCATGCCTGCTGGATCATAATCCCACTGCTAGATGGATGTTGATACTGGAGGAAATACATCGCACCTGTCATGAGGCGAAGTGTGTCCCCCAAAAGGACATGTCCCCCCCAGAACCTGTGCCTGTGACCTCACTTGGAAATGGGGTCTTTGCCAGTGTAACTGAATTAGGATGAAGCCAACCTAGATGGGTGTGGGCCCAGCCCAGTGACTGGTGTCCTTATGAAACAAAAGAGATGTCCAGGCGCGGTGGCTCACGCCTGTCACCCCAGCAATCTGGGAGGCCGAGGCGGGTGGATCACCTGAGGTCAGGAGTTCGAGACCATCCTGGCCAACATGGTGAAACCCTGTCTCTACTAAAAATTAGCTGGGTGTGGCGGCGCACACCTGTAATCCCAGCTACTCTGGAGGCTGAGGCAGGAGAATGGCTTGAACCTAGGAGGCAGAGGTTGCAGTGAGCCAAGATCGTGCCACTGCACTCCAGCCTGGGCGACAGAGCGAGACTCTGTCTCAAAAAACAAAAAAAAAGAAAGAGATTAGAAGACAGAAAGACACAGAAGGAAGTCCACGTGAAGATGGAGGCAGCGGCCAGGGTAAGTGTGCACAGGCCACTGGGTGCCAAGGACTGGCAGCAGCTACCAGCGCCCCGGGAGAAGCCTGGGACCCCGTCTCCCCTAGAGCTTCCAGAAGGTGCCAGCTCTGACTGACCACACTTTGCTCTCCAACTTCTGGCCTCCAGGGCTGTGAGAGAAGAGCCACACCCAGTTCTAAGCCACACCCAGTTCTAAGCCACACCCAGTTCCTGGTCACTCGTGATGGCGGCCCCACGGCACTAACACAGAATTCGGTGAGAAAATCACTTCAGTCTAAAGGATAGAGGATCCCAGCGCGCAGCTCTCTCCAGCGCCGGCGGCCCGGCAATGGGACACAGTCACAGACTGCCCTGCAGTAGCCTTGGGCGGAGGTCTCCCCCTCATCTGAGCAGCCAGAATTTCACCTCGGGCATCCCTCCACCCACCGGCCACTGTGAGGAGCTCCCAGCAGACCTCGGAGAAAAGCAGGTGGTGTCGGAAGGGACAGGCAGTGCTAGCCCAGCAAGGAAGCCATTACTTACAGGGGGGCCCTTTGGTCCAGGAAATCCCGTGGGTCCCTGGGGTCCGTTGGGTCCCTGGGAACAGAGAAAGGCCAGTTTGAGGATAAGAGGTCTCTTCCGAGCAGCTCCTGCGGCTGACGTGTCTGTGCCGGTGGCTCTCGGAATGCAGGTGTTATTTCTCGCCACCCCAATGGCCTTTCCTCTATTATTCCAGCCCCTCCCTCACCCTGCCCCACCCTTGGGGGCAGGATGGAGCCTGGGACCCATTTCCTGTCATCTCGGCCATTCCCAAACCCCAAGACCAGGGCTGGGGTCGAGGTCCCTGACGTATGGAAGAGTTCACTCCCTGGGCGTGACCTACCCTTGGGATCTTAGGAAAACCCTACCCTTCAGCAGGGTCTGAGGCTTCCCTGGCCCCAGCCCACCCCAGGACAAAGTGCAGGGGGCATTCGAGGTAGGCTCTGCCCTCAGAGACACACCCGAAGGCTCCAGCTCCTTACCCGTTCACCAGGAGGGCCAGCTGGGCCGTCACCTCCGGAGTTGCCCTTGAGAAGGAAGGAGAGAGGGGGAAAAGCTTATGAATGTTATTATTTGGATGAAAAGACTCTGGCCCATAACGTCATCAAAACGTCTGAGTCAAATATTGCCTGTGTGCACCCCTCAAGGTGGCCCTGACCCTCAGAAAGGGGCAGAAGGCACTGGCGCTGATCTGTGGCTACTAAAGCCTGCCTGTCCTCCGCCTCTGCACGCAGCTGACCGCCCAGCCTCTCCCCCGCCTCTGCACGCAGCTGATCGCCCAGTGTCTACAGGGCTGGACATTTCCAGAGTACTCTCCTGAGTGGGACAAAGGCTGTGGCCCAGCCTTGAGCGCCTCGAAAAGTCATGCAGAGGCAGAAATAGGGCCACCCCCATATGACAGCTGCTGCTCTGAGTTCTCATACATGAGCCTCATGTCAGCTCACCGGGCATGAGAAGTACCCCAGAGCTTGTTCCAGAGGAGTTCAGAGTAGCCTGTGGGTACATTCCGGTCAGCTGAGGGACAGGCCAGCTTGGCCCCTCAGCCACTGGAAGACTCATCCCAGCAGGAACCCACTCTGGAGTGGTATCCTGGACAGGTAGGAGCAGCCTTCCTGTTGGGTCTGTGTCCAGATTCTCCACCCAAGGAGTGGCTTCAATGTCCCTCAGTGGGAAGAATGTGCACGAAGCCGGCCTGGGTCTTCCCCTGCCAGAAAGTTCTGGTAGAGGCCTTTGCAGCTCTCAAACCCCTTTCAAGAGAGGAAAGAGGGCCTCCTGACCAGGGCGGGTGAGTCTGTGGTGGATCTGGCCCCTGCTGCTGTCTCTGGGGTCCCAGGTGTTGGGGCGAGGCCCTGCCCCTGCTCTGCTGGGGCCACATCTCATGACCATCGTTCTCAGTTACTTAATTAAATCTCATCTAAGGCATCCAGAGGCTGCTGGAGGGGACAAGCTTCTTCTTAAATACACCTAAGAAAAGGTCCTGGTTTTTTTCTGTTGTTCATTTTTATTTAAAAAAAAAAAAAAAAAAAGTCACAGACACCCTCAGATGCTCTGTATCTCTGTAGCTTTGCAACTTGGGTTCATGCCACCCACCACCCAGGAGGCCAAAAACGTACCTTGGGGCCAGGTTTCCCAGTGATGCCCCGGGGGCCTCTTTCACCCCTTGGACCCTGGACAGATGGGAGAGAAGGAAAGTCAGCTCAAGTCCCGACTCACAGACACCACCTTCCCCCAGCCCCCAGCACGTGCTCCTTAAACCATACTCCCGTGTCCCAGACATGCCCACAAGCTGGAAGGGCGGTTACCGTTGGGCCTCGCTGCCCCCGTGGTCCCGGCTTTCCAGGGGTCCCCTAGAATCAGAGAAGGGGCTGGTCAGTCACTCTCTAAATGCCCGGCCCTGCTTAGGTGGCAGCTCTCTCCCGGATTATTGAGAGACTCTGAATTCAGAGCAGGCTAGGAGGAACACGGGCCTCCCTGCCACCCACCTTTTCCGTGTTTTAATAGGAGATTTATCAGGGCGAGACGCTCACCGCACACCCGACACACAGAGCTTTGCTCTTCTGCACAAGTCCTGCTGAAATCCAATTTTCCTCCTGCAGTCTGATGGATGTTTGCACTATTATCTGGTTTCTTTCCTCAGAGCACCGCCACATCCTTCCTCCTCCTTCCTCCCTCCTTCCCCTCCTCCTCATCTCTCTCTCTCTCTCTCTCTGTCCTCAGCAGGGAGGGAAATCATTATTGCAAGAAAAGAGAAGAAAGTCAACCCCTTTCATACATAATTTACTTTTGCTACAGTTAAGAATATTAGCCATTAAATTTTCAACAGGCTCTGCAGACGTGCAAACCTGCAATTTAATATATAAATCATATATCCAAGAGTCATCAGCTTCTCCTCTAATAGAATTTATACTCTTTTTTCTGTTGCTGTTTTGCATTTTCCAAACCACAGAAAACAAATGCAGTGCAAAGATATCAGAGCTGGAAGATGCAGATAATCTACAGTGCACGAAAGCCAGGGGCTGAATGTGCATCGGTCCCTACATCCCCACTGGGTCCCAACTCAGCTTCCTGAACTTGACTGGTTTCTTTTTTTCTTTTTCTTTTTTTTTTTTTCTTTGAGACAGAGTCTCGCCCTGCCGCCAGGCTGGAATGAATGCAGTGGCGTGATCTTGGCTGACTGCAACCTCTGCCTGCCAGGTTCAAGCGCTTCTCCTGCCTCAGCCTCCCGAGTAGCCAGCCAGGACTACAGGCATGTGCCACCACACCCGGCTAATTTTAGTAGAGACGGGGCTTCACCATGTTGGCCAGGATGGTCTTGATCTCTTGACCTTGTGATTCACCCGCCTCAGCCTCCCAAAGTGCTGGGATTATAGGTGTGAGCCACCGCGCCTGGCTGATCTTGACTGGTTTCTGACGCTCCGCCCAAGGTGGCTCTGTATGGCTGGAGGCCACCCGAGAAGTTGACTCTCATCATCTTTCATTCTTTTGCTGCCAGAGTCAAAACTGCTTCCTAGAGCCTCCCATTTTGAAATGCATTTAATAAAACCATTTATGATGATGAGTTAATTATGTAGCTTTTTAACAATGCGCTCCGGTTCCAGTTCTTCAATTACTATGGTGATATCCTTTGGCTTCAAATAAATATTTGCATACGAAAATTAACGAAACATCTGCTTTCTTCCAGTGACAGGCATTCTACAGGCAAGGACGCCCACGGCCAACCTGGTTCCTCCCGGCATTTAAGTGCGAATGAGCTCCGGCTGCCAGGTTGACACATTCCCATCCTCCCCCAGAATGAAAACCCTCTACCCTAAAACAGTCCCACGATGACCTGGACCACAGGTTTAATCCTGCAACACAAATGACTGCAACCCAAGGCACAGGCGCTAGGGCCCTGGCAGGGAGCACAATACCGGCTCAGCCAAAACACCATCTGGGGCTCCCGGCAGGCACCTTGCTCATCTGCTTTCTTTATAAACTAATTCAAGCCAAAGAATTTCGAGTCCCTGTGACTGGAGCTGTGGAACAGAATGTCCCCCCAGTCCCTTTAACCTTCCTTCTCCCTGGCAAATTGCTTGTGGGCACCTGTCTTCTTGCCCTTAGGAAAGAGTGGACAGTCCCACTAATGGCTGTGTTGGGAAGCCAAACACAGTTTGAGAGGGGACCTTCCACTGGAGAAGCCAAACACAGCTAGGAGAGGCCTTCCACTGGTGGGCAGGTGCATCTGAAGGGCGGGTCTTCCCCCTTCCCGGGAAGGGGCTCCTGGGATCCCTCCTTGGCCCGAGGACCAAGGGGCAAAGCAGCACTTTGCTCACACCCACTCCTCTTCCTTTGGCTTCAGCTGGCTTGACATAGCAGCTTATGTTCCCGCCATTTCCATGTCTGGCCCATAGTCAAGGTGTCAAGGTCCACAGACCAACACTAGCTCTGCAGAAGGTAGGGCCAGGCAGACAGAGGGCAGGCAGCCCTCATATGGAAGGCAGACATACACACACACGCACACACATACACTTGCATAAACACACATGAATGCACACACATGCACGCACACACAGGCACATACGCGCACACATATGCACATACACACGCATGCACGCATGCAGACACTCAGGCCTGGCATCCTAGCACCTAGAAGCATCAGTCTGGCCAGAATATCCAAGATCTTTTAAAAGACCTCTCTGGGCCAGGCACGGAGACTCACGCCTGTAATCCCAGCACTTCGGGAGGCTGAGGCGGACGGATCACTTGAGGTCAGGAGTTTGAAACTGGCTCGGTCAACATGGCAAAACCTTGTCTCTACTGAAAATATAAAAATTAGCCAGGTATGGTGGCGCACACCTGTAATCTCAGCTATTTAGGAGGCTGAGGCAGGAGAATCGCTTGACCCTGGGAGGTGGAGGTTGCAGTGAGCCGAGATCGCACCATTGCACTCCAGCCTGAGTGACAGAGCGAGACTCCGTCTCAAAAAAAATAAAATAAGTAAACAAAAGACCTCTCTGGATGAGCACAGACATCCCACTGGTTTTCCCTTCACATCCTTGGAATGGTCCCCTTCCCATTCCTGCCCCACACTGGGACCAGAGTTGTTTCAAACAGCCTTCAGTGCCACTTCCCCTGGCTACAAACTTCAGTGCCACTCCCCCTGGCTACAACCTTCGGTGCCACTCCCCCGGCTACAGCCTTCGGTGCCACTCCCTCCCTGTGTGGCTACAACCTTCAGTAGGTCCCAGTGCCTTGGGATAAAGAACTTCCCCCCAAGCAGCTGGCCGCCCCAGCAGGTTCTGCAGCCCACAGCCCACTCCCACGTCTCCCTTGCTGGGCTCGGCCCTGTGCCAGCCCCTGCCTCCTCACCTCTTGACCCCACAGCTCTGCCTGCTTTCCATACCTCACCTATTCACTTCTGTCCCTCCTGCAGGGCTCAGCAAAAATGTCACTGCTCCAGGAGGCCTCCCTGGACCTTCTGGGTCAGACTCTGGTGCCTATGACCTTTCCCTGACTCACCCTTGTCCTTCATCATCACAGCCACCACTCCTGAGTGCTGCTCACTAGGTGGTGTTCTTCTCTGGATGCCAGAGGAATGTCTGGTTTGACCACCAGAGTCCTCAGAGCCTAGCAGAGCACCCAGCGCGTAGAAAGGACCTGCAATGCATGTGCTGTTTAAGTGAACGGACTGCCCCAAAGACTACCAAGTCCAAAGCCCAAGGCAAAAGAAGGGCGGCCAAGGGCGAAACCCAGGAGGCAGCGTCTGTTCACCAAGGTGCAGAAGACAAGCCAGCACCCACAGGCTTCTGGGTAACCTGAGTGAGGCTTCTGCAGTCAACCAAAGAGGAAGGGTCCCTTTGCAAGAACAGCCCAGCCCCCAGCTTCCTGTTGGGCTTTCCTGTTCGGGAAGCCCAACCTACTAGACCAGAGGGCACCCACACTCTCCGTCATTCCCCAAACTTGGCACAAAGCATCAACCCTGTCCAGAAAGCCGGGCAGTGCTGCCGGCGTCATTCTGCGGTGACGATGCCACCGAAGGCTCACGGGGGCAAAGGCTATGCTCAACGTCCTGAGTGGGAGGCTCTGAAGAGCTGTGATGGCAAAGATGAAGGAGGCCAGGGCTCCAACTCACATGCTTGAACCACCACCACCACCACGGCTCAAGGGGAAGCAGACAGCCTCGCCCTTTTGGCCTGAGGTCTGTGTTGTGGGTTGTGCCACCAGCCAGATGCAGTGGTGAACAAAATGTCCCTGGGGAGGGCCAGACACCCAGAGGCTACAGAAATGTTGTGAGTGGCTCCCATGTGTGACTGGGGCGTGTGGTGCCTGGCAGGTCTGGGCTTGAGTCAGGTTTGTGTTATGTCTGGTGACCCACAGTGCTGATGCCCAGGACATCGGGAGCACCCATCTCAGCTCCTTGGCTCGGGGATGGGGAGGCTGAGATGCATGAGGGGCAGAGCCCCAGTCAGGAGCATGGGAGTGAGCAAGGGCTCCAGGTGCTCCAAGAGGTCCCTGGTCCCACATGGTCCTCCATGGAAAGGGCTTGTGGTCACATCCCATGACCAGCTGCAGAAGGACATTTCTTCCCCCAGACACTCTCACTACAGTGCAGGGTGAAAGGCCCCCCAGCACAGGAGCAGTCTACCGGGGTACCCCACATTCCCCATGCTTCTCAGAGTGGTACCTAAGAGTATTTCAGAAGACAGTGTATCCCCAAAGGCACTAGCCAGGCCTCCAGAGAAAGAATGACAGCTAGATAGTGACAAATGGAGAGGTGGATGGGTTGGATAGATACAGACAGAGATAGACAGATAATAGAAGATGGATGGATGGATGGATGAATGGGTGGGTGGATGGATAGATGGGTGGGTGGATGGATGCATGGATAATGGATGGATGGATGCATGGATGGATGGATGGATGGATGGACGGATGGATGGATGGATAGATGGGTGGGTGGGTGGGTGGATGGGTGGATGGATGGGTGGATGGACGGATGGATGGATGGACGGATGGATGGATGGGCGGATGGATGGGTGGGTGGAAGGGTGGGTGGGTGGAAGGGTGGGTGGGTGGATGGATGATGGATGGATGCACGGACGGATGGATGGACGGATAGATGGGTGGGTGGATGGGTGGGTGAGTGGATGGGTGGGTGGATGGATGATGGATGGATGGACGGATGGAGGGATGGACAGATAGATGGGTGGGTGGATGGGTGGATAGATAGATGGGTGGGTGGATGGGTGGGTGGGTGGGTGGGTGGGTAGATGATGGAGGGATGGATGGATGGACGGATGGATAGATGGATGGATAGATGGGTGGGTGAATGGATGGGTGGGTGGGTGGATGGGTGGATGGATGATGGATGGATGGATGGATGGACGGATGGATGGATGGATGGATACATGGGCGGGTGGGTGGGTGGGTGGATGGATGATGGATGGATGGACAGATGGATGGATAGATGGGTGGGTGGGTGGATGGGTGGATGGACGATGGATGGATGGATGGATAGATGGGTGGGTGGGTGGGTGGGTAGGTGGATGGGTGGATGAGTGGGTGGGTGGGTGGATGGATAGATGGGTGGATGGATGGATGGATGGGTAGAAGGACAGAGACAGAGAAGGGTGGAGATGGAAATAATAATCTCCTCGGGTCTGTGCTGTCAACTTACACTCAGAACAGTCTTCCTTTTCCTATTTTGTGAATCTGACAGAACACATTTGTTTGCTCACAAGGTTTTGGCCAGGAGGGACGGGCCCAAGAGGGAGCTGCAACCCTGTAGCTCTGTCTGCCCTGGGAGAACAGGATGGGGCATAGGAGGATGGGCTGGGCGGGGCCGCAGGATTGTGGCTGTGGCTACGAGGCAGGTGTGAGCTCTGCCATCTTTTGGGGAGCGGGTCCCCCGGGCCTGCTCTGCAGACGCTGTCCTGCATGTACACCACAGGCTGGCCTCTGTCCCCCCCATATGCCCCGGGGGGACAAGGCCAGCTCAGAGTCCAAGGCTTGATGACCATCTCTCTCCTGTTTCCCCAAGTGGCGATGCTCAAGCACTGTGATTTCACTAACAAGCATCCAGGGCAGCTCCTTCAGGGAGGCCTGGGCCAGCGGGGGCTCCAGGAGTTGTGGGGAGAACACAGCTCCCTCAGCCCGGCCCTCGGTTCCTTCGTTGAGGGTGAGAACAAAAGAGACTCGAACCACACTGCAACCTGGTGGGTGTTTATGACAATGGCAGCTTGCTAACCCTGTTCAAGTTAATGTTAATTTAAATGACTTTAAATTTGGACGACGGTAGGTAGCAGGACATTTTTAAAAGGAAAAAACAATCTCCTTTTTCCCTTCCTTTTAAAATTAGCTTGGAGGGAAAGTCCACTTGGGTAGAGGAGAAGAATCTGATTTTCAGAATGACCTGAAAGAGCCTTCTGGATTGCAGTGCTAATCAGAAAGCTCCATTTTCTCAACATACTTCCCTCCTGCCTCTGCCCCGTCCTATCACATACCTGCCTAGCCCAATGTCTGGAGAGTGTCACCAGGGCTTGGTGCTAAAGGTCAAGAGCTTAAGGCCAGCCATTCAGGAGAGCAATTTCAGAAGCAAAAGGGGTGAGAAATAAACAGGCCATCAGCTGGAGAACCAACCCGCTATGCACCGAGGCAGCCGAACAAGCTGCCTGCCCAGGGGCCAGGCTGTCCTTACCCTGCCGCCCTTCTCTCCATTGGCGCCAGGAAATCCAGGGAATCCAATAGAGCCCTGAAAGAGAGTTTAAGGAGGAGGCATAAGAGCTGGGCCAGGAATGAGTCAAGCTGCATGGGCAGCCTGGGGGACCGCCTGCATGCCAGTGCACAGCCTCTGCCCCAGACTCCACCTGCCCACCCACCTAACCACCCACCTACCTGTCTACCTACCTGCCCACCTATCCACCCACTCATCCATCCACCTGTCTACCCAGCCACCCACTCATCTGCCTGTCTACCCACCTACCCATTCATCCACCTACCTGTCTACCCACCCACCCACCCATTCATCTATCTGCCTGTCTATCCACCCACCCACTCATCCATCTGCCTGTCTACCTATCCACCCAGGCCTCCATTCATCCACCTGTCTACCCACCCATCCACCATCTACCTGTCTACTCATCTGCCCACCCATCCATCCACCTGTCTACCCATCTAACCACCCACCCATTCATCTACCTGTTTACCTACTGGCCCACCTATCTGTCTATCCATCTATCTGTCTATCCATCTACCTGTCTACCTACCCACCCACCCACCTACCCATTCATCCATCTGCCTACCTATCCACCCGCCCCTCCATTCACAACTGTCTACCCACCTGCCCACCCATCCATTCACCCACCTATCCACCCACTGGCCTACCTATGTATCCATCTACCTGCCTACTTACTCACCCACCCACCTAACCATTCATCCATTTGCCTGTCTACCTATCCACCTTCCCCTCCATTCATCCATCTGTCTACTTACCTGCTCAACCATCCATTCATCCACCTCTCTGCCCAGCAGCCCACCTATGTGAATATCTATGTGTCTACCTACCCACCTACCCATTCATCCATTTGCCTGTCTACCTATACACCCACCCCTCCATTCATCCACCTGTCTACTTACCTGCCCACCCATCCATCCATCTACGTATCTACCCACCTGCCCACCCATCCTTTCATCCACCTCTCTTCCCACCAACCCACCTATCTGTCTATCCATCTACCTACACACCCACCCACCTACCCATTCATCCATCTGCCTGTCTACCTATCCACACCCCTCCACTCACCCACCCACCCACCTATCCCCTCTATCCATCCTCTCTACTCAATAAATATTTCCTAAGCATTTCACAAGCTTCAGCTCTAGAAACCCAAATGGAGTTTTCATCATGCTCCCTCCCCCGCCACCATCCCCCACGCGCCCGTGTCCATAGGAGGGTGGCTGGTGTTTGGGAGAAAGGGACACACACTGCTGAGCTGAACTGAGGTGAGACATGAACATCGCACTGTGACATTGTGTTTTCTGTGCCTCATGCATGTTGTGTTGGCGTCCCACAATCCCTCTAAATAAAGCACAGCAGCTTGCAGAGTTGGGAATGAATGCAAATTTATGCACTGACTGTAGCATCTACCAGCTCTTTAATTCTAGAAGTCTGCAAGGTGCACACAGACCAGAGATGGATTTAGGGACTCTGACCTGGTGAATATCCAAACACCCACGCAAGAAGCATCACCTCAGTGAGGCCGCTCAGCTGTCCGCAGGGTTGGCGCTGGTCACTGTCTTTGGTAGGTCTCTATTTGCCTGGCTTAAAATCCTGTCCTGAATGCACACTTGTATCCACGAAGAGCTCACACATGTCCAAACCTTGTATTTCTCACAGGGGACTGAGTTCAGCCAACCCACTCATACACTCACCTGCCAATCTAGGCAGGGGGCGGGACCCAGGAAACTTCAGTGCAAGTGACACAGAGCTCAGTTCAGAAACCAGGTCACTGTACTGATGGCTACTTCTAGTCTCTGCCCAGGAAACACGTGCCATTCCTTTCCAAAAAGTTGCCTGGACTTGATTTAGACCACCCATCTCTCCCAAACTTCTCCTCTTCTCTCCATCCCCAGAGGGATGTGTATTAACAGAGAGAAAAGTGCCCATCAGCCCCTTTGACCACATTCGGGTGATGATGCTGCGGTCAGCAGCTACATCACACCCACGTTCAATGAGCCACCGTTAAATCCTAAATGAAATTCCTGTTTCATAGCAAGCTCTCTTGCATGTGGGGTGTGCGTCTACACACCCGTGACAGGGGGCTTCACATTCCACAGGAAGGACGGATAGCAGCATTTCCTTAATAAGAATGGAAATACCTGGAGGGAAGCCCCAGGCCACCACGCCCATCCTCCTATTAACAAGACTGCTCCAGTGAGACCGAAAAGGTACCGAGGCTAAAAGGAGATGCCTCAGGCACAGGCAGATCTGAGAAAGACGATCCAGCTTCAGCTGTTAATTATGTCTCCAGTGCAGGCAGCTGGTTATTCTTTAAGGAAGAACCATGAATAATAAAATGTGTGATTTGAAAAAAAAAAATAACGTTTTCAATGATTTCCAAAGCCTCAAGGAGCTGTTTCACTTAAACCTGAACACGATTTCACATAAGAAAGGTTTCCTTTTTCTTTTATACTCCATCATGAGCAAATAGCCTCCAAATTGCCAGTGTGGTGGAGTTGAGAGGCAACTGTCCCATGGATTCTGGGTATGGACAACCCGAGGGACAAGGGCCACCAGCCAAGCAACAGGTGCAGAAGACCGCAGGACACTCCAGGAGAACCCCATAAGGATCCCAGGTGCCTGTGCCGCCTGGGACAGAAGACTCATCGCCCAAAAGCCTCCTTTCAACTCAGCAAATTAATGCAGAAGGCAGTGAACGTGGTGGAGGTTGAGAGCCACAGTGTCACACACGCCCCCAAGGATAGGGAGCAGATGAACCTGCGCAGGGTTAGGAGGATCACTGGAGCATCCCTCCACCTGTCCCGGGACACTTAACATGGCCAGATGCGAGGTGAGGAGGCCTGACGGTACAACCCTCCGCCTGCGCCGGGATACCTAACACAGTCGGAAGTTACCGTCTGAACATCCCTCTGCCTGCACCGGGGCACCTAACACAGCCGGAAGTTACCGGCGGAACATCCCTCTGCCTGCACCGGGGCACCTAACACGGCCAGAAGTTACCGTTGGAACATCCCTCTGCCTGTCCCAGGACACCTAACGTGGCTGGATGCAGGGTGGGGAGACCTGGCGGAACATCCGTCCACCTGTCCCGGGACACCTAACACGTCCAGAAGTTACCTTTGGTCCTTGTCTTCCTGGGTACCCTGGTAACCCTGGGACTCCGAGTTTTCCCTGGGGGAAGAAAGAGTTGCATTAATGGCCAGCACGGTATTGCTCCATCCGTTTCCTCGGAGCAGAGAGAAAGGACATGCGTTCTGGCAGGGGCCTGGAGGAGGGTGTGGTTTCCAGAGGCCGGGGCACACGTCATCATGCAGAACCCCTGCCTGCCCTGGGTGGGGAGTGACTGCCAGCACCCATGAAGTCCAGCGGGTACCCGATGGTCCCTGCACTTGTCCCAAGTGAAGGCCCCTGGAGGAGAGGTTGTGCCACTGTGGAGCAAAGCAATTAGAGGCAAGTGCCCCAGCTCAAAGTGTTCTTCATCTCGGGACACCTCTGAGCCCTTCTGTGTGGGTCTACCTGGCAGGATGGGGCGGCAAGTCTGGGCCACTGCATGCACCATTCCTGCCAGAGCCCAGGGTGGAAACAGGGTGGAGCAGGGTGTGTGGCTGGCCCAGGAGCCTCCCGCAGCTGGAAACTGCAGGCCTATGGATGGCTGCATGCCCCAGAGCCTGCTCCGAGGACTCCGGCCTTCCTTCCTGCCAGGCTGCCACACCTTCAGGCCATTGGTGGGGACACCGTTATTACCCAGGTGTGGAGGTAGGAATGTGACAAGGACGGGGTCCTGGAATGTTGGGGCTCAGAACGCAGGCTTTGTAGCCACTGGGAGGAAGGAGCTCTCCAAGGCAATGGTGGAGGGCTGGGAAGGGCTGAACCTGGGACAAGGAAAGGGTCCTCATTCAACAAACAGCTTCACAGGAGCAGCAGCGAGAGCCCAGGGTGGAGACAGGAGCCCTGCTCAGGAATTACCCCCACCCCATGCCTAGGGCAGCCACAGCCAACAGGAGCCCGAGGCCATGGGGAAGGGCCTGTCAGATCCCTCCCAAGAAAGTGGCTGAACGTCCCACATCACAAACCTTCTCCCCAGGGGGGCCCAGAGGACCAGGATCACCATTGGGACCTCCACGACCCTTCGGGCCTTCAGGGCCATCTTCTCCCCTGGGACCGGGTGGGCCGATCTCCCCCTGCAAGCCAGAAAAGAGGAGGTAAGAGGACACCCCCCTACACACACACACTATTCTCCACCACCGTTGTGAGAGCAAGGGGACGGGTTACAGGCACCCTGTGGTCCGAGCTGCTCCACCAGCTCCGCCTCACTCAGGTCGCCGAGCTGCTCCTGGAGCTACTGACCAAACGAGCACATTGTGCCACGAATTCCCGGGCTCTGTGGAAGCTGGTCTCTGCACCGAGGTTGCCTGCTATTTATTTTCTCAAGGCTGCCTGCTCCTACTTCCCAATTACCTTCTCTAAATTGAGTGCCTCTTGGCTAAAATAACTTTGGTTAACAATAGTAGCTCTGAATTGCTATTTCTCCAAATAGAGCAGAGTGACTGGGAGCTGCTGCTTCTTCTGAAACCCTAGGAGGTATGGAAGTGGACCCCAGCCCCGATCGGGCAGTTACCTGGGCATAACCAGTAAACGGGAGAGCCACAGGAGGCATCCCAGGAACAGACAGGCTTAAATTCCACCTCGTCCAACTTCCCCAAGTTACAGATTGGGAGCTCAGGGCTTAGACGGGGAGAGGGCTCTGGAGTCTGCCCAGGCAATGGTAGTGCCACGGCAGGGTCTCTAAATGCCCTTCCGGGCACCCTTTGTCCAGCAATGGACAAATCCTCCTCTGATCATCTGTCTCCAAGAGCAGCTGTAAAGTAGTGGTTCAAGTCCACAACAAAAATGTGTATTGCCCAGATAGAGAAAAATTAATAACTTCCTCATTCTGAAGCTCTAACCTGTCATTGGGTCAGGAACTCTCTGTCCCTGAGAGACGTTCCTCTCGTTCAACAAAATAATCCTGCACACATTTACAGAGCACCGAGTAGGTGCAAAGCCCCAGGCTGTGCTTTCTGAAGAGGTCCGGATGTGGGGTCCTGTTTCCCTGGCTCAGGACGGGTCCCACCCCTGCATCCCACCCTTGTCCCATGGCAACAAGAGCTCCACTCTCGGAGCCCTGGCACAGGAATGTGTGTCATCTCTTCTGAAGCTGCGCCCTCATCATGTGGACGCCACATGTGTGAACAGAGGCATCAGAAAGGAGAAGAAAAGGACTTTCACCATCAAACTGAAAGGCCGCTGAGATGTGGGGATTCAGGAGCCTTCCACTACGAAAGAAGTTCTAGAATGGGTGCCTCTAGCAGCAACTTAACAGGGACAGCATTGCGAAACAGATCCCCACCTTCCTCCCCCTTCCTTCCCACAGAGGTGCAGATTGCCTCTGCCTTTTGCCTGCCAGGTTGGGACGAAGCGCCAAGTGTGTGGGGCTTTCCTGTTCTGGAAAGCCACCTGCGAGCCGGCGCTGCAGGAGGACGATTGCAGCAGCTGGGTGACAGCCATGCTACCGCCGACAGATGTCCGTCCCGGTGCGTGCACAGCTGTCACCACGGCTGTGCCCACCGGAGGCCGAGGCATCTCGGCTCCTTCTGCCGGGCTCCTGCTCACTGAGAGGTTACTGGGGAAACCTCCAAGAGATTTTTGGCCGCCCTGGCTGCTCAAAGAGCTCCCTACCCTTCCTTCATGCCCTTGGTGTCACCTTCTCTTTAATTATAGGAATGTGCAGCCTGTGGCTTTCTGTGGTTGCCGGCAAGCCCCGGTCCCTCCCAGCACCCACCGGCTTTCTCTGGAGCCGAGCTAAATCATTTATTTAAAAACAAGCCAGGTTGCTGTGGCTTCTCCTGAGCCAAAATCACAGACCGCAGGACTGTGTGGGAGTCCCAGGGCCCCTGAAAAACTGTTTGGGGACCAGGATGCTCCCCAGGCTCACAGGGATCCTAGACCCACGTCGCGTGCTGCCCTGTGGGTGCCGGCCCTGTTGGCCTGGGTAGCAGCTGTGCTCCTTGGGTAGACTGGGTCATTTCCAGAGCTGCTCTCCTTTCTCTTCCCAGGCACGGTTTATCGCTCGAGTCAGGTGAATAACTCTGCAATCCACAGGAGCGGCCAGAAGTGAACCCAGCCCCACTGACCCCTTGTGTGGGACACTGGGTGGAGGAGCTGGCGACCACAGGTTATTCCCAGTCCCCAAGGGGCAAGCTGAGGAGGAGGAGGTGAAGAGGAGCTGGAGAGAGTCGGGCCCTGGGCTCCAGGCCACTGTCCCCTTCCCACCAGGAATCTCTACCGAGAGTTTACGTCCATTCTGAGAAGCTGCCCTGTGGTAGCAAACATCCCCACCCCCTCCCACACGGCCAAGCCCACCCCCTCCCACACGGCCAAGCTCACCCCCTCCCACATGGCCAAGCCCACCCCCTCCCACATGGCCAAGCCCACCCCCTCCCACACGGCGAAGGCCACCTGGCCTTTCCCCAGCCCAGATCCCAAACCCGAGATGCTCACCCGATCACCCTTGATGCCCATGTCTCCTTTAAACCCAGGAAAGCCATCTTCACCCTGAATACGGGACAAGAGAGTGCCTTAGTCTAGGCAAGAGGACCCCCTCCCTGGTGGTCCCTTCCCCACTCCAAACCACCACACTCAGCACCAGGTCCCCCACCCTTGGGAGGCAGCGCACACCCCGGACTCGAGGGTGGGCTTGGGGCCCGTCCCTCGAGAATGGCATTCCCGTGAGGTCTGCATTCCCAGCTATAACATTCTGAAGCTGGAGAGAGCTGCGTCCCTGCTTCTCAGGCAGGCCCAGTTTGAATCTGAAAGTTCTGCATGGTGAGGCCTCAGCAAGCCCAGGCCCCTGAGCTCCCGGCATTGTTTCTCAGTGCACTTTGTGGCATCCCATCAGCACTGAAGCGACGGGTAAAGGGGGTGACAATTGAGGATGGGGAGCTGGATGAAAATGCCCCTGCAAAGAATCCCTAAGGCCTGCAGTAAGAGGCAGTGCTTTCTGAAGGGTGGGGGTTGTTCCTGGGGGTGGCAGGGGAAGTCGGCGGCCCACACACCCCAGGCCTACTGGTGAATCTGGGACACAAGTGAGGCTGGCCTGCTGTCCGTTCGAGTCCCTGGTCTAGACTTTCCCCATCCAGGAAACCACAGGGCAAAAGCCCTCAGATCCTTCCACAGAGGGCACGGGTGGCTCCTAGACAGGGCTCTTGGCTGGGCTTTTCCTCTCATTATTCAGGGGCTACATCTTGATCCAAAAAGAGTGAAAGGACGGGATCTGGGGACTCAGCCAGGTCGTAAACATTCAAGGCCTGGCTGGGAGCACACGCAAGGGAGGCAGCTTTCTGTGCAGTGAGAATCCAGCCCTCTCCAGCCAGCGCCAGCTCCCAGGGCCCCCAGGACCTCAAGGCCCTTGTTCGCAGTGTTCACACAGTGCTGGAAGCTTAGCAGTGGCCACAAATAAAGCAGAAGTTCACAAAGACGGTCCCTTGACACCGCTCTCCTCCTTCCCCAGACCATCTCGGGCTGCCTGCGTGGCCCTCGGGAACAGTGCGGTAGCTGTCCTGGCAAGAAGGCGTCTGCAACAGCCTCATCAATATCATCTCAAGTAGCCCTGTCTCTGGTTAGGGACAAATGTGACAAGATCAAGTGGCAAAGCTGGACTCTGTGAAGCCACCTTGGAAAGGATGAAAGGTCCTCAGGTGAGGGAGCCTCCCTGGGGACCAACGGGATGGAGACCCTGTGTCGTAAGGGCCTCGTGTTCTGAAGCCCCAACGGGCTCCATGTAGAAATCAGTGCTCTTGGAGAGGCCAAACGGCTCAGCTTTCTTGGATGCAGACTTAGGGTTCCGCTGTGCGGATACCCTCAGGAAGGAACCGAGATGGCACGGGCTCAGACCTCTTGGCTGGTCCTCCCACAAGGGCAGCCACTAAGAACAGAAACCAGGGACAAGCACTCTCAGCAAACGCCATGGAACAAGGGCGTTCCTGCTGCCGCGTCATTTCTGATTCAGTTGTGGCCACTCGATGTGTCCCCTCGGGAATGGCTTTAAGGCTGGCAGATTTCACAAGAAAGGATCCAAGCGACATCTTCGACAGGTGGCAAATAAGGAGTCTCGGCACGTGGACCATCCCAGCAGCAGACGCCAGCACCCATACTCCAGCCCCGCAGGCCACCGTGGCCAGGGGAGAGCCCAGGGTCTGCCCAGCGAAGGGGCCCAATGTGCTTTATGGAAAGCAAGTACTGCATGGCTACAGGGCATGGCAGGGTGAACCCGCACTGTTAGGCCACGGTGGGGAGGGTGGCATGGTGAGGCCGCCCTGAGGCCTAAATCTGTGTCATACCTGGGCCTTGGATTTGGCTCTGAGCTTCCTTCCACCAGAGTGAGAAGAGAAAGGTGGCCGGCCACGCAGCTCCATGTGGCTCAGGCTGTCGCCGCTGCAGGCTGTACCCAACCTCCTGACTCTGGCAGGCATGCATGCAGGTGTAGTTAGCTTTGTTTTCACCACAGTGATCCGCTAGGCCTGACGTGCACCCACAGACCATGGCCGATGGCGCGGCCTCTCTCCCTCCCTGCCTGGTTCAGCTGCACGGTGAGTTTCTGCTGCTTGGGCTGCCCAGGGAAGAATGTCTAACAACTAAATGGACCCTCATGCCAGCGGCCAGGCAGGGCGGCCCACCTGGGAGTGGGGAGGGTGACAGGTGTCCACTGGCCCCCGCAGGCACGTGGGGGCCTGTGTGTTTTCTCTGGGGCCAAGGCCTTCTTGTGCAGAGGCACAAACCCTGGACCCACTCAGCTCTGCTAGGAGATGTGTTCCAGGGTACCCGAGGGCCCATCCTCCTCAACTTATTGTTCTTCCGTCTGCAAACAGACGCTTTCCACAGAGTGGCATCAATTCCCCTCAATACTCAGAGGCGACGTCCACCTCAGCTGGTTTCATGGAAGAAGCATTGTGGGAGGGGCCCGCCGGCTGGAATGCGGCTCTGGACTAAGCAGAGGGCTCCACAGCTCCAAGGAAACACTTACCTTCTCACCCTTCGTGCCCTTCAGACCACGGATGCCATCGGCCCCCTGTGTGGTGGGAAAAGAAAAAGGAGTGACTGGTTACAAATCTCAGCCTCCCTAGAGCTGTTGCAGGCGCAGGTCCAAGTCCCAAGTGTCAAGACGGGCTGAGCTCTCCGAAGCTGACAGATGAGGCCAGCGCCCTGCCCTCAACACACTTCTTCCCACGTGTCCCCCTGTGGCCTTGGGAGGCCCAGCGTGTCCACGATTCCTGGGCTGACTCCACTGACTCCTATTTATGCAAAGACCCAAGCCCATCCCTGGCCTTCCAGCCCAAGCTCTGGATCTGCCCTTCCAAGGGCCCACACCCCACAGCCAACACACCCCTCCTGCTTCCCGTTAGAGCATCATCTTCTAGAAACACCCCCACCTTTCAGAGGTTTGGGAGGAAGCAGGAAGTGAAGCCTGAGTCAGGTAGACTTGATTAGGTCCCAGCTCCCCCTCCATGGCCTCTGACAATGGCCTGAGACTCAGTTTCCTCATTTGGGAAGTGGAGAGGATGACAACCCTCAACTTATTACCACTGTTGGGAGGGAAATGCCTGCTAAGCCCTCAGGACAGCACCTAGCACCCAGCACACAATAGGTGTCAATAACCAGAAGCCCAGTGCCATCAGAGTATTGCAATTCTGTGTTATGAATAGATGATACTGTGATATTACTAAGTAATGATAATTACATTTATTGCAGTTGTCATGAGTTCAGGACACACCATCCCACCTCCTTGCTGAACAGGAGTTTCTGGGACGGGGGCCAGGACTATTTCTCTGACGCTCTCACTGTGCCAAGGGCCTGGGGCAGTGGAGGTAAATCTGTGGGTAGAATTACGCAGCCGCACCCTTGCCGTTAATGTCTTTGACTTCAGCCCTCCCAGCAGGGTGACTTTTAGCTAGAGAGACTACCTCGGGCTACCTCAGGCCACCTGCCCATGGGATGTGAGAGAGAGAGAAGCCACACTGCCCCCCGCACTGGGATTCCAGGCTGAGGCTGAAGCCAGGGCCACAGAGCACTGGAGGACGCAGGGGCTGCCGGCTGCCCTCTGGTGGTCAGAACTTCCCACATACTTGGCAGTTCTGGCCTTTCCCCAGGTCCTGGAGGGGGAGGGGCTCTGGGAAGGGATGCTCCTTTCTGCAGAGGTGGCTGGGCTTGGGCTGCGTGCCCTGGCCCTCCCAAGGAGCTGCGGATGTAACTGCAGAAGCACCTTCCACTCCAGTGCCAGCTCCAAGGCACTTTCAGCCACGCAGACAGGGCAGCGGCGTGGTTGCCCTGAACCATAATCACTGGAGGATTTGGAGCACAGGGGACAAACAAGAGCTCTGCCACTATGCCTGCACGCACCATTGCCGAAGTCATGTCTGCTGTCTGCTCCACTCCTGGCCGCCACCACTAGCAGAGAGGCCTGGGACACCTCCCTGCACGCCCAGCACAGGGCGGAGGCAGCCAGGAGGGCAAGGTGGGCTCGAAGCAGCTCTGGTTCACCTGGCCTGGCACTTGGCACACTAATGCGGGCCAGTATGGGGTGCCTTGGGGGGACAGGGCACAGCTCAGAAACAGCACTGGCCCAGGCAGGGAGGCCGACTCCAAACAAGCCTCTCCCAAGCTAGTCTCTGCCCCAGCCTGAGATAGGACATGGACCTCAAGATGGGGAGGAAGCACTGGACAAACACAGCATGAGTATTCCAGGGCCGAGTGGGAACGGCCAGCCAAGCCACGAGGACGCTCAGAACAGCCTGCTGCAGGCCACTGCCCCCACTGAGCACAGCGTCACTTGGCAGCACCTGTGGGCCCGGGCAGCCCAGGAAGGTGAGAAGTGACTCAGCTGGGCCAACTGCTGAGAGGCGAGTGGTTTCTAAGCACTTGGTGATGGTTTTTTCCTACAGACGCCTTCTTCCGAAGCAATCCTGGCTGGAAGCCCCCAGAGGAAAAGAGAACAGGTAGGCCCATGAGGGCTGACACAGAGCTGGGGCCCTGGAAAACCACCTGCCGTCTCACCACGGTGCGGCATCGCCTCAGACACAATAGCCCCAGAACCCCACAGAGAAGGGCTTTTTAGGAGATGAGCTACTTTCTTTTCTTAGGGCAATTTTGAGTTCTCACCATACTTGCAAAATAGAATAGCAACTTGAGATGCTGCTTATTTCCTCTGAAGCACACAGGAAAATCGCAGGTGTGGTTGCGAATACACTCGGGGTTGAGCCTGCTCAGCAGTGTCTGATCCTAAATGCAAGGTGATGTCCAGCTGCCCCTCCCTGCTGTGAGTCGTGGGGGACGGGGTTTGTATGGCTGGCATTATTTTTCAGGAGCACTAAACTCCCTGGTACGGCATCCAGGGGGCATTGGCACCGGCTCTCCTCCCTCTCGCTGGGCAGGCTGGGGGACGCTGCTGCTCCCACCCTGTCCACGCCCTGCTGAGAGCAGGCAGGTAGGACCACGGCCCCCTGAGACCCCTCCCGGTCCTACAGTTCTAGCGTTTTAGGATCCCCATCAGAGCAATGGGACCAACTAGACAGAACCAGCACTTCCCAGAGTTTCTCGGCCATGGGGCTGTTGACATTGGGGCTGCTGTGTGCATGGTAGGGTGTGCAGCACCTCCCATTAGAGAGCACTCCCCAGTCATGCAGGAAGTGGCCCTGGCTGGGAAGGGCTGGACTGGAGCATCTGTGACACGGCCAGCCAGCCGCCCCACAAAGGAGCACTTAGGAGCTGCAGCACGGCTGGGGCTAGATGTGCATATAGCCCAGAGAGGGGCAGGCTTTTGCCCAAGGCCTGGATGTGAACTCCTATTTTAGGCCGCCTGGCAACCTCCTAGCAGCTGGGGGCTAAACGAAGGGTGGATCTGACTCTGTTGACAGCCAGGTTGAAATGGATGCCTCTTCAGAAGTGCAAGGCAGAGGGAAGCCTGGGGGCGGGCCAAAGGTCAGTGAGCTCAGAGGAACACAAAGGGAGCCTGCTGTGGCCTGAACATCTTGTGTCCACCAAAAACTCCTATGGTGAACCCCAACACCCAAGGCAATGGAACTAGGAGGTGGGGCCGTGGGGAGGTGACTGGGTCACAGGGTGGAGCCCCTGTGATTAGGATTAGTGCCCTCACCAGAGGCCCCAGGGTGCTCGTCCCCCATCTTCTGCTATGTGAGGACACAGTGAGAGGGGACCATCAGGGAACCAGATGGCAGCCCTTCCCAGACACTGAATCTGCTGCTGCTATGATCTTGGACTTCCCAGCCTCCAGGACGGTGAGAAATAATTTCCTGTTGTTTACGAGCCACCCGTTTTAGGGTCTTTTTATTGTAGCAGCCCCAGTGGACTAAGAACCTTTTCCTGGGAAGAAACTAGGGCTTTGGTGGAAAATAACGGGCCCGCTCTCACCGAGGACTATTCACCTCCAACGGCGGCAGCTTGGCCCACGCAATCCCACGCCCTGCCGCCATCCCCGCCACCCAGGCCAAGCTCGTGAGGCGCCAACACCACTCACATTTCCAAACGCACAGGAGTATGAGAAACGTTTTCCCCGACGAAAATTATTTTAAACCTCAGTTTTCCTTCCACCCTCTGCTTCCAAGTCTAACTGGATTGCTCATGTCATGAATGAATTTTAATCAGATAGACAAGATAAGAGCATTCTCCATAAACATTTTAAAGCAAACACCTTTTTAGCTCACAGAGCAGCATTATGCAATTAGCCATGTATGGGAGTTGGCAGAGGCTCCTGCTATGCGACAGGAATTTGTAAAATAAACATGCTATAGAACTCACATCATCAGCATTTCTGCTAAATTATCACCCTTATAAAATTTGCTAGGCATTTTGCTGCTAGAAGCTGGCTTTAGGGAAAAACCCAACTCGCCTCAGGCTCCCAACCGTTAGGAGGTCTCTCTTCAGTACCTCATGAACTTGGAATGTCCTCATTCCTGGGAAATGGAAGTCGGGGCCTCCTGGGGACAAGGGTGGGGCACATGATTTCGAATCTGGTTTGATTTCTGACAGCAGCCTCGATTTTAGTGGACTTTGGGGCATCTCACTGAAAACTGATGTCTTGGGCTCTCAGAGCAGGTGAGGGCGTGACCAGCCTGAGTCAGGAGGGTTGATGCGGAGCAGGAAGCAGTTTCCAGTCGGCCTCCATGCCCCAGGGCGGCCACACACTTCTGATGTGCAACAGTGTTTGAAAAGCATAAAGCCCTTTGGAGCAGGGGGGTGAAGGGCAGCGGAGCTGACGAGTCGTTTCTACAAATCCCTCAGGCTTGACTAGTTGCTATATATACACACATATTCCTTCACATCCAGTTAAAAGCATCTTGAAGGAAAGAGTCATCATAAGCCTTTAAGATGCCGCCAGTCCCCATTCTCAGAGGAAGAAGAGAGCTGGTCCGCATGCTCCTAGGCGTATGTCTGTCTACACAGAACGTGCCGTGTCCAGAGAGCTGCACAACTCGAGATTGCATTACCCAGCTCAGAGCAAACACAGTTAGCTGGGCTGTGACGGAGGGCACCTGTGTCTGGGATATTGTTCTGGAGCCGTGCGTCCCATGTAACGAGGTTGTCAGAGCCCTTCATGGCAGAAACACAATTGATTGGGAATAAACGGACAGCTCCCATGAACTCCGCCTTGCGACAGGGCTGGCCCGCCCAGATGCTATCAGTGGAGACAGACTCTCTTTCTCATTCGGAATGTGCAAATGGCTGGGAAGAAATGTGTCCCAGCTTCCCCAGGAAAGAGGCCAGGCTCTTGGCATCAGCTGGGATCTGCTGTCTATGAGGAGAGTGGCAGAAGCCTGACAAATGGCAACAATAAAAGAGGCAAGAAGAAAAAGGATGTGTCCCGTCCTGAAAGATGGCTGCCAGCGCGCCCCTGGCTTCATCACCACAGACTGCAGACTGTCCCACGCTCCGTATCAGCCCTCCTGACTCCAGCTGGTCACACCCTCGCCTGCTCAGGCCCGCTGTCCTGAGACCTAGCAACCACATAAGTGACTAGGAGGACTGGGCTACTCCAGTTTGAATAGCAGGGACATTAAACCACAGAGAATTCCCTCCAACCAGCCACGCCAAGGCCCGCAGTCCCAACCCTGACCTCCGGGATGACCTGGAGTGGCATGAGTCTCTCTCACCTTGACTCCTCGAGGACCTGGGTAGCCGATTGGACCCTGGGGGCCAGGTGGACCCTAAAACCAAAGAGAAAAAGACCGTTAGCCCCGTGCCAGTGTGGAGGTGCCTGGGGAACATCAGGAAATTCCAGAGTTCTGGCATAGCCCTCCTGCTGAGAGCAGGGCGAACATCCCAGGACAGAGCCTTTAGACAGGCCCCCCATGGGAGACTCACGCTGGTGTTCCCAGCCTGCACTGACGGTGGAGGTGTGGTTGTGTCTCATGCTGAGCGGGACACAGAGGTGAAGCAAACGCTGGCCCCACCTGGCAGTCAGGGAAATAAGGGATAGGCTGAGGGAACGGTGAGATGATACAAGACCAGCTTTGGAGCTCTGCAAGGAGCATTGTCCCTAAAGAAATGCATCCCCAGCCTCAGGACCTTGAAATAAATCAGGAGTGCTTCTGGCTGGGAGAAGGGTCAAGACTGTCAGGGAAGAGACATTCTCCAGCGGCCGAGCGCCTCGCTGATGCTCATCTAGAGCTCACAGGGGTGGGCATCCAGCCCTGCCTGCCCCAGCCCAAGACACAGGCATGACGAACGGCTCCCACCGCCTCCCTCCCAGCCCCCTTTCCACATGGTGTCATGGCAGCAGCTGGAGCTCCCAAACAGGATAGGCTTGGTGGCCTCCTCTGCAAGGCTGCAGTTCTGAGACCCGGCCCCGGAGTGCCTGCTCCCTGCTGTATCCCATCGCTAACAGGATGCCTGGCACATAGAGGAACTCAGGAAGTCCCAAGGAGTAAATGAATGCCTCTCGTCCCAGCTGAAATGCCAGCTCTTGGAACAGCGGGCCTGTGCTGTGGGCTCCACGTGCCAACCGCCGGTCAGCACCAGTTCCGGGTGCTGTGCAATCTCTGGTGGCCCCAGGTGCTGCCTCCACCTCTGATGATAAAAGGCTGTACCCAGGGAGGATGGTTGGTAAACGACCCACTGGAGGCAGCAGGAACAGGGTCTCTCATGGTGAACAGAAGCCAAGGGCCGAGGGGAGGATTCACCCCAGTGGCTGCTGTGACTTTCAGGAGAGGAAGCAGGACAGAAGTGGCGAATCTCAGACCCTGCTGGGTCTCAGGGGCGGCACGTTGGAGAAGTGCCACTGCCAAGCAGGCCTGGCACTGGAAATGGAAACCCTGAGAGGACTGGCACTAGCTCTGCTGCCCTGGAGGGTCAGTCCTGGCCCACTACACCCTTGGCAGGGGGCGCTGGGACCAAGCCCCAGACCCCATCTTGCCTATACAGGCCCTGCTTCAAGAGATAAATGTTAGTCAGGCCCGATCCCAGAGCCTGTGACAAATGGGGCCTCTGGAACCCTGGTGCAGGTGGGCCTCCGCCCTCAGCCCCAGGCTCCCGATGACCATGAGCTCAGTGTGCGGTTTCAACACACAAGCAGTCTTGGGGTGAACAAAGGTTGGGGCACACCAGGACAGCAACAGTAGTCCCTGCTGTCTACTCCTCCCGTCTGGAGGCTCTTCCCACAGAGGCACTTGCAGCCCGGCAGCTTTGTCATGAATCACAGTGGAGAGAAGGCGCTGTGAACGCGCTGCATGGGACGCTCGCAGGCCCAGCAGGCCCTGCAGGAGGAACCATGAGCCGCTCACAGTGCCGGACACAGGCATCTGTAGAAAGACCCCATCCCTGGCACTGGCATCACCTGGCAGTCTGTCCCCGTTCATAGCAGCATCTCCCTAAAACTCAAAGGTCACCCAGCTTGTGCAGATTCAAGGCCAGAGCTGAACACTGAGACATTGCCCTGCTGCCCGCACCCGATCTGGTCATGGGCACCTGATCTGGTCATGGGCACCCGATCTGGCATTGGGCACCCGATCTGGTCATGGACAGCAACTGGAGGGTGCGGTGAGGGGCAGTGACCCAGACGGATGCCCCGCTTCTCAGAGAAAAGGCCTGTGTGCCCCCTAGGCTGGATCCCTTGGTGGAGACGCCTGAGGAAGGTCTGAGTGTCCCCGGCTCCTTCCTTTCCAAGTTGGGCGTCCCTGAGCAGAGGCTGAGCCCAGAGCACCTGGACCCGCCCCGCCTGAATGCTGAAGGGTAGGAGGGCGCAGCGAGCACCCACCTGACCTCCTTTCTCTCCTGGAGGGCCTTCTTTGCCAGGGTGTCCCTGTCACAAAAGAAGAAGCCTTGATTAGTCAGCGCCACTCCAGAAAGCAACCTCCCTCGCTTCCCCTCCCTGCATAGCATCCATGATCATGGAGCCCATTTCCCTCCCTCCCCAGGAAAACCAAGAGCACCAGAAGTTGAAGCAGCCGGACAGGCAGCCAAGCACAGCCCGGCCTCCCGGGCCTCCCCCAGGCCCTGAACCTCGACTGCTTCATCTGCAAAATGGAAACAATAAGCCTGACCCTGGCCCGACCCCAGCCACGGTCAGAGCGACTTGGGGAGTGTGCAGCAACCCCCAAGTGCACAGGTGACCTGCACGGTGGCTCCTGACCCGGCCAGAGCCAGCCCCACCCTGCGGTGCAGGTCCACAGACCAGCGACCCATGAGTGGGGAAAGGGCCAACAAGGGCCTCTTCCCCAGGTCACCTAACAAGATGAATCTGCATACTAACAAGCTGGGACCAGGTTCCTGGCATCACTGCTTCCTGGACTAGCAACTGCTGAGCTGTCTGCAAACCTCAGAATCTCTGATTGTTGGGGAACCAAAAGCAAAGCAAGGCTGGTGCGGGGTGGAGGGCTAAGGCGCGCAGGGTGGAGGGCTAAGGCGCGCAGGGTGGAGGGCTAAGGCGCGCAGGGTGGAGGGCTAAGGCGCACGGGGTGGAGGGCAAGATGCGTGGGGTGGAGGGCAAGGCTCTGCGGGGTGGAGGGCTAAGGCGCGCGGGGTGGAGGGCTAAGGCGCGCGGGGCGTGGGGGGTAAGGTGCGCGGGGCGTGGAGGGTAAGGGGCGTGGGGTGGAGGGTAAGGCGCGCGGGGTGGAGGCTAAGGCGCGCGGGGTGTGGGGGGTAAGGCGCGCGGGGCGTGGAGGGTAAAGCGCGCGGGGTGGAGGGTAAGGCGCGCAGGGTGGAGGGCAAGATGCGTGGGGTGGAGGGCTAAGGCGCGCGGGGCGTGGGGGGTAAGGCGCGCGGGGCGTGGAGGGTAAGGGGCATGGGGTGGAGGGCTAAGGCGCGCAGGGTGGAGGGCTAAGGCGCACGGGGTGGAGGGCAAGATGCGTGGGGTGGAGGGCTAAGGCGCGCGGGGCGTGGGGGGTAAGGCGCGCGGGGCGTGGAGGGTAAGGGGCATGGGGTGGAGGGCTAAGGCGCGCAGGGTGGAGGGCTAAGGCGCACGGGGTGGAGGGCAAGATGCGTGGGGTGGAGGGCAAGTCTCTGCGGGGTGGAGGGCTAAGGCGCGCGGGGTGGAGGGCTAAGGCGCGCAGGGCGTGGGGGGTAAGGCGCGCGGGGCGTGGAGAGTAAGGGGCATGGGGTGGAGGGTAAGGCGCGCGGGGTGGAGGCTAAGGCGCGCGGGGTGTGGGGGGTAAGGCGCGCGGGGGGTGGGGGGTAAGGCGCGCGGGGCGTGGAGGGTAAGGTGCGCGGGGTGGAGGCTAAGGCGCGCAGGGCGTGGAGGGTAAGGCATGCGGCGTGGAGGGTAAGGCATGCGGGGTGGAGGGTAAGGCATGCGGGGTGGAGGGTAAGGCATGCGGGGTGGAGGGTAAGGCGCGCAGGGTGGAGGGTAAGGCGTGTAACTTGACTAAGGGGTCCCAGCACATCCATAAGTCTTCAAACAGGTGCCTCATTTGAGACCCACACCCTGGGGTCTCCACCTGGCCTCGGGGATGGAGGGGAGCCGAGCGAAGGTGAGGACCTGTGCCCCACGCGACAGGTGCCCAGCCAAGGCCCTAGGAAGGACCTGTGTCTCCTGCCTGCCTGGGCCTGTACTAATTCCATTTCTAGGAATGCAGGTTTCTCTGACCTTCCAACCCAAACGGGTCACTCGGTTTAATGCCTGTGAGCTCAGGATCAGTGAGCCAAATGTCCAGGATAAAAACAGAAAGATCATCAATGTTCACTGTGTGGAAATGCAGTTCCACCAACAAGGATTCCAGGAAAGAGGCCGGGTGGGGTGGCGAGAAGGCCGGCAGGGCGGGGTCTGGTTCTACTTTTGAATACACTCAACCTGCTGTGTGAGCTTGGGCAGGTCACTTGCCCTCTCTGGGCCTCCTGCTTCCTCAGGTGTAACATGAGAGGGTGGCGAGATGCTCTTCTACCTTGAGTGGCCTAACGATGATCTGAGACTCTCTCTAGACACAGTAGCATTCAGAAGACCCAAGTCTCGTCACCTGAATTAAATGGTTTGTATGTGACTTTTAAATTTTTATTAGCCGTCCAGTTGGACTTGATGCCTTTGCAGACAGCTAATCTAGCAAGTGAGTGGGAGGGTGCCAAGTTCCCCTTGAGGGAGGCTTTGAGGAAGTCCAGGCACCTGCGGGACCCCATCCGCTGCTCCAGCCAGGAGGGGACATGCTTGGCCACAACGCAGCCTTCCAGAAACAAGGCTCATCGCGCCAGCTCCTCACGGTGGCCGGGCTGGACCTGGACAGAGCCAACGGGAGGGCGTCCTGGACCAGGGTGGCCAGGAGGGGTTCTTTGTGGCCCTTTATCACAGTTTCTATCAAGCACAGACACCTTTCTGTGAAGGACCTGGCGGGTGGATCTGCAGGGGGGCCAAGAGCCTGGCTCTGGACTGGGCAGACCCAGCCACGGCTGCTCGAGGAAGCCCCCAGGCCTCTCCACGTGGTCATTTCCTCAGTTCCAGGCTGGAGATAATAGCACAACTGCACACAGCGCTGCTGCAGAAACGCACAGAGCGTTTGCAAAGTGCTCAGGACTGCGCCTATCCAGGGAGCGCCACGCAGAGTTAGCGGCCGGCATCATGGCGGCCTCCACTCCCATCCAGGCCAAATTCCTTTAGGTATATTTTCAGTTACAGATAGAGAATGGGAGTAGGCAGTGGGGGGAAGCACAAAGCTCCCTTATTAAACATGTGTGAACAGGAAAAGGCAGAAAGGAAACGTCACAAGGTAACCATGACTGATTTTTCTGCAAAGCCGGGCAGGGCCGTGTTCCCCTTTCTTTCTCCTTGTGTGCGTTTCCCAGTATTCTATAATGAGCAGTGCTTCTGTAATGGGAAAATAATAAAGCTTACATTATTTGTATCTGATATTTTCTGATTTAAAAAGTAATGTACGTTTATCTTAGACAATTAGGCAAGTGGAAGAGGAATTAAAATCCTTCATCACTTCACTGCGCGGAGTGGCTGTGGCTAATTGTATGATAGAATCATCCGTTGTCTCTGCATATATGCATGTGCCATTGGCATGGTAGATCATTTTTAATTTAATATTACATTGTGAGCATTTTCTCATGTCACGGAGTATTTGTCTAAATTCAATTCTTACTGGCTCTGTAATATTCCACTGAGCCATAATTCACTTAACCATTTCCCCAGCGTATGGTATCAGGAATATATTCCACTGAGCCATAATTCACTTAACCATTTCCCCAGCATATGGTATCAGGAATATATTCACTGAGCCATAATTCACTTAACCATTTCCCCAGCGTGTGCTATCAGGAATTATTCAACAACATATTTCAAGGTATCGAGTCTGCTCCGAAGCACCTCATACTTCTTGATGGATTTTAAGTCAGTCTTCCTTTCTTTGAAACCAAAACCAAAGCAAGAAAAAAAGAGAACTCTCTCTGTAGGGTTTACTCTCAATGTGCTGCCTTTGTAAAGGAGAATTTCTAAAAATCTTTTCTTTCCTCCAGATTCGTGTGAGACGGCTGGGGCTGTCTTTGGGCCTGCCCATGGCTTCCTTTTGTTCGACGCACCTTCATGCGAATGGGGTCCACCTACGCTCACATTTTAAGGTTTAAATTCGGGCCGGGGAAGGGACATCTTAAAGGCCCTTCTTTCCCCCAAAGAATATAAAAGGAAACTGCAGGCTCTTTAGGGACCCCAATTCTTTGGATGTTTCAACATGGGGTAGGGAATTCCAGGGAGAACAAGTTAGGTCAGCTAAGGGCTGAGCGAATGATCTTGTCAGGAAGGTGAGGTGCGGCCCCCTTCACACCTAGGCCCCCCTCCTCCCCGCAGAAGGAAAGAGGGGTACAGCCCACGTCACACCCAGGTCCCCTCCTCCCTGCAGGGCTCTGGGCCCAGCTGCCCTCCACTCAGATCGCGGCCCATACTCCATGGACATCACAGCCAGCAGTACGGGAACAGAAAAAAAGGCTGGAAGGGACACACGTCCACCGGCCGTCAATGGCTACATCAGGAGATGAGATCAAAGGTGGCTATAATTTACTGTAATTGTATTTATTTTCCTAATTTTCTATAATAAGATGTGCCGCTTTGATCATTAGACAGGGTGATGAAACGTAAATTAAAGGGCACAAATAACACATTGGAAAAGATGAACTGCTCAGTACACAGACTCCCACGTGGCCAGGTGACCACGGGGCCCCACAGCTGCCCACGTGGGGATGAGAAGGCTCCACTCTGCTTGTTCGGATCAAGAAAGGGCAGTTTGTGATGTGGGAGTCACTGGGCCGACTGACTCAGCCTGAGGGATGCTGCGTGGTGAGCAGTCACCGATAATCGTCAACATATTTAACTTCCTGGTGTAGTTTTCAACAGTGTTATTAAAACCATACAGCACACTGTGTCTTCAATAATTAATTCTGCTAATCTCGTCTGTGAAATAGACTCAGCATTAACTGAATCATCAAAACCCAAACCGTAGCAGGCACTTACAGAGGGCGGTGGGTGCAAATCAGCTCACACTCGTGTACATGCACGTGTGCACGCACGCACGTACACATTCTGAGTGTGCTCTACTTCCTCACACCTACGCCCTCCACACAGCTTAGCCACAGATTGGATTTGTCACCAGCTCGCTATTTCCAGGCGGAATCTAATTTGACTCCACAGCTGTGCCTGCACACATTGCAAACGCGTTTGCTCACCACCTCCCTTCTCAGTGCGTGAACACTAAAAATACACACCACGTACCCTGCCTCTTCGCTTCCAACCCTGGGGATGCAAGCGATGGCCTGGAGCCCGGCCCAGCCCTCCTCACGGCTCAGCATGCAGGCCTGACTTCGGTAATTAATCAGCACACCCTAATAAAGAGCTAATATTCCTACTCGTGCAATCACCGCTCGTTGATTAAAACACATGATGCTAAGGGTGTCCAAACGCAAGAATGACCCAGCAGTCAAGCTGGAGACCAAACGGGTCTTCATCAACAGAGCCAGGATGAGTCAGTGCCGGCCAGCAACCCCAAAGAGCCTGGGCCCACAACCCCTATCCGCAGGGAGGAGGTGGGGAGAGTATGCAGGAATGAGGTGGGGAGAGTATGCAGGGATGAGGTGGGCAGGGCTACTCACCGGGGGTCCGTCAGCACCGGGCATTCCTGGAAGGCCTGGTTTACCCAAGGGACCCTAGAACAAACCAGAGACTCCGTGAAGCTCACCTGACCTCTCTGTAGGCCCCCAAGGTTATTGTTCAACATTTCTGCCCACACAGCATTTGCTGAGAAGTGTGGTCAGAGGCACTGGGTCCCCGGTTGTGAGGCATGTAGCCACAGTAGCACCCAGGGGCAGCTCCACCGTTCTGAGCACCTTCAGGTTTTGCTGTAGGAACAGAATCAGCCCACCAAGTGCCCCCATTCTTCTCCACATCCACCTGCTGCATGCTGGGGCCCAGGAGGGCATCGTCCGGCCTCCGCTGCTCTTACAGTGCTGTGCCTTCTTCAAGTGCTCCCACCACCCTGTCCTCCCGGGTCTGTTCACACAAGCACCCCAGGGCGGGGCAGGCCATCCCGCCGTGTAAGGCCCACAGCCTCAGCATCCCATAAACACCAGCTCCTGGAAGGTCCCAGGCCCAGCAGCAGCCTGGCCCTCTGTGTTTCTCAGGCCCCCCCGGGGATTGTCATGCACTCAGAACCAACGCCTTGGAGGTGTTTTTGCTGGTGGCAACCAAGGCGCTTTAAGCTACCTGAACTATCTTGTGCCTGGTTAACCGACAAGCTCTAGAAGGGCAAGTGCTTCCAGCTCTCGTTCCAGGGCCTAGGACACAGTAGGCTCTGGAGATACAGTCAGGTTGTCAAATTTAGTGAAACTAAACTAAACCAAAATAAACAACAACAAAACAAGATGCACAGTTAAATTTGAATTTCAGATACACAATAGTTCAAATTTAACTGCATGGCCTGTATTTTTGTTCCTTGCTAAATCCAGCAACCCCTGTACATACTAGAGAATGAATGAGTGAATAAATGTATGAATCAGTGAGACACGGATCCAAGATTCTCCTCATGCTTCTGGCCCAGTTCTTGGCACTCTGAGCTTTGGCGTCTCTTGGGAGCACCAAGATATACATTGAGAGCTGGTGGATACCAGGGGTCCTCTCGGGGCAGGCCAGGGAGTTCAACTGCAGGCAGGCAGTGGCCCGCAACACAGCCCAGGCCCACCTACCTTTTCTCCTGGAGGACCAATTGCACCCTGGGGGCCTGGAAGACCCTAGGAGGGAGAAAGAGCCAGGAAGGGAAGGTGAGAGCGCTGATTGACTCAGAATCCTGCCCTGCCATCCGCCCATCTTCTCATTGATGTCTCCCTCATCCAGGCACCAACCCAGGTCCTAGTCTCCCTCCAGATAAGAGGAGGGGCTGCAACTTGGCGGGGACAGAGCTCACCACTCCCTCCCAGGGCTCAGGGCTGAAGACATGTGCCTCCCACGGCCGGATCCCCGTGAGCTGCCTCTCCCGGGCTCACTTACCTGGGCACCTGGATTACCCTGCTGTCCTGGGGGGCCAGGCTCTCCCTGGGGACCCTACAGGAGACAAAAGCAAAGGCACTGAAGGGGGCTCTGGGAACTGGACCCCGTTCCCTGGGTGTCGTGTGCCCCCTCACTGGCCTCCCATTCTTTCAAACTGCTCCCCACTGCCTGATGCCAGGGGGAAGGGAAAGGCGGCCAAGTCCCACCACAGAGATCAGCACCAGGACCAGGCACCTCTGAGGCTGTGGAGGTTGATTCTGATGGAGTGAGCACTAACTCGTTTATGCAAATACACCCAGACATCCGTCCAGGAAGGAACACATGAGAGGAACGGACCAGAAATGATTTATCGGGCAGAAAACTCCCAAGTCACCACGTCATGCTAGTCTCCGGGTGCCACTCGCCACTGGAAGGTGAGCGCCACAGAAGAGGGTCTGCAACCTGCCCTTCACGTTCCCAGCTGAGGTGGACAGCGATGGACCTCCCTAGCGGGGCAAGGAGTGTGCCCAGGGAAAATGCCCCTGAAGCCAGGCCACGGGATCCCAGGGACTTACCACATTTCCTTTCGGCCCCGGCTGGCCGTCCATACCCGTTACACCCTGCGTGCGATTTTAAGAAGAAAAATATGTAACTGAATGCGAAAGAACTCACAGTACTCAAAAGGAAAATCCCACTCAACTCAGCTCAGATGCCCGTCCTACAAAGAATCAGAGGACGGATGCTGTCTGGGGAAGGAAAAGACAAGAGTCCAAATCCCTTCCCAGAGGTCCACTGGTCAGCCCCGGTAACCCTCAGCTAAAGGTTAACTGAGCTTCCAGGCCCCTGCATTCCACGGGGCAGGCCTCAGGTTCTAGAAAACCAGGTCACGGGGCTGGGAAGGCTGAAGCGGGCAGGCCTGGCCCTGGGGAAGCTGCCCACCAAGACACAGCCCCAATGGCATCAAGGGCTTCAGCCTCCTTCCAGAATGTTCACAGAAGCTGCTGGAAGTTCTTTCTAGCAGGGAAGAAACGTGGCATCCTGGGTTTCTGCTTATAACTGAAAATAGCATATGCTGTCTGTCAGGAGTTAAGTGCAGCCGAGGTGAAGCGGAGCTGTGAGGCCGGCAGCCTTGGGCCTCCACCTGCGAGGCCACACCTGCTGGGACCGTGTCTATAGCGTCTGAACGTCAGTGTCCCACTCATGCCTCACACTGGCAGCAGGCAGGTGTCAGAGGGGCCAGCACAGACTTCCTGTCCCTGTGCCCAAGTGGCCACCGGCTGGGAGGTGGGGTCTCAAAGGCCAAGATGGGGGCAGACAAGCAGAGTGGCGATAGGACTTACGGGAGGTCCGGGAGGACCTGGAGGCCCCTTAGGCCCAAGCAGACCACGTGGCCCCTGTAAGAGGAAAGGGAAAATAGGTTTTAAACTCGGGCAGAAATCCCAGCCCTCCTCTCTGTCCCCTATGCCCGCTTGGCCTTGACTCCACCCAGAACCCCAGTTGGTGACTCAGGCCTCCTGGCCTCCCAGCAGCGAGGTCCAGACTCCCTCCCAGCCTGCTGTGCCGCCTCCCTCCACCCCACCCTGGTGCTGGGAACCAAGGGCAGGTGTCTGGAATTGCTGGGAACTCAGAGAGGACACCATGCGGCACCCTCAGGGAAAGAAGGGTTTTCAAGCTGACCGACTCCTGTGACACTTGCTGGGGGCACAGACGCTCCCCCCAAGAATCACCACGCAATTACATTCCACCGCACGGAGCCCTTGCGCCCCATCCCCATTATCAGCTCACTCTCAAATTCCCCTCCGCAGCGACATACGACTGTTTTTGTGATATCACAGGGTCCGAGGGTGCGGGCAGGAAGGCGTCAGGCGAAACTAGTCCCTGGTGGGAACCCCACGACTGAACGTGCGGAAGGAGGCATGGGGTACAGATCTTTTCCAGGATGCTACTCTGGTCAAGAGTTGGCACGCCCTCCCTGGTGAGCCAGGGCTCGTGCAGAACAGTTCCCGCTTACCGCAGGTGGAGTGAGATTCCGGGAGCACTGCCTGCCACCCGCGGGGAATTACGGAGCCTTCACCCCAGGTACGTGGACTTCAAGTGCTCTTAATTTGGACAGAACCTTTTCAGATTCTGTAGAAGAGAGATCCTTCCCCCGCTCATTGCCTCTTAAATGCTTCCTTCGTTATTTTAATACCTAGTTATAGCAACGTTTCTTGGAAGCTAGCAGCCCAGAAGGTATTGCTTGGACGTGTGTTAAGGAGAGAGTGGAGTTGATGAATTCTCCTTAGAGGCTAATCAGACATCTGGGGTATAATTTAGTCCCAAATGAGTCTGCAGGCGCCGACCACTGCCTCCTCTACGTAGTGCCTGCAATATTTCTCATCAATTAGCACCACCCAATGCACGCAGCCGGGCTGACTTGGCTACGAGAAAAGAGATGCTTTAAAGCAACAGCAAATGAATAGTAATGAATGTCCTCTCAGTCAGGACATTTGCTCTGGGCCCAAATATATGTCCGCTTAGGGAAGAGCTTTCCCATGCCCAGGGCTGGGGCAGTCCGCTGGAGGGATCTGCCTCTGGAAGGGCGGCCACTGAAACAGGCCCAAGCTCGGGCTGACTCAGGTGTGTGAACCCCGCCCCTGCCACGATACGCCTGATGCCACCGTGCTGCCCCAGGACCCCTGACGATGCACTCAAATCCCCCACAATGCCCTTGAACTCCCAGGCTGCCCCCTGACCCCCACAATGCCCTCAGATCCCCCATAATGCCACTGAACCCCACCATATTGACCCTAGACCCCCCACAATGCTCTCAGACCCCTCACAATGCCCTTGGGCCCCCCATGATGCCACTGAACCCCACCATATTGCCCCCAGACACCCCCACATGCTCTCGGACCCCCCACCATGCTCTCAGCCCCCCGACAATGCTCTCAGACCCCCTACAATGCCCTCAGATGCCCCATAATGCCACTGAACCCCACCATGTTGCCCCTAGACCCCCCACAATGCTCTCAGACCCCCCACAATGCTCTCCGACTCCCCCCCACAGTGCCCTTGTTCCCACCCATGCTGACCCCGGACCCTCCCAATGATGCCCCTGGACCCCACCATGTTGTCCCTGGAACCCCCAATGCCCTCAGACACACCACACTGACCCCAGACACCACCATGATGCCCTCAGACCCTCCACAATGCCCATGGACCCCACGTACTGCCCCGACTCCCCACGATGCCCCTAGACCCCACCACACTGCCCCTGGACCCCCACAACAACCCTTGAGGGCCGTGCTTGCTCCTGTAGGTGGCTCAGACTTCCTCCTGGGGTTGCCAGCCAGCCTCGCCTGCGCCTCCCTCTCTTTGGTTTCCCTGGGAAATGTCCAGGTCCGTCTGTTCTCAGGTCGAGCCCTCTCTCCTCTAAGCTCTTGGCTGATCCCAGATCCTGCTCCAGCAGGAGCCTTGGACAAAGCCTTTCTCCACACTGAGCCCCCACCATCCCACTCAGCCCACAGACTTACGGGCTCCCCAGGCAGCCCCCTGGGCCCGACTTCTCCGTCATCACCCTGCAGAGGAGAAAAAAGGCAAGGTTAGAGGAACGAGCTGTTAGCCTGGACACCAGTTTCCCCTCAGTGGGGCACAAGGGTTCTCTGGCTTGGGGCTGCTTCACATATGCCAGGTTTACCAGCCCTGGTACCAGCCAGGAAGGCCTGGAATGTCCTCGCTCCCAGCGAGCTGCTAGGTGTGCAGACGCTGCAGGTGAGGCCTGCAGGTGAAGCCTGAAGGCTCTGAGATACCGGCTCAGGAGCTCACATACCACAGCTCTCCAGAGGGAAAGACTGGGCAGAAAGATCATCTAATTGAAAGGATTTGGTGACCTTTACGAATGACAGACTCTGGGGCAGAACATTAGGGGAGAATCACAAGATCCCCTGGGCCACCCTCTGGGGAACCAGGTGCCCCCCCTGGGGTCCTAAGCAGCTTGGAAAGTAAAGCAAGAAGAGGCTTCCTCCTGGCTGCAGAAGGGAGTGCCTCCCTGGCTCCACCACTTCACACCCATGGGCTGCCTGCAAACACTGCCCCTCGCCAAAGCACCACTGCACCTTCCCACCTGCCTCATGCATGCAAGCACACATGCTCACACACAGCCTGCCTGCACATGCCTACACACACATGCACACACAGACCCTGTGTGTGCACATGCATACACAGCTGTGCTCACAGGCTTGTGCACACACACACCCATGCATGCACACACATACACAGCCATACACACACGCTTATCAACACACACATAGACCCTGTGCATGCAGGGGCATACACACACGCTTGTCCATACACACACCACACACCCTGTGCATGCACGTGCATACACAGCCATACACACATGCTTATGCACACACACACTATATGCATGCACACACATACACAGCCATATGCACACTTGTAAACACACACACACCCTGTGCATGCACGTGCGTATGCAGCCATGCACACATGCTTGTCCACACACACACACATGCACACACAGCCATGTCTGCATGCAGGCACACAGGTACATGCACACTCCCTGCACATACACGTGCACACAGCCATACATATGCACACACACGTCCTCTCAATCAAGAAGCACTGACATCTAGAAGGGTCCCTCTCTCCTTCCTCATCTTACAGCAGACTGTGCTGAGGCCCAGACAGGAGCAGGTGCCCCGACCACGTCAGCCTGAAAGCTGGTGAGACAGAAATGCCCCTGGAGCCGCTCCTCTTTCTCACCCTCCAGGGCTCCTTAAAGCCTTTCCCCTAAACACCCCTTACACACAAAGAAGGTGTCTGAGTGACTGCGGTGCCTGCAGGGAGGAGCTTAGAAACTCACAGCCTCATACATCCCATGCCCCAGTCCCACTGTGCTGTGGCCTAGAGACCACACTTCGCCCCCACACACGAAGACGGCATGGCAGATACCAGACCCCAGCCTGTGCGCCCATGCTGGGGAACAGTTCCCTCCCACGCCTCAGCCCCACGGCCACAGCCACTTGCTTCCCTACCTCCAGGCCCACAGAGGGTTATTCCAATCCCCCCGCCCTCCTCTGTTCCCCCAATCTCAGCTTTCTGCCACCCGCATGCCTCCAGCTAACTCCTCATCTGGACGAGATAAGCAGAGACGCCGAGCTCAGTAAACTCTCTGGCCATCTTCCCTCCCGGTGGGGTTCAGGGCACCTGTCTCCTGCAGTGAGAGCTGACAGGTGGCCCTGGGCTCCGTCCACTGGCAGAACCAATAGAGTAACTAAACGTCCACCGGCAGGACCAATAGAGTAACTAGACGTCCACCGGCAGGGCCAATAGAGTAACTAGACGTCCACCGGCAGGGCCAATAGAGTAACTAGACGTCCACCGGCAGGGCCAATAGAGTAACTAGACGTCCACCGGCAGGGCCAATAGAGTAACGAAACGTCCACCGGCAGGGCCAATAGAGTAACGAAACGTCCACCGGCAGGGCCAATAGAGTAACTAAACATTACAGTCAGGGTCTCTCCCATGCCCCGCAGCCTCTTGGCATCTGATCAATCGCTTTGCCCACTGGGAATCCTCCTCTGCCCTCTCCCAGCTGGCCCTCCACATGCAGCAGGCCAATCCCACACCATGGGCCTCTCTTCCACGGTTTTCCTGCCCAAATCACTGAGAAGCAGGGCAAGCGGGAGCAGTCGGAGGGACGGCAGAATACCTACCCTCTCTCCGTCGTCTCCTGGAGGTCCTGGTGGGCCGGAAGGACCAGGGTCACCCTAGGAAGGGAAAGGGTCCACGTCAGCCTCTCCTGAGCAGGTCATGCAGGGCTTGTCCAAGGTCCACACTCTGTTTTTCTCTACTTCTGACAGTAAGATTCCCAAGCTCCCAAAAGGCCCTTCCAAAATGGGGGGAGGTTCCTTAGGAGATCACGTGTGCCTCAGCTGGGCTAATGCAGGCTGCAGACTCTCACCTGAGTCTCGCCACGATGGCCTGAAGATAGGAGGGTGCTGGACTGAGCACCCTGCGGGGCCAGGCAGGGCCACCCACGTGGGCAGCCTCAGAACACTAAGCCAAGGTCTGAGCTATCCTCGGCCCAAGTCCTCCAGGGGAAGCAGGCCTCACACTCACACCCTCGGGGAGCGCCGCCTGCCTGCAGCCTCAGAGCGCACACGCAGTGGGTGCTCACTATGTGCTCATCAGTCATGCAAAAGGGCTGGAGCTGAGTCAGGGACGGCCTTCGTGGCCGTGCTGTTTCCATGTGGTTGTTGGAGAACACAGATGCAGCAGCTTTGGATAAATGGCAATAGCCAAGCCCTTCTCAAGGCATCATGGAGGGCAGCGGGCCGTGCTTATGGGCACAATCGACAGAGCGGTGGGGTGTGGGTGGATGTGTGGGTGTGCGCGTGTGTGGGTGCATGTATGTGAGTGCACGTGTGTGGGTGGAGTGTGCAGGGGTATGTGGGGTGTTTGCACATGTATGTGTGCATGTGGGGGCATGGGGGGCATATGTGTGTGTAGGTGTGCATGTGTGTGTGCATGTGTGTGTGGGTATGCATGTGTGTGCAGCATGTATGTGTGTGCATGTTGGGGTGTGGGGTATGAGTGTGCATGCGTGGGGGTATGTGCATGTGTGGGGTGTGTGCACATGTGCATGTATGTGTGCATGTGGATGTGAGTGTGGGTATGTGTGGCACCTGTGCACATGTGTATGCATGTGTATGGGTGGTGTGCACGTGTGTATGTGTGTGGGGGTGGTGTGCATATGTGTATGCATGTGGAGGGGGTGTGGGTATGTATGCGTGTGTGCATGAGTGCGTGTGTGGGTGTGCGTGCATGTGTGTATGTGAGTGCACGTGTGTGGGTAGAGTGTGCGGGGGTATGTGGGGGGTGTGCACGTGTATGCCTGTGTGCATGTGGTGGGGTGGGGGTGCATATGTGTGTATAGGTGTGCATGTGTGTACATGTGTGTGTGCATGTACAATGTGTGTGGATGTGTACACGTGTATGCAGCATGTGTGCATGTGTGGGTGTGGGGGTATGAGTGTGCATGTGTGGGTATGTGTGCATGTGTGGGGTGTGTGCACATGTGCATGTATGTGTGCATGTGTGTGTCAATGTGGGTATATGTGGAGCCTGTGCACCTGTGTATGCATGTGTGTGCACATGTGTATGTGTGTATGGAGGTGGTGTGCATGTGTGTATGCGTGTGGGTATGCATGTGTGTGTGGTGTGTGTGTATGCATGAGTGTATGTGTGGGGGTGTGTGTGGGTGTGTATGCATGTGGGTGGTGTGCATGTGTGTATGCGTGTCGGGGGTGTGGGTATTTATGTATGTGTGTGGGTGGGTGTGTGTGCACGTGGGGGGCTGTATATGCATGTGTGTGCATGTATGAGTGTGTGTGCGTGTGTGTATGCATGTGGGGGTATATGGATGGGTATGCATGTGTGTGCGTGTGAGCGTGTGCACACACATATGTGCCTGTATGTCCTTGATGTGCTAAAATATAAAGGAGCCATCAAAGAAATCTACTTCAAAGAAAGCAGGTCAGAGAAGGAACATCTGACAAGCTGTGAAAAGCCCTCGTGTCAGGCCCCCAAATGGACTGAGAAAGCAGGGTGGGTGGCCAGGACGGGCCTTCCCCACCACGCCTCCTCAACAGGCGTGAGATTGTAGGCTTTCCATCATGTTGTTGTTGAAAGAAGACCACAGTCTATTGAGAGAGATGCAAGAAGATTCAAGGGGCTTGGCTGCTGCCGTTTATCCAAAGCTACTGCATCTATGTTCTCCAACAACCACAAGGAAACGGCACAGCCAGGAAGACCCCCAGGTCCCTGCACTAGCTCGGGGCTCACAGGACACATGTTCAAGTTCATCCATGCCCGTTAACAGGGAACAGGTAGACACCTGGCAGTTTGTGGTGACCTGGTCTCCTCACGGCCACTTGAGATTGTCCCCGACCCCTGGGACCACCACTTTAATATTGCAAAGTGTCCTTGGCCGCCCCTGAAATGGCAGCTGCTTGGATTCCCTGAAATGTTCAAGGACTCCATTAAACAGATCTCTAAAAGGAAGGGCTCCTTCCCTGCCCCCTTCACGCCCCTCAGGTGGGTAGGCCCGTCTGGCTCACTTGTCACAAGCTGCAGATAGATAAGAGCTCCAGTTCCTTCAGGCTGGTCACCCATCAACAAAGACATCATTTGGGGACTCACTGCCATTTGCTGACTCCTGTGAGGTTTGCATAGTGACTGTTGGAATGGCGGAGACCTGACCCCATAGGAAATCTGAGGCTGCCTGGAAGGAGAAGGACCTCCCAAGAGACACCTCTGCTGGCCATCATCATGCCCATCTCTCGCAGAGTAAATACTCACCCTGTGGCCCTTCTCGCCCGGCAACCCAGCCAGGCCATCGAAACCCCGGTCGCCCTGCAAAAAGGACAGAAAGGCTGCCTCAGAGGCCACCCTGCACACACGGACAGCCCATGATGTGATGGCCGTCCCGCCTTGGACCATGTTTCACGCAGCATCTATGCACCCTGAACCCCACTGGCCAGCCCTCTCCCCCTAGGCCCCCGCGTTGCATCTACAATCCCAGCCTCTTCCCCTGCAAACACCAACACGGGCTGCAAACGGAGAGATGGCTTTCGTCCCCAAGTCCCACGCCACAAGCCCTAATGGACGCTTAGTCACGCAGTACTTTGGCGACCGCCGCAGTGTCCTATGTGTGTGTCTGCTGCTGATCTCCCCCACCCCAGGGAGGCCCCAGGAGAGGGTCCCCGTGTGTCCGCTCATCGCTGCATCCACAGTGCCAAAGGGCTGCCCACACGCAGGAGGTACACGTACCCATTGGTGGACGGGCCAGCACTGGCTACCCTCAGGTATCCTGGCTCTCTGGCCGACCCCTCTTCTGCATGCCCTGGAGCCCGGGAACAGGGCCCTGTCTCATGGGTGTGCACACCAATGTGGGGTGATGTCAACGATGGGACGTTTTAGGCTTTTGGTCATGTTGTTGAAAGAAGACCGTGGTCTTTTGAGATACGGTCAACAAGACTGCGTTTCCTCCTGTCACCCCAGACCACCTCACTAACTCGGGACTGATGCGATGCACTTCAGAGTTCATCCACGCCCATTAAGAGGGAACAGGTGTAGTTGAGCCCTGGCATTTTTTTGGTGACCCGGTCTTCAATCCCCAAATCACAGCTGCTGTCCCAAGGTGCACACTTCATAGAAGGTCAGTATCTCCCCTGTCCCCCATGGCCTAGGACAAATGCTTCCAGGAGGTGAGGAGGAGGGGTGAGCCAAGACCGGGGGAATGCCCGCAGCAATGCTGGAGCAGAGGGGTAGATACACTGAGCACAGCAGTGGGCGGGCATGGGTGGAGACAGCAACAGCCGGCGCATGCCTGCTGCAGGCTCGTTCATGCCACACACACAGGCCTGCCTTTAGCCATGGGCAACATCTATTCACCTCCACAACACCCAGGAGCCCAACTGGATAAGACCTCCCGGCCCCTGGACTTGCCATAGGTCCCGCCTGTGTCCCACATGTGGCCTCATCACCTGCACAGCCACGGATGGTTTTCATAGTTGGGATCCCACCCCATCCCTGCTCACCACTGCTGGAAGGGAGCAAATGTCTCCCTTATGGGAATGAACTGCAGCTGTCATACTCGCTGGTGAAATTCACCCACCAACCCTATCTTCATGTCAAATGCCAGTGACAGAGCCACCTGTCCTCATAATCACAGTCATCACATAACCAGCATTGTGGCCTCATCATCAACATGACCCCAGGGATGACAGTGACGCCGGGGCACCAGGAGGGTGCTGGGTGGCCTACCTTGGGGCCAGTTTGCCCAGGCATTCCTCTGGCTCCGTCACTCCCAGCCCGACCCTGGAACAGAGGAGGCAAAACTGTCAATGCAAAGGAGCCCCTGGTTCACTGAGACCCCTGAGCCATGGTTTTCCAGTAAACCAAGTTGAGAGGTCCACTGAAGCCACACCCACCCCCAAGGTCACAGCCTGAGTGGCCAGGCTGCTGAGAGGACCCAGAACCGGGAGCCCAGGCGGGGGCTGTTCTGTGCTCCACACCAACAGATGGAACACACGGGGCTGGTCTTTCTGGCCCACATCATCCCAGACCACCAAAGGGGGATCACACCACTGCCCCTGGGCTTTAAGAAGTCACCATGATGTGGCAGAGGAGACCAGGCTGGGGGAGCTGTGTCAGTCTGGGGGACCATGAATTTAGGACTCAGGCAAGTGCAGGCCGCTGACATCACAGACAGCACAGCTCCTTTCCACCATGTGCAGGTGAGAGGAAGGAGAGAAAGGATGCACCTGGTTTGTCTACTTAACTAAGGAAGAGGCCCAGGCCCAAAGCGAGGCCCGGTCTCACTCAGACCGCACAGCGACATGAGGCAGCGTCTGCACAGTGAGCAGATGCCCCATTCCTGACGGCCAGCCATGGACACAGCCAAGGACAAGGTGCCCACCTGACTGGCCATGGGGCTGAAGAGGGGACCTAGACCTTCCAGGGCACACTGTGCAAGCCCCACCTTCACCACAAGGAGAGCCCTGCAAGGGAACAGGGTCTCTATGAAACTCAGCCAAACCTCCACACCAACGAGGCCCCCCAGCCAGCGAGTACAGAGGGCCCCACCCTGCGCTTCTATTTTCCATGGGCTCCTCCTCATATGAGGCCCTCGCCCCCAACCCGCCACCAAGCAGAGAGATCTAGAGGGCGGCAGCTTTGGGTCTCAAAGCACCGGAGACAGACAAGGCGGCACCAGAGAACAGCAGAGAAGCAAGAAGAGAGAAATCCAAACAGACCCCAAGGAGACAGTCTGTGCTTCTGTGCTCCCCAAAAAGGCATCTCCCTGCGCAGCAAATGGAGGGGCCCACTGGGAGCCTCTTCTAAACTTCCAAACACTTTTGGAAGCCAAGGGAAATTTGTCAGAAAACTTCACAGGATTTCACAGCACGACCCAGCCCTGCAAAGCACCCAGATGCTTCTACAATCCACCAGCGAGTGTTCTTTGCAGGAAATGCTAGCAAAGAACTGAAGAGGCTGCTCAGACCGCTTTGGAGTCAACCCCTCAGCTCCAAGCCCCTCTCTCGCCACCATCTTTTCTTCTGTGGCAGATCTTCCGGGCAGACTTAATGCCTTAAAACACATGCAATATGCATGGCCCCGACACCACGTCACTCTGCAGCTGGCCATGTCAGACAGCATTTCCCACGTCTCCTCTGTTTCCAGTGTTTAACTTCACCCTGACTAGGAAACCAGTTCTAGTGAAACTGGGTGGTAAGTATTTACGGAGACATGCAAAAACAACTTAAGGAACGAAAACATTTTTCAGAATCAGATCCAAATAAATGACCCAATTGTCTACTAAGAGTCAATTCCAGAGCTGCTAATCCTCCTGCAATTATCCAGCCCAGGCCTCTCTGTCTCATGCCCAGATCCCTGCATAGACCCTCGGACCTGCCAAACTGCAGCTTCTCAGGTCATTTCTACCCACTAACCACAGCTTGCTCCCCGAGTCAGAAGCATCCAGAACCACCAGGGAAGGGCCCATTTTTGCCTTGTTGACTCAGACTAAAGCAGTCAAGGGTGGCTTAGGTAGACAACATGCTGGGAAGAGGTCCACACTGAAACAAATCCAACCCTGCACCGAATATTTCTCTTGTTCACCATAAATGTCCGCTGGTTGAAAAGATCCACTTTCAAGAACACGATCTGGGCTCCCAGGGCCTGTCCCAGCCTGTCCGGGTGGTGGTCAGCACTCTGGAAATGTGGGTCCTCTTTTAGGAGCCAGGGTCATGTGCTAACAAACCAGTTCCATCCAAGAAAACCACACACCAGACAGAAAATTCCAGGCACCAAGACAGCAGGTGAGGTGCAGGAAGTGAGGTGCAGGAAGGCCCGCCCGTGCCCCTAAGTCGGGCCATTTCTGGAGTCCCAACGCTGCCCACAATATATAAGGCCCGCTGATAGTTTTGTCTTCTTTTTTTTTTTTTTTGAGACGGAGTGTCGCTCTGTCGCCCAGGCTGGAGTGCAGTGGCTGGATCTCAGCTCACTACAAGCTCCGCCTCCCAGGTTGACACCATTCTCCTGCCTCAGCCTCCCAAGTAACTGGGACTACAGGCACCCGCCACCTCGCCCGGCTAGTTTTTTTTTTTTTTTTTTTTTTTTTTTTTTTTTTTTTTAGTAGAGACGGGGTTTCACCGTGTTAGCCAGGATGGTCTCGATCTCCTGACCTCATGATCCACCCGTCTCGGCCTCCCAAAGTGCTGGGATTACAGGCTTGAGCCACCGCGCCCGGCCAATTTTGTCTTCTTAACATTTGCTCCCAAAGGGTCTGGGAAGTTTCTTGAATTAGAAATGTTTATTAAACTAAATGAATGTGCCCAGGACAGAGGCCTGGTCTGCTGTGTCTGCGCCCAGGACACAGAGCACTCCTCCTAGGCAGCTGGCTCAGAGGTGGCCTTGGGGACGGACACACCCATCACAAGAAGGGGAGCCACCTGACTTCATGCAGCCCAGCCTGGCTGTCGGGGGCACCTGCACCCCAGATTGGGGCTCCTCCAGAGCCCACACCGCTGTCACTGAGCCACGCACATTCGCACCACTCACCCGTCTTCCGGGCTTCCCGGCTGGACCAGGCGGGCCTTGCACACCTCGAGGACCCTGCCAGGAGTAAGAGACAAAGGGTCAGTGGTGAGTCCACCTTTCTCAGGAGAAAGAGCAACACCTTGTCCCCGTGCTCATCGACCCCGCCAGTAATGCCTGGCTGTCCAAGCCACCAACATGTGGGCACTTCCGGGACGGGGCACGGATCTGCTGCCCAGAGTGAAGGCCAGGGACAGAATAGAGCCGGCTCATTTCTGCCGCAGGCGCCAGAGTTCATTGTGCTCCACCCTCAGCACTGCGTAAAGCAACGACAATTCCTACGAATTTCCTTGGAAACATGCAGCAGCTGGGGGCCCCCCACACTCGCCCTCACCGCCCCCGGAGAACGGGAGGCGCCCACCAGACAGCAAAGGCCAGGATCCCACGTACCTGAGGCCCCACGTCTCCCGGCTCGCCCTTCAAACCTCCGCTCCCAGGGGGACCCTAGGGGGACACGGTGTGGGTTAACGTCTGCTCAAGGTGGGGACTCGGGAACACAGGAAGGACTACGGGTGGCAGGGGAGGAGGTGGGGGAGGGGACAGGGCTTCGGCCACGGTGCTCAGCACACAAAGCGCGACCTGCCTGCCTCAAACAGAACCGGGGAACAATGACTTTCCAGGAGCGGGGAAATGCAGTTGTTTGGATCTCTTCCTAATCGGGAATAAAATTCTAGACACTGGGGCCAGCAAACACCACAGAGCTCCTGGAGACATTTCTCTCTCCAGGGTGAACCTGACCGTGGTCCGTTACGGGCCAAAGCTTCCAGCAGCATGTGCACCTGCTACGAGCCCCTTGAGGCCAGATCCCCCAGATGTGGGAGGCCAGCCCTGAGTCAGGCCCTGTGTGGAGGGGACCGAGCCCAGAACCAGCAGCAGGTGGCAAAGCCAGGAGGGCCCCTGCGGTGTTGAACTCCTCTGTGTCCCTGCAAACCCACACTCCTCCCTGGAGTCCCCAGAACCCAGCCCCTGTGCCTGACACTGCCAGCCCCTGAGTGCCCCTGGGCACATACTGTATGTTTTTTTATGAATCGAGGACCCCAGATGGGAGCTAAGTTGAGGCCATAGCATGGGGGCAGGTGAAGCTGGAAATCCTGCGCTCTGCCCCACACTAAGCTATCTTCGACTCTGGAACAGAGCTGTAAAGATCTAATGGAGGCCCCTGGTCCACAAGGCAAAGCCACAGCCTGTGCGAGGGAATTCCCCAGGCCCCTGGCTGCAGCAGGACTCCATCCCTCCAAGGAGCCACTCCTCTGCTGACAGCTCATAGTATGTTCTCTGCAGGGAGAGCCTGGAGCTCCAATGCAGGGGTGACAAGGGGCCTCCTCCTCTAATTCCTGCCAGCTCCTTTCCATTCAGGATGGAGTTGGGGGCTGTTTCCCAGGGATCGCTGATGTCAGTTCTACCCTGCTAAACTCCCTCAAGTGACTTTGAGACACAGTCACCCATCCCCACCCCCCACCAACGAGGGGGCTGGAGCAGCACCAAGAGAGGCCCCTGGTCTCCCTGGCCACCCTCCTGGGAACAGACACTGGACTGAGGGCTGCCCTGTGTCCACAGGACTCCAAGGCCACCTGCCACTGTCCACCAAGGACACAGGCAGTGGGCCAGTCCCCACACCACGCCCGGCTCTCAGATTTGCCAATGACTTACCACAGGGCCGGGTCTCCCTGTGAGACCCATCGGGCCAGCTGGTCCCCTCAGTGCCAACTGCAAAGGAAAGTGAGACACGCTGAGACAGGGCCCCAGCAGCGGTGCCCCCGTTTGCTGGCACCTGAGCTGTGAGATGTGGCAGGAGGGAACAGGCAGACTGGACACAGAAGCGACAGGAGATTCTGGAAGAGGAGGTCTGATGACTCCCCAACAGCCCCCCCACTTCTGCGGGGCTCTCAGCATCCATGGGAGTGTCGTGGGACATGCAGAGGTGGAAGCCGGTGGGCCCCCATTGCCTCCCTTGGGAGATAGGCCCCATCCCTCCTTCCTGTCTCTCCAGCCCACACAGAGGGCCTACTCCCAGCCCATCACCCTTGGCTAAGTCTGAAATAATCCTCTTACTCTGGGCTGGGCGTGAGGAGTACATTTTACACCTGAGCTCAAGCTGAGTCATGACATATTTTATTTCACATGGGAGGTGCTTCAAGCACTCCCAGCCACTGGGAAAGTATTTTGGGAGGGTAGGAACCCACCTGCCCCATCTGAATGTGGCCCCTACCTGCACCAGCGCAGGTCCCACCACTTTCCCACAGAGCCACTTCTGCTGCTGCTAAGTGACTCTGTTTCCCTGGCAGATGCCATCTGAATTTTAGAAGATTTTGTTTAGCATTATAAAATCTTCTTATAGCCTATCGCCCGTTTGGTTTCAATTAACATACACAAGATAAAAGGCCAGCCAGGCAGGCCCAGGCCCATAAACCCAGTAGCAGGTAGCAGGGTTTGCTGCACACTGCCTTCCATCATTCAGGCAATTTGCTCCATGGTGACGACTCCGTGCTTACACTCTCCTGTAATTACCTAAGCACTCTGATCATTAACATCTACTCTGGCTGCTGTGGGAGCTGCATAAATATTTCTCAAACAAGGGATTACTTAGCAGCTTTCTTGTGCTCTGCTGGAGGATTACCCACCCACTCACCCGCCCCACGGGGCAGTGTTTACACCCATGGTGGGCAATCAGCAGTCCAGAGCCATGTCTGCAGAAAACACAGGCCACGGATGAGCTGCTTCACCATAGGAAATCAAGTGCTCCTCTGAGGACCCTGCTCCTTAGGACCCCCTAGGCTGAGAGCGAGGGGCTCTGGGGCCCAAGGGCTCTCTCCCAGAGGAGCCTAGCTCAGCCCAGCTCCAGCCCAGGCAGCCCCTTCCAGGAGCCATGTGGGTTTCCAGCTCCACTTCTGGATCCTGGCAGAGGGCCTAGCACAGAGGCAGAGGTCACCACTGGGTCAGAGGTGGAGGGGCCCAGAAGCCCCTTGTAAAGTTAGAACCCAGACCCTCAGCATGGACAAAGAACCCTGAAAAACTCCCCAAACAGTCCCCAAGCTCTCGGGGTCCCTACTGGACACTGACACGCTCTCGGGGTCCCTACTAGACACTGACACGCTCTCGGGGTCCCTACTGGACACTGACACGCTCTCGGGGTCCCTACTGGACACTGACACGCTCTCGGGGTCCCTACTAGACACTGACACGCTCTCGGGGTCCCTACTGGACACTGACACGCTCTCGGGGTCCCTACTGGACACTGACACGCTCTCGGGGTCCCTACTGGACACTGACACGCTCTCGGGGTCCCTACTGGACACTGACTTGCTCTCGGGGTCCCTACTGGACACTGAGGACTACACGCTCCCACAGCTCCTGACCCCAGCAAGCAGGTATCCTGGGGTTGGGACAGCTGCTTCCCTCCAAGCTGGGCTCTGAGCCTGACTCACTCACTCCTGTTGGCCCCTGGGGCTGGGCTCTGTCCCCTTCAGGCCCCTGGGAACCCAGCACTACTCACCCTGGCCTGCTGGAGAATGGCTTGCGCCTGGGACTCCTGGGCTGAGACCATGGGACCTTTGGAGCCCGCATCGCCACCACCTCCAAACCGGAACTGCAGGTGCAAGACAAGGGTCACTCTGGGAGCAGTGACGTGGCGCCCAGGCCAGACCACAGGCTGAGACGGGGCCCACAGTCTTCTCCGGCGACAGCGCAGCCTCAGAGGGTCTGGTTTGGAGCCCACCTGCCCCAGCTGCCTCCCCACCTCCGACCAATGAGGGTACTTACGGGTAGCATGAGCATGGTTCCTGGAGGACCGGGCAGGCCATCGGCCCCAGGAAGGCCTGGGCGTCCAGGGGGGCCCTGCAGACAAGGGGCCAAGAGAGATAAGTCAGAGTGCAACCAGGCTGGGGCCGGGCTGCAGTGAGAATGAGGGCATCAGAGAAGCGGCCCACCCAGGAAACGCACTGGACACGCACCGAAGCTGTGAGATCTCATGGTAGGAATGTTCCAGAAACCCCAGCCCAGAGAAGGGAGGGGCACGGCCGTGGGCTTCAGAGGCCACGGATAAGAAGGGAGTGGGCTTTCAGAGGATCGGAAAGGCTTCATAGGCTGGGAATAAGAAGGGAGGGAGGTCTGAGCTGGATCTAGAGGAATCCAGAGACCCAGCAGGCATCCGCTGGGGCCTCAAGGCAGAGACAAGGAGCCCGGAGGTGAGGAGGCAGTGTCAGGCTCCTGTCGCTCCAGGAATGCCCCTTCCAGGTCTCCACAGCCAACAGGAAACGAGGACTCCAGGCTCAAGGCCCAGTGCCTCCTGCACCTAGTGGGCGCTCATCCTTAACGGCCTCCAAGCAACCCGCGTGTGCCTGCTCGGACGGAAGTGGGGATGGAGCAGTCACTTATGTGGACAGACACGCAACACAGCAGAGCACACATTCAGCCAGAGCAAATTCAAGAACCCATTTATACGCAAACAGCACAGTGCCCCCCACACGCCCGGCCAACCTGGCCTCTAACACAGGACCCATACAGACATCCCTAGGACTGGTTTCTCTAGACTAATTCCAGCCAGCTTCAGACCACTATATGCACGTAAAACCAGTAAGATGATTTATTTTCAAAATAACATTTGATCGCAAAGCTATTTCACAAAAGCAAGCAGATTCCCAGCCAGTCTAAAGTAGATGAGGCTTGTTTTGCATAGAGATGGGAGCTTAACCCCCTCTCCCCAGTGAGAAAAGCCTCCACCAACTACACTCCAGCATAGTGGATGGGTGTTGCCTCCAATCTTCCAAATCAGGAACAGCTGCACTGAGCGTGTGTGTTCACACCACCCGAGCAAGACACTACCAGCCAGGAAACCCAATTCCCAGCCGGGAAGACCAAGAACCTGAGTGGTTCTTCTGGAACTGTCCAGGAGGCTGTGGAGCCATCTGGGCCTGAACCTAAACTTGCCTGCCTTTTCTTTACTGGTTGTTTTTTTATTGCAGAAGTAACTCCATTCCTTGTGAAATGTCTTCTGGTACAGATTTATAGAGTGAAAGAGAAAGATCCCTTTTCATCTCCGGATGTAACCAGCGTTCAAGTTCTGTAAGTGCAAAGGCAAAGATGGAGACGCACATGCTGGACACACTAACTAACACATTAATCACTATGAGGCTGTGTGGCTTCGGAGTTTTCTTCCTTCCTTTCTTTTCTTTTTTTTTTTTTTTTTTGAGACGGAGTCTCACTCTGTTGCCCAGACTGGAGTGCAGTGGCGCGATCACAGCTCACTGCAACCTCTGCCTCCCTGGTTCAAGCAATTCTCTGCCTCAGCCTCCCGAGTACCTGGGATTACAGGTGTCTACCACCAGGCCTGGCTAATTCTTGTATTTTTAGTAGAGATGGGGTTTCCCACCATCTTGGCCAGGCTGGTCTTGAACTCCTGACCTCGTGATCCACCCGCCTTGGGCTCCCAAAGTGTTGGGATTACAGGCGTGAGCCACTGTGCCCGGCCTCCTTCTTTTTGATGGTACTGTCCCTAAATATTCTGCAATTTGCTCTTGAAAATCATGACCTATCTTTGTAGATCTCCTTGGCAACATCTGTTGCATCTCCCAGGCACCATGGACTCATCGTTTATCGAAGCCGTCTTCCACCGATGCACGTTGGATTGGTTCCAGTTTGCATTATGACAAACACTGCCCGATAGACGTGCTAACATATTCCGCTAGGTAAGTCCCTCAAAGCAGTGCTGCTGGGTCAAAAAATGTATATATGTGTATATTTCTTAATTGCTAATGGATACTGCCAAATCGCCCCCAACTGCCATTTTGGAAAACACTCTCAGGAGACAAAAATCCCGTTTAAAAAAGAAAGATCCAGAACATGTTTGCCACCCAGGTTTTGTCATTGACCTCCAATCCTGATAGCCGCTTACAGCTGAGATTCCTGTGTCGGAATCAATTCCAAACCAAACCCTGCATTTAAAATTTAGGATCAGTGTCTCCTAAGGATGAACTGCTGTCTGGGCAGTGCATGTGTGTAAGTGTGTGTGCATGTGTGTGTGTGTGGGTGTGTGTGGATGTGTGTAAATGTATGTGTGTACGTGTGTGAATGTATCAATGTGTGTGCATGTGTGACTGTGTATGCATGTGCGAATGTGTGTGAATGCATGTGTGTGCACATATGTGACTATATCAATGTGTGTGTGTGCATGTGCGTGCATGTGTAAATGCAGGTGTATGCATGTGTGTGCATGTGTGAATGCATGTGGTGTATGTGTGTACATATATGTAAATGCATTGTGTGTGAATGCATGTGTGGAATGTGTGTGAATGCACATGTGCATGTGTTTGCATGTATGAATGCATGTGTGTGCATGTATGCTTGTGCATGTGTGTGAATGAATGTTGTGTGTGAATGCGTGTGAATGCATGTTGTGTGTGAATGTGTGCGCATTTGTATGTGGGAATGCATGTGTGTGCGTATGTGCGCATGTGTGTCCATGCATGCATGCTCCTGCTCACATGGTGTTGCTGTAGGAAGCTAGGAAGTCTCCTCAAGACCACTCCTTGTCCCCTGCTGTTCATTTCCAAAGACCTTCGTTTCAGCATCCTTCCTGCCTGTTCTAAGCCACAGTGGTAAAAATCCAACCTCCGGGCTGTGAAAGCAACTTCCCTCGATGCTGCCTCTCACTGACAACCAGAACAATTCCAGAGAATCGGAACGTAGATGAACAAGGATAACATGAAGTCCCAGAAGAAGGAGACAGTGTGGAGAAGAAAGGCAAGAATGTCGCCACCTCCATGAACCCTTCCAACGTGTTCAAATTTGACACAAGTCCTCATGGCCACCAACATGAACCTGCATTTGCCATCACTTAGAATCATTGTCAGCAAGCCTTTTGCCAAGCCCCATGGTCTCCAACATAAAGACTTTGACCTCCGGGCTGAAAGACATGGTTACACCTCGAAGTCGCACTTCCAATTTCACAACACAAAGCACGGGCCAGTGATGCGGCTATTGTCTGCGACCAGGCGGGTGTCAGACACCAAGGGAGCGTTCCAGCAGGCGACACACAGGTCATGGGGTCAGACACCAAGGGAGCGCTCCAGCAGGCGACACACAGGTCATGGGGATGCTGCTCGGCTCCAGCCACTGGCCAAATACAGCAAAATAAGAAATCCCGCCTTGCCTTTGCTATTTGCTAGTGTGTATTTTCCTGCTAACTCCATTAGCTGGCCCCCAAATCAGTGCCCTAACATGGTCAAACAACAATGTTCTGAAGGCCCTGGCACAGAAGGGCTCTCAGTGTCATACCTATAACCAGGAAAAGAAATCAGGCACCAACTTCCAATGAAGGCAACACTGGTATCTAACACGTTTTCTTTCCTGAGGACGTCCAGGCATCTTCTGCACAGAGATGATGTGATCGGATGACCAGATACTTCACAAAGTGGCTTCCTCTGCCACTGCAGATTCAGCATGTGAAACTGTCCCCATGAGCCCCTGGCCCAGCCTCAGGGGAGAGGCACAAGGCCCCCTTCCAGGCTGGGATTTGGGTCAAAGCGGTGAGCAGAGAACCCCGAGCCTTTTCTCTTCATGGTGGCGGCAGGTTTGGGAGGAGCTGTAGGCCTGCAGGAGGCTTGGTGCTGAAAAGTTCCCTTCCGCTCTTGGAAAGACCCGGAGCAGGAGGACAGCAAGCAGGTGTCTCTCCAGAGCCTTTGTGTGCGTGTGGTTGTCCAGGCCCGACCCTGGGCAGGCACAGCTCGGGAGTGGCCCAGAGCAGTTCTCAGTGGTCACTTCCTTCTGGACGTCTCCTGGCTGTGAGGAATCCGTGCATGACCATGTGCGGTGGGCTGAAGGATGCCTCATCAAAGGTACGTGCAGCTCCTGAAACACGTGACTGTGCCCTTCTTGGGGTCTTTGAGGATGGGACTGAGGATCTTGAGATGAGATCTTGGGCCCTAAATCCAATGACGAGTCCTTGTAAGGGAAAAGGAGGGGAGGCAGTGACAGAGACACAGGGGAGGGCAGCGTGAAGACAGAGGCAGAGACTGCAGAGATGCACCAACAAGCTATGGGGACAGAGGACGGCCAGTGGCCGCCAGGAGCCGGAAAAGGTGAGGAAGACCCTCCCCTGGAGCCTCCAGAGGGGGCGCCGCCCAGCCCACACCTTGATTTCAGATTTCTGGCCTCCAGAACTAAGAGAGAAGACACTTCTGTTGCTTTAAACCCCAAGTTGGTCATCAATTGTCCGAGGATCCCAAAGAAATGAACCCACATTTCATTCATTCATTGAGAGGTACCTACTGAGCCCCTTCAAAGAGCTAGACAGACACTCTTCCAGGAGCCTTAGGGCCCGTCTAAAAGACTGGAGGCAGGGCCCTATCAAGAGGCCTGATGCCTCAGACCGCACCCCTCAACCAGAACTAACAACCAGAAAATCCACAGGAGGGGCTCTTTATCCACCGGCCACCAATAACCAGGGCTCTGGGTAAGACCTGCGGCCTCAAGGGGCCCACCTGAGAAAGACTCCTGGACGCCCCCAGCCATTGCCACTAACCAACCGTGATGAACACCCTGGCAGTCTCCGCATCGGGTCCGAGAGCACAGTGCGCTTGGGGCCAGACCTGCGGCTTCTGCCAGCTGTCCCTTCACTCTAGAAATGTCCTGAGGCCTTTGCTCCCTTCACCTCTCTCTCCACAAACTGTACTTGATTTTCTTTTCCATACGAGAATGTACACCCTCCAATGAATCTTCCTTTCGACACCGAGCTCGCTTTGGGAGACACACACTGCTTCCAGGGCTACAGCAGGGAAACCCCCAGTTCCCACAGATCTCCTGGTAGGGCACCTGAGGCTTGGACAGATTCCTATCAGTGGCCTCGGGGGACAAAGCTTTGAAGATAAATGAGACTTGAAATGGCCAGAAGTCATTCACGACCAGGCTGCTGGGGATGCGGACACACAAGCCTGCAAACCAGCCTCCCTGGAACGGCCGCCGTGTGGCGGTGAACCCAGACAGCGCATGCGTGTGTGTGTAGGTGTGTGTGTGCGTGTGTGCACCTGGGTGTGTGCACGTGTGCGTGTGTGTGCACGTCAGTGTATGTGTGAGTAAATGTGTGTGCACATGTATGGACGAGTGTGTGCATACATGCATAAGTGTGTGAATGTGTGTACATGTGAGGTGTGTATGTGTGTGCATGTATGGGTGAGCGTGTGCATGAGTGTGTGTGAAGGTGTGTGAGTGCATGTGTGTGTATGGACAAGTATGTGCAGACATGCATGAGTGTGCGAATGTGTGTACGTGTGTATGTGTGTGCGTGTATGGGTGTGTGCATGAGTGTGTGCAAGCATGTGAGTGCATGTGTGTGTAAATGTGTGTGCGCACATGCATGGGTGTGTGCATCCATGCATGAATGTGTGTGTGTGCATGTGTGAGTATACGTGTGCAAATATGGGTGAGTGTGTGCATGAGTGTGTGTGCAGGTGTGGGTGAGTGTGCATGTGTAAGTGTATGTATGGGTGTGTGCATGTACACATGAGTGTGCATGTGTGGATGTGTACGTGTGTGCATGTATGGGTGTGTGCATGTACGTATGTGTGTGAGTGCATGTGAATGTGAGTGCATGTGTGGGTGAGTGTGCATGTGTACTTAAGTGTGTGTGTGAACCTCTCTGAGCAGCTCTGCCAAGATGTCCTGAACACTTCCAAGCACAAGGAGAGACTGGATTGGCATGTCCCGTCCACAGGAGCCTGGGAGCCAGGAAAACAAAGCTAATTCCTTCTGAGTTGGACAGCAGCCGCGTGCTCATGAGTGAACTTGCTCTCTCTGTCATGTTGCCAGTGATCTAGCCTGTGTCCTATCCCACCCTGGGTGTAACTCCAGCAGGCCATGGGGAGGGGATGGCACAGCAGGGCGTCACCCCAAGGCTGGTCCTGGGCAGACCACACCAGAACCTATTAGGGAGAGATGAGCTGCGCATTCTGGCTGGGAGGTAGTGACTGATGTTTTTCAGGGCACGGCTTACATACAAACCTTTTCAAGGTACAGAAAAATGCACTCATGCAAAATCCCATGAGCAAGGCTAATCCTGGACACATAAAAAAGAGGGGGAGAAAGTTTGAGCCCCTGCTGAGTGACAGGAGGGGCTAAGACAGTGCTGGGGAGCGTCATTATTGCCAGGCTGCTTCTGCACCTAATGGGGTCATTGAAAGGTTGGGGGGGCTCCTCCCAAGGCATCAAATGCATCCAATTATGCAGGCAGCGAGGTGCCCCTGTGTGGCAATCTGGAGAAAGCTTGGGAAACTGCCTCCACTCTGACCCTGGGGCGGCTGGGAGAGAAACCTGCATACTGAATCCCTGGGGCTTCCCAGAGGAGGATCCAGACCTCGCGGAGGGTGGGACCTGCCCACAGACTCAGAAAGCAGATCGTTACTTTACCCAAAAATAATAAATGTGCTGCAGACGGAAAGATCTGTGTGAAGTCTATCTTAAGGGCAATAGACCAGCGGCTGGTCAACACCAGCTGGAGCTCCCGGGAGTCAATTAGACAGCAAGCAAGCTCATTTCTAGATGAAAACGTTAAACTCTCCAGTGGACCACGGAGATTCAGGAGGAGTGTGGCCACAGCATCCTGAAAAATGCAATCAAATCCACAGTAACACTGGATGCTTTCAGGAGCTGCCTTAAAACACAGCAGTGCCTGGGGTGCAAGGCTTTCGGAGAGGCGCACGGGGAAGGGAAAGGAAGGGACTCGCCTCAAAGACGCTCTGATCACACAGAACATTTCTTAGGCACAAACATCGTGGGCACCAGCTCTGGGGCACACACGCGAATGGATGTAGGGGGTGCTCACAAGCAGCACCGAGGCGGCGCCTGCCTTCTGGGTGCTTCTATCGAGGCTAGCAGGTATGGGCCCTGGAAGTCCATGGAAGGCGGGACTCACTGGGGCCTGAATCTTTACTGATGGCCCCCAGCCCTCTCCTTCCCCCACCTGCTCAGCGACCCACAGGGGCACAGCACTGCCACGATGGGATCATAGGGAACCTTCACAAATGCATAACCTCATGCTTTCAGACCCACTGATATCAGACTATATTCCCAGATGCCCTAAAGAGTCAGCCCCTACAGAAACGCACTGGCAGGTGGCACGGAAGCCAGACCCACAAGAAACCCAGGCCAGAGAGGGGTGGGTAATGCCCACCTGACTCGCAGCTCCCTTGGGAACTCCCAGCTCTCTAGGGTTTCTTCTGAACCTCAAAGTAAGAGTGGCCACCTTCCTTCTGCCACAGGAGATCTGGGTTCAACCCCAGTTCTACCTCTATCTCCCTGCGGGCTTTTGCACATGGCCCCAGCTGTGCACCTGCTTACCAGTCATCTGAGGGAAACTGGATGGGAGGATGGCTCGAGCCCCCTTCTCCACCCGGACACAGCCGCTCCAGACCTCCCATCTTGGGATTCCCAGTTCTTCCTCCAATGCCTTTACTAAATAATTCTTGCCGTCTAACCACGCCTGGTTTGTGCCTTTTCTTCCTCACTGGATGGTGAGTTTCTCAAGGCAGGCCCCACTTCTGTGCCTCTCCTTGCACCCTGCTCCCTGCAGGCAGCCATGGGCATAAGAGCAAGAAAGGATTTGAGGTGCTAGAATGTAGACGCAGCATGGAAGGTCGTCCAAGGGGAGCAGCGGGAGAGTGTGCAGGGCCCACCAGACAGTGTGAAGGAAGCGACGCCCAGCGCTAGTCAGTGGAGGCACAGGGTGCGGGCTTTAGCAGCTGGTCAGGGCTGCATGATGCCCAGTGGGATGCCATGGCACAGGTGCACAGACGGTTCCCAGCCAATTGCCACGGCTGCCCACAGGGAGCAGGGTGTCAGGAAGGGCACAGAAGTGAGGCCTATCTTGAGGAACTCACCACCTGGTGAGGAAGAAAAGAACACAAACCGGTCACGGCTAGACAGCCCTTGGGGAAGGAAGGGAGGGCTGGGAAATCCCAAGGCAGGAGGTCTGGGGTATCAGGGAGAAGAGGGTTCTTCCAGACCACAGGGAAAAGTCCCTCCTAGACAGAGGCACAGGAGGCCAAGCAGAGGAGGGGACAGAGCATGCCGCTGCTCTGCAGGACTATTTTGTGCTGAAGCCAAATAAGAATCGATGGATGCAAGAAGAGTTCTCTTACTGCCCCCTTTCTGCCTAAAAGCAGGGCATTACCCCCTGCTCCCACCCCACCCACCCGCCTCTGCTTCTGTATCAGAATTTGGGGAGCGCCCCTTATCACCTGAGAGGGAGGCCAGCCCGATGAATCTGCCTCAACAGACTTTGCCAAGATAACCTTAATCCTCCACTTGTTCCTCCGTGAAGTTCCGAGTCACTTGCCCACCATCTGTCACCCCTCGAAGCCCAAACCCTCTTTTCCTTGGTCTAGCCACTTCTCCACATCCTATTGCTTGTTAAAATGGTGTATATGCTCCCGAGCCGAAGCACTTCTTTTGGTTTTTACTTCTTGGCTGTGAAGCCCCCGGGCATAGAAGATTAAAAGTGTTAAAATCGTGTGCCTCTTCTCTTGTGAATCTGTCTTTTGTCCATTCACTTTGGAGGCCCCAGATGCTCAACCCCCCGAGGGAAGAGAAAACATTGTTTTTCCACTGCACAGGAACCTGAGCCCGGTCCACTGCAGGCAGCGCTGCAGGGTTCCACCCCACAGCCAGTGATCTTGCACAGCCGATTAGTGGGCATCCAGCAAGATCTGGGCATCAAGAGGATGCTGAGCTGTGAGCAGGGATGGTTTCTTGAACAAGGCCAGCCGGAACTGGACCCAGAGGGGTGGACAGCTCTCAGCTCCTGGAACCGGCACCCCTCCCTACTGGAAGGGCCCTGGGGAGGCCGGTGGGCTCCAGGTCTCTCCTCCAACTCCACGGATGCAGACCCTGGAGGAGTTGGTTCCTCTGCCAACCCCAACCTCAGTCCTCATGCTCCTGGACCCTGATGTGAGTTGGAGGAAGACCAGCTCCTAAACCAACGATATTCTCCAGTCAGGGCCCTTGGCTCCTCCGCAGCAGCTGGGTTGGTCACGGTGTCACAAGGCACTGGCAGGGCCACCCACCAGTGACCCCAAGCTGGGATCAGCCCATAGGCAGGGACCGCGTGGTGAGGTGTGAACCAGCACCCCTCTGGTTCACACCGTTGAGATCCCCAGGCTAGACCAGTGCCCAGCACTCAGTACAAATCTGTATGCTGGATGGATAGGAGGACAGAGCCTTGGAACACCACTGAGGCAGCGTCAGTTGGCATCTGGGTGCCCTGTGTGTCAGCCGGCCTCTGGGTGCCCCGTGTGTCGGCCGGCCTCTGGGTGCCCTGTGTGTCGGCCAGCCTCTGGGTGCCCTGTGGATACTACCCTGTCCTACATCTGGGAAAGAAACCAGCCCCCAGAGCCATGCAATGCACTTTCCTTTGCACAGGAACCCAGCCACACCTGTGGACCCATCCACAGGCAGCTCTGTGGAGGGGGAGCTTGGCCATCGCCCCATCTCACACGAATCTGCGGGGAGGGGGCTCCAGAGCGAGCTGGGGTGGCTGCAGCCCCCACCGCAGAGCTCCAATCATGCCGGTCCTCGCTGGGCAAGAGCAGTGGCTGCTGGCTGTTGCCTGTCTGGAGTTTTGGAGATGTGGCTGCCAAGCTGTGGATGCTGTGAAAGCTTCGTGCTCCAGGGGCCAGCCAAGCCCCCACCCCGCCCCGCTTCCTGCCACGACCCTTGCCATGGAGCAAGATCCCGCTCTTCTGGGCCCCCAAATCCCTCACTGTGAAAAGCAATGTGGCAGAGAATCTCACTGTGTGGCCCAATCTGATGCATACTGCCCTCCGAGGTCACTCGGCCACACAGAACGATAACAACCTCTTCCCGCATTGCTGACCTGAACCGTTCTCCTCCAAAGGTTGGCCTCAGTGCTCCCATCTCCTCCCCAGGCAAGCATCCCCACCGGCTCGGCTCTTGCCCCCACAAAGGCTGCCACCACCTGCCCCTGCATCCTGCTGCCTGACCTCACCTGTCCTGCGCCTCCCCAGCTTTCCAGGGGTACTGAGCACCCATAAGAACCTCCAGGTCCAAGGTCAGGACTTACTGTCCCCAGCCCTGCCCCACCTTTCCTGAGCACTGCTGCAAAGCCACCAGGCACTGCACAAGACATCCCCAAACGCCTCCCTGTGGAGTAGCCTGGGAAGCATCCCTAGCCACCGCACTCTGACATTACAAACCACCTTCCCACAGGACCAGACCCTGCCCTGCATCCACCCACAGTAACACCCACAAGGTCCTCACTCTGCCCCGGACAGCAGGCAGGTCCCTGGCATGAACACCCGTGATCACCCACACGCAGCCCTTGTTTCTCCCACCCACAACCCAGCCGTTCAGAAATCAGTTCTTAGTCCTTCTGCACTCAAATCCACATTCATTTCAACAGCAGGAAGAAGAGACAACTCTCGCCCCACCCGACACCAGGAGGCCGCAGTACTCGGAGCGCCCACCAGGTGTCAGAAGGAAATCGCAGCGTCTGGGGAGCGGCTGTCCTCCATCTCCTCCCGTGGCCAGGGACACCGAGGACACCTCTGAGCCTGCGAGCCAGGTGCAACCCACAACAAGTAAGTTCCCAAACCCAGCAAGGAGGGCGGCTGTTTCCACGTAAGTGTGGCTGCCCGGCGGCGAGGAGTGGGAAACGCCCCGGAGCCATCCGCTGTGTTTACTGCGGCTGCTGCCATTTGCTGGACAACTGCAGCTCCCGGGGCCACCATCTGGGCTGAGCATTGGCAGGCTCCCTGGGCCCTGAGGGACCCCACTCTCCCCATAGCCACAGCCAGCCCCAGAAACATCTGAACACGGCTGGTGTGAGGGGTGCCTGGGTAAAGGGGGATTTGAAGACACAAGTCTCTGTGTCACCTCCACAGGCAGGGACAGCTCGGGTCACAGCGTGGAGAGGAGACATGGGCAGCCTCACAGTTGGTGTGATCTCAGGAAACACAGTCAACCTCTTACCCTTTCTCCAGGGTCCCCAACTTGGCCAGTAGGACCCATGGTTCCTGGAGGTCCGGGAAGACCCTAGAATTTAAAATAAAGTTGGGGCAGAGTTAAAAGATGGGGCCACAGGAAAAGGTCCGATTTCCACCTGGCCAACCAAGGCAGAGGTTGGGGTGGGAAAGTGCTGGCTCCCAGAGTATCTGCAAAAGTGAAGAGCCTCTCTCTTTTCCATCCAGGAGACATAAGGGGTGTCACCAACCCCACCCCACCAACAGTACCTTCTGCAAGTCACAGGATAAAGCCGGATACTCACCGCGGGGCCTTCTGGGCCGGGCGGGCCCTCGATGAGCATGCCCTGGGGAAACAGAGAGAGGGCGTCTGAGACCGCGGCCCGTCCCTCCTGACACCCCAGACCCCAGTAGTATGGACGGCCTTCAGCTGTGTGCACAAGGGGCCCTTGCTCAGTTCCTGCTGTCCTGGGGAGTCATGATCACAGACTGCAATGGGGGCCTGTGGCAGGGCCTCAGTGGCTGTCGTCCTAGCACTGCCAGGCAAAGGAGCAACCTGGGTCAGCAGCCAGCGACAGACACCGGCTCCCTCCAGACCAATGCCACGAGAAGCACCTGAAGACGCTGAGATGAAGAAAAGGAGCCGAGACCACCAGGCTCCCCGTATCGCCCCAAAGGGGAGTGCCAGACAGGCCCGCCAGGTCACAGCCACTCGAGGGAGGAGGTGGATGTCAGGACAAGGGAACTCGGGTGGATTTAGGAAGGATGAGGGAAAAATAGGTGCCCCAGCCCCAGGCTGAACTTCTGCCCCCAGCCAGAACCACCGTCAGGCCCCGGGGCTGCAGCCTCCAGACCCCGCCTCCCTCCAGGTAGGAGATGCGTCCTCCCATGCACACAGCAGCCCAGAACCCACGGGAAATCCTGCCAAGTCCACCTGCCTACTTGGCCCTCCTCCCCCGGCCCTCACCTCACCACAGGGCCCGCCTGCCTCAACCACACCCAGGCCTCACTCTAACCCCAAAGGGGACAGGGCCTCCTGGCCCCTGGGTCAGCCCAAGCCCCGGGAAAGGCAATGTGGACGGCTGTGAAGGCAGCAGTGGGAGCGGCTCCCTGCAGGACGGGGCTCCCTGCCCTGAGAACCCCACTTCCCTAGGGCAGGATTCCTCTCTCCGCTTCTGACCTGGCAACGCTAGGGTCAGGGGCCCCCAATGCCCCAAGCGTCCTGTGTTCCATGCTGACTTCAGGGTGACTGTTCCCCAAGGGAATTGCTCTGACAGATGGGAGCCAGGCGCTATTCAACAAGACAATGGAGAATGACCCCGAGGCAGCCAGAGATCTTTGAGGCAAGCTAGGACCTGGGGGGTCATGTTTTCAAAGAGGTGCCCAGGAACTCAGCACTTCCTGCCCTGCACCCCTTCAAGTGTCTGCTCCCCACACTGCGACACAGCAACCCTCAGCTGCCCAGCCATGGCTCCAGCAGGCCTAGGTGCAGCTCTGGCTCAGCTCTAGAGGGTGTGGGTGTGGCCTTGGTGGCGACCACAGGTACTGATGATCCTGCAGATGCAGGGAAGGAAGGCAGGAACTGCAGCCATGGTGCCCTCCACCCAGAGGTCAAAGGGTGGCACGGACAGCCTGGGGTCCCACGCAGAAACCAACCACAGGGGCGGAGGCTCTGCAGAGAGTTCCCTAGGATGACGCCTGGTGGAACTATGGAAGTGGAGCCACCGTGGAGCCACCACCCCAGGACTGTAGCATCACCAGAGTACAGCGTCAGCCTGGGAGGGCAGCAAGGACGAGGCTCCAGCTCCTGAGACCTGCTGTGCAAAGCTGTATGAGCCGTGCTGCCTGAGGCCCTGGGGCCGCCTCCACCAAGCGTATCCAGGAGCATTCACTTGGCACACCAAGTGAAAGATTATTCTAGAGTTGTCGGATATAAGGCGGTTCATCCTGTTAGGTTTGAAACTTCCTTGGGGCTGCTACCTCTTTCTTCATGCCTCCCTTTGGGAATGGGAATCGGTCCCCGCCTCTCCCCGCCACGTAGTTTGGAAGCATGAAGCTTGTTTCATTCCCCAAGCTCACAGCTGGACAGGGATTTGCTTCAAGATAGATAATTTAAGCCTGACTCTCACCGGTATCTGATTCGGGTGAGACTCAGGACTCTGGACTTTTGAGTTGATGCGGGTACTGGATGGAGTCAATGTAAACTACGTGAGAAGGACATGAATTTGGGGGCTGGGGCAGAATGCTAGGGTTTGAATGTGTCTCCCCAAAAGTCATGTGTTGGAAACTGAATGCTCAATGCAACCGTGTTAAGAGGTGGGATCTGGCCGGACGCGGTGGCTCACGCCTGTAATCCCAGCACTTTGGGAGGCCGAGGCGGGCGGATCACAAGGTCAGGAGATCGAGACCATGGTGAAACCCCGTCTCTACTAAAAATACAAAAAAAAATTAGCCGGGCGCGGTGGCGGGTGCCTGTAGTCCCAGCTACTCAGGAGGCTGAGGCAGGAGAATGGCGTGAACCCGGGAGGCGGAGCTTGCAGTGAGCCGAGATCGCACCACTGCACTCCAGCCTGGGCGACAGAGCGAGACTCCGTCTCAAAAAAAAAAAAAAAAAAAGAGGTGGGATCTTCAGGAGGAGATTAGGTCACCAGGCTCTGCCCTCCTGGATGGGTGAATGCAGCTATGATGGGAGCGGGTTCGTTAGGGTGGCGTGGGCTCCTGATGACAGGATGACAGCAGTCACCTTCTCTCCTGCTCCTTCTCACCATGCAATGCCTTCCACCATGTGAGGACACAGCAAGAAGGCCTTCGCCAGATGTGGTCTTTCTATATGTGACTTCCCAACCTCCAGAACTGTGGGCCAATGAAGTCCTCTTCATTCTAAATCCCCCTGTCTGTGGTGTGCTATTACCGCAGTTCAAAATGGACTAAGACAGCTCACTTCTGATACGTCAAAGGGTGTGTCCAGCCAGGCTACAGGCCACTGGAGGTTGTCGCCAGAGGTGCTGGGTACCAGGCTGGTGAGGGGACCCCAGTTGGGGGGTTGAAGATGTCCAGCCAGGCCACAGGCCACTGGAGGTTGTCGCCAGAGGTGCTGGGTACCAGGCTGGTGAGGGGACCCCAGTTGGGGGGGTCGCAGATCTCCCCACCCCTCCCATCCTGCCCCAGCTGGGGAGCCTTGCACTGTGTTTACACAGATGCACGTTCAGAGAGACATCCGTGTGTGTGCTGTACACAGAGAGCTCATCCAAGCAGCCTCCAAGATCCCAGCTTTCCAATTTCCTTCTCTGACAAAGGCAGCTGAGAAAGCCCAGGGCGGAGCTGGGATTAAGGGAGAAACCACTGGCCATCAAGGCGCCAGGGACAGCAGCTGCCTTCCCAGACACACAAATTGCTTTTCTCAGGGAACTGGGGCAATGTGGGCGGGGACCACACAGGGGAGGCAACCCCAGATCATGGTCAGCATCTGAAGGAAGCTGGGAACAGCTGGATCAATGTGCCCGGGGGAGGGAAGGCCTGAACCTTCCCTGGCAAGTTGTGGCCCCGCTCTGGCCCCCCCGCCCACCCAACCACAGACGCCACTCACAAAATTCACCCGGCAAAAGAGGAACAAGAGGAAAACGTCTCGATATCGTTAATGATAGTGCATTGTAGATGTCATTTGCCAAGAGAGTAGACCTTAGGCACTCTTATCCCAAAGAAGAAAAAGGGGCAGCTACAGGGTGGCAGTGGTGGGTGTAAGATCACTTCACTGTGTCTGTCTGTGCCTGCGTAAGTCTATCAAACATGCTGCACACCTTCAATGCAAACAATTTTTTTTTTTTGAGATGGAGTCTCACTTTGTCACCCAGGCAGGAGTGCAGTGGCACGATCTTGGCTTATTGTGACCGCCACCTCCCGGCTTCAACTGATTCTCCTGCCTCAGCCTCCAGAGTAGCTGGGATTACAGGCGCCCACCACCACGCCTGGTTAATTTTTTTTTGCAGCTTTAGTAAAGATGGGGTTTTGTCATGTTGGTCAGGCTGGTCTCAAACTCCTGACCTCAGGTGATCCACCCACCTTGGCCTCCCAAAGTGCTGGGATTACAGGTGTGAGCCACCGCACCTGGCTGAATGCATACAATTTTAACTAAAGAAATAAAAGACCTCAGACCTGGCAGAACTCAAGACAATCTCAGTGGAGGTCCACCCATCTGTTAAACAGCACATTTTTAAAAAACAAAAACAGCGTCAAGTGGAGATGGTGATTTGGATGCCCCTAACTGACGTGGCCCAGGTAAAATCAGCCACTGGGGGCTTCCCGGTTGGAAGCCCAGGGATAAAGATGAACCTGTCTCCTCTCCGTTCTGTGGATTCCTGTCCTTTTAGGGAGCCTCCGGTTTGGCTGACAATGAGAGGGAGCAGGACTGAGTGGGAAAGACCCGGAACAGATGCATCTCCCAAGAGGGAAGTCAGGTGGGGCAGGTCGGGGGGATGGGAGACAACAGACACCCCCTTCCACAGGCTGGGACGCCTGCGGGGCCCCAGGACCTGGCAATCTGTTTATGTGCAGCTTGGACCCAAGGACATCTGGCAATGCTCCAGGTTGAGAAATTCCAACTGTTTACGTGATCTCTGCAGAGGGCCTGGCCAAAGGCCCCGGGACACTGGGAGCAGGCTGGGGCCCGGGGCAGGGAATCCTTTTTAACTGCATCCAGACGGCTGTTGCTTTTCCCAACAAAGGTGAACTGGACTTTCCAGAGCCATGAGGTACCTGTGGGGCCACCTCGACTCTCCGCCCTCTCCTCGGCCCACCCTTGCCCACTCCTGGCTTCCCAGGGGCCCGGCAGTGGAACACCTGTGCTCACCCCACACGCCCACCCCCCTCCAGGAGCCCCGACACCATGTCTACACTCACAGAGCCAGCTTACTCAGAAATGTGAGCCAACACAAAGCTCACTCAAAGGTTTCAGTCCGGCCCTCCCAGAGCGGGGAGGGGAAACCGGGATCCCGCAGAGCCAGCGGCACCTGCCCACTCCTGAGCTCCCATCTTCCTCCCCGAGCAAGGACCCCCTTTCACTGAAGCAATGGGGACAGCACAAAAGAAGCCCAAGGCCACCTCAAGTCCACCTGGGGGCCAAGACCGTCTGGGGAAATGGAGCAGGATGTCCCACCTCCCAATAACAAGGGTGGCTCGGGGCTGGGACCTTGGATGCAGCCTCTGCTGTTGTTCACCTTCTGGCAAACAGCCGTGGGCAGAGCAGAACAGGCCCGCAGCCCCCAGCTTCTGGGTGAGTCCGCCCAGGTGGACGGCTGTCACTCTCCCCCGCAGTCACTCTGCTCCCTGAGCCGAGGCCTGGTTCTGAGGTTTTCCACATTGCAGAGCAGGGGGACCCTGGCCTCAGAGTCTCCCTTCACACCTCTGCACCGCGTTGCCCTGCACACCATGACCCTTCTGCCTCAGACAAGCTCTGTCTTCCCTGGACCCCCAGAGAGCACTGGAAAGGGGCTCTGGTCTGAGAAAAGGATGTGTCTATGGGCACTGGCAGGTCCTACCCCTGGGCTGGGCCTGGAGCAGGGGCATGGAGCCCCACGAGTGCCATCCAGACGCTTCCATAGGCCAGGAAGGGGTGAAGCCCTGGACCCTGGGAATTCCACCCCGGAGATGGGACACATCCCTTCTGCCCTGGCCACGGGCTTCAAACAGATTCCAAGGGGATAAACGCCTGCTAAGTGCCATCTGTCAAGGTTCCAAGAGAATGTCCCCAGCTCTACAGGAGGGTGGTGGGTCACCATGACTCCACATTCCGGGAACCGCAAGGTCAGGGGGCTTCTGGGAGCCCCAAGGTGTATCCTGAGCTCAGCCCTCAGGAACAGAGCCCTGGCAGCAGAACAAGCAACCGCCCCCAGCCTCGCGACTGGCCGTGGTGCAGGACGCGCACCTCCTCCTGTGAGCACTTGGACAACATGGCAGGGTGGGCCTTGGTGCTGGCTCCTCCCTGCTCTCAGGTCGTGCCCACCACATGTAACTGCCAGACTCCCTGCCCAGCTGTTCACGGGGCATCTTGCCCGTCAGCAGGGGGGCGGGGTGTCAAGACTTTGACCTTAGCGGCTCTGAGACTCCAGGGAGAAATGCAGGCCTCCCAGGCAGGCCATGACACCCTGAGGGATAAGGACACCCCAGTGTGGGACAGGGCTCCCACCAAACACACCAACCCAGGAGGAGCATCTAGAACATCCTCCGCTACAGTCCCACACTTGAGGGCATTATCAACAGTCACTTTTTAAAGTCACCCATGATCCGATTACCTAACATAGTTGGGTTTTACTCAGCTGGAATTTCGGCACAGTGCTGTTTTCTTTCATTCCCTTGACAAAGTTTCATAAACAGTATTCCACGTTTCAACGGCTTCAGTAAACTTACTCCAAACGGTTGCATAACAGACGCAGAAAGTACAGCCATGTGTTAACTATTCCCTACCATTGCTGCGCGCATCTTTTACAAGGAATGGGCCATTTACATCCTCTCCTCCACCCCTCAAAGGGGACTCCACCTCTGCCTCGACAGCTCTGAGCTGCTTTTCATCCCAGGTGAAACTGACAAGCACTGAGATGCTCAGAGCTCGGGTGCAGGACGGGCTGGGATCAGCACCTACCCCGCCCCCTCCATCACGGTCCAGAACCTCCCCCACCCGAAGGGATTCTTCCCAAGTCCTGGCGACGAGTGGTGCATGGACTCCACGAGACCAGGTGGTTCCTCGAAGTGACCCAGTCCGCGCAGGTCCAGGGGCCCATGGACCCGGTCACGCCCTACACACCCCACTGTGCCTCCAAGCAGCAGACACCCCAGCTTCAGGGAGAGAATGAGAAAATGTCCTCACCGGCTCGATGATCGCTGGTTCTCCCTTTTGACCTTTCTCGCCCCGAGGTCCTCCAATCTGGGGGTGATAAAAGGCAGATGGAGAGAGAATCGGAGAGAAAAGTGAAAAAGAAAGTCCAGATTACACAAAATCTGCCCGATTTCACAAGGTGAGGGTGCTATCACAGTCAGGCGTCTCCCCAGGCCCAGGAGGATGGCAGGAGCGTGACAGACGTCAGGCCCATGGAAGCCTATGAGACTGCTAAGGAAGAAACAGGCCCAGAGGCGAGCATGCTGTGATGCACACGTTATTCAGAGCAAATTCGAGGCTGCGGTCTCTTTAAAAATAAAGTTTTGGGGCCGGGCGCGGTGGCTCAAGCCTGTAATCCCAGCACTTTGGGAGGCCGAGATGGGCGGATCACGAGGTCAGGAGATCGAGACCATGGTGAAACCCCGTCTCTACTAAAAATACAAAAAATTAGCCGGGCGAGGTGGCGGGCGCCTGTAGTCCCAGCTACTCGGGAGGCTGAGGCAGGAGAATGGCGCGAACCCGGGAGGCGGAGCTTGCAGTGAGCTGAGATCCGGCCACTGCACTCCAGCCTGGGCGACAGAGCGAGGCTCCGTCTCAGAAAAAAAAATAAAATAAAATAAAGTTTTGGGAACAGCATGCAACACTTGAGCTCCCCGTAGAGCCCGACCCCTGAGGAGGCTCCTGGGCAGGAGCCCCCATGATGCCCCGCCAGCCCCTCAGCCCCACCTGGAACGGGGGCCTGCACCCTCTCACCCCTTCATAGATGGTATCCTGGTTCGCTGGCATTCCTGGCCCAATCTCCGACGGGGAGTTGGTGGGGTCATAGTAAGGGTCGTAATAGTTCTCGTCAAGATTCCTGATTGTTTCCTCAGTGAACTCCCCCTCCAAGTCATCCGCACCTTCCCCTGGAGGCGGAGCTGGCTGCAGAGGGAGAGGAAGGCGCAGGGTCACTTCACAAATGCACCAGGCACTGCCTCTCCATCAAGCCCTGGGCGGGCACCATGGCTACCTGGTCAACTGGGCAGAGACCCCTCTCTGGGAGAGACCTCCTCTGAGGGCTCCAGGTCTGACAAATCCAGGACTTCAAGACCAGCGGCCTCCTAAGCTACACAATGCCTGGAGTCTGGAGTCCAACCCACAAGGAGACGTCCTGAGTCCCCTGGCAGCCTCTTTATGCATCTTCTCCCTCCAACAAAAAATCATCAGCCCAGATTGCCGTGGCACGAGGGCACACCACGGAGCTGACGCACCTGTGCACCCAAGGACACCCATGCACCCGGGGACCTGCTCAGGCAGGGGCTCCACCCCACAGCCCCAGGGTCTTGCGATAATGCATCCCGAGTGCGGTGCTGCAGACGCAGGGGTCTGGACCTGCTGGAACGGGGTGTCCTCTCTGGCAGTGAAGATTCTGCATCACACAGTGACTGTGTTAAGCATCGGCCATGTGCTACGTACTATGCAAGACTCCCCACGAATCTGAAAACTTCACAGCCCCCAGAGACAGGCTGTGTCAATGCCATGATGGAAATGAGAACCCCGAGGTCCGGAGACGCCCGAGGGCCAGAGACACCCGAGGTCCAGAGATGCCTGAGGTCCAGAGACACGGGTTAACTTTCCAAGGTCTCGGGCAGAGCTTTCAGGCCTGTCTGCTGACGGTCTGCCCCCGTCCTAGCCAGGGCAGCCCTAGCTCCTGCTTCGCTGTATTTATCTGGATCCTGACTCCCAGGCCCATCCTGCCTGGCCACACCCAGGCCACAGGCAGAGACTCTGTCTACAAGCCATCCCAGTCCTCATCCAATTTCCACCTGAACCCTCCAAGACCGGAAGGGCTGGGGTCATTCTACCCATTTTCCAGGCGAAAAATTGGCCACACTGAGATCAACTCAGCAAGCCAGGGATTCCAAACTTGTTCAGCAATGGCTTCCCCTGGGGTGCATTACACCGCCCAGCTGCGAAGGGCCCAGGGCCAGGGTGTGGCGGGAACACGGGGCCACCCAAGGACACCAAGGTGAGAACTGGAGTAAGAAGGGAGCTCAGCACTGTGGCCCCAGCCCTGGCCCTTGGCCCGCTGCCCCAGACCAAACCAAAGGGAAGGAAAGAAATTACGTTGGAGGAGTTAGAGGTGCCAGCGGTGCTGGTGGGAATCTCGGCCCCGGCGCCTGGATCTGTGGGCTGGTCGGGGTTCTCCTCCCCCTCGCCATAAGTGAGGTCCTCGTAAGGCGAGGGAGTGTAGTAGTCCTCGCTGGGCAGATAGTCATAGTCGCCGATGCCAGGGTCCTCTTCCTTCCCAGCCGCTTCACTGGTTTCAGGCATGGGAGCCGCTTCCGTGGGGGTCGGGGTCGGCTCCTGGGAGCCAAAGGCAGAGAGACAGCTGGAGTCAGGGAGGAGGCTGGCAGCGGAGCCAGGTCTGGGACTTGCCGCATGTCCGGGTGCAACGGACATGCATCTCAGTGGCATCTCAGTGGCAACGCCTGGAGCCCTGGCCTGTCAAGAGGCCCAGAGACTCGGTGCAGGGGCTGCCCCCATCCATGGGGGTTGGGGGCAGAGCAAGTGGGAAGAAGGCGGCCCAGCTGCGAGCCCCCGGTCTCCAAGCATGCTCAGAATGGACTCAAACCCACCCAGTTACACACCAGAAAAGGGCGAATCATATATCAATATTTAAAAAAACTAAAGTAGCAAAACATTCCAGGCTCTCAGAGCGATGTGAGATGACCAGATCACCTTTCCCCAGAAGGATACAGACACGCTCACATACACAGGCTCATGCACACCCGTGCCTGCATGCACACACGCTTACACACACATGCTCACACACATACAGGCTCATGCACACCCGTGCCTGCATGCACACACGCTTACACACACATGCTCACACACATACAGGCTCATGCACACCCATGCCTGCATGCACACACGCTTACACATACACGCTCACACACACACGTAGGCTCATGCACACCCGTGCCTGCATGCGCACATGCTTACACACACATGCTCACACACACATGCTCACACACATGCAGGCTCATGCACACACATGCCTGCATGCCACATGTTCACACACACTCCTTCATGCACACACGCGCACCGCCCATGCTCACGCCCCACCCTCTTTACCACTGACAATGGCTCTGAGGCTGGACAGCCTCCCTCCCCAGCAGGGCACCCACCCATCCCCACTCCTGCACAGGGCCTGGGCCCTGCTAGGTGTGGTCCTCCAGCTCTCACGGCTGCTCACACACCCTCGCAACCGTCCCCAATTTCAGAGGTGAGGGGGTGAAAGCCCAGAGAGGGGAGGACCCGAGGCCGACCTCAGACTGCATCACCCCCCGTCCAGGGAGCCCCTGAGCTCTCCTCTCTCCTCTCCCACCACAGCTGCACCTACACTTGAGGAACCCAAGAACCAAACTCATCCTGGGCCTGCTCGAGTGCTGTGCCTGGTACAGGGTGGGGACCGGGGCCAGGGCCCAGAGATGCTGGTGGATACTCCCCTGTATACCTTGCATCTCCCAACATCCGCCTCACGGCGGAAAGCCAAACACTCCCCATGACGGCAAAGCTTACACAGCCCGCAACAGCCGGCTCCCTCACTGAGCTGCCCCCGCAACCTTCAGTGGACAGCCCCCAACCCTCCACCCTGACATGACCTCTCTCAGCCTCGCCCGCCTCTGCACCACAGCTTTGAGAGACCCAGCCCAACCCAGTCCCCCGCTCGGCCCAGACCTCGGGGACCGCTGTGGTTTCTTTGGCAGCTTCCACGGGCTTCTTGCTGGGGGTGGGTTCCTTCCCCAGGTCTTCGGGGTCTTCATAGTAAGGGTATTCGTAGTAATACGTCTCACCCTCGCCGTCTCCTTCCGTGTACTGAAAGCGAATTGCAGCCCCGTGAGGAAGCAGCGAGCCCACAGGGCGACCAGCCTGCTGTCCTTCTGCAACCTCCAGATTTGGCTGGGAAGATTGCACGTCACGACGCCGCGTCCAGCCCCAGGCGTGAACCTCCCTGTGGGTCCCCAGATGGGGTTCCTCCCTTTCCAGCTCCTTGGAAAGCTGACGCAGCCTCATCAGAAGCACCAGGGAGAAAGCAGGGGGACACCTGGTCCCCTCAAGCAGTCAGAGAAAGATGAGCCCTCAAAGGTGAAGGCCTCTGGCCCTTTGGAACCCAGGCCAGAACAAGCAACAGAATGGCAGGCTGTGCAGCCATCACCATGTCACCAGCAGGCTCCTGGGCCTTCAGCCCCAAGCCTCAAAGTGCAGGGACCCCATGGGAGGGGCTTCACGGGGACAGAGCAGGCCTCGTCCTGAGCCCATTCCCATACCAGGAGCTGGGCGGTGACTGGCAGGAGGCCGGAGCAGCAGGGACTCAGCTAGGAGCTCTGTCCAGCCCCTCCTGGAGTTCGTAAGATGTGGCCTGGGCCACGGGGTTCCACAGCTTCCTGAAAGCTACCCTTCCTTCTCTCCTGACTGGTGGTGAAAGAAGGAAGACCCAAGGAGAAATAAACAGGATTTAATATTACGGATGAGAAATGAGAGGCAATGGGCCCAGGGCACGGGAGAGCATTTTCATGCAGAGGTGACAGAAAGAATTGCAAATAAGATAAACTGCAGTGCCACGAGGGTGTGAGGTGGCAGGGGGAGGAAAGCTGACCCACGGACATGGCGGGTCCCAGGAAGAGGGACAAAGGTGTCAGGCACGTGGCTGCCACTCTACAGCACACTCTACACTCAAAGGATTCGAGGGCTGGCCATTCTACAGTAGACAAGCCCAGGCTCCGTCCTCTTTGGCGAGCTGCACATGGCCCCTCCAGTGGATCGAGTCCGTGGGGGGACACCTGTGGCATCGGTGCTCACAAATACCCCATGAAGGTCAAGCCCAAGGGTGAGAGAGCACTGGGTATTCATCATCAAGGAGCTTATTCAAAAGGTTAAAGGAGAGGGTTATTGATGACAGACTCTGTGACCCTATCATTCTGGGCAGTGCTATTTAGTAAAGTGAGTCAGATACTCCAATGTTTACCTCCTGGGTCCCTCTGAATTCTCACCCAATGGATTTATTTAAAATAAGGGTCCCATGGCTTATGTGTCCCTTCGCCAACCATCCCAAGTAGTCTGCTCTCACCCCCCAAGATCCCGGCCAGAGTTAACTCACATATTCATCTGGATTGGGGTCCTGTGACTGTGGGGTGTCAGGTACTGCGGTGTCACAGTCAGGGCTATAGTGCTCGCAGTAATCATAAGCTGCCCGGTGGTCCGAGACAAAGAGCAGCTGCTGGATGTCACCCTGGAAAAGAACAGATGCGCATGAAAAAGCAGCTCACAGAGCACTAGCATGGGGACCTGGGAGACACAGCCCCATGCCTTGAAGCAGGGCAAAGTCCAGACCAAGCCACGAGACAAGCTTGTCCTCAGAGTCAAACATTCTCCCTAGAAGCTGCCACTCACAAAAGACACTCAAGCTAGGCTGGCCCATCCAACCATCCATCCATCCATTTACTCATCCATCTACCCATCCATCCATCCACCCATCCCCTCATTCATTCATCCATTCACCCATCTATCCACCTATCCATCTACATCTACCTTTCATCCATTCACCCATCCACCCATCCATCCATCTACCCATCCATTCACCCATTCACCCGTCTATCTATTCATCCATAAACCCTCTATCCATCTACCCGTCTGTCCACTCATTCACTCATCCATTCATCCATGCATCCATCCATCTGCATATATACATCCTTCCATCCACCTATCCATCCATCCATCCATTCACTCATCCATCTACCCATCCATCCATCCACTCATTCATTCATCCACTCACCCATCTATCCACCTCTCCATCTACATCTACCAATCCTTCCATCCATTCACCCATCCATCCATTCACTCATCCACCCATCCATCCATGTATTCATCCATTCACCCATTCATCTGTCTATCCATCCATCCATTAAATCCTCTATCAATCCACTCCTCCATCCGTCCACTCATTCACTTATCCATCCATGCATCCATCCATCTGCAAATATACATCCTTCCATTCATCTATCCATCCATCCACTCATCCTTCCACCCATTCACCCATCCATCCATTCATCCATTCATCCATCTACCTATCCACCTGTCCATCCATCCACCCAGCCATCTATCCACTCATTAATTCATCTATCTATCTATCCATCTAGGTACATCCATCCTTCCATCCATCTGTCCATCCCTCTACCCATCCTTCCACCCATCCACCCATCCATTCATCTGTCTATCCACCCATCTATGCACCCACCCATCAATCCACCACCCATTCACTCATCCATTTATCAGACACCTGTTAAACACCTGCCAGATGCCAGTACAATGCTGGCAGTTTTTGCCTGTTGTGAGAAACAGCCTGTACTCTCACCCAGCCTAGACCCCGAGGGCTTGGAGGTACCCTGCCTCCTCTGCCATTACCCCTCAACCACTGGGGGAGAGAGTACTTTTAAAGAGGTGATGTCTGGTTTCTCAAAAAGTTAAAACTAGAATTACCATATGACCCAGTAATTCCAATCTCAGGAACTGAAACAGATGCATAAACAATTCACCCAAATCAGTTCACCCTCCAAACAAAGCAGGTACTCAAACAAATAAATGTATGCAAGTGTTCATAGTAGCATTAGTCACAATGACCCAAAGATAAAAGCAACCCACATGCCTACCGACAGATAAATGGATAAAAAGAGTGTGGTATGCACATAGGGCAGAATATTATACAACCATAAAAGGGAAGGAAGGACTGACCCACACTACAGGGAGGATGAATCCACGCTGCTAATAACTAAACTTTGGGGTTCATTGCCAGCAGCCTACAGTCTGACTGTGTCAGCCAGGAAAAGCATGCGAGCACGTATTCCTTCTTCCTCTAACCACGATGTGTAGACAATTTATTTCATTATTCTCTCACCACGATGTGCGCAGAGGAGGAACAAAAGGGCTGCTACTAGGAATAAGAAATGCGGGTCTCATAAATGCTATCTGCAGAGATGAAGGCGACAGGCAGCCGGGCGCAGTGGCTCACGCCTGTAATCCCAGCACTTTGGGAGGCCAAAGCGGGCGGATCACAAGGTCAGGAGATCAAGACCATCCTGGCTACCTCGGTGAAACCCCATCTCTACTAAAAATACAAAAATATCAGCCAGGCGTGGTGGCGGGCGCCTGTAGTCCCAGCTACTCGGGAGGCTGAGGCAGGAGAATGGCGTAAACCCGGGAGGCGGAGCTTGCAGTGAGCGGAGATCGCGCCACTGCACTCCAGCCTGGGCAACAGAGCGAGACTCCGTCTCAAAAAAAAAAAAAAAAAGGTGACAGGCATGCTAGGTGTCACCCTGGCAGCACCCTGGGTGTTCCAAAGCAGAGGATCTTTTGATCATAATCAGATGCATAGAAGCCGACCAATAAGTAATGATTACTGTAATGACAGTGATGACGATTTAGGATCATGTTGACCACAGATCAAGTACTAGGTAAAGAGCCTGCATGTGGTCTCTCTGTGCCCTCAAGAACCCTATGAATTGTGTCTGACTAATCCCCACTCTACAGCAGGGGAAACCGAGGCCCTGTGAGGTCACCTGTCCAGGGTCCCCCAGCAGGTGGGGCAGGATCAGCCCAAGGCAGCCTGCAAAGTTCCAACCACCACACACCCCACCGCATTCAAGGGAGGGAAAAAACATGGAGTAGCATGTCCGGGTGCTGGAATCCTGTCACTGGAGACAGCGCTGCAGGCAAGGGGACTTGAGGCAGGGCCAGGTGCTGAGTGTTCTGGGTCTGGAGCCCATCATGCCATCCTGCATCACATCTGCACACTTTTCCAGAGCCACAGTAACCAGCGGGCTGCAGGGTCAGGGTGCCCAACTCCATCTGGAGGATGGCACGTTCTCCATGGTTCATCCGAGCCTGGTTCATCCGAGCCTTCACTCTATCCAGGCAGAGGCACCACCTTCCCCCCGCCAAGGACCCTCTCTGGGCCAGGAGGAGTCTAGTGACAGCTTGGTCTCTGCCATGAAGACTCTGGCCTGCAGCCGCGGTGGCTGTGGTGTGGCTTTGTGCTGTGTACTTCTGACCCTGGTGAGTCACCCTCAGCCCCAGGGTGCCAGTGTTCTTGGAAGGGCTGGGGGACATTCACAGCTGTGACCTCTCTGCGCACACCCGTCACTGTTCCGAGGGCTGCTCTCTTCCACGAAGACCCTTGGTGTGAGGGTCTGGCCACAGCAAGACAGGCACTGAGACTTGGATGGAGCGGGTGGGAGGATCACAACCACTGCGCACACGGGTGGGGCGGAGGGAACCCCAGCCCGCAGGCACGCTCGGAAAAGCAGCAAGCTCTGTGTTGCCAGACAGGCCCGGCCCGCACACCAGCTCCGCTGCTGCCTGGCTCTGTGGCCTGGGATGAGCCTGCTCACACACACCTCTCTGCTCCCTGCTTTCTCTCTGAAAAAATTAGCATAAAACATCAGCATTCATCTCACAGAGCTGTGGAGTCCTCCAGGCAAAACTCCTTGTGTATACAGAAGGCACTCAATAAGTAATGCAAAAGATTTTGAGGTCAATGGGGGAAGGTGTGTGCTCAGGAAAAGCCCTGAGTGGGCAGTAGGTTTGGAGGAACTGGGCGTCAGCAGAGGGCTGACGCAGGATGCAGGGTGGGGCCCAACAGCAGGTGTGAGAGGGTGGCAGGGAAGAGGCCACAGCAGCCAGGACAGTGCTCCTGAGAGCGGAGGGAGCGGTGCGAGGCAGGATCCGAGTGGAGGACCTCGGGGCTCAACAGGAAATGGATCTCAGCACCAAAAAGGGGAAGAAAGTGGGGTATGTGTCTATGGTTACCATGGGTGACCCCAACCTGTGTTTAAAAACCTCAAACGATGAGCGAGGAGCTCAGAACCCTTCCCAAGCCCACCCGACTCTCCAGGCAGCTCTGCCAGGTGGAATGTTCTTGCTCCTGACTTCAGCCACACATCCACATCCATACCTGCCTCTGGGTCACAGGCAGATGGACCCACCTTTCTCAGCACCACTGTGCCACAGCCCAGCCACAGCCCTTCTGCCAACCTGCCCCTGCCTCACCCCATCCAGAAGAGTGCAGCCAGGGTTCTGAGGTCTGCCCAGTGCCTGGGTGCATGCCAGCACCCGTTCCCTTGCAGGACTCAGGACTCACAAGGGAAATTTCTGTCACCTCCATTTAACAGATAGAAAGAAGGGGCTGTGACAGGAGACATCACTGGCCCCAACTGCAGAACCACAGAAGCAGTGGCCAGGACCTGGAACCTATGCGTGCAGCGGGGTCCCCCACACTAGCTGACCCAGTCTTGTCTCCCCTGTCCCCACATCTCAGAACAGATGGAGCAGCACACACAGAGACGGGTGCTCCTCCCGCAGGCCTCAGTCGCAGAGCATGGGGCGTCCCTGGCTGCCACGTACCTACCGCCTCATCTGAAGTTTCAGGGACTGTAACCCCCAGCATCACCCCACATCATGGACAGCACTGCCAAGCCCCTCCAACCCAGGTCCTTCCTCTCTGCAGGATGCCTCGGGACAGTGGTGCAGGAAGCCGCTGAGGGTTGGTGGTCGTCGGGAGCTGAGCTTGCACCTGTTCCCTGGGCTGGGGCATCTGCCGGGCTGAGGAGGGCACTGGGTGACAGATACCTCTCCTTCCAGACTTCACCTCGGGGGCTGTGGCCCACAAAGGGACAGAGCACGGGGACGGGGAGTGACCGAAGATGGCTACCTGCTGCTGCCCCCTGCCCCGAGACCTCATCACAGTAAACTGGGGGCATTCTGAGGAGGAAGTAAGAGTGAGGCCCCGATGAGCACAGCCCTCAGCATTTCACACCTTCCCTCCCCGACGCCAACCCTCAAACGGGATGCCCTACTCTCCACCCCCTGAGGCCAGCACAGCTGCCCACCTGCCCTACCTCCCTCTCCCTCTCCCTCCCTCTTTCTCCTTCTCTCTCTCCCGCATCAGAGGATCCTGGCTCATGTTTCAAATTCTCCAGAAGACAAGGAGGAACAGTGAATCAAAACCACATATTTTTATTAAGCAACATGACTTCTGGATCAAATTTCATCCAATTCAAATAAAATATGTTCTCCTTTCAACTGGCAATTTGACATCTGAATATATGCTCTCCAAAGGCACTTCAAAGAAGGAAGAGAAGCCTCGGGGGCCTTCAGGGGCAGCTGTGGTCCTGGGCCCTGGTGCACCCCTGGATCCAGCTCTGCTTCCCCGGAAGCCCCAAGCTCCTTGGATCATGGGTGTGTCCGGCACACCCCCATACCCCAGGGTGTCCAGCACGGCAGCCATACCTTGCAGGTGCTGCATAAGGTGCTAGTGCTGGTCTCAGTGCATGTGGGCACACAGCACCCAAGCACACCCGCATGACCATCAGGGCCCAAGGCTAGGTAATGAACACCCACAAAGGGGGACAAAGCCTGAGGTGTCCCCAGGTGCCCTGTACTCTGATCCCAGGCTGACCTGGCCCTCAGCCAGCCCTACGTTGTGGCCTGCTCGCCACACCCCCAGATTGCAGCCATGAATAGGTAATAAGTAGGACTGGGCATGAGGCCTCTTCATGCAGTGTCCCCTCCTCTGCAAATGCACCTGGTTCGTTCAAATCAGTGCCCCACCAAATCCTCAAGTGGGTTTTCACACTAGAAAGAGCCCGTGTGTTCTGTGGGCATCACTGCCAAAGGGCAAGGGTCTGCCCAGCCCACACTACCCCCGTGGAGAAGGAGAAATCGAGGCACAGGTGCTAAGGCTTGGGCTCAGAGTGCTGCAGAAGCAGAGTCGCTCTAGACCCGGGTCCCGGCCCAGGGCTCTTTCCAGCCCACCCACTGCGTCTTCCCTACACATGCAGGTGAGGGAGGGGGCCCTGAACACCTGGGTGCCCAGCAAGGCTATCGACGAGCAGGAGCTTCTCTGCAGGACCCCAGGCAGATGGGGCCGTAGTGAGGGATCTGCTCCAGGCTCCAAGACTGAAACCCAGCAGGCTCCCACAGGCCAGCCCCACGGCTATACAAGCTTTCACTGCTTCTGTGCCACCTCCCAGGCAGGGCTGAGGAAAGGGCTCCGTGATGTCTGCACCCCCATGTCTGCCCCCCAGCAGACCCCTACAAGGACTGGGAGGAGGAGGAGCTGAAGCTGACGCAAAAGGCTGTAACCCACTCTGCAGGACTCCAGTGAGATACCTGCCTCTGCCCTGGGCTGCCCCTGGGGCCACCTGATTCCTGCAAGTCCAGAGGCCCAGGTGCATGGGACTTCCAGCTCTGCCCTCGGAGCTGTGGGTTGGTGGCTAGTCCACTGCTCAGAGCAAAGACAAGATAGTGATGGGATCCAAACACAGTCATGGGGTGCCATGGGGTGACGAGAGGCACTGAACAGCCCTAATGGGGTCATGGGGGGTCCTGGGCAACCCTGTATGGGTACAATGGGGAGGTTACAGGGTGGTCCTAGATGGGGTACTATGGGGGAGCCTGGGCAGCCCTGGATAGGGGTGCCATGGGGGGGACACCTGACAGCTCTGGATGGGGATAGTTGAGGGGACCCTTGAGGGGTACCATGGGGGGCCCTGGATGGGGACAGTGGGGGCCACACTGAAGTCCTCCTGTACCCCTGAGACCCATGTCCATCACCGTCCTGGTGAAAGATGTGATGGGTCCAGGGTGGAGAGAAGCTTCTTCCCTGATACTCACAGGCAGCCACACACTGTGTCCTACCCAGCAGGTGACACCCGTGGAACCCTGGGACCCCCAGAGACCCCATGGGGTGGGTCTGGGGGGTCCTGGGATTCAGGAGCCATAAATGCTCATGAGATTCTAAGATGCAGCCAGGACTGGAGCCGCCCCTCACAGACCTCAAAGGCAGCTGTGGATGCGGGAACGCCCCTCCTTCTGTCAGTGGTACCCAGGCAGTTCCCAAGCCTGCGCTCCTCCTTCTGGAACGTTCACTCAGAGTCAGCTTCCTCTCTGGAAGCCAGGTTGCCATGTGGAGACGTCCAGCCCAACCACCTACCAGCCAGGCAACCAGCCCCTGGAAGCCACCGTCTCCCCATTTCATCACAGGAAATCTCAGCCTCCCCTGACCCCCTCTAGGCTGTGTGGACCAGACACACACCTCTGCCTGAAGCTCAAGAAAGCCCTAGGCAGAGATCCGCCCTGGTGCCCTCAGAACCCTTCTCAACCCAGGGCTTCCGGCAGCCACTCCCCACGGTGCTGGAGAGGGCACGCCACCCTGGCCACTATAAGCTGGCACACACCGTCTTTCAAATACAAAACTAGGATCATAACTTCATGTTGTATGCTGAGAGCATTTTCACAATGCCTCCTGTGATACGAAACCAAGCTCCAAATTACAGACCAGGAAAATTGGACAACGAAGCCACCTCTCCTGGCGAAGCCTTGCCCGGCACTGGCTGGTGGGAGGTGCTGGCGGCTTGGAAAAAGGGCCAGGGGCTGGTGGGCAGCCCCTGCTTGGGCTTGAGTGTGCTCATGGTTTTTCAGGGGACAGGGACAGGAAACTGGAGCTTGGGGCTGGGTCACAATGCACATGCACAGCCAAAGAAACCCCAGGGAGACCTCAGCCTGCAGCCTTCCAGGACCCAACCCTGGGCCTCTAAGAGGCTGGCTGTAGGTCAGAATTGTCCCGTGAGGCATGCCCTGACCCTTCCTGAGGCACAGAGGCACCCCAGGAATTTCTTAGCTGCAGCTGCCCTCTCAGACAGGTGGGCTCTGACCCCAAGAACCTGCAAGCAGTTTGACCACGACCTCAGAAAGGCCCATGGTCCCCACAGTTCCCCTCCCAGGTGCCATCAGAGCCCCTGGCACACAAGCACATGGAGCCAACCTGATGCCCTGCCCAGCAGTGGCCCATGGCTCTCCTCTGATGTCACATCCACCTGCCAGGTGTCACGGCACATGCCCCATCCCTGAGCAGGGCAATAGATGTCACTCCCGACCTTCCTCAGACACGCCCCTTTCTCCACCCTTCATTGCTTCTTTCTCCCCATCCTCCATCCTCCTACCAATGATGGCAGCTGCCTCCTTCCTGAGCCGCCCCCTTGCCCTGGAAAGGCAGAGGCTGATCGCCACCCAGGATATGGAGCATGATGCACTGCTTTGCCCGTGTCCTGCCCAGGCCATGAGATGAGCATGTGAGGTGCTGTGTCTCACCTGCTACTTCATGCTGTTTGCCAGCCCTCCTGCAGGGCCAAACACCCACCAGACGCAGGGAAGCCCATCCAGCAACCCCACACTTGTAGGCCCATGGCCCTCTTGCAGGCCAAGCACTAGGATCTGGGGTTGCCTGGTGTGCTGTGTGACTGTGTGTGTGCACACGTGTGTGTGCGCATGTGTCCAGTACCATGTGGGTGCAGGTGTGCACTTGCACACATGAGGCCATATGTGTACTGTGCACACGTTTTTTGCATTCATGTGTGTGGTGTGTGTGCATGACATACATGCATATGTCATGTGCACAGTATACATACATGTGCAAGTGTGACATGGGTACATGCATGCACTTTTATGCATATGTATATGGTATGGCATGCCTTGTGCGCATATGTGAACAGGCATGCGTGTGTGTGACACACATGGGTCCTGGCACAGCACTGGAGATGGCCCCGAGGTGCCTGGGACTCAGTCCCCTCCCTTAACAACAGCCCGCAGGTCCTTGAGGCTGCTTGTCCTAAGCCCATCCCACTTCCCCACTCCAATGTGACAGGCTGTGTTGACATGTTGGATATCCTCAGGGTGCACCGCCTGTACCCGGCCTGCGCTGGGAAAGACCCTGGTGTTTCACACTGACCCAATTCCCAGCCCTACCTCACGCCTCAGCAAAAGGGACTTTTCTTATAGGTCTGGCCCTACTCCCATGCTTTCAGCCCCTCCAGGAGGAAGGCAAGGGCTCCTTTCCACTCTCTCATCCCCATTTCACAGATGCAGCAATGGAGGGTCTGAGAGGCAGTGCCACTCTCGCAGGGCAGATGGGAAGAGGGCCGACTGGGGCTCCTGAGTCTCCGCCTTCAGCCCCCACAGTCCCCACCCCAGAGCTGCCCACCTTGGAGTCAAGGCCATTGTGCCAAATCACACATCCTACACTCAGAACGGCCATAGGCTCCCAGTTCCCACAACCTTGTCCCGTCGCCCACACAGCCCTAGGAGCAGGGACAGGCACCTGCCCAATTCACCTGGCGGATTCAGGCTTCTCCTGTTCCATGTCTTGGCTTCCCGGGCTGAGCCCCTGAACCACTCCATTTAACTTTCAAAGCCAGGACCCAGCACCAGCTGCCCCACACAGCTGGCCCTGTGGCTGCCCAAAAAAGCAGGTGGCAGCCGTTTTCACACCATCCCTCGCTCTGCTAACTGACCACTGTTTCTCCCTTTACATTCCTGGTTTCTGCCCCCCTGCTGGGTCACTCAAGTGCCCTGGAAGTTTCTGCCACCAGGCCAGGGTCATTACGTCCACTCCACTCGGCTGTGGAGCCTCTGCCCACGTCACAGCTGGCGGCCGCGTTCGACGGAAGATGGGTCGGCGGCCGCGGCGGGAGCGTGTTGTCCTTGGCTCTGGCAGAGATGGGAGCATTTTGCTGAGAGAATCAGTTCTGCCTTTTCAACTAATGAGACTGTATCCAGGCTGCGTTTCTGTTGTGAGCTGAGGAAATTGCAAAGTTTTCATTGGAGAGCCTCATAAGCCTGGGGCCATGGAGACGGGAAACACAGGGCTCACCAAATTAGAGGCTCCCGTGGCCGGGGCCCCCAGCCCGGCCTGCTTTCTATTGATGCTGTTCCCTCTAATCGCATGCTCAGTGCCTCCTCTGCCATTTAATCGTGCAGTCCTCCTTTCAACTCCTTTCAACCCAATCCCCCCATCCCTGGGGTGAGCCAGCCCCCCACCACTGCCTGGCACCCAGGCCCCCTCCTCATCCAACCGAAACAGGTTCCACAGGAATCCCAGCTGAGCACTCTGCTTGTCCTGCAGATTTTATCACCTGATTTTAGCCAGAGCGCTTCGTGCTGGTAAACAGAGAGACACAAATTATTTAAGACAAACTCTTCTCATTCGAGGCTGTGGGAGAAGCGGTCAGCAAGCATGTTGTCCAGGAGAGACTGCTGTGCCACTGCCAAGCCCTGCCACATACCTCCCCTGTCCCAGCAGGCGGGCACATTGTCCAACCTGCCATACCAAACCCAGCCCAGCTGAGTTAGCACGCTGACTGGAAGGGACAGAGGCAGGGAGAGTCACAGGCGGTGCCAGGGCCTGGAGCTGGGTTCACCTTGCCCCTTGCTGGCTGAGTGATCTCAGGCATGTTCACAAACCACATTAAACCATGCTTGCCCCTTCTGAAGCTGGGGATGGAACAACGCTGGCCCCAGAGGCTGCTGGGAGGGTAGAGTCTGGCCCTGGGCTCTGAAACAGGAGCTAAGAACATGACTGCATTCCCCGCAAGTATGGTACCGTCATTAGCAGTCTCACGCACAAGGCTTCCCTCCTGCTGGGCCCGGCAGATTCTCACAGACACGGCCAGAGCAGCCTGGCCAGATGCCACCAGTGCCCCTTTCTCCACGAGCCACTTCCTTGACATCCATAGCACTGCACACGTAGGAGACCACCAGATTCCCCCATTCCAGCTGCCATGGGCCCAAACCAGTCACATTTACAATCTCGCTTTGATATTTTTCATCCGTGAGTCACACAAAATGGGAAAACAAAATGCCCCCAAGCCAGTGAGGTCTAAATAATTTTTTCCATGGTTTTCACAGCACCTGTGAGAACGAGTTTCACACTATTAACGAGAGTGTTAGAGAAATATTTTCATGTCGTTGGAAATTACTTTCTGCTGTCCCCGCCATGTCCTCGCTCGGTGCCTCCTGTCCCAGTCCAATTCTCACCTGCAGCCACCAGCCCAAGATGCGTAGGGTCAAGTCTACTCACAACAGCTCTGGGTGGAGGCTGCAAAATGACACATCTGTGTCTCCATCATGGGGGCAGGACACGTGTGCAGAGAAGGGGCATGATCAGGTCACAGTCTCATGCACACCCACAGGGACTAAAGGGTCAGCTCAGCAAACGGGGAAAGGGGGGCCTCATCTCTAGACCAACGGACAAAATGGCAGCATCAATGGCAGGGGCTGGGGGGCAGGTCCACCTCCTCAAAGACTTGCTCTCTCCAAAGGGTGTGGGTCCACCTCCTCAAAGACTCGCCATCCAAAGGGTGGCGACCTCACAAAGGCCTGCACTTGTGGCTTGGGCAGTGCATACTTGAGCTGTTCCTTCCTTCTCCACATCTGGACTTTTGGAGCAGTGGGCCTGCAGACACTGTTTTATGACACACGGGGCATCGCTGAGCACAGGGGACATTCACTCGGTCCAGGCTCCCCAGACTTGACCCTTGGCAGGACTGCCCAGAGAAGAATGGCACAGGGAAGGCGTTGACCACAGGAGGCCGGGGCACTGGATCCCTCCCTTGTCATCTGTGAGGATGTCAGCATATGACTAATTATTCCAGGTCTCCATTTGTTGATAAAATAGGATAATAAGATCTACCTCACGAAGCAGAGGACTAAACGGGATTGCACCAGAACACTGTCCAGAGCAATCAGCATCCACCAGCACAGCCTCCACGGCCACCACCAGCACCAAAACCACAGAACCACCACGCTACTAGCATCACGACCACCACCAGCAGCACTACCAGCACCAAAACCATAGAACCAACACACTACTAACATCATTACGACCACCATCACCACCACCAGCATCACCATCACCTTCACCACTACCATCACCATCACCACCACCATCACCTCCATCACCACTTCTACCATCATCGCCATCACCACCACCACCACCATCACCTCCACCACCACCTTCACCATCATCACACCATCACAATCACCTCCATCATCACCTCCACCAGCATCACCACCACCACCTTCACCATCATCACACCATCACAATCACCTCCATCATCACCTCCACCAGCATCACCACCACCACCACCATCACCTCCACCACCACCTTCACCATCATCACACCATCACAATCACCTCCATCATCACCTCCACCAGCATCACCACCACCACCACCATCACCTCCACTACCACCTTCACCTCCACTACCATCTTCACCATCATCACCATCACCACCACCATCATCACCTCCACCACCTTCACCATCATCACACCATCACAATCACCTCCATCACCACCTCCACCAGCATCACCACCACTACCACCATCATCTCCACCACCATCAGCAGCATAACCACCATCACCTCCACCACCATCTTCACCAGCAACACCACCATCACCATGACACCACCAGTATCACCTCCACCACCACCTCCACCAGCATCACCACCACTACTACCATCACCTCCACCACCACCTTCACCAGAAACACTATTACCACCACCATCACCACCTTCACCACCATCACCTCCACCACCACCACCAGCATCACACCACCACAATCACCTTCATCACCACTATCACCTTCATCACCACATCCACAAGCATCACCACCACTATCACCATCACCTCCATCACCACCTTCACCAGCATCACATCACCAGCATCACCACCACCACCACCATCACCTCCATCACCACTTCTACCATCATCACCATCACCACCACCATCATCACCTCCACCACCACCTTCACCATCATCACACCATCACAATCACCTCCATCACCACCTCCACCAGCATCACCACCACCACCACCATCACCTCCACTACCACCTTCACCTCCACTACCATCTTCACCATCACCATCACCACCACCATCATCACCTCCACTACCTTCACCATCATCACATCATCACAATCACCTCCATCATCACCTCCACCAGCATCACCACCAGTACCACCATCACCTCCACCACCATCACCAGCATAACCACCATCACCTCCACCACCACCTTCACCAGCAACACCACCACTACCACCATCATCTCCATCACCATCACCAGCATAACCACCATGACCTCCACCACCACCTTCACCAGCAACACCACCATCATCATGACACCACCAGCATCACCTCCACCACCTCCACCAGCATCACCACCACTACCATCACCTCCACCACCACCTTCACCAAAATCACTATCACCACCACCATCACCTCCACCACTACCTTCACCAGCATCACCGCCTTCACCACCATCACCTCCACCACCACCACCAGCATCACACCACCACAATCACCTTTATCACCACTATCACCTTCATCACCACCTCCACAAGCATCACCACCACCATCACCTCCATCACTACCTTCACCAGCATCACATCACCAGCATCACCACCATCACCACCATTACCTCCTCCACGACCATCACCAGCATCACTTCCACCACCACCATCACCACCACCACCTTCACCACCACCTCCACAAGCATCACCACCACCACCATCACCTCCACCACCACCTTCACCAACATCCCCACCACCACCATCAACATCACTTCCACCACCACCTTCACCAGCATCACCACCATCACCATCATCACCTCCACCACCACCATCACCAGAATCACCACCACCACCTCCACCACCACCATCACCACCACCAGCATCACCTCTACAACTACCATAACCAGCATCACTACCACCACCACCAAACCATAGAACCACCACACTACCAGCATTACCACCACCACCATGACCATCACCTCCATCACCAGCATCATCACCACCAGCATCACCACCTCCACCAGGATCACCAACATCACCATCACCTCTACTACCACTATCACCATCATCGCTACAACTATCCCCTTCACTATCACCACCACCAGCATCACCTCCACCACCACCACCACCAAAACCATAGAACCACCACAGTACCAGATCATCACAACCACCACTACCTCCATCACCACCATCACCAGCATCACCATCAGCAGTATCCCCACCACCACTACCATTATCATCACCACCAACACCCTCATCATCACCATCATTACATTCACCACCACCATCACTACCTCTCCACAACCACCATCACCATCATCAGCATATCCACCGCCATCAACTTCACCATCACCTTCACCAGCACCATCATGACCACCATCATCATCACTACCATCATCATGACCATTACCACCACAGCACTGTTATCATCATCATCGTACTCACCATTAATATCACCACCATCAGCATCATTATTGCCGTCATCACTACCACCACCTCCTCTGCCACCACCACCACCATCAACAGTCCTGATCCCTGAGAAAGGCACACCAGCCTTTTCCGAATACTCCTCTGTAGCATGAAGGCCTGCAGAAAGGCAGCCAATTCTGATTGTTCATCCTTTTGTTCATTCAATCAGTATTTTTTGCATCTCTCTGATAAGTCTTAGGAACATAAAGACGAATAAATCTGTGTCTCTGACTCTAAATCTCAAGGGAGATGGCTTGGGTGGCAACAGACTTTGCCTGGGAGGTCAAGGAGAGGGGTCATGAGGGAGGTTGCTCAGAGCTGGGCCTGGAGGAGAAGGTGGCTGGTACAAGGTTCACATCCCTTCACTGGCCTCAGTCTGCCATGGTCTCATCCCCTCTCCTCTGGACAAGACCCCACACTCGGGCCACCCACCCACTCACCACTCCACCAACCTTCTCTGTCCCGGGTTCAGACCCCAGTTCTTTCTATTCAGCTTCCATTCAGCACAGTTTCCAGACCTGAGATCACTCTGCCTTCCGTCCCTAACGCCCCCTGTGACCGTGCATTCCTGTGGCCGCCGCACCACACTGATGTTCATTAATGGGGTTGACACCCACAAACCCCTAAATCTTTTTCATATAAAACACCTGCCACTTCTCCTGGCCCTGTGCTTGTACAATTGATTGTTCTGAAACCAAGGGCAGAAGCTCAGGTTTATCCTGATCAAATTTCATTTCCTCAGTTCCAGAGCATAGTCCCAGCTTGAAAGACCTTCTGAGTCTTCATTCTGTCAACCAATAGAGTAAGATGGCTTCACCTGTGATGGGGACAGTGACAGATGCGACTCCCGGGTGTCTCTGCAAATCTGCCATCATCAGGAGGACCCGCACTTCCCTGTGGAGCACACACAGCCCTGCTGTGGCTGCAGGCCGGGAGGGAGGAGTGCTCCGGGGTTACGTTAGGAGCCAGGCTGCTCCACACTCTCCCCGCCATCACACCCTGCGGTGAGTAAATGAGCCTGTGACCCAGGCTCCCTGACAGCATGAAGCCAGTGGGGTGGGGCCCAGACATCCTGCTCAGACATCCCGAGGCATGGCTCAGACTGCCTCTAGGGCAACACTCACTATTGGACATGAGAGAGGCAGGGTGAGGCCACGTGGCTAGCTCGCAGGAAAACCTGCACTTCTCAGCTCCAAAACATATTTCCAAACACACAGCCTCCCACGGGCATGGACGGCAGGCAGTCAGGGCTCTGGAGAGAGGCCGCGGGGCGTGGCGGGAATCATGCCTTGTTTGGAGAGTCCAGGGCTCCAGAAGTGCTGGGAGTCCCCGGCTGCAGCCTGGTCACCCACAGGTCCTTCTGGAGGATGGGCTTGCAGACACAGTCAGGATGGGTGTGGGCTGGGAGCACCTGGACAAAGGTGTCCAGGGGAGACCTGGTCCCCACGGTCAAGGAAACCCCAGCAGAGGACAGGGTGGGGCCATTTGAACAAAAAGCAGCAACTCAGGGCTGAACACGAGAAGCGCCAGGGTCTGGGGCCAGAGAGGGGCAGGAAAAATGAGGGCAAGAAGAAAGGGAAGCAGAAAAGAGGGGGCAGGATGGAGGAGGGCAGAAGGAAGGGGGAAGGACTGAGGGGGAACAGGAAGGAAGGGGGAGGGGAGGAGGGGAAACAGGAAGAAGTGAGGCAGAAAGAAGCGGGGACAGGAAGGGGTGTTAGGAAGGAGGGTGGACAAGAAGGAGGGGGCAGGAAGAAAGGGGGACAGGAAGGAGGAGGGAAGGGAGGAGGGGCAATAGGAAGGAGGGGGACAGGAAGGAGGGAGAATAAGAAGGAGGGGGAACAGGAAGGAGGAGGGAAGGAAGGAACGGGGACAGGAATAAGTAGAGACAGGAAGGAAGGAAGAAGGAAGGAGGGGGGACAGGAAGAAGGGGCAGGAAGGCGGGGGACAGGAAGGAGGGGGGACAGGAAGAAGGGGAAGGTACGAGGGGAACAGGAAGAAGAGAGTCAGGAAGGAGGGGGGAGGAAGGAAGAAGGGGGGACAGGAAGGAGGGGTGACAGGAAGGAGGGGTGACAGGAAGAAGGGAGGCAGGAAGGAGGGGGCAGAAAAGAGGGAGGAAGGAAGAAGGAGGACAGGAAGAAGGGGGCAGGAAGGGGGGACAGGAAGAAGAGGGGCAGGAAGGAGGGGGACAGGGAAGAGGAGGGACAGGAAGGAGAGAGAAGAAAGGAAGGGAGATAGGAAGAAGGGAAGGAGGAAGGAGGGGGAACAGGAAAGAGGGAGGAAGGAAGAAGGGGAACAGGAAGAAGGGGGCAGGAAGGAGGGGGATAGGAAGGAGGGGGCAGAAAGGAGGGGGAAGGAAGGAGGGGGACAGGAAAGAGGGGGAAGGAGCGGGAACAGGCAGGAGGGGGACAGGAAGGGGGCCAGGGTAAAGGGGGTTCACGTCCTGTCGGGCACTCACAGACAGGCCCAGGAGTCCAGGGCGGGTAAGACTCAGGCCCAGGGCCATCCACCTGCGGGGAGGGCCAGACACTGACTCTACGGGGCTGGAGAACGAGATGCTGTAAGGGGACACAGGAGATATGACTGAAGAGCGGGGACTTGGATCAGGAGATGCAAGAAGAGGCTATGAGAATAAGGAGACAGGACCCAGGCAGAAGTCTCCCGTCTGGGACCCCAAGCCCTGCCCCTCTTCATCTGAGTATGGGAACTCAACCCAGAAAGATCTAGGCCTGGGCTGAAGTCCTACCCTGCCTGTTCCCAGCTGTGTAACCTTAGGCAGGTGGTGTTACCTCTCTGGCTCCTCCATCTTAGAGCCTTGGGTTTTCTGAACAAGCGGTGGCCACTGCACCAGCCCCCAGTGCCCCATCCGCCTAGTGCTTGGGCCCATGGGGTGCAGTGTTAGAACAGAGCAGCCCTTCCCAACTGTTGGATTTTCAAACAGACCAGAGGGTGCTGGCAGAAAAGTGATTCTGAGACGGATTTTCCATGTGCTCTGCGATCAAGACTCACTCATTAGCACACCTGGCTGGCAAGACACAGGCCCACACCCCAGCCACATGGTCTACAGGACAGCACCCAGGCTCTGCAAGTGGGGTGTCACCAGCCTGGCCACATGGACTGTCTGCTCGGGTCTGAAGAAGAGCCAGGTGGCCTCCCCTAGACAGGAAATGGAGCCAACCCGGCCTCTAAGCTGACTCCACAGGCCCACAGGGGCTTCTTCGAGGCACCAAAGGGCCGACTGAGCAATTCATGCCCAGAGGCACACGGCCATGGAAGGCGGAGGCCAGCTGTGGGAGCTTCCTTCCTGGCCTCCCGTGTGGCTGCCCCACCAAGTGGTCCCCTCCCCCACCACTGAACCCAAAAAACGGGGCCCCTCTCCCACCACTGCACCCAAAAACGGAGACCCTCCCCCACCGTTGCACCCAAAAATGGGGCCCCTCCCCCACCACTGCACCCAACAAACAGGGCACCTTGATGGGGAGCAGGCTTGGGTCCTGGCTCCCCCACCTGCCCACTGAGCTTCACACTCCTTTCAGTGAGACAGGGTTAATGGCACTGATGGCGATGCCATGAAAATACCACACAATCGCCATAACCACAATCCTCATCATCGTAACAGCCACCGTCCCAGGTGCCAGCAGGAGAGCCTGCCAGCACACAGCGGCGCACCTGCCACCTCGCTGAGTGACCACAGGGCTGGCCGCACTGGCTTTGCCCCCTTTCATCCGCAACCACAAGCCTGACATCCCCACTTTCCAGCTGAAGAAACTGAGGTTCAGGCTGGCTTAAAACCGTGGGAAGGATGGATGGAGGGCTGGGGCTTGACTGTGGCTCCCTCAGATGCCCCTTGGCCATGGTGCTGAAGACGGACATCACATTCGTGGGCCCCCTCGCCCTTTGGCCACTTGATGGCAGCTCCTCCGCTCAGGTGGGCGGCTCCCCCAGTCACTGGGTCCTCCCACAGGGGACACCCTGCCCCTTTGCTTCCCCTCCACCGCAGCCCTGTGTGCCCTGGGCACCCCCCTCCAGAGACCCTCCAGCATCATGCGTCCCTTCCCAGAGCCCCTCGGTGCCGTCTTCTGGGAACTGTGGATCAGAACATCCACCATCAGCCCAGCAAGATATCCTTGGATAAGGCCGGCTCCCCAAGATGACATCATTCCTGTCTGGGCTGGGAGATGGGTCTGTGGCTCACATTTTCCATGGAACAAACCTGAAGCCCAAACTCGGGCCAGGCAGCAGGAGGGGCCAGACCCCACAGCACATGGGAAGAGGCAGGCCCTGCCCAGCTCTGTGGGGTCTCTAGACCCCTCCCTGTTGGGTGCCACACAGATCACCAGCAGGGTCACTGGCACCTGCCAGGCGGGTCACCAGCCACCTGTGGTAGGGAGGAGTCCAGGCGTCACTCACTCACTGTTCAGGCCTCCCAGACCAGAACTGCAAATGAAAATGTACCCCAATACCAAACTGCACCCCAATGCCAAACTACACACTGGTTCCAGTCAGCCAGGCAGCTACCTACTGCACCAGGGAGATGCCTGCAGGGCTTGGCCAACCGCCAAGTGGCCCACCTGCCCCTCCTCAGTCAGGCACAGCTCAGCAGCCCACCTCGAAGCCTGTGCGAGAGGCTCATATGCATGCCCAGAGGCTCACTTTTAAGCACATGTGCTCTGTGGGAATTTAAGAGAGAAAAACCCCTTTTCCATGCTGGTGTAGGGAAGTGGCTGACTGATGGCCCCAAGGGACGCGTCCAGGTCGGAACTCCCTGAAACTAGATCCACAGGTGACCTTGTCCAGAAATAAGATCATTGCAGATGGAATGAAGGATCTGGAAATGAGAACATCCTAGATTAGGGTGGGCCCTAAATCCAGCAAGTATCCTTGTGGGCCACACAGAGGAGAGACACAGGGGGAAAAGAGAGGCCGTGTGAAGATGGAGGCAGAGGCTGGGGCAACGCGGCCACAAGCCAAGGAGTGTCTGGAGCCACCTGGGGCTGGAAGTGGCAGGCAGGGCCCCCCGCTAGAGCCTTCAGAGGGAGCACAGCCTTGACCACACCTCGATCTTGGAATTCTGGCCTCAGAGCTGGGAGAGGATAAATCTCTGCTGTTTTGCCACCAGGCTGTGACAATTGCTTGCAGCAGTCCCAGGAGATCATGCAGAGTGCAATGTCCCTGTCCTTTCCAGGAGCAAGAGGAGGTCTCCGCAAAGTGGGCAGAGCTGAAGACGTGACAAGGGGCCTCTGCCCTTCACCCTCTAGTGTTCCACTGCCAGGGGCTGCCTCATCACTGCCAGGGTGGGGTCTGGGCTGCCACACAGGTAGCCTGAGACAGTGGAGGTGGCTCCTACAGAAAGTACCAGTGGATGCTAAGGAGACAGCAGGGCTGGGTAGATGCGGGTCTTGGACCGAGGACCTAGACGGGTGACAGTGCCCTGTGTCAGTGCAGGTGCACCAGAGCCCGCCAGGGAGTCGCAGTGAGCTGCAATGGCAGGCGCACTGGGCAGGCAGCAGCAGGGGCTTGGGCCAGGACTCGGGAGGGGCAGGCATACACTGCCCCCGAGAAGCCCTGGCAGAGGGACGCTTGGCCCATCTACGCTGCCTGGCCAGTGAGGATGGAGGCGCAGAGACGACACAGCAGGGTGCCTGGGGCTGCCCGAGGTGGTGGAGTGCCCTGCCCCACCCAGGTACACACATCACATCCATCTCATGTCCCAAGTCAGAGTTGGCCCAGCCAGCCCTGCAAATGTGCCCCTCTGGGCGGCTTCCAAGGCGGGGAAAGCCCTCCCTTCCCGGACACCTCCCCACTCCTCTCACAGGGGAACACGGCTCATCAAGTGGAGGCTAAGCGGCAGGGCCCAGGAAAGTTCCGGCGAGGTAGGCTTTCCCAGCCCCGCAGCCCTTCCCCCACCAGGAGGAAAGGTCCTCACAGAGTCCCCTCGTGTCCCAGGAGCCGCCAGCTGCACACAGCTCAGCGCCCAGTCTCGCCCGCCTGCGAGCCGGGAAGTCTGCTCACCTTCGCGGCTGCGCTTCCCTCCCCAGGGGCTTCCCCGGCTGCCCAGTGATGGGCTGCGGGCTCCGGAGCCGCCCTAGACCCAAGCCTGAGTCCTACCTGCTGCATCCTACAGGCAGCCCAGGGAGCCATCAGCAAGCCAGTGAGCAGTAGGGTAGTTCTGGAAGGGTCCAGAGGCTCCAAGGGCCCCGGTCTGGGAAGTTACAGCAAACGTGGACCTGGGCTTCTAACAAAGCCCTTGCTCTCCCCTTCGAGGCCCTGACACTGAAGGGCCTGATGCCCTGGGGGACATTCCCACTCACAGCAATCCCAGGGTACCTCCGTGCACGGCTGAGAAAGGCCCCCTCAGCACAGGCCCCACTCCTGCCCCGGGAGAGCGAAATTCCAGAAAGAACATGTCAGTGGAAAAGCCAGGCCCCTGGAAAAAGGGAATCAGGGATTAGGTAAACCGCTTGGTGTTTTTCAAAGGCTGACAGACGGAGGACCGTTCGAGCTTGGAGCCGACGCCATCACTTTCCCGCCAGCACCCAGGGGTTCCGCAGGGAGAGCTGGAGTTTATAGTCCGTTTGGCCTTGTTGCCCCTTGAAACCTTCAACAGCTTAAAAGCACATTTGGCTCCTGGCCCAGAACTCGCTGGCCGGCCGTCCCCCAGCGCAGTTCTCATCCCCTCCACGGCAGCTCCTGGTCATAGCTCACCAGGGGAGGGGCCTTTCACGGCAGACCTCAAGGCAGAGGCACCCCAGGCCCCCTCTTAGTCCCACCTCCCAGCCTCCCCGACGTGGATCACTTGGCCCGCTCAGGTCCCACAGATGAGGTGAGACTCTAGAGGGGTGCATGGAACCCTCCAGATCAACAGTCAGGCAGCCCCGTGCTGCCCATCCCAGGCTGGGGAAGGTGCTGGGACAGGGGCTTGGCGGGTCCAGGTCACCTGTCACACACAGGAGAGACACTTTTGGGCCCTCTGCCCTTGCTAACAGCTTACGCTGGCTCTTCCTGGAAGGTTCCAGGGTTTCACAGACTCCACAGGCCAGGGGACTCCAGGGTCCTCAGGGCCTGTGCAGGGAGGGCTATGAGAACAGAACGCCAGGCAGGGGCCCACAGTGCTGTCAGGCCAGCCTGAGTCCAGTCTCCTGCTAGGGCGAGTGCTCCGGGACGCTTCCTGCTGGTGCCTGCACCTGCCATCACAGCAGACCCTCAGCAAGGTGTGGGTTCGCAGGCCCCTGTCCTCCTCCCCCGGCAGCGTCCCCCTGTGGAGCTGGCAGGAGAACCCCTTGGCATAGGCTCTGTCTCCTAGGATGGGGTGGGATGGCCAAGGATGGGGTTGGGGAGCAATGCCCTGAGTCCTCCTCCCATACCAGTGCTGGCCCCAGGGCACTTATACATCCAGAAAGGACAAGACTTGGGATGAGAACTTCCCAGGACAACATCCCTGGGATCCCTTCCAGGCTGGGGATGGTCATGTCATGTTTTCTGAGGTCCCAATCTGCTGTCATTTTGCTGAGTGACCTTAGGCAAGTGACTCAACCTCCCTGGTGCTGGCTTCCCAAGCTGTGAAGTGGCAGCAAGACTCTCTTCTTCTGTGGCACAGTGGGGGTGGGCCCTGACTGCTCTCCCATCCACCTTCTCCTTGCCTGTGAAGGTAACTCACCCATCCCCACCTTCTGCAGGATGCCCCACGCTCTCCCTGGCCACTGAGGCCACGTTTCCGAAAACACAAAGCTCGTTCCTGACTATGCCCTGGATCAAAAGACTTTCCTGTATTTGTGGGGGGAGGGGACAGCCCCTCTGCCTCCCACTTCCTGCACAGTGGTCCTGGGCCTGCCCAGCATCTCTGGAAACCTGGGGGTTGGGGAGCAATGCCCTGAGTCCTCCTCCCACACCAGTGCTGGCCCCAGGGCACTGGCACATCCAGAAGGGACAAGACTTGGGATGAGAACTACACAGGACGATGTCCCAGGCACCCCCTGCATACTCACCCTGGGAACAGGCAGCATGAGAGGAGCTTGGCCATCCCACCCCATCCTAGGAGACAGAGCCCATGCCAGGGGGGTCTCCTGCCAGCTCCACAGGGGGACGCTGCTGGGGGAGGAGGACAGGGGCCTGCGAATCCACACCTTGCTGAGGGTCTGCTGTGATGGCAGGTGCATGCACCAGCAGGAGGCGCCCTGGAGCACTCGCCCTAGCTGGGGCTGGCGGGATCCTAAGCCAGTTCTTTCCCCATGGGCTTCTCAGTGGCTCCATCCTCCTGAGGGCTCAGGGGTCTCATCTTTACAGCAGGACTCACAGCATCTAATTCATAAGGGGAGTCCAGAAAAGCTGAGAAAAGAGACAGCTCAGGACAGTGCCACTGTGGACGGCGGGCCACCTCTGGCCCATTGTCACTGGCAGATGACCACTGACAATGAGCCAGAGAGCAGCTCTCACTGCCGAAGACCCAGGACAAGGTGGCTCTCTGCGGCCCTTGGAGGTACTCGCATCTAACACAGATTTGATCTCACCAACCCGAAATTCAACAGCGTTGGCCCTATTGCCCCATTTTACAGATGAGGACACGGGGCTCCAAGTCACCAGCAGGGAAGGAAGTCCAAGGCTGGGGGGACCTGCCAGCAGCACGCCCTCCATGCCCATCACTTCCTTCATGCATGGCTCTGTGAGGGACGGCAGTGTCCCACTTCCCCTGCATGGCAAGGCTGCCCGGCTAGAACCAGACACAGGGACTGGGAGGCAGTGAGGGGCTGGTCTACAGGCGTAGGGGTCTGCTGACATGGCCAAGGCCACACACTCAGGCCCCACGTCTATACCCAGGGAGGTGGCGGGCACAGCACCAGCCGTTAGCACTGGCCTTGCACTGCGGGAGACACATGTGTCTTGGCCCTGAGAGTCTCTGTCTACCCTTTTCCTCAAGGGTGCATCACTTTGGACAAAGGGGGCCTCTGTGGAGCCACACACACCCCAGGAAAAACCCCAGTCCCTGTTTAAATGAACTCTCTTAGAGTTCGGTAAATCCCTGTTTGGTACCAATCTAAGCACAGAACAGATTGGCTTTGAAAGAGTGAAAGTCGTCCTTCCAGGGGAAGATTGGGGCTGCTGGAGGAATATGTCTCAACAGTGCCAGCCCCTCGTTTTTAGAGCCTTCTAGAGCAGCCAAGCGGCTGAGATGGGAGGTGTTGTTACGTGGAGCCCGCTGGAAAGCAGAGATAAATCACTTTTACTTCAAAACAGATAGAAATTCTCTTCCACATGCAATGAGACAAAAGGTGGCTGGGACTCTGAGGCCAACTCACCGAACTTCCTCCTCACGCTGTTAAAGAAAAAGAAAAAGGAAAAGATGCTTGGGGCAGTTGAAGGCATCGCTGATCCTGCTGGACTTCATTAAGAGAGACAGGTCCAATTTTCCAACGTGAGCACAGCTAACAGCCAGGAAACTCTGGGGCTAGGAAAACACCTCCTCCAGACCATTAAAAACTTGCGGTCAATAAAAACCTCTCGTTCCTGGCAGCCACTCTGGCTCCAATCGAATTCCACGACAGGAAAAAATGGCTCACCAGAAACACAGGATTCGGAACCTATCTGTGACCTACTGTTTCGACCAGAAGCCTGCCAGGCACCAGCTGCAGCGTGAGACCTGCACCGTTCCCTGGAAGAACAAGTCGGGGTAGGAAAACAGCCTTCTACATTCAAGAGGCATTTCCTTTTGAAAACTGCACATTACTTTCATTCTTTGGTAATAAAGTAGGTAAACTATGGCATGTTTGCTGTCGGCCACTCATAGGCATTTTTCCTGGATTAATTCTCACGGTGCCTCACATATACACACACACACACAAAAATGCGGTGGATACTATTATTGTCATTTTACAGATGTGGAAACTGAGTCTCAGAGCAGTTAGACAACTCACCCGAGATCTCACCACTGGGAAACAGATCTCACCACTGGGAAACAGTGGAGCCCTGAACACGGATTTCTAGCGCTTTCCTGTGGTAAGGGACTCTTCACAGACGTCTGCTTTTGGGAAAACAGCCTTTCCTGCTCAGTTAGAATATCAACGAAGCACTATTTGTTTTAGGATCCTAATTTTTTAAAGATAAAATAAAGCTTTTTCCTGAATCTTTACAGCAGAACACACTAGAAATTACAAAGATTTGACACAGCACAAAAAAGCGACTGCATGACAAACATTAAAACCCCGGGGCCGGGCGTGGTGGCTCAGGCCTGTAATCCCAGCACTTTGGGGGCCGAATGTGGTGGCTCAGGCCTGTAATCCCAGCACTTTGGGAGGCTGGGCACAGTGGCTCACGCCTGCAATCCCAGCACTTTGGGGGCCGAGTGTGGTGGCTCAGGCCTGTAATCCCAGCACTTTGGGAGGCTGGGCACGGTGGCTCATGCCTGCAATCCCAGCACTTTGGGGGCCGAGTGTGGTGGCTCAGGCCTGTAATCCCAGCACTTTGGGAGGCTGGGCACGGTGGCTCATGCCTGCAATCCCAGCACTTTGGGGGCCGAGTGTGGTGGCTCAGGCCTGTAATCCCAGCACTTTGGGAGGCTGGGCACGGTGGCTCACGCCTGCAATCCCAGCACTTTGGGGGCCGAGTGTGGTGGCTTAGGCCTGTAATCCCAGCACTTTGGGAGGCTGGGCACAGTGGCTCACGCCTGCAATCCCAGCACTTTGGGGGCCGAGTGTGGTGGCTCAGGCCTGTAATCCCAGCACTTTGGGAGGCTGGGCACAGTGGCTCATGCCTGCAATCCCAGCACTTTGGGGGCCAAGCACGGTGGCTCAGACCTGTAATCTCAGCACTTTGGGAGGCTGGGCATGGTGGCTCATGCCTGCAATCCCAGCACTTTGGGGGCCGAGTGTGGTGGCTCAGGCCTGTAATCCCAGCACTTTGGGAGGCCGGGCACGGTGGCTCACGCCTGCAATCCCAGCACTTTGGGGGCCGAGTGTGGTGGCTCAGGCCTGTAATCCCAGCACTTTGGGGACCAGGTGCGGTGGCTCACGCCTGCAATCCCAGCACTTTGGGGGCCGAGTGCGGTGGCTCAGGCCTGTAATCCCAGCACTTTGGGGGCCAGGTGCAGCGGCTCACGCCTGCAATCCCAGCACTATGGGGGCCGGGCGCAGTGGCTCACACCTGCAATCCCAGCACTTTGGGAGGCTGAGGGGGGCGGATCACAAGGAGATCGAGACCATCCTGGCTAACACGATGAAACCCGTCTCTACTGAAAAACCAAACAATCAGCCAGGCGTGGTGGTGGGCACCGGGAGTCCCAGCTACTTGGGAGTCTGAGGCAGGAGAATGGCGTGAACCCGGGAGATGGAGCTTGCAGTGAGCCGAGATCACGCCACTGCATTCCAGCCTGGGCGACAGAACGAGACTCTGTCTCAAAAAAAAAAAAAAAAGAAAACAACAACAACAACAAAAATAACCCAAGGCAGGGCCTCAACCCACAGAACAACAGGCAGCGGTGGGGGCGGGTCTGGCAGGTGCCCAGGCCAAGCCCAGAACCTCCCCTGCAGCTCTGCAGGTAGCCTTACTGTGACCCATGTTTGACAAATGAGTCTTAAAACTCATCAATGTTCACCTGTTTTGCCTAGATCCTCCCACCAACAAAAGGCAAAACCAGTACTCGATCCCAGCCCGTGTGACCCCAAGGCAGCTTTTAACCCCAGCTCCCCGGAATAGCCCAGAAGCTGCCTCCTGCCTGGCTGAGGACGGCTCCTGCGCCCGCAGTTCCTTCCAGGCATCTAGGCAGGTCTGGTCAGAAGTGTGCCCGGAAGGTGTGTCTCAATAACTTGCAAAATCTGGCTGTGCCAGCAGGACCCAAGCACCCGCCCTACTCTATGAAAGCCTCAGGCTACAGCTTCCTGGAACCTGACGCAGAGCCAGCTGCAGGTTCAGCAGAATCTCCACCACCTTCACACCTACTCCCGGCTTCTTCTAACAGGCCCATCTCGTTCCGCAGAAGGTGGCTGCTCTGATCATTCTTCTGCTGTCTGCACTGGGTTGTGGGGCTCTGTCCTGCCTTTCTGCTTGCCTTGACCCTGGATTAATATCCAGAACAACTGCATTTGACATTAAGCCAGGGCTTCCTGTAAGGGAGGCAGTGTGCTGGTGTGTCACTGCATTCGACCTCATGGAACCTTTGCCACAGCTCATGAAGCAGCCACATCTGTGATCCCGTTTTACAGATGGAAACGCTAAGACAGAGAAATAGCAGAGCAGCGTGCCCGAGGCCCAAACCCAACACTCGACAGAGCTGGGAGTCCAGCCCAGGTGGGCCTGCCCCGAGGCCAGCACTCTGCGGAATGTCCAGCTCACAGTCATACTACGCGGTCCCCAGTATGATTTTCTAGAAAGGCGAGACTTTCAGAACTGCTCTCTTCTCACACGCTCAAAGCCCCAAGGCCAGTTCAACTGTGCCCGTCCCCACGAGCAGACATCACTACCTTTAACACAGAAAAGAACTCAGTACGTGTGATGTCTCCTTAGCGTGCCCTTGGCACAGCACCAAGATTGAGTCAACACGGTGTCTGCTTTGGTGACCCTGAGTCACCGAGAAGAAACGTGGGCCTGGGGACCCCACCTCAGCCATGAAACAGGGGCAGCTGGATGAAGAACCGATGTGTAGACACAGCCAGGAGCTCACGCCAGCGCTTGGGGATTTAGGGAGGAGACACTGCCCTATGGTGTCCCATCTCTGCAGCCCTGGAGGAGGAAATCCCAGAGCCAGGATGGCCCTTGGGGACCATGTAAGCCAGTGGCTTTCGAACAGGTTTTAGCCACAGAGCCCTGAGTGCAAACCAAATGTTCTCCAAAACCCAACTTATATCAACCAAAAAAGCAGCCCAGTGGAGGAGTCCTGGCTGCCACTTAACCCAAGCTGCAGGGACAACGGTCACTGCAGTGCCCTTGGGAAGTGCAGAGTCCAGGACCCTGTGCAGGTTGTCGCCCCAGCACCCCAGGAGGCAGGGCCCAGGCTCCCGGTGACTCCAAGGCCCCCACCCGGGGCAGCTGGGGATCACTGGTCACTTGCAGGGGCTCTCAACCTGTTTCTTGGCAGTGGAACAGAGCATGCTTATGCAGAACCCCAAACTATGAAGGGCTCCATGGGCTGAAGGGAGGGTCCCAGAGCCCACCCAGCTCAGGCCCCCACTCCCAAGCCTCTGAGGCATTCCCCAGGAAATCAAGGCCCCTGGCTGGACACAGCTAGACTCTGGAGTGAGGCCAGCCTGAGTTGGGTCGGCACAGGTCTTCCTGGTGCATCCACACAGTGGCCCAGCTCTGCCCTTCAAGCTCACCCAGAGGACGGCTCCCCCTGTCCCAGGATGACTCCGGATACAGAAGGCAGAAGTCTGCATGTTTCCAGGAGCCTCAGCATGAGGCTGGACAAATCCCCTGTCCTTTCCAAGCCAGCACTCAGGAGACTCACATACTGGGCCCTTGGGACAAGGGCGGCCACTGCCATCCCCACACGGCCTACAGGCGACAGCAGCTCTGGCCCCTCCATTTCCGAAAGCCACAAACATCCCTTAGGACAGCAGCAGAGACTCCTGACCAACAGAGACTGTGACCACAGTGGACCACCAGCTGGTCCCTGCCCGAGAAGCCCTCTCCAACAGCAGTCACAGTGGCTCCATAGGAGGAGTGCCCTGGGTGGGCACGGGGAGTGGTCTGCTCTCCTGCTCACCTCAAACACCTCCTCATCCAGGATCCGGGTGCCAAACACGATGATGCCATTGACGTCTATCATGGGGTGGTCACTGCGGTCGAGGAATTTGGTGGTCTTCTTTTTACAGTCAAGCACCAAGGTGACATTTTTCTTGTGGACGCTGAGAGCAATTCTGTGCCACCTGCAGAGAAACAGATGGTGAAGACAGGGCTTGGATCACAGACGCCAGCTCAAGCGATTTTGTGGCAAATTCCTCGAGACACAGGAAGAAGGCCCACTTCCTGCACGAACGTGGTGGGGTGGAGCGGATCAAGGCCCAGCCTCTGGAATCGGACAACTTAGGGCAACCCCACGTGCCATGAGATCTACTCATTCCCCAGAATCCTTGTCCCTCAAACAAGGACAGCTATCTGAACCCTGGAAGCCCATCCGGGAGCCCAAATGAAAGGGGAAAGGGGGAGCGTGCAGCGCTTAGCACAGGCTTGGGAGCCGGGAGCAGGGTCCCTGCAGCATAGTCACAGCCGTCAGGAGAAGGGCAGGGCGGTGGTTGTTGCATTTTGCTGTGTGCATGAGAGCACTCATCATGTGCCCTCTGAACCCCAATGGCAAACCGCAGGCAGCCAGAGAAGACTGGGTATGGACGGGAAATGGAATGAGTGGATCTGTCCGAAAGTCTTAGCGAAGAATTCAGATATCATGTATTGAAGGCCTTCCAAGATTGTCAGGCATGACCTCACACGTGCTGACCACGAAAGAGGCGACTGACAACCCCGGTGCTGAGGTCCGCACCCAACAGAGCGCCCTGGCACGACCCGCCTTTCCTCATGCTCACTCCCACTCCTAACACATCTGTGTCCTTGAAGGATACCTTAAATCTTTCCTGGAAAAGGTTGGGTATAACCTCACAATTTCCTGTGTCTCTTCTGACACAAACAGTCTGGAATTTCATGTGCTTTAGTGCACTTTACAAAGGGGCAATGGAGGGCCAGGAAGGAGAAGTGACTCCACAAAGCCACAGAGGATGAATCAAGACCATAACCCAGGTTTTAGGACTCCAAGCCCAGCGCCCTCTCCTCTGCTGTGGCGTCTGTGGGAGTCTCAGTACCGGCTGCTGCACGTCCTCTACTGTGCCCCACATCTGGTCAGTGGTATGAGCTGACCTGATTCCCACTCCAGCAGGAGGACAGTTGCCCAGAAGTGCCCACTTACTTGCCATCTGACAGGTTGATGCCCCGGAAGAGGGGGTAGTCTTCTGGGCCAGGCTTCCCCGTGTGGTCCTCATAGAGGAAGACGGGAGAGCGGCCCAGCTCCAGCCCAATCTGCTGGATACCCTGCTCATTGTAGATGGAGACCAGGAAGGCCTGGCTGCCTTTCTTGGCTTTCACAGTTGTTAGGATGGAGAAGTCCTCGGGAAATGCAGACGCTGGAACAGAGCACAGAGATGAGAAGGCAGTCGGGGAGCCCCCCCAACCACGCCCAGCCATGGCTCTCTGCAAACAAGCCAGCCCGGGGCCCTGGGAAGCTGTGCTGCCCATGGTAGGGCACTGTCATCTGATGCACATCTGCCCCTTGATCAAACTGCTCCTGCAGCCCTTCCCTGCTCCCACTTGGTCAATCCTGCCCCCTTCAAGACTCAGTGCAAATGCAAACTCCTCCATGAAACACGACCAGTCCTTCCAGCTGGGAGCCCTCAACACCCTGTCCTCAGCTCCTACGCCTCCACACATCTGTGTGTCGACCCTCAGGAGAACCTCCTGGGCTGTGAGCTGCCTCCGGGCGGAGGCTGCTTCTCAGGCATCTTTGTACACTCCATGGGGTCTCACCACTCAGCCTGCAAGGAAGGGAGGGAGGGAGACGGAAGGAGGAAGCAGAGAGAGGAAGGGAGAAGGGAAGCACCAGCCTCAGACTGCCACTAGAATTGCACTTTGTGACCTTCCTGGTTGATATGCAAAACAGAGAAAAAGTGGAAATTAACCAAAAGAATTGAATCCAAATTTAAAATTAGAAAAAAAAAAAAATATCCTTAGTATGTGAACAGGAGAAATTACCTCTTACAACACCTGCCAGAAGCAATCTGAGATCATTAAAAGGCAGACCCAGGCTGGCCCGGCCACGAGCACCTAAGCCCACCCCACATGTCTGCCCCTCATCCATGGGCATGACCGGGAGCCCTGGCCCCTCCTGTCCATCGATCCTGGTGGCGAAGGTGGCGATGCTCTCACCCTGGACTACCTGCAGTTCTGCCAAAAGCCTGGGGATGAGGGAGGGCCTGTGGCTAACTGATGCCGCTGGGCCAGCCAAAAGTGCTGGGCCTAAGGCTGTGGGCTCCTCAGAACCAGCCAGAAGGAGCACCCCAGCAGAGTGTCACAGGGACGTGCCAGGGAAGGGGCCCAGGACCTGCTGCTGGAGCGGCCCCACAAGCAGCACCGCTACGGAGGGCTGGGATCTGGTGAGGGGACTTGAGCCATCAGGAATCCATTATCAGACCCACCCCTTCTTTAGAAGTGCGGACAAAGGTTAACCAGGTGGGCCAGAGGCCCCTGACCCCATGGGGCGGCAGAGTCTGGATCTGCGGCAGCAGTGCCTGCACGGCGGCTATCCGTGAGCACCCTCTGCTGGCAAAATCGTGGCAAGGCAGGCAGCAGCCTCACCGCCTCTGCCCCTGGCCACTCCAGCACACCTACAGGGGCCACACTGTGGAGAAGGGGACGCTGAAGACACCTCGTCCCACAGCATCCTGAGGCTTCCCAGCGGGAGGAGAATGCCGCCTGTCGCAGCCTCTGCGTCCTCTGTAAGGTGCTGCAGGGAGATCTCCCAAGGGTCCGGGCAGACCCTCCAAGCCCCCACAGGCCAACCCAGAGCCTGTGTAAGCGCTGGAAGCTGCCACAGCAGCAGGCTCATCCTGCGGGTCACGAATCTCTCACTAAGGCGCTGACAGGGAACGGCAGGGAACAGCTGTGGGCAGGCACCCTGTGTTGGCCAGCTCCAAGTCATGACTCAACTGTTCCCACAGGAGACTGGGCCCCGGGTGGGCCTGGCCAAGGCCCCTGCCCCCAAAGCTGGGGACAGCCCCAGGTGGGGGTGACGACAGTCAGTGTGGCCATCTGGGAAAGGCAGGTTTCACAGAAGAACTGGCTCAGGACTCCCACGTCTAGACACAAGCCATCAGCTTTGTTTTTTGTTTTTTATGGGGGCTTTTTGAAATAGAGTCTCATTCTGTCGCCCAGGTTGGAGTGCAGTGGTGAGATCTCAGCTCACTGCAACCTCCACTTCCAAGGTTCAAGCAGTTCTCCTGCCTCAGCCTCCCAAGTAGTTGGGACTACAGGTCCATGCCACTACGTCTGGTTAATTTTTGTATTTTTGGTAAAGATGAGGTTTCACCATGTTGATCAGGATGGTATCGAACTCCTGACCTCAGGTGATCCGCCCACCTCGGCCTCCCAAAGTGCTGGGATTATGGCTTTGCATCATCCCTCCACATGTGGGCATGTGGGCACGGGACCCTGGAGATGATGGCCTTAGCTGGTTCCACCTATGTCGAGGGAGTGGGACCTGCCATGCCCACCCACCATGGGGGCCCCAGATGGCAAGGCTTCCAGCAGGACCACGGTGGCATGGGGCACTGAGGGCCAGGTGGGATCTCACCTGAAGCACCCAGGGCAGATGGCACAGTCACCATCTGAGTCCACTCCCTCACTCTCATTGCAAAGGGTCACCTGGCTCCCATCCCTACCCCACCGCCACCTTGTGTGCCTGAGTCATTCCTCCATCTTAAAAGATCAAAGAATGAGTTGAGCATGCCCATCTCTCCGGCACGAGGCACCGCAAGGCCCACGAACCCCCACCTCCTGCAGCTCATTAAAATGCCGTTTCTCAAGTTTTGAAATCTCTATGGTAACAAATTTTCTCAGCTCAGATAAAACCCGAAAGGATAAATTATGTTTAACATTAATCTCTCTCCTGGCAAAATAACAATGGATTCATTGTCACTGCGAGATGGCCCATTCAAGTCATGACATGAGCTGGGACGTTGACACTTTATAATCTACGCTGTCCGGGCACTCTGGGAGGACGGAGTCAGCTGTCGAACACTTCATGTTTCATTTCTCCAGGAAAAGTCACAGTTGAGGGGGGTGGGCTCTGGACTTCCGTCTCGTTCTGTCACCCAGGCTGGAGTGCAGTGGCGCAATCTCAGCTCACTGCAAGCTCCGCCTCCTGGGTCCAAGCGATTCTTCTGCCTCAGCCTCCCAAGTAGCTGGGACTACAGGCACCCGCCACCATGCCGGGCTAATTATTTGTATATTTTTTAGTAGAGACGGGGTTTCACCATGTTAGTCAGGATGGTCTCGATCTCCTGACCCTGTGATCCGCCTGCCTCAGCCTCCCAGAGTGCTGGGATTACAGGCGTGAGCCACCGCGCCCGGCCAGAGCTTTTCATTTTTACTTTTGCCAAAGTCCAAAGGCACTAGAGCATTTTAGGTATGCAGTAGGAGTACAATAAATGCATTTGTGTTGAAACAGCGTCACACTGAGCCGAAGTTACTAAGCACACTGATTGCTCACTACAGTGGATCATGTCATCAATAAACGGTGACTGGTCCCCTAATAAACAGTGATTGGTGCCAGGTTCTGGGGTGACACAGTCAAGGGACATATATGGCCCCTGGCCTCAGAAAGTGATACTCCCACAATACAAACAGAAATCATCCAACAAGTTAGTTAAATCATTGCAGGCTGGGTGAGGTGGCTCACGCCTGTAATCCCTGCACTTTGGGAGGCCAAGGCCGGAGGATAACTTGAGGTCAGGAGTTCCACACCAGCCTGGCCAACGTGGTGAATCCCCGTCTCTGCCAAAAATATAAAAAAAGTAGCCAGGTGTGGTGCCATGCACCTGGCTGGGAGGCAGAGGTTGCAGTGAGCCAAGATCACACCACTGCACTCCAGCCTGGGTGACAGAGTGAGACTTTGTCTCAATAATAAAAGTGCAAATAATGCAGGAGGCAGTGGGGCAGGGTGGCAGAAAGAGGCCAGAGGATAGGAAATGAATGTGGGGTGTGGCTAACTTTGGAAAGGGGGCCAGGAACCTGGGGGACGGGTGAGGTTTCAGCTGGCCCCTGGAGGGCTGAGGGGAGCATGGCAGGCCCAGGGTAGAGGCCTAGGATCCAGGGGCACCGAGGCAGCCCTGCAGAAGAAACTTCACCAGCCATCCTCAGTCCTGACCGGAAGGGCTCTCAGTCCCAGACTGGGGTGGGACAGGTGAGGGGCCCTAGAGAGGAAGCTGTCATCTGGCAGCCCCTGCAGGGAGAACTTAGTTCTGGAACCTTCCAGCCTAGACCCAAACTTACTGCATTTGTCATGGCCAGAAGTGAGGTTCCTATTCCCTGGGCTGGACCAACCCATGGGGTCGAAGATGGAGTGAGAAAGAGACAGTCTCCAGTCTCAAGGGGAGGCTGTGCACATACCCAGGTGGGAACCTCACACCTTACTTCATGGGAGCCCCTCGTCTCAGCCATGAGAGAAACTCCATCCTGCTCTGCGGGGGTGCAGGGGAGTGGGGAGCGTCTGCTCAGTGAGTAGAGGGTCCGCAAAACCCCCAGGCTGAGGACACTACCCTCCTACTGCTGCCTCCATCTTCCCCTCACATCAGCCTGCCCCTGCAGCCGGCACCCTGTCCTCAGCCATCCCCGCGACCCTCGTCCAGCACTCAGCACAGTCCTATGGAGGATCCTGGGGCCCAGCGCGACTGGCTGCTCCCTCACTTTCTGGCAGGAGGGTACTGGCGGGAGCAGCGAGGAGCAGCAGGACATTCTGCCTGAGGAGGCTGATTCTGGAGCCCAGGCCCTGGGGTGCAGGAGAGCCACAGGTGAGGACAGGGTATCAGCCAGGAGGCAGGGGGGCGTGGGCAGAGCCATGGCCTCCACCTAACCCTGCCTGGGACCCTGAGTAGGAGGCAAGTCTCAGAGGCCTGGGCAGAGGAGGGGTATGGAGGAAAAGGTACCTACAAAGGACAAAATGGAGAGGACCCCACCCACAGCACCAGAGCCGAGGAGGAGGCTGCGTGCTGATCCAGGAAGTGGGCTCAGGTGGGGCTGGTCCCTGAGTCAGGTGACCATGGGGGACACTGCCTCGCCTGGTCATCCTCAGAGGGGACAGCTCAGATCTGGGTCATTACAAACAAGTCATGCTGGGTCAACAAGGCAGGGAGTGCCCGATCCCAGGCCCCCAGTGGGGATGTGGATCCCAGAGCTCAGGCCACCCAGTGAGGAAGCCAGGCCTGCTGCCTTCAGGGTCTCAGGCCACCTTACCGTGAGGCGATGTCTGCACTGCTGACACAGGGGGCCGAGGCCTGGGACCCCACAGGGAAGGAAGGAAGTCCCAACCCTCCCCGCTTCACTGGCGGCCCCCGCGTCACAGTCCTGGGCTTCAGTCCCTGCAGCCTCATCTCCCTGATGCCAGGACACCCCAGCACCCACGATCGGTCAGAAACCGTGGCTCGGGGTGGAGCCACGGTTCTGGGTTCTGACAGATCCCAGAACCCAGACCGCTGGGTCTGAGCAAGACTAGAAAACCCTCTTCGAATGAGGGGGGAATTCTACCCTCTGTCCTGCCCCCAAGTGCAGAAAATGCTAACAGGCTTCTTCACCTGCACAGAAGGGAGGGTGGTGCCCCTGAAGAAGGCGGCCTAGGGAACCTCGCTCTCCCAGGCCAGAGGAGGCTGGGCTCCGTCTGTTCTGTTCATGGCTGTGTCTCCCTGGCACCCAGATCACTCTGCCAGTTCGTGCCCAGTGCGGGATACAGGACCAGCTGGTGCCAAAGTGGGTGGAGGGCAGAGGTCGACGCCTGTGCAGCCTGGGTAGGGAGCGGCACTGCACCCAGGTGGAGGCTCCCAGTCACCTGCTCAGCTCAGCCTCCAAACCCCCACCCCGGTGATCCAGGACCACTTGGCTGCTGGGTTGCCGAGAGGTGTGTGGGCTCTTCAGGGAATATGGAGAGCCTGCTCAGGGATTCTGTCAGGGGATTGGATGCCAGGGAAACAGCTGCCTGGATGCGGCCTCCCCCTCTCCCCGAGAGACACTTACAGATACTGTTTTTGCTCCACTCAGTTCCCCACAGCTCAGGCCTTGCCGTGGCCACCTGGGCTGCACCATCTCTTCTTCCTCTGCAGCTGCCAGGCAGGTCAGGTCTCTAGAATCCCGCAGATGCTGCTGCTCCCCGAGACAGGGCACGGTACAGCTCCGGCTCCCCTAGAGCTTAGGCCTACCCACACGAGTGGCTGACGCGAGGCCACATCAGTCCCAAGCAAACAGCCCTTTCCTATGTGTGGCCCCTACACGCTGAGCACTTCTCAAACAGAAAACCTGAAGTGAGCTTCTGGGTCTCTTCACTGAAGGACCCACAGGCCAACTGGGGTGGAGGGAGTCAGAGCAACAGAGGACAGGTAGCGAGTTTGCTCGGAGGGCCGGGCGGAAGGGAGAGGTGGGCTACGGCGTCAGATCAAAGGCAAATGCCGTCCTATGACACTGGTCTCCAACAGTGTCCCTTGAATGGCTTTCCCAACCCAACACTTTGGGACCTGCAGAAGGGACTCCACAGACATCCCTGCTTAAATACTTCCCAAGCAACCTCCAGCTTCATCTGCCATGAATGGGGCAACTGGCTTATATGGACCCACTCTACTCTCTAAGCTAATTCACAGAAGGCCCTGGAAGAGGAAGGGCAGCACTTTGGAAAACTTGGAAAAAACATGGACTTAAAAAAACATCCCACATACTACTCAGAAATTTACCCTAGATTATGTGTCGTTTTTTTGGTTTGGTTTGTTTTGTTTGAGACAGTCTCACTCCGTTGCCCAGGCTGGAGTGCGATGACGCGATCTCGGCTCACCGCTTCACTGTGTCACGATAACCTCACTCACCTAGCATCTGGTAAAAAGCCCAAAACAGACATGGAAACCAATCGATCTGTAGATAAGAACCCTGCTCAGGGACAGGGGTCCCTGCTGAGAGGGAGGCAGAGAGAGCCTGCTATGCAGAAACTGCTGGAAGGCCAAGCCATTTCTTTCTTTTCTCTCTCTCTCTCTTTTTATTTTTTTTTTTGGACATAGTCTCACTCTCACTCGGGCTGGAGTGCAGTGGAGCCATCTTGGCTCACTGCAACCTCCGCCTCCTAGGTTCAAGCGATTCTTCTGTCTCAGCCTCCCGAGTAGCTGGGATTACAGACGTGCACCACCATGCCTGGCTAATTTTTGTATTTTTAGTAGAGATGGGGTTTCGCTATGTTGGCCAGGCTGGTCTCAAACTCCTGACCTCAAGTGATCCACCTGCCTCAGCCTCCCAAAGTGCTGGGATTACAGGGTGAGCCACTGCACCCGGCTGATCCTAGATTATTTATCCAATAATTAGCCTGTATTCCTGAGATACTATAATATTTCTGGCCACAGGATAATCCAGCAGAGAAGGATGAAGTCCAGTGAGTGTGTGGTGCCAGTGCCCCAGAATTGGGTGACACAGATAAGATTAAACACAGTGGCTGAGCCGGGCATGGTGGCTCACGCCTGTAATCCCAGCACTTTGGGAGGCTGAGGCAGGTGGATCATTTGAGGTCAGGAGTTCGAGACCAGCTTGACCTACATAGTGAAACCCCGTCTCTACTAAAATACAAAAATTAGCCAGGCGTGGTGGCGGGCACCTGTAATCCCAGCCACTTGTGAGGCTGAAGCAGGAGAATGGCTTGAACCCAGGAGGCAGAGGTTGCAGTGAGCCGAGATTGCGCTGCTACACTCCAGCCTGGGCGACACAGCGAGCCTCCCTCTCAAAAAAACAAAAAAAACCACAGCGGCTGAAGATCCTTGGAAAGCAGGAGCACTTACTTCCCCAGTGTGCCCCTCAGCCTATCACACACCCAGAGTCCACGGGGTCCTTGGCAATCAGCTCTCTAAGCCCTTCCCTGGACCAGCCCTCCCAGGTTCTCTAGGTCACGAATTCTAAACCTGGGGTCATGGGGCAGAAAAGGGTGCAACTTCTGGGCCAAGATGCAGGTGAGCATTCCGTGACTAATTCCAAAGGAGATGTTCTCCCAAAAGCTGAGGAACGCTCCTCCAGAGGCCAGGAGAAACGAAACTGCTGTGGTCCTTCACGAGGACAGGCTGTCTGTGCCGATGAGTTCCACACACTTAAGGCTGGGGATCCACAGCCCAGGGCCACTCAGGCACCCAAAGGTGGGCTGTTTAAGAGAATGTGGGCTGCCAGGGGTCCCAGGCCACCTCGCCTCACCTCCACCGAGCTGCAAGGCAGGGACTCGGCGCCTCGGAGGTATTTCTTGAAATAACTCGTTCTCAAAGACGTTCTTGAAAAGAACCACCCAGATTCTCTCAGAGACAAGCTCTTCAAAGTCACACGGATGTAAAGGAGGGCTGGACAATGGCTGGGGATGAGTGCACAGAGAGTAAGTCTGTGGAAGCAGAAACAGCCCCTCAAAAGAGGATGTCCTTCAGGGGCCCCACAGAGATAGGATCATCAGAAACCCCACGGCGCATTCACAGACTGCCCTGATCGTGGGTTCAATGCCAGACTCACCTCCAGGTCCACCAAAAAGATGCTACGCTGTCTTCTAATAATTACAGAGCTTCTCATAAACTGAACTCACCTGCCCTACATGCCCCGTCCCTGTCTTCTCTGAATCAGAAAGAGGAGCTCATTTTAGTCCAGGCCATGAGCACCCAGCTCGGGCAAGGCGATGAGGTTCTCCATCGCCAGCTCATTCATCACGTCCAGATAAACCCAGAGGGTTTAATTAACTGTGACAGGTGCCACCCCACGACTGGGTGACAGGGACAACTTGAATGCTGCATCTTAGAGCTAATGCTGCTTCTTGCTCCGGGTATGTAATTAAAAGCAGAGACCTAGCATTTGGCAGCTGATTCTCATTAGAAGCCTCGCGTGCTCTTGCTAAGAGTCACGACGTTTGATTCATCGTCTCTTAATGTCACTGCCCCCAGTTAAGCTTTGTCTGGAAGTGCTTCCTTTCCCACGACCCCGAGGTTTCTCTCGACTCATCCCTCAGGACCCATCCAACTCCTTCTGCACTTGGAGTCCTGGCGGCCCAGCTACCACCGGAGACACGGCCGATAGAAGGTCGAGGGCACCGGGCCTCACCCACCCACCCACATCCATCAGAGGAGGACAGTGGCAAAGCCCAGTTCAGTCCAGAAGGACAAAGTCCCACCATTGCAACTGCGTTTTCACGACAGTGAAACGAAACCGGGCTCGTGAAAGGGGCTTCCTGGAAAACTGAGCCTGTGTCTCTGCCACCACACAGGCTTGCGCGCTGCTCCTGGCTGGAGACCAGAGGGCCAACGGGACCCGCCACCCCAAACAGAAGGGTGCGGCACTTACCAGGGTACAACTGCTTGGTGGGTGCGCTGAGCTGCGCGTCTTTGGTGACTCTGTAAGCGACATCCGGGCCTTTGGAAGATCGCCGCGTGGCGCAAAAGCCTGTTGTCTTTGTTATTCCATCAGGCAAGTTGTGAAAATCTAGAACCTTCAGGAGATCTGCTGGCTGAGCTGAAATGACAGAGGAGGAGCGGGGTTAGCCACGGAGAGGAAAGGAGCACCTGGGAGCACCCGGAAGCTGCGGTGGCGGGAAGCACCTCCACCCCCCACCCCTGTGAGTCCCGGGCACTCGGAAGAGCCCCAGGACTGGCTCAGAGCAGTGCGCTGGGTGAGGCAGGGCCCCACGCTGTGGAGGAGGGTTCCATCCCGGTCCCCACCAGGAACCACACACCAGGCGCAGACCCAGGCTTGCCCAGCTCTGACAATGCCCGCCTTCCTCACTGTGCTCCCATGGCTCCTGAGGCTGGCAGGGGCCACACACCCAGCCTCCCAGACACCTCTTCTCATTGGCCACGTAAGGACAGCAGCCCAGGCCGACGCTGGAAGGCCGCAGAAGGCCCACTGCAGAGCTGGCCTCCTTATGGGGTGCTGTGCAATGACACGGAAGCACCGGAGGGTCACAACATCTGCCCTGCAGCTCTGAGAACCTTCATCCCGCCTGAGACTCCTCCGGAGGTCACGGGGATGTCACGGGCCTAGTTTATCCTCCCTCGTTATCTACCTGGACTGTCTGTCCCCTTCCCATGACCATTTACAGCGGGTGTGCAGTTTCCATTGCCCCGGAAGACCCCTGCCCACATCACCAGACCATGCAGAGCCAAGAACAAGGGAGGGACAGCCCCCACATCCCTTCCAGAAGGTTCCGGACCCTCAATTCGGGGGCTCTCAGGGAAGGACAGGGGATAAGCTGACCTCTGGCCAGCTGAAGCCATGATCGTTACCAGGGAGCTCAATGGTCACCCTCCAACACAGAAGACAGCCCCATCTGCCAGAGCCTCCGTCCCCCACACCACGAGGACCCCAGACCTGCATCCACCGCAAGACACGAATCCAGGTACCCACCCTGAACAAGGTCAGCTTCATGGGGAAAGCACCGCTCCTATACCTACAAACAAGAGGCTTCCTGGGAGTCTCGGCAGAGAAAATAAACTCGAAGTTGGCGTTGCAGCGACAGAACAGTTTGTGCTGGGGCGGCCTGGGGGTTGGAGGAACCCAGCAGCCACCAACCGCCTGCCCAGTAGGTGTGAATCGGGTTGGGCCGGGCCCCCTCTGCTGGCCAATCAGAGCATGACACCGCCATGTCCCAGACCATCAGCTCAGGGAGGGACATGAGACCAGCCAGGATAAGGAAGCCCCGACCTGGGGCTTTTTTCCTTTGGGAACAAGGAATCCTCCCTGCTCTGCCGGCTCCAAACACAGAACAGGAACCTGGAACTGCTGGCAACTGTCTTCTGAGCAGGCGGAGAATGCCTGCCTGAGGACACAGAGACAGACTCTGGCCACACTGTTTGGGTAGCTGGAACAAGCTGTGCCTGAACAAGAATCACCTACAGAAACCGGTGTATCCATCTTTATGCTAATGCCAACTGGAGTTAGATCCCAACATCTGCTACTAAACAGTGCCTATCTCTGGGAGCAGCGATGTGGCCCTCCTTAGCTATCAGTTCCCCGCTCCCTGGCCCTCCTCCCCAGGGAGGAATGATGACAAGCCTGGGACAGGCTCAAGAGGAAAGTCCCACTTTTTTCACAAGGGCAGAAGGTTTGGAGGTGAGACGGGATGGCCAACACAGGCTTCCTCTCTGCTGGTTTTCGAGGACTCCTGCAGCCAGGGGCACCTGGAGCCTCAGCACTGCCATGGGAGGAGGTGGCCGCCAGAGACGACAGTGCAGCATCACTGCTTGTCCCAGCAGGCCCTCAGCAAGAGGGGCACCCAGACGGAGGTTCTGTCCCCCCAGCACTCCCTGTCCCTCCAGGGGATTCAGCACGGGCACTGTGCTTGGTGCGCAGGCCACAAGGAGGTACAGACAGGGCCCTGTGCCGCCCCTACCCCCGCCATGACCAGCTGACGGTGCAGGGAAGACAGCAGCCTGGGGGTGGGGCTCTGAAGGAGACCAGGGTGGAGGGAAATTGAAGCTGCACTTCTCAATCATGAAGTACCTCTCCATCCACAGTTCTCTGGAAGGTTCCACAGTACCCCAGGTCCTAGGGTTCTGAAGTCCCTGCCTCCGATGGTGTCATTTCTACAGCCTGTATTTGCTGCAGTCCTCTGCCAATCAAATCGAGAAGCCAGAAACATGGGGAAGCTGAGGATTTCCCACCACGGGGCGTGGGAACAGTTACAAAGGGGAGGGGTGGCCCAGGGACTCAGAACACCCTGCGTCCAGGCTGGCCTCTCATGACCTCTCTGATTTCCTGAGTGGCTTTCGGCTGCCAAGCAGGGCACAGTCCACCCAGCTCTGTCACTTCCTTGGGCATGTATGGCACCTCCCACCTGGCCCCCGCAAAAAAGGCTTTGGTGGGCTTTTGCCTTTGACTTCAGAAGCAATGCTGAGTGCAGGTGCCTGGTGAGGCTGCACCGCACAGCCCTCGGCCTGGATGCAGCCCGTGGGAAGAGAGGACGCGCCAGCTGCTGGCCCACCTGCTGAGGACGACACAGCGCCGAGCCCTGGGTCATCCCTAAGTCTCAATTCCAGCATTGGCAACGGCCAGGGCAGGGGAGCAAGGATCCCAGCTGGGGCTTCCTGGACTCACACCGTAATAAGCCTGTGATGCTCTTCCCAGGCTCAGGCTCGGAAGCCTGTTTTCTCCATTGCTGAAGGCGAGAGCTGTTTTCCAGCAGACTTGGTGGACATGTTCACAGATCTCTGTTGCAACAAGTTTAAGAGGCCACCAGACCTTTCCCAGGCCCAGTGCCACCCCTCCTGCCGGCCGGGGCTTTCTTTGCCAGAGCAGAGGAAAACATTAAGTATTTTTTTAAAAAGAAAAGGTTGGGGAGAGCCTGGGAGGAGACTGGCAGCACAGCCTTTCAGGAGCTCTTCTTCCAGTCTCCATCAGGATGGAAACTCCAGTTGGACACAGCACGAGCTTTGGGGACAGGTGGATGTGGGTTTGAAGCCAGTGTCACCCCCCACCAGAGGGTGGATCCCAGTGGGTCAAGGCCAGTGAGAGAAGCTGCAGAATCAATGGTGGCCACCACACACTGGTCCGTGCACTGCCCGGCTCAGCAAACAAGAACCCCTCTCTTTTGCCCTTTTCTCCTAGACAGCCAGGCAGGGGCCCATCACCAGCAGTTCCCATAGGACACACCAAGCAGCCCAGGTGCTCAGTGAAGATGGAGATGGCATCACCCGTGTGGTCTCCACACCCAGCCTGGTGCCCACTCTTTAATGAGGGACCATGCGGATGTGCCCAGAGGTTCCTGAGACCGACCATTTGATGCACAGAAGGTCAGCTCCAAAAGCTTCATGAAACAAAAACTTTGTTGCTTCCATGGAACCCTCACCATGACCGGATCACCTATGCAGTCAGTCCATCACATGGTGGATGGATAGATGGATGGATGGAGGGATGGGTGGATGGATGGATGGGTGGACGGATGGATGGATGGAGTCCCAGAGAATAGCAGGCATCCTGCTGTGCCTTGGTCACCCAAGGTCCACCCCCACCTCCTCTGGGCACCATCTTGCTCTGCAGTCTGGGGAGCTAAAAACTACATTTCCCACGTGCTTTTGCATAAGGATGCAGGGTGCAAATTAGAGTCTACCCATCAGAGAGACTCGTGAAGTTAGACAGTGAGAGGGAGGTGGCAGCCTCCCCGGCCCTGGCACAGCCAGAAGGCCATATCACCAGACACAGCATATGGAGGTGGTCCTGGTGTCCAGACCCCCATGCACACCATAGCCTGGGACCAGCTTCAGGGCACCGGGTGGCATTGGCAGCAGCATCTTCCTGCAGTATGGGTGGCAGCCTCGCTTTGGTGGTGCAACCCCAAATGGGATAGTGGGGTGGGGCCTCCTGAACCCACCACACCAGTCTCCCGAAGACTGTATCCACCTGACTCCCTGCATTCAGTCCCTTTCCCCAAAATGGCTTGTTCCCATCAGCTGTGTGCACTGAAACCAGGAGCCTCCCTGGAGCCACCTATGGGACATGGGCCCAGCACAAGGCCACTGGCATCAGAGTCTTTAAATCATAGGAAGCATTTACCCCCAGCATCTAGGGGTCAGGCTTTCTGCACAGCCTTGCTTGCCCAAGGAATACCTCTTGCCCTTCCCTGAGTTGACCAGAGTTAGAGACGTTGGACTCTGCGTCCCCTGCACTCTTATAAGTAGATGTATTTGTCATTGGCATCCCAGAGGCCCATTTTCATAAGGATGTAACCAGGTATCATGTCCCCAGACGTATAAAGGAATGGACACCAGCGAGGTCAGTTTTAAGGAAGAAGGGAGGTGAATGAAAAGAATTGGATGGCCAGGCATGGTGGCTCAGGACTGGAATCCCAGCACTTTGGGAGGCCGAGGGAGGCACATGGCTTGAGCTCAGGAGTTGGAGACCAACCAGGGTAACATTGTAAAACCCCGTCTCTACATAAATACAAAAATTAGCCGGACTTGGTGGCATGCACCTGTGGTCCTAGCTACTTGAGGGGCTGAGGTGTGAGGCTCATTTGATCCTGGGTGGTAGAGGCTGCAGTAAGCCAAGATCGCGCCACTGCACTCCAGCTTGGGTGACAGAGCATAATCTGGTCTCGAAAAAAAGGAAGAGGAAGAAGAAAAAGAAGGAGAAGGAGAAGGAGGAAGGAAGAAGGAGAATAATTTGGAAATGAGTGTTTGAGTTCTATGTGGGTGCCATGCACCACAAAAGGCAGCACAAAGACCCTGACAAGAAATACAAGCAAGACTGCAGCACTGGCACATAGGAGGAGCTCAACACAGACATGTAGGATGGATGGATGAATGGATGGATGGTGGATGAATGAATGGTAGATGGATGGGTGGATGGATGGATGGATGATGGATGATGGATGATGGATGATGGATGGATGACGGTGGATGGATGGTGGATGGATGGATGGATGGATGGTAGATGGATGGATGGATGAATGGATGTATGATGGATGAACAGATGATGAATGGATGGATGATGGATGGATGGATGGATGAATGGATGGATGGAGGATGGATGGATGGATAGATGGAGGATGGATGGATGGATGAATGGATGGATGGAGGATGGATGGATGAATGGGAAGATGGATGGTGGATGGATGGATGATGGATGGATGGATGAATGGATGTATGATGGATGAACAGATGATGAATGGATGGATGATGGATGGATGGATGGATGAATGGATGGATGGAGGATGGATGGATGGATGGATGGAGGATGGATGGATGGATGAATGGATGGATGGAGGATGGATGGATGAATGGGAAGATGGATGGTGGATGGATGGATGGATGGATGGAGGGTGGATGGATGGATGGATGGTGGATGGATGGTGGATGGGTGGGTGGGTGGATGGTTGGATGGATGGATGATGGATGGATGGATGGTGGATGGATGGGTGGGTGGATGGGTGGATGGATAATGAATGATGGATGGATGGATGGATGGATGAATGCATGGATGGTAGATGGATGGATGATGGATGTATGAATGGATGGATGGTGGATGGATGGATGGATGATGGATGGATGAATGGAATGATGGATGGATGAATGGAAGGATGGTGGATGAATGAATGGGAGGATGATGGATGAATGGATGCACGATGGATGGATGGATGAATGGATGGATGATGGATGGATGGATGATGGATGGATGGGTGGATGGATGGATGGATGGATGGATGGATGGATCATGGATGATGGATGATGGATGGATGATGGTGGATGGATGGTGGATGGAGGGATGGATGAATGGATGGATGGTAGATGGATGGATGATGGATGGATGGATGAATGGATGGATGGTGGATGGATGGATGGATGGATGGATGGATGGATGGATAGATCATGGATGATGGATGATGGATGGATGATAGTGGATGGATGGTGGATGGATGGATGGATAAATGGATGGATGGTAGATGGATGGATGATGGATGGATGAATGGATATATGATGGATGGACAGATGAATGGATGGATGATGGATGGACGGATGGATGGATGAATGGATGGATGAATGGATGGATGGCAGATGGATGGATGATGGATGGATGGATGAGTGGATGGATGGTGGGTGGATGGATGGATGGATAGATCATGGATGATGGATGATGGATGGATGATAGTGAATGGATGGATGGATGGATGGATGGATGGATAAATGGATGGATGGTAGATGGATGGATGATGGATGGATGAATGGATGTATGATGGATGGACAGATGATGAATGGATGGATGATGGATGGACGGATGGATGGATGAATGGATGGATGGAGGATGGATGGATGGATGGATGGAGGATGGATGGATGGATGGATGGAGGATGGATGGATGAATGGGAAGATGGATGGTGGATGGATGGATGGTGGATGGATGGATGGAGGATGGATGGATGGATGGATGGATGGTGGATGGATGGGTGGGTGGATGGGTGGATGGATGGATGATGGATGATGAATGGATGGATGGTGGATGGATGGATGAATGTATGGATGGCAGATGGATGGATGATGGATGTATGAATGGATGGATGGTGGATGGATGGATGATGGATGGATGATGGATGGATGAGTGGAATGATGCATGGATGGATGGATGAATGGAAGGATGATGGATGGATGAATGGGAGGATGATGGATTAATGGATGGATGAATGGATGCACGATGGATAGATGGATGGATGAATGGATGGATGGACAGATGGATGGATGGTGAATGGATGAATGGATGGATGGATGGATGAACGGATGGATGGTGGATGGATAGATGGATGGGTGAATGGATAGATGGTGGATGGATGGAGGAGTGGATGGATCAACCAATCAGTGAACAAATGAGCAGCTGAATGGTGAAAATCAGGAGGTACAGGGCAATTTTACAATTGCCACACTAAGTTGTCAGTCTTTCCACCAGCCAATAACAATGTCTCCACTAACCACACTAGGATAACTTTCTCTGTCCCCAACAGGCATTTCCATTATCACCCATGGAGGTCAGCTTCTCTGCTCCTCCAGAGCTAACCCAGAGTAACCGCATTCCATGTCACGCTAGGGCCTGCCACCCTCTCATCACACAGCTGCAGGACATGAGATGCTGAAACATCATCCAAGGTCCACAGTGCTCAGTGCACCCAGGTGCTCCTGGCCTGGACCAGCAGTGGACTAATGTGGCCCAGCACAAAGAACCAGAGATGGGGGACTGAAACCAAGCTGGTGAGGCATGAGGATGGAGCCCTGGGCTCCCCTTAAGGCCTGGGGCTCACAGATCTGCTGAGAAGGATGAATGCCGGCAGCCAGGTGACCCAAGACACAGTGGGGCAGCATCACAGTGCCCAACCCAGCAATGCTCTGCTTCCCCCCAGGACCTGGGGGGTTGCTGGATATCTACACAGGGTTCTAGCACCTACAGCAGCTGATGGAATGAGATGGCTTTAGCGGGAACTTAAATCAGTTCCTGGCCATCCACTGGTGTCCAGGCACTCCTCCGAGTGCTCAGAAGCAAGAAAGGGGCAACTTCGGCCCGGTCACAGCCTGCCTTGCTGGAGAGCATCTCTCAGGCTCAGCAGCCCTTCCCCTTGGAAGTGGAGCCCCTCACGAAAGACTGCTTCTCCACCAACAACAGAAACGCTGTGGAAGTAAGCCGCTTTCAGGAAGGAGAGCAGAGGTCTGGGGCCACCCTCTTGAATGACACAGATGTGTCAGATGGAATCTGGAACCCGAGCCTGGACGCTCCACGGCACCACCATCCTGCCAGCCTCGGGGAAGGGAGACACTCAGGGGGTGCCCCGTCAAGTGCTGACCTCAGTGCCCCATCTCACAGAGCGGCAGGAACAGAGCCTTCGCATGCTGGAGAGGGAGCAGCACAGGACAGCAGGAACAGAGCCCTCGTGTGATGGAGAGGGAGCACCACAGGGCGGCAGGAACAGAGCCCTCGCGTGACGGAGAGGGAGCACCACAGGGCGGCAGGAACAGAGCCCTCGCGTGACGGAGAGGGAGCACCACAGGGGGGCAGGAACAGAGCCCTCGCGTGCTGGAGAGGGAGCACCACGGGGCGGCAGGAACAGAGCCCTCGCGTGCTGGAGAGGGAGCACCACGGGGCGGCAGGAACAGAGCCCTCGCGTGACGGAGAGGGAGCACCACGGGGCGGCAGGAACAGAGCCCTCGCGTGACGGAGAGGGAGCACCACGGGGCGGCAGGAACAGAGCCCTCGCGTGACGGAGAGGGAGCACCACGGGGCGGCAGGAACAGAGCCCTCGCGTGACGGAGAGGGAGCACCACGGGGCGGCAGGAACAGAGCCCTCGCGTGACGGAGAGGGAGCACCACGGGGCGGCAGGAACAGAGCCCTCGCGTGACGGAGAGGGAGCACCACGGGGCGGCAGGAACAGAGCCCTCGCGTGACGGAGAGGGAGCACCACGGGGCGGCAGGAACAGAGCCCTCGCGTGACGGAGAGGGAGCACCACGGGGCGGCAGGAACAGAGCCCTCGCGTGACGGAGAGGGAGCACCACGGGGCGGCAGGAACAGAGCCCTCGCGTGACGGAGAGGGAGCACCACGGGGCGGCAGGAACAGAGCCCTCGCGTGACGGAGAGGGAGCACCACGGGGCGGCAGGAACAGAGCCCTCGCGTGACGGAGAGGGAGCACCACGGGGCGGCAGGAACAGAGCCCTCGCGTGACGGAGAGGGAGCACCACGGGGCGGCAGGAACAGAGCCCTCGTGTGACGGAGTGGGAGCACCACGGGGCGGCAGGAACAGAGCCCTCGCGTGATGGAGAGGGAGCACCACAGGGCAGCAGGAACGGAGCCCTTGAGTGCAGGGCAGGGCCGGGGTCTGCGCAGGGGCCCCCACACACTGGGCACTCAGTTGTGTCTGCTGAATGACTGAGTGAGCGGACCCACAGCTCCTACACACAACAGCCTGGGAGAGGGTGTAAGAGGACGCAGAGATGGACTCTGCCCACACTGTTTGAGTAGCTGGATCAAGCTGTGCCTGAACAAGGATCATCTACAGAAACTGGTGTATCCATCTTTATGCTAATGCCAACCGGAGTGAGATCCCAACATCTGCTACTAAACAGTGCCCATCTCCAGGTGCAGCGGTGTGGGCCTCCTTAGCTATCAGTTCTCCCCTCCCTGGCCCTCCTCCCCAGGGAGGAATGATGACAAGCCTGGGACGGGCTCAAGGGGAAAGTCCCACTTTTTTCACAAGGGTGGAGGGTTTGGAGGTGAGACGGGATGGCCAGCACAGGCTTCCTCTCTGTTGGTTTTCGAGGAGTCCTGCAGCCTGGGGCACCTGGAGCCTCAGCACTGCTGTGGGAGGAGGTGACCCCTGACCACCTTAGAGCCGTTCTACTTTTCTAAATAAAAGCCTACTTTGGCCTGGTGTGCCGCTCTGCTGTCACCATCTCATGGTGGCCCTCACAGAGCAGTAACAAGCTGTGAACAGAGGGGAGGGTGCCTCCCCTGCCCAGGAAGGAGGCTGGGTCTGAGGCCATGGGATGACATGCTCCTACGAGGGCTGCTGGGGTCTGCATTGGATCTTTTTCTCTAATTCCTTTTTTTTTCCGCTAAACAAGTTCAGTATCTTTAAGCACTGGCTATGGTTGGGCTGCCTTTGAAGCCCAGGCCGTCTGTCCCCACCAGATGATGTGCTGGCCACGGTCCCCCCTCCCAAAGGCTGGGCATTTGTGAACCATCAGAGCCTGCTCCTTTTGGCCAGCAAATGCACAGGGGTGCTCCCGCGGCCCCAGAATCACAACACACCAGCAGATTCCACCTGGTCACTTGGGTCACTCGGGGGTAACTTTTCCTCAGGTCTCCCGTCCCGGTGCCCCCCTGAGCCAGAGAAGTGCCCACTGCTACTTTCCAGTCAAGGAGTGCCCCTCAGTGCTGATTCGCCCGCCTGCCTGACCTCCGGGATTCCTGTGCCCTTCCTGGGGCACCAGGCTTTCCCCTAATCCCACCAGGCGGTGTGGTAGGATTCTAGTATTATCTTTATCTCCTTATCTCATTAGAAGGTTATTTCCAACTCTGTCCCCGGCACTGGGCTGGCTCCATCGGTCCTGGGGTCGGGGGTCTCTGGGGAAGTGTGCTGGCCCAGCCCGGTCTCTCTGCCCCATGTTCACCCATACCATCCCCTCCACATGCCCGCTGTGGTGGCTAAAGGAAGCCGCAGCTCTCAGGTGACACAGGTACAGAGTGCTCCGCTCAGGACCCGGCCTCCAGGCAGCATGGCTAGGGGAAGGCAAGGCACTTGGCCGGGTCCCCAGCACCCAGCAGAATGGTGCTATCGGCTCTGTGGACACCCAGTCCGGCCCCCAGCCCAAACAGAGCAGCATTTCTGCCTGGTCCTTAAAGCTCCCCAGCCTGTCCTCCAGAGGTCACCGTCAAACACTCAGCACCACGGTCCCAGGCCGCGTCCTGCCAAATGTCTGTGGCCTGCACAGCCAAGGGACCAGGATGGATGGACTTGATAGAATGAGCTGGGGATCAGGGGTTCAGGGAGGCAGCTGTGGGGACAGACAGAGAGCCGGGTGGGGGGAGCGGGGAAGAGAGAGAGAGAGAGAGACAGAGATAGAGACACAGAGACAGAGACAGAGGGAAAGACAGAGAGAGAAAGAGGAAGAGCGAGGGAGAGAGGGGAGGTTTCTGCGGGTCCCAAAGTCGATATATCCTTATCTTCAAGAGAAAACAAGAGTCTCTAAATAACCCGAAGCTTGAGGTCTTCACAGTTCTCGGGCTAGAACTCTAATTTTAGAGCCAGGAGTCATAAATAGCATCTGGGCTAAGAGTCTTCATTGGGAAAGAGGAATCGAGGTGCAGCGTAGGCGAGCATGGTCACTCGCAGGCTGGTGCCGTGCTGGGGCCACTAGGGAGCTACCCTCAGCGCCCAGTCCATCCCAGTCCCAAGCGCTGTTCCACTCTGGAGCCAGTGACAGGCTCCCGAAACCACAGGCACACGCTGGCCTCTCCGGACACAGCTGGCAGCCTCCATTCCGGTCCCGCCCGTGGCCCCATCACTGGAACCATATCACTGCTATGTGCATTCCCTGGGCAGCGTGTGTCTCCTCCACGGGCTGTGAACTGCAGGAGGGCAGGGGCCCCGCACAGCCCAGCACCCGCGGATGCTCACAGAAATTGCTCACAAAGCCATCAATTTGCTCTGTTTATAAAGGGCCCTGCGGAGCCGGGTAAGGGCAGCTGTCCCTCCTAGTTCCCTTCCTGTATTTCCTGGAAGCCAGAAAGCAACAGCTCTTGAAGGCCCGAGCTGAGGGCTGAGCCATCGAGCCACAAGGGAGGGTCTGGCCCAGGGCTGAGGCCCCCCCCTCCCCCACCCCAGCCCTCCCTGCAAGGCAGGCGGCCTCATCAGTGAGGTCAACCCAGCAGGTTGAAAAACAAACAGAGGCGTTCTGGAGGCTCCGACTGAAATTCTTCCTCAATGACTAAACCAGGCAGCAACGCGAAGGGGCAGGGGTGGAAAATGCACAGAGGGCCTGGGGAGTGCAGGGCAGGCCGAGGACACCACCCTGGGAGGATGGCAGATGGCCCGGCCTCTCCCGCTGCCCCCCAGGGCTGCAGTGCCAGGTGGAGACCTGGAGACCTGAGCCCAAACTGCCAGCCTGTCCCCATGCTCACTGCCACATCACGAAAGCAGGCTCCATGCACCCACCTAAAAGCTCCCATCAACATCCAACTCCTCTGCCTGATGTCATGATGTCAAAGTCCCGGCCCTCACCCACCCCTCTGCCCCTGTGGGATTTTCCCAGGAGACCCTGGATCTCATGGGTCCATCTCCTCACCAGTGTCACAGCCCTGCAGGACCCCATCATGGTGCATTAGAACAGCGCCCCCTGGGCCGGGCGCGGTGGCACAAGCCTGTAATCCCAGCACTTTGGGAGGCCGAGACAGGCGGATCACGAGGTCAGGAGATCGAGACCATCCTGGCAAACACGGTGAAACCCCCGTCTCTACTAAAAAAATACAAAAAACTAGCTGGGCGAGGTGGCGGGCGCCTGTAGTCCCAGCTACTAGGGAGGCTGAGGCAGGAGAATGGCATAAACCCGGGAGGCGGAGCCTGCAGTGAGCTGAGATCCGGCCACTGCACTCCAGCCTGGGCGACAGAGCGAAAAAAAAAAAAAAAAAAGGAACAGCGTCCCCTTGGGATTGTGCAGTGCACAGCACGGCCACCCTCCCCAAGCCCCTGGGGCCCCACCTCAAGACCTTCTGCACCTCAGGACCTCACTGGGCATGGCACAGCAGAGAGCAGCAGTTTGGAACTGACCAGGGCTAGTCAGGACGCCAGCTCCGCCCTCCAGAGCGGGGACTGTGGTTGGTGTCCTCGGCCATGGGTCATGGAGGAACAGATAGGGGTGTGCTGGGCAGGGAGTTTGCACCTGGAAGGGGCCTGCTGTCCCCACCCCTCCATGCCACCAGCCTTTGCAAAAATGACTCTGACCACCTGCCCAGCTTGTCTGTCACCAGAGCCTTCAGGGCCGAGCTAAGTCCACCTCCAGACACCTGTGCACTGACCCGCATCCAGACACCTGTGCACTGACCCGCAGTGTTTCACAGGGTGAGAAAACGGCCTGTAGCCAGGCCTGGAGGGTCTATGTCAACCTTCGCCTGGATGGCTGCCCTGAGTGGACTCTGACGTGCCCAGAGGCACTGTGCTTGTTCATGACGCCCAGCTCATCATTCCTTGCTGAAGAATGAAGGGCCCGTCCAAAGGGCCTCGGGGGAGTTCTTCCTGAAGGAGACAGTGTCGCTGCTCTCACTGCATTAGTTACTATGAGATTCTCTGTGCACAGGATCTGTGGCTCATCTGCGTCCAACACTAGACCACCCTCCCCACAGGCACAGGCCTGCCTGACCCGGCACCACCCCACTCCTGGGGTGGACTGACTTGGATCCCGAATCCCCCATGTACAAGCCCCATGGTCCTGGGCAAAATGTGTCCCGTCCCGGATGCTGCCTGTCATTATCTGTAAGAGGGACACAGTGGAGCCTCGCAAGGGGAGTGGCTGGCAGGAGCCTGAGATCTGACTACCGGAGAGCACCAGGACACCTCCGCAGTGCCCCCTAACCAGCCCCACAGTGCAGGGGACAGAGCGGGGAAGGACTGCGGGGTGGTAGGTTAGGGCCTCGGAGACTGTTCTTGCCACACAAGACACAAGACAAGGAGGCCCAGAGAGCAAAAGGAAGAAAAGGATGATCAGGCTCCCAGCGCCAATGGCAGGGTATCGTTTTAAGGGTGTCAAGTAGTGAAGAGGAGGCTCCAAATGAACTGAGAATTGATGAGAACTGAAGGCCTGAAAGGCATCTCGGATAACAGAGGGCAGAGACCACGTGACCCCAACACAGGGCCACTGAATGGCACTGACCCAGCAAGCCCTGGAGCCTCGCCCTGCACAGATCTAATGCCTGCCCCCCAGCGGGGGGTAACACCAACCAGCCTGATCCCTGCTCCCTCTTCCCAGGCTCTGCCTTGGCACAAAGCAGACACTTTAGGGGCCATCCAGTTCCAACGGCATTTAGCTCCAGCCCCTTCACCCAGGGCCCGGCCCACCGGTTCCTCCAGCAAGGGCCAGTTTCATTTTATCTGCACTGCGCTTCTCTTTGCCCTGGCGGGCGAGAGTCTTGGCGGATCGCTTGGGCTGTCATCCTGGGTGGTCCAGCTGCCCAGCCACAGGGCAGGAAATGGGGGTCTCTGTCACTCACTGCGAGAGTGCACATCAGTTCAGGGATGACAGCAGCCAGGATGAAAACAGGCTCTGAAGAGACCACGGGGGAGCAGCAGGTGGTGAGAAGCAGGTGTCTGCCCTGCAGGGGTGCAGACAGCTTCCCAGGGCTGGCACCAGTCAACCCACCTGCTGATGGGACCCCTGAGTCAGGGATGCACGCCGGGGCAGCAGGCCACTGCAATGAGCCTGTCGTTGGGGAACTGGACACTGGGCGCCCTCCATGCAGCTGAACACCCTGGGGGAGGGGTGGCTAAGGACCGTGCACCCATTATGCGCTCTGCGCCCAGTTGCCACACTTCCCTTATTCATCAGCTTGGCCCACAGCGTCAGCCCCTTCACTGGTACATGAGGAAACAGCCTGAGAGAGGTAGGGTAAGCTGCCCACAGTCTCAGAGCCACTGACCCCAGAGACACAGTCCACCTGAGTTTCAGAAAGCATCCATTTGGGTCCAAAATCTTCTTTCCTCTGCACCGTGGGGCTGCAAGCTGGGAGAATGCCTCCAAGACCCCCGCAGACACCCTGCTGCAGAGGCAGTGACCCTGGGGAGAACTCTGGGGCTGTGATGAGGGCAGAGCGAGGCTCACTCTGGGGAAGAGCAGAATTGTTCTTCACAGGATGCTCAGGACCATGGGAGGCCTTGCATGGAGAGGAGACCCTCCATATCCAAGCTATGGGGCAACAGAGAAACTTGAGACCCCCAGCGGCGGAACAAGGGCCGGGCAGAAGACGTCCCTCCCGTGAAACCATGCCATGGGGCGTTCCAGGCAGCGGTGGAGAAAGCAGCCTCTTCACAGTCCTCCCGTATCCACTGAATCAACCACGCACCACAGCTGGGCACTCACTCAAGGACGGACACACAGGCACGTGGAGGCACAGGGAGTAAGATGGCCAGACTAAGAAAGGATGGAAGGATGGATACAGACAAACGGCTCACAACAGGATGGAAAGAGGTGCTTGAAGAATGGCCCCAGGGACAGCTGGATGAACGGTGGCAGCACCAGGGAGTGATGGGGGAAGGAATGTCATCACCTTGAAGATCCCGTTGATAAACCTCACCCTCGTATCATTTCAGAGTCAGAGGCAAGGGCCTGGCTCCACGAACCTGAGCATTTGCACATGGCCTCTTTCTACCAGATGCACTGGATTCCTGCCTGTGTGGGCAGATTCAGGACTTAGAAGGCAGTGAGAAACCTCTCCTGCTGTCCTGAAATGCTCAATGGAACCCAGCACAAGGATGTACCTGAGAACCAAGGGCAGCTCCACCGCTCTGAGCCTTATTCCCTGCAGGAAAGGAGGTGTAATACCAGGGCCTGCCTTCCCCGAGAAGCCATGACTGGCAGCTGAGATCTGGAGCGATATTAAGGCTGGACTTTCAGGCTTCCCACCCTCAGGAGTTATTCTGAATATTCAAGGCAGCATCCAGCAGAGACAGTGTTCCTTCATGAAGCTCAAGGAAGGTGAGAGGCCCTGCCACCAATCACGATGGGATGGACCGCCACTTCCTGGTTTCCCTGCCTCTTCTGTGTCTCCCCAGCAAACCACAACCAGCACACTCCATGGCCTCCCCTAGCCCAGGACTGGCAGCAGGTGCTCCAAGGGACTTGCTATTTTCCAGACCATGAGCTCCTTTAGGGAAGGAACAAGTCTTGCCCTTAATCCACAGTGGAGAAGAGAGCTGAGCTCAGAGCAGATGCTTGGTACCATGATCCAAGGAAGGAAGAAGGAAGGAGGAAGCCAGCCAATGAGCAGGCAAAGGAACAAACAACCAAAGGAACCAATCAACAGATGGTCAAACCAACCAATGAACAAATGCAGGAATGACCCAAGCAAAGAACAGACAGACCAACCAACTAAGGGACAAGTGAACAAACCAGTAAGTGAACAATGAAGCACCACCCCCACCAGCAAATAAAGGAGGGACTAAATGAACAAATCAACCAATGAACAAACGAAGGAACTGTGCATTCGTGGCTCCATGACGAATGCCAGTGGAAGAAGAAGGCTTTCGGGAGCAGCAATTTTGCAGGATCTCAATGTGGATGTGCACATGCACTGACCTGGCATACCCTCCTTTAGGGCTGAGTCCTACAGAAAGGCTTGTTCTGTGCCAGGACATCCAAGGCTTGCTCACAGCAGCAAAGAACTGAAAACAAGGCACATGCCCATCAATCGGGAACTGGTTAAATCAACAAAGCTGCATCTGCCAAATATGCTGCAGAGGCCAGACAGGAAGGGGTTCGTGCAGACGGCCTGAGAAGGAGAGATGGCCCGACATGTCCTTAAGCCATGGAAATCCTTATAAAGCATGATCCCTTTTATGTTAAAATAAGTAAAAGATGGCGACGTCATCTGATAACACATCATGCAAATGCACACACCAATAAGTCCAGAACGATACCAATCAAAGAGTTGAGGGGTTACTTCTGGGAAGGGGCTGAGGTTTGGTGGAGCAGGGAAGGAGGTCTGCTTATCATTCTCTATATCCCTCTACTTCATAAAAATTGTGTAAATACTTAGCCACATAAAACTGGCATAATTTCGTTAACAACAACAACAAAAAAATGCTAAAACGAAATTTTAAAGTGTGGAAGTTTCAAAATGGCCACAAATTATCTAACGTAACAGCCCATCAAGGGGTGGTGTCTATGTCCCCTTCCCTTTAATCAAGGTGGGCTTTGTGGCCACCTGACTGATAGAACGTGACTGAAGCAACACTGCTGGCATGCAGGTCTAGGCTTTAAGAAACTGGGAGACTCTACTCCCATGTCTCTCAGAATGCTCCTTAGGACCAAGACACCATGCTGTGGGGAAGCCCAAGCAGCCCCTTGGAGGTCCCCATGGGAAGATAACCCCAGGCCTTCAGCCAACAGCCAGGATCAACACCACATGTGTGGAAAAGCCATCTAGAAATAAATGGATGCCCCCAGCCTCGGACAAGCCACTCAACCTGAAGTCATGTGGAGCACACAAAGGGACCTCGACGAACCGTGCCCAAAACACAGATTCACACACAAAATAAGAGGATGTTGTTAAAACACCAGGTTTTGGGGTGATCATTCTGCAGCAAGAGAGAACCACAACAACAACAAAAACAGGCGATAAACAACAAGATGCGTATAACAGAAATACACAACTAGAAAAAGCGGGGGGGGGACAAATAGTGTTCAATGCTACTAGCAGCTAAATACAAATTAAATCAAGAGGCCTTTGTCTCCCATCAAACTGGCAAAACTTTTTTTAAGGGACCAATGTTTGGCAAGGATGCAAATTCTCACTGAGTACCCACAGAAGCCTACAATGACACCTCTCAGGAAACAGTTTGACACTTAGTACTGGAAGTCTTAAGGACATTCATTCTCTTCACGTTCCTATGGGAGTTTAACACTGAATTCGAGATAAATATAAATATAACACTGAATTCGAGATAAATACAAATGATTAATCAAAGACGCTCACCCAACAATTACATGCAATACATTGAAAGACAAAGACGCTCACCCAACAATTACATGCAATACATTGAAAGACAAAGACGCTCACCCAACAATTACATGCAATACATTGAAAGAAAGCAAATGTCCCAACTGGAGAGGATTGAACATATCACGGTACACTCTGTACAACCAACAGAATACCATAGCCATTCATTCGTGTCTTAATGTTACATTAATATTATCATTTATTTCATTTATTAATAATTATTAGTATTAAGAAGGGAATATTTAAACATGTGAGGAAATGCTCATGGCCTTTGTGGTTTAAGTGAGGTTCATGGAAGTGTGATTTATATGCAGTAAAATTCATTCTTTTTCTTTTTTTTTTTTTGAGATGGAGTCTCACTCTGTTACTCAGGCTGGAATGCAGTGGTGCCATCTCGGCTCACTGCAACCTCCACCTCCCAGGTTCAAGTGATTCTCCTGCCTCAGCTTCCCAAGTAGCTGGGATTACAGGCACGTGCAACTGTACCCAGCTAACTTTTGTATGTTTAGTAGAGACAGGGTTTTGCCATGTTGGCCAGGCTGGTCTCGAACTCCTGACCTCAGGTGATCCACCCACCTCAGCCTCCCAAAGTGCTGGGATTACAGGCGTGAGTCATCGTGCCCAGCCAAATTCATTCTTTTTAAGTGTGCAGTTGAATGAGTTTGGACAAATGGATAGTCCTGTACCCTCCACACCCCCATCTGACACACACACACACACACACACACACACTATCAAGATACACAACATGTCCTTCACCCCCAGGAGTTCCCTCATGTCTCTCTCCTCACTCATCTTTTTCCTGTCCCTGCAGTTCTGCCTTTTCTCAAATGTCGTATAAGTGGAACCATGTACTCTGCGTCTTTCATGTCTGCTTCTCTCACTTAGCACAGTGCTTTCATGCCACCCTATTCAGGTGCCCAGGCCTTCTGGTGCCAAGCAGTATTCCCACTTGTTTGTCCCCCTAGCAGGTGGGCACTTGGACTGCTCCCTGCTTGAGGCTATTGCAATAACACAGCACAAGAGTGCTCACATACGTGTCTCTGTATGGACGCATGTTTCATTTCTCTTGGATGAATACCTATACACGGAATTGCTGTATCCTGTGGTAAAGGAAGGGGGCTAATCTTATAAAACACAGCCAAACTGTTTTCCAAAGTGGTTGCACCCCTTTGCATCTCCACCAAGAATGGGTGATAGTTTTTCCACATCTTCACTCACACTTTTGCAGTATCTCCCTATGGTTTTAATTTGTATTTCTCCAACGACTAACCCCGACAAACATCTTCTCAGATGCACGTTGGCATGCCTCTGTCTTCTTTTGCGGAACATGTGTCTGAATCTTCCGCCCAGTTTTAAGTGGGGTCATTTGCCTCCATGCTGTGGAGTTGTGACCATGTTTCATGCATTTTAGATGTAAGTTCTTTATCAGCTATGTGTTTTACAGACATTTTATTCCAATCTTATTACCTTTCCATTTCCAACAGTGTCTTTTGAAAAGTAAAAGGTGCTGTTTTAATAAAGTCTGATTTATCAGCTTTTGAATCTTTTAATGGCTCATAGTTTTGTTTCCTTCTAAGAAATCTTTGCCTAACTCAAGGTCAAAAAGCTCAAGATTTTCTTTTCTGTCTTATGCTTTATAAAAGTTTTAAATCTTACATTTAAATCTATGACCCATATTAATTTTTGTATATTATTTGAGGTAAGGGTCAGGGTTTTTTCTATCGCAAATAGATATCCAGTTGTTTCAGCACCATTGCATCCTAGCCCCCCGCTCCTTTTTTTTTTTGAAATGGAGCCTCACTCTGTTGCCCAGGCTAGAGTGCAGTGGCGTAATCTCGGCTCACTACAGCATCCTAGCACTTTTATGGAAAACCAAATGATTATCTACGTGTGAGTCTACTTCTGGACTTGATTCTATTCCATTGGTCTATATGTCTTTCTGTCAACACTACACTGCCTTCATCACTATAGCTTTAGAGTAAGTCTCAAAATCACAAAGCATAAGCCCTCCAATGTTCTTCTTTTTCAAAATGTTTTTGTTATATTAGGTCCTTTGCATTCCCATATAAATTTCAGAATCAATCATCAATCTCTATTTTTAAAAAGCTTGCTGGGATTTTAATTGGCATTGCATTGAATCTGTAGATCAAGTTGAGGTGGAATAATATCTTAACAATATTGAGGCTTCTGGTCCATGAGAATGGTATGTCTCTGTATTTAAATCCTAAGATCTTCCTTGTTTTCTCTGAGCAATATTTTGTAATCATCAGTGAATAGGTCATGTATATTTTCATTAGATACATCTCTAAGTATTTCATTTTTTCATGCTATTGTGACAGCTTTTAAAATTCCTATTTCTAACAGTTCATTGCTAGTATCTAGAAACACAATGAATTTTTGTATATTGACTTTGTATTCTGTTGCCATGCTAAACTTTTTAGTTCTAGAAGTTATTTTGTAGATTCCTTGGAATTTTTTTTATATAGTCACGAATGTGCCCTACAAATAAAGACAGTTTTACTTCATCCTTTCCAATCAATATGCCTTTTATTTTATTTTCTTACCTTATTTCACCAGCTAGGATCTCCATACAGTGTTAATAGGTGTGATAAGAGCAGACGTCCCTGCCTTGTTCCTGATCTTAGGGTGAAAGCATTTAGTATATAGATTTTACACGAATGTCCTTTATCAAATTGAGGGAATTCTCTTTTATTCCTAATTTATTGAGATTTGCTCATCATGTTTTAAATTTAAAACTACTACAAAGTAGTAGTATGTAATCCCAATTTTGTAAATACAGGCACAGAACAAATAGTAGAAAATAAATACATCCAAATGTTCCTTTAGTAATGTGTTTGGTTGTACTTAATAGAAACCAACATCATTATCATCATCATAATCATCACCATCACCATCATAACGGTTTCAACAAATAAAACATTATGACTCATTTTCATCTTCTTCTTTAGACTTTTTGTTTGTAGCTTTGAACACTTCTATCATGGACACATATTGCTTTTATAACAAATGAATGGAAGAATAAATGCCAATTGGCATCTAGCAGGAAATTGCATTACATAATTAAATACATAGATATTTAACAGCTTCTCTCCATATCTAACTGAAGCTGCAAGATAGTCACGGATCTTTGGCATTTGCCTTGATAATGGGCAATTTTTAACTGGCCTTTATAAAACAAAACTGCATTTGCACTTCTCAGGAAGGTCTCCACTTCCCAGGAGTGTGACATTTGAAGTGGGTGCCCCCACACCACGTGTCCTCACAGGGCCCGTGGTCAGGCCCGAGTGCAGCACGCACTTGCCCTTTCAGACAAAAATGTGGAATGTGGACAAAAGACGAATGTGCCTGTCGGCTCATTGTTCTTCCCCAGCCCTGGCATCGGAGGGCACTTGCCTTTACATTTTCATTATAATGGGCAGATTTAGAAATACAAGGAAATTGGCCCCGGGAGATGGTTTAGCACCTCTTAAATGCTGCAAAACAGACGTGAGAGAGGAAGCTAAAAAGAATACACCTCCAGTTACAAAAGAAAGCCGCTGTCTTCCACTCGACCCTTCACACACTTGTCCAGGTGTGCGGCTCCTCACAACCATCCCAGGGGAGCAGCTTTAGAGCTGCGGGTGAGCCCAATGGGCTTCCCCTGTCTCTGTTGACTCAGCTCTGAAATTATTTTATTCAATTCTTTGATGCAAGTAAAGGAACATTGTGGTGGGTCACTCTGACCTCTGAGAGGAATCTTTTACATGACTTCCCCCACGACCAGAGGCATTTTTCAATTACGAGAGCTCTGTGAGTTTTCAAAACACTCGAAATGGACTCAAAACCAGCTACGTGGGTCCTGAATGAACACATAACTGTACTGTGCAAGATCCCAGAGACGCAACCAAGGACACACCACACATTGGTGCACTGGGGGCAGGACTCGGAGCCGACGTTCCCCCATGAGTCTGCACACCCAGTGGGTTAACGGAGCCAAGTTTCAAGGTCCCCTCTGGGGTGGGCAGCTGGGGGCTCTCCAGGTATCTCATGCACAGGCTCAGACAGCCCCGTCGGCCCTCCCAGAAGTGGGTGAAGCACCAGCGTGTGGGGCCACATGGAGCTCATTTTCACACTGAAAAATCCATCTGCAAGAATCCAAGCTGCTGCCCCAGACGACTGAGTCAGGCTGCGACCCCAAAGCTGCAGCAGGCCCCGCCTTCACATCTCCCCACAGCAGCCCAACTCCGTCCCTCTACCAGCCACCTCCAGACATCAGCCCCACCCCGGCCTCGTGGTGCTCCAGTGTGGAAGGCAGGCCCAGGCACACATATTCAGTACAGGACAGCGGGTGGGGAGAAGATGTGCGAATCAGCAGAAACCCCACGTGGACAGTGCCGTCCACTCCATCGCCACGGCAGGGACTCAGCACACAGATGGCCAGAGAAAAGGAAGGAAAGAGGGGAAAGTAATGAGCATCTAGTGAATGTCTGCTGGGTTCTAGAAGATTCCCTTACATTTTTTCTGACTCGATGGGAGCAGAGGTCTAAAGCTCTGCGTGCATGTGAGTTTCCACTCTTAAGAATAATTCAGCTTCTCGGGACAGCCTGTGGAGCAGGAAGTGCTGCTCCATCCTCCAGACAAGGACCCGCGGGCTCGCCTAAAGGGGTCCCCAAGACGTGCCGCAGGTCCAGGAAACAACCACACCAGGACCCAAGCGTTAAATCACAGCTCCCCACTGCATCTCTAGGAGCAGAGAGGGGGAAGTGACTGGCTTAGCAAGGGTGAGCACCCTCAGTTCTGGGACTTGGGGTCCACCTGGGTTTAACACCTGAGGATAACGCTACCCGGGGCATGGTTGCTCAGGTGACAATTGCCTGTTGGTTGGAATGTAATTCTGCAACAAAAAGGTTTTAAAATGTCCCTCTGCGTGGATGCAGTGAGTCAATGTCTAAGAATCCGCCCTAAGGAAAGAATCAGAGAGGCAGAAAGGATTTATCAGAAAGATGTTCATCCAAGTGTCGTTTATAACAGCAAATGATTGGAAGCAACCCAACCCCAACATGAGAGGGACAGTTAAGAAAACTATGATACAAGCACGGGGTGGAGTGTTCAGCAGCCGTCGAGATATTTACAAAGAGCTGATAATGACATCAGAAAATCTCTGTGTCTAAGCGCAGGGCACAACACGGTTTCTGCCCATGAGTTCAATCATGTAAAGAAAACATGTGAGGAAAGGAAAATAAAAAGTCATTTTGATATTTCCCAAATGTACTATAATGAGTATGCATTCCTTTTAGAGTCAAGAAAAGTTAACAAAGTTATTTGGAGAATGAGTTGGGTCTCTGAATCTACAAGCAAAGATCCAGGAACATGTGCACTTTCCACCTCCCAGTTCTCAGTTGCCACCACGGAGTTGTGTCACATCTTACTGTCAACAGGAATGCTCTCCTCACTTCTCCCCACCCCCCGTCCACACCCCACCTCTGCCGAGAACCAGGGTTACTTCCACATCCCCACCTCCTCCGGCACAGTGGGCTGCCTCCTCTCATAACTCTCAGAAAGAACTCAGCACCTCATGATGATTTTGACTGTACCGTCAGCTGCTGCTGCAACTGGATTTCTCTTGTCTCTCAGTTCAAGCCAACAAAACAGCTTGAGAATCTAGTTGTATCTGGTACCATTCAAAGCTCTGCAGAAACTGGTAGGTTAGCCACTCCCGGCCTCCTAGTGTAGAGAGCGGAAGTCTGAGATGGTCATAAACCACCCTAACACAAAAATGCCAATTGCTATGGTAGTGGAGGCAGCCACACATACTTGGAGCCCAGGGATTTAGTTTTCATTTGGGCTTAAACTCAGCACAGGGATGGCTGGATTACGGAAGCCATGACAAAATCATGGACAGATGAATGGATGGGTGGATAAGTGGATAGATGGATGAATGGATGGGTAGGTGAATGGATGAAGGAGAAGGGAAGGAAGGAAGCAAGCAAGGAAGGAAGGAAGGAAGGAAGAAGGGGGAGGGGTAAGGGGAAGGGAAAGGGAAAGAGAAAGGGAAAGGAAGGGAAGGGAAGGGAAGGGAAGGGAGGAAGAGTAGGTAGAAGGGAGGGTGGATGGGTGGGTGATTGAATAGATATATATGGTCTGGATCAATGGGTAAAAGGATGGATGGATGGATGGATGAGTAGATGAATGGATAGGTGGGTAAATGGATAAATGGGATGGATGGTTGGGTGAGCGGGTGAGTGGATGGATGGACGGATGGATGGATGGATGGATGGATGGATGGATGGATGGATGGATGATTGGATGGGTGGAAGGATGGATGGATGGATTGATAGATGAGTGGGTAGATGGCTGGATGAATGGGTACATAGATGGATGGATAGTTGGATGGTTGGTTGAATGAACAGATGGGTAGACAGGTGGATGAACAGTGAATGGGTACATGAGTGTGTGGACACATGGAGTATGGACAAATGGGTGGACAGATGGATGGGTAGATTAATGGTATGGATGCACAGGTGAACAGATGGAAGAACAGTTGGATGGATGGGTGAGTGGGTGTCTGACTGGATAGATTTATAGTTTAGATGGATGGGTTGGTATATAAATGGATGTGTGGGTAGATTAATGGTATGGATGGACAAGTACACAGATAGGTGGGTGGATGCATGGATGGATGAATGGGTGGGTAAAGATACCAATACACCTTTGCTAATTTAAACTAAATGTAAGGCACCCAATTTCTTGCTGTTCTCTCTCTACTCCTACCCTATCTCATGGTGAGTGATAGCCAAGCTAAACGCCTCACACAAAGACCAAGATCACACATTGCCAAGGCGTTTGCACATTCTGTTCCTCAGACCTGGAATCCTCATATTTCCCCAACTCCCACTCCTGATGAATTCCTCTTCATCTCATAGACCTCAGCTGACACATTACTACCTCTGGAATGGCTCCTTAGGCCTCATGCTGGATCAGTGGCCATCCTATGCGTTTATTCTTATAGCATTAGATTGAACCACGTGAAATGGCCTATGCTTGATCAGTTTGGCCGACAGGATGGCAATTTCACATGGATCACAAGATCCTCTGATTGTCCAATCCCGGGAGGACACAGGACTCGAGGGCAGGGACCACATCCCACCTTTTTGCTTCTGACATTTGGTGCTATGACCGACCCAAAGTGCCTGGTACATCCACAACACTGTCAGCTGAAAAGGTGGATGAGCAGGTCTCAACTCCTTCCCACTGCCCCCCCCCAACCCGCCCCCCGCAGCTCTGTGTTCCAACAGAACAGACCAGCTCAGGCTCTCCTGGTAGGAACAACAGTTGCTGAAGTTTGGGGGAAATGTCGTGTTCCAGCAGGGACTGCATAGAAACAAGACGCAAAGGGCCCTAGGAAGTGAGGGATTTTAGCTCCTTTTCTAGGATGAACGGATCCCTGTTGCTCCACAGAGCCCCCTGTCCTAGAGTCAGGCACTGGTCACCCCCTCCCATGACTGTCTGTGCCTGAGGACTTCCAGGTGAAGGACCTTCAAATCTTGTGTCTGGGCTGGTTTCCTGGGAGGTACGGCACCTCTGAGCAGAGAATCAGCCAGAGAGGAAGACTGCAAGGATGCCTGTGATGTGGATAGAGACAAGCCTAGTGGGAGCAGGTGGCCCTGCTGCTGGACATCAAGGTGAGGCCCTAGTGGGACAGTACATAGAGATGGTGCAGTTATGAGTGACAAGTGAGCCAGGGAGTGGGGGGTGGTGCTGGCAGGGCTGGAGGTCACCGGCCACACCACCTCCATGCCATCAACTGCTGAACACCAGTGCAGTGATCACACAGAGCCCTTTCCACTGCAAACGCCATCACATCCTCTGTCCCACTGACTCCCCGAGGAGGTCTCCGGTGGTCAGAATTCCACAGCCGCTGATCCTGAGAGGGCCTGGAGGCGTTTCCAAACCTCCAGTGCCCACCAGATAGGCTGGGGACAGATGCCATGCACGGCCAGGATGCTGCCAGTGGTGCATAAGGTACAATGTGTGTGCGTCCATTCCACGGGTGAGCGTCAAATAACAGGACAGGCACTGAGCCCATAGAAGTTCTGTGCTGGGGAAGTCACCATAAGCAGCTAGATCCAAGGTCCCAGCTCTCAGTTGTGTGGTTCCTGGCAATTTCCTTCATGTTCCTCTTTTCTTTTTTTCTTTTTTTATTATTATACTTTAAGTTCTAGGGTACATGTGCATAACGCGCAGGTTTGTTACATACGTATACTTGTGCCATGTTGGTGTGCTGCACCCATCAACTCGTCAGCACCCATCAACTCTTCATTTACATCAGGTATAACTCCCAATGCCATCTCTCCCCCCTCCTCCCTCCCCATAATAGGCCCCGGTGTGTGATGTTCCCCTTCCCAAGTCCAAGTGATCTCATTGTTCAGTTCCCACCTATGAGTGAGAACACGCAGTGTTTGGTTTTCTGTTCTTGCATAGTTTGCTGAGAATGATGGTTTCCAGCTGCATCCATGTCCCTACAAAGGACGCAAAATCATCCTTTTTTATGGCTGCATAGTATTCCATGGTGTATACGTGCCACATTTTCTTAATCCAGTCTGTCACTGATGGACATTTGGGTTGATTCCAAGTCTTTGCTATTGTGAATAGTGCCACAATAAACATACGTGTGCATGTGTCTTTATAGCAGCATGATTTATAATCCTTTGCGTATATACCCAGTAATGGGATGGCTGGGTCAAATGGTATTTCTAGTTCTAGATCCTTGAGGAATTGCCATACTGTTTTCCATGATGGTTTGAACTAGTTTACAAATCCCACCAACAGTGTAAAAGTGTTCCTATTTCTCCACATCCATGTTCCTCTTTTCTAAAACGAGCTCATCGTTATGCCTGACGACTGAAACATAATGTCTAGAGATCAGTGCCAGACCCACAGGAAGTCCTCAAAAAAGGGTTACGTGTCATCACCCTGTCATCAGCATTGGGGTCACGTCGTCCCCACCCTCGAGGAGATGTGAGTTATTTTGCAAAGGTAACTCAACAGGTATACCATGAAAGGAGAAAATAGTGAATTTAATGGGGGACCAAAATGTTTTACCCCATTGCACAGATGATGAAACTGAGTCCCAAAGAGTCGACTCCCCCAAATCTCACAGGGTCAGTGCTGAATCAAGGCCAGCCCAGGTTTGTGTCCCCACACCCGCTGGCAGAAGAAAAGGGTCATGATGGGCTGGCCACACTCCATCCTCCAGGCACCCCCAGTGAGGGAACCCCCTTGTAGAGAAAGGACAAACTAGCTTACCCCACCCTGAGGCCAAATAAGAGAGGCAAAGACCTTGACCTTCACGAGCTCTCAGTCATCCTGGAGAGAGGAGAGGAAGGAGCATGCCAGGCTGGGACTGTCCCTGACCAGTCCAACCTGTGTGCCTTTGAGGATGAGTCCCCTGAAGCCTGCTCATGCCCAGTGACACCCAAGGCCCAGAGCCTCCCCAAGAAGAGAATTCTCCTTCCTGGACAGACTCGCCTGAGGCCAAAAGCCACTCTCCAGAGAAGAGGGCCATTGTCCTGAGCAGAATGACCCCAGGAGCCTGTGCTGAGCCCAGGGACCCAGTTGCAGTTTCTCTGTCCCCAGTTTACTAAGTGACACCAGGAGAGGTAGGTACCATCCTCAGTTTCGCCACCTGTAAAATGAGTGGATGAAGGTTGCCAAAGACAGTTTCAGTTCTGAGCATCTACAGGAGCACACTACTATTTTCGAAGCATTACTGAGTGATCACATACAGTCAATCCAGCCTCTGCCTGGGTTGATCTCATTTCCTGTCTTCGTTCTTTTTTAATTTTATTTTATTTTATTTTATTTTGAGATGGAGTCTCGCTCTATCATTCAGGCTGGATTGCAGTGGTGCGATCTCAATTCACTACAACCTCCGCCTCCCGGGTTCAAGCGATTCTCCTGTCTCAGCCTCCCGAGTAACTGGGAGTACAAACATGTGCCACCATGCCAGCTAGTTTTTGTATTTTTAGTAGAGACGCGGTTTCACCATATTGGTCAGGCTGCTCTCGAACTCCTGACCTCAGGTGATCCACCTGCCTTGGCCTCCCAAAGTGCTGGGATTACCGGTGTGAACCACCACGCCTGGCCTTTTTATTTTTTAAGATCACAACTTGTTTTAATTGACTAAGTCATTTAAGCTAAACGCCAGCCGCTTGCCATCTGGAAAGGTTTGCAGCTCCCAGAACCGCCAGCCCCACCTCCCTGTCCCTGCTCTGTGTTGTGCACACACACCTGTCCACCTTCCAATGACCCACCTGCTGAACAACAACGCATTCAACCCCTTTCAAAAAATTCAGGAGAGACCTGCACCCTGTGCATCCAGCTGTCCACTCTACAGAAACTACACACAAGTCCCAATTTGTATGTATCCCTTTTCAATAATTATAAACAAGCCTAGATTTGTGTGCCTTTTCTGTGAGTAGAGATGGATCCATTACGACGAACATTCTTCATTCTGCTTCGCCTTAGTTAATGTATCTTGGAGACTGGTGTATCTCAGCAAATGAAAACTTCATCCTCTTAGCTGCTGCGCTTGTTTTGTTCTGCAGATGCATGGTAACCCATCTAAACGGTTCTCCTTGACGGGCGTTTGGTTGTTTGGCCCCTTCGCCCTTCCAGACTGTGCTACACAATGCTACACATGTATCTGCAGGAAACATTCTGAGAACCGGAGATGCTGGTCAAAGAGAGTGTGTGTGTGTGTGTGTGTGTGTGTGTGTGTGTGTGTGTGTGTTGACACAGAGTTTCTCTCTGTCACCCAGGCTGGAGTGCAGTGGTGTGATCTTGGCTCACTGCAACCTCTGTCTCCAGGGTTCACGCAATTCTCCTGCCTCAGCCTCTTGAGCAGCTGGGATTACAGACGCTCGCCCCCACGCCTGGCTAATTTTTGTATTTTTAGCAGAGATGGGGTTTCACCATGTTGGCCAGGCTGGTCTCGAACTCCTGACTTCAAGTGATCTGTCTGCCTCAGCCTCCCAAAGTGCTGGAATTACAGGCGTGAGCCACCATGCCCAGCTCTAGTTTTTGTATTTTTAGTAGAGATGGGGTTTCACCATGTTGGCCAGGCTGGTCTCGAACTCCTGACTTCAGGTGATCTGTCTGCCTCAGCCTCCCAAAGTGCTGGAATTACAAGTGTGAGCCACCACGCCCAGCTCTAGTTTTTGTATTTTTAGTAGAGATGGGGTTTCACCATGTTGGCCAGGCTGGTCTCAAACTCCTGGGCTCAGTTGATCCACCCTCTTTGGCCTCTCAAAGTGCTAGAATTATAGGCGTGAGCCACCGCGCCTGGCCGAGTATGTGTGTTTTAATGCTTAGATAAATATTGCCAAATGCCTTTCAGAGAAGGCACCACGGGAACACCCACTGCCCCTCACAGAAGCCAGTGTCACAGACTCTCAGCTTCTGTTCTCTGTCCATCTGGCCGAGGGAGCAGTGCCTCTCCCTATGGATTCACCTCCATTCTCTCCTTGTGAGTAAGGTCTAACATCGTCTCACATGTTTAAAAGTTACCTGCATTTTCCTTCCTGAGAACTCGCCGTGTGTTTCGGCCATCTTGGTGTTTGCTTGCTGGACTTTTCTGGCTGATCAGCGGGAGGTCCTTGCAGGTCAACCCTCTTTCTGTCAGATATGTGCAGATTCTCTTCTTATAGTGACCAGTTGTTGTTTTTTTTTTTTTTTTTTTTTTTTTTTTTTTTGCTTTTCTTTTGGCCAGACAGAAAATCTTGACTTTTATGGGGTCAAACTGTTTTCTTTTATAACTGCTGGGGTTTACGTCATACTCGGAAAGGCTTCCCATCCAGAGACTGTAAAACCTGGCCTCCCATGTTTTCTTCTAGTAGTTTTATGGTTTCATTTTTAAAGTGTGCATCTCAGATCCATCTGGAATGCATTTTGGTAGAAGAGTAGGGCAGGATCCAATCTTTTTTTCCCAGATGGCTTCTGCAACATTCCAGCCCAGTTCAATGATGAATCCCGTCTTTGCCAGCCAACATGACAGGCTGTCTTTACCAAACCCTACATCTCTGCCAGTGCCCTGGCTTTATAGGGCAAAAGCTCTGCCTTCCTACCAGCTGACTGATTCCTGAGGATGGGCAGGGGGTCTGCTGCTTGTCCAGCACCCCCAAGATGTTCCCTTCTCCCTGGAGTGCCCAAGAAGGCCTCTAGCACCCCCCGGTGGTGGCGGCTCTGGTGATCCACCACAGCAAGCTTCCTCAACACTCCTGCCTTTGCAGTATCAAAAAAGGGGGAGCCACCCCAGTATCCAATAGGAGACGCTTTAAAGTAGACTTTTGACAGCGGTCATAAATGAAAGAGAGCGCCTGCACTATAATGTGACATGAGAAAGTCCAAGTCCACTGTATTCAGACTCCAAGGCCTTCCCCTTCAGGGAGGGGCCCTCGGGGCAGAGGCCTGGGGACGGTCCAGGTGTTCCCCATCCGCCACCACAACGTGTTTCCCTCCGTACTTTCTCTTTTTTTTGAGACGGAGTCTCACTCTGTCGCCCAGGCTGGAGTGCAGTGGCCGGATCTCAGCTCACTGCAAGCTCCGCCTCCCGGGTTCATGCCATTCTCCTGCCTCAGCCTCCCGAGTAGCTGGGACTACAGGCGGCCGCCACCTCGCCCAGCTAATTTTTTGTATTTTTAGTAGAGATGGGGTTTCACCATGTTAGCCAGGATGGTCTCGATCTCCTGACCTCGTGATCCGCCCGTCTCGGCCTCCCAAAGTGCTGGGATTCCCTCCGTACTTTCCTCCCTGTATTCATAATCTGGGTTTGGGAGAATCTGGGTTTACAGTCATTTTTATTTTCTTCTTTACACTTTTTGGTGTTTTCTAAAATGACTATAATGAAATGTATTATTTTCATTAAAAATAGATATTAAAGAAGGAAGTGGAGGAGGAGGAAAATGCTCAAGTGACATTTATCCACCCCCCTCGGGCAGCCATGGCCTCCCAGCCCTGCCAGGCTGGCCAGGGCAGCCTCCTTGCACCTCTTCAGCAGACTCCCGAGGCCTCTGAGCACCTGGGCCACACTCCCTCCCCAGCCCCAGCCCTTCACCCTCTTAGGCTAACAGGACAGTGTGGGGAAAGCAGAGAGGAGAGGTGTGCTACGTTCTGGGAAGGGTCCCCGGCCACCACACACCGACTCCAGGATGAGGAGCCCAGGTGTTCAAAGCCTCAGGGCCAGCCCAGGTCAGGCCAGGCATCCTCTCTTCTTTCTTGGCCCACATAGCCCTCGTTCCAGACAGGGGCTGCATCCGATGGATGCACCCAGCATAGCAACATGCAGACGGCAGTTCAGGAAACATCGAATTTCATTTTGGGAACGTGGTCTCTTCAACCACCCCCTCAGCAAAGCCGTGCACAGGGCCTTTGACATTGTGCACACCCACAAAAGTGTGTGGCGGGTTGAATGCGGAGGCAGTATGTTTAGTAAATTTCCAAACATGGAGGCTCACAGTGCAGGCAGTAGCTGTGCAGCGAACACTCATCATTCTCTGCTAACAAGGCAGACGAGGTTCTTCTACGGTTAACAGCCCCGGGTTTAGAGTGACCGACTCTGGTGCAGAACTTGTGGCCCGAGGAAGATGTAATTAACAACAGATTCAGAGCATTGCTTTGCAGCCCAGAGGGTTTCATGCGAGTTAGCCCGTCCCCGTCCAAGCTGGCAGCTGTCCACGTCCCCACCTCACTCTAGAGCTGTAAAAGCTGAGGCCGGGAGAGAGATCAGAGGAGAGATACGGGCTGCAGAGCATGAGGGTGGAGAACAACGCCCAGAGGCCCTTCCATCTGGGCGGCTCTCTCGAATCAACCCTCACTTCTACCCTCCGCCTCCCATCACCCAAGGAGCACGGAATATCCCCACTGGAGAGGTTCAAAGTCCTTTGCAGGCAGCACTGGGCATCGACGCAGGGGTCAGGAATGGTGCTGGGGAGGCCTAGGTCAGCTCCACTGGCACTGGTAGGCCTGAAATCACGGGCTTCAGAGCTTCCCAGACTGTTAGGAAAGTCAAAGTGGAAAAGAAGGAGGCAGCCGGACTGGGCTGGAAACCAGCTGAGTTGTCAGAGAAGAATGTGCGAAGCCCTCAGTTTGACATATCCCAGGGAGGGCAGCTGCCCCAAGTGGCCTGGAAGTCAGGGCCCTGCCTGGGGGCAGTTATGTGCTGGCCGCATACACGACTGCAGAGATCAGATCAAAAAATATTTTCACAAGTGACTAGAAAGAGACCAGACTACCCCCCTTCAGAGGAATTTTCTTTTCTTTTCTTTTTTTTTTTTTGCCAAGATATTGACCAGGGTCACATTTTATGGAGAAAGGCACATACTTGGAGCCCAGTGATTTCATTTGGGCTTAAACTCAGCACAGGGAGGGATGGATTACGGAAGCCAACAGATAGGCACAGAGTCAGGTTCCCGCCTCTGCGTGAGTAACTGCCCCAGAGAAGGCGGCTTTCAGCATGGAGCACTCGCAGCACTGGTGTGTGTGTCCAGGTGAATGCCATCCTGGGACCCGCCTTAGCATCCTAGAGAACAGAAGCCGCTGGAGGGAAGGGCTGGAAAGGGAGAAGCGGTCTGAGGAACAGCGAGGTTGGCACTGCTTAAGGAATTCCGGAGCACAGCTGGAAGAGCTCCTGGGAGTTATTTATAGGGTGAGATGATTGATCCCAGAATTAAAGACATTTAGGTTGAAAGGGCCTGGGGAGATTACAGCTAAGAAGGTGCTGGGTGACATCTGGGAAAACTGTCAGGAAGATGTGGTGGGCTGGGCAGGGTTGCATGGGAAGGCGGTTATGGGTGTGGTGCGGAGGGGACACTGGCGTCTAAGAGAGCCACCAAGTCAGCTCTGCTCCCTGTTGGCCAAGTCACCTGGACATGTCCTCACAGAGTCAGGAGAACTGTACTGACCTTGCAGGACTGTTGGGTGGAGTGAAAGTCACCGACAGAAAGCAGTCGGTGCTGGGAGCCATCAGCCCATCTGTCACCATCTGCCCACAGGACTGGAGGTTCCTGCACATCATGCACACACCCTGCTGCAAACTGGTCATCTGCTTGGGAACCCCTTGAAAGATCCAGGGTGGTGCAAACAGCTGTGTGAAGCTCAGCGACACATGGCTGAGCCCAGATTAATGTCAGATGTGGGATAATTAGTGAATCCCTGATCCCAAAGATCCCAGTCCAAGCAAAACTGATAGGCAGCTTCCCCAGACGGAGCACTGGGAAAAGTGTCCCCGACACTTCCCCAACCAAACTCCCCAGGCCACCCTAGGCAACTCTCAGTTTCCTCTCCCACCCAGCCTCTTTGGGGTCAGCAGGCCCAGCATACCCCACCTCTGCCAGCCAGTGGTGGGTGTGGTAAGCTGAGATTACTCTTCCGGTACCTTCCATCCTCCCCCAAAAGAGCCCAGGCGTGTGGTTCACAGCTTCTAATATCTGCTCTCCACCCCACTTCAGAGAGCTAGTTCAAAACATAGCGATTCTCTGGGCCGGTCAGCACCC